>NW_025727649.1:0-1200000 GCF_021461385.2 Schistocerca piceifrons
TGTGACTCTCTTAAGGTACCCAAATGCCTCGCCAACAGGCGAAACACAGCGGCAAACTCGACAAGCTCCCGGCAGGAGTACCGTGAAAGTCTTTATGTCGACAGATAATGGCGTAGCGCTTCAGGTGAACTGGCCAGCCAGAGTAAGTTTGAAAATGTGACTGTGGCAAAACGGGGAGCAACTGACTGGGGTAACTATGACTCTCTTAAGGTAGCCAAATGCCTCGTTAACAGGCGAAATACATCGGCAAACTCGAGAAGCTACCGGCAGGAGTACTGTGAAAGTCTTTATGTCGACAGATAATGGCGTATCGCTTCAGGTGAACTGTCCAGCCACAGTATGCTTGAAAATGTGACTGTGGCAAAACTTGGAGCAACTGACTGGAGTAACTATGACTCTCTTAAGGTAGCCAAATGCCTCGTCAACAGGCGAAATACATCGGCAAACTCGAGACGCTACCGGCAGGAGTACTGTGAAAGTCTATATATTGACAGATAATTGCGTATCGCTTCAGGTGAGCTGCTAGAGGAAGCTTGAAAATGTGACTGTGGTAAAACGGGGAACAAATGACTGGCGTAACTGTGACTCTCTTAAGGTACCCAAATGCCTCGCCAACAGGCGAAACACAGCGGCAAACTCGACAAGCTCCCGGCAGGAGTACCGTGAAAGTCTTTATGTCGACAGATAATGGCGTAGCGCTTCAGGTGAACTGGCCAGCCAGAGTAAGTTTGAAAATGTGACTGTGGCAAAACGGGGAGCAACTGACTGGGGTAACTATGACTCTCTTAAGGTAGCCAAATGCCTCGTCAACAGGCGAAATACATCGGCAAACTCGAGAAGCTACCGGCAGGAGTACTGTGAAAGTCTTTATGTCGACAGATAATGGCGTATCGCTTCAGGTGAACTGGCCAGCCACAGTAAGCTTGAAAATGTGACTGTGGCAAAACTTGGAGCAACTGACTGGAGTAACTATGACTCTCTTAAGGTAGCCAAATGCCTCGTCAACAGGCGAAAAAAATGGGCAAACTCGAGACGCTACCGGCAGGAGTACTGTGAAAGTCTATATATTGACAGATAATTGCGTATCGCTTCAGGTGAGCTGCTAGAGGAAGCTTGAAAATGTGACTGTGGTAAAACGGGGAACAAATGACTGGCGTAACTGTGACTCTCTTAAGGTACCCAAATGCCTCGCCAACAGGCGAAACACAGCGGCAAACTCGACAAGCTCCCGGCAGGAGTACCGTGAAAGTCTTTATGTCGACAGATAATGGCGTATCGCTTCAGGTGAACTGGCCAGCCAGAGTAAGTTTGAAAATGTGACTGTGGTAAAACGGGGAACAAATGACTGGCGTAACTGTGACTCTCTTAAGGTACCCAAATGCCTCGCCAACAGGCGAAACACAGCGGCAAACTCGACAAGCTCCCGGCAGGAGTACCGTGAAAGTCTTTATGTCGACAGATAATGGCGTATCGCTTCAGGTGAACTGGCCAGCCAGAGTAAGTTTGAAAATGTGACTGTGGCAAAACTTGGAGCAACTGACTGGAGTAACTATGACTCTCTTAAGGTAGCCAAATGCCTCGTCAACAGGCGAAATACATCGGCAAACTCGAGACGCTACCGGCAGGAGTACTGTGAAAGTCTATATATTGACAGATAATTGCGTATCGCTTCAGGTGAGCTGCTAGAGGAAGCTTGAAAATGTGACTGTGGTAAAACGGGGAACAAATGACTGGCGTAACTGTGACTCTCTTAAGGTACCCAAATGCCTCGCCAACAGGCGAAACACAGCGGCAAACTCGACAAGCTCCCGGCAGGAGTACCGTGAAAGTCTTTATGTCGACAGATAATGGCGTAGCGCTTCAGGTGAACTGGCCAGCCAGAGTAAGTTTGAAAATGTGACTGTGGCAAAACGGGGAGCAACTGACTGGGGTAACTATGACTCTCTTAAGGTAGCCAAATGCCTCGTCAACAGGCGAAATACATCGGCAAACTCGAGAAGCTACCGGCAGGAGTACTGTGAAAGTCTTTATGTCGACAGATAATGGCGTATCGCTTCAGGTGAACTGTCCAGCCACAGTATGCTTGAAAATGTGACTGTGGCAAAACTTGGAGCAACTGACTGGAGTAACTATGACTCTCTTAAGGTAGCCAAATGCCTCGTCAACAGGCGAAAAAAATGGGCAAACTCGAGACGCTACCGGCAGGAGTACTGTGAAAGTCTATATATTGACAGATAATTGCGTATCGCTTCAGGTGAGCTGCTAGAGGAAGCTTGAAAATGTGACTGTGGTAAAACGGGGAACAAATGACTGGCGTAACTGTGACTCTCTTAAGGTACCCAAATGCCTCGCCAACAGGCGAAACACAGCGGCAAACTCGACAAGCTCCCGGCAGGAGTACCGTGAAAGTCTTTATGTCGACAGATAATGGCGTAGCGCTTCAGGTGAACTGGCCAGCCAGAGTAAGTTTGAAAATGTGACTGTGGCAAAACGGGGAGCAACTGACTGGGGTAACTATGACTCTCTTAAGGTAGCCAAATGCCTCGTTAACAGGCGAAATACATCGGCAAACTCGAGAAGCTACCGGCAGGAGTACTGTGAAAGTCTTTATGTCGACAGATAATGGCGTATCGCTTCAGGTGAACTGTCCAGCCACAGTATGCTTGAAAATGTGACTGTGGCAAAACTTGGAGCAACTGACTGGAGTAACTATGACTCTCTTAAGGTAGCCAAATGCCTCGTCAACAGGCGAAATACATCGGCAAACTCGAGACGCTACCGGCAGGAGTACTGTGAAAGTCTATATATTGACAGATAATTGCGTATCGCTTCAGGTGAGCTGCTAGAGGAAGCTTGAAAATGTGACTGTGGTAAAACGGGGAACAAATGACTGGCGTAACTGTGACTCTCTTAAGGTACCCAAATGCCTCGCCAACAGGCGAAACACAGCGGCAAACTCGACAAGCTCCCGGCAGGAGTACCGTGAAAGTCTTTATGTCGACAGATAATGGCGTAGCGCTTCAGGTGAACTGGCCAGCCAGAGTAAGTTTGAAAATGTGACTGTGGCAAAACGGGGAGCAACTGACTGGGGTAACTATGACTCTCTTAAGGTAGCCAAATGCCTCGTCAACAGGCGAAATACATCGGCAAACTCGAGAAGCTACCGGCAGGAGTACTGTGAAAGTCTTTATGTCGACAGATAATGGCGTATCGCTTCAGGTGAACTGGCCAGCCACAGTAAGCTTGAAAATGTGACTGTGGCAAAACTTGGAGCAACTGACTGGAGTAACTATGACTCTCTTAAGGTAGCCAAATGCCTCGTCAACAGGCGAAAAAAATGGGCAAACTCGAGACGCTACCGGCAGGAGTACTGTGAAAGTCTATATATTGACAGATAATTGCGTATCGCTTCAGGTGAGCTGCTAGAGGAAGCTTGAAAATGTGACTGTGGTAAAACGGGGAACAAATGACTGGCGTAACTGTGACTCTCTTAAGGTACCCAAATGCCTCGCCAACAGGCGAAACACAGCGGCAAACTCGACAAGCTCCCGGCAGGAGTACCGTGAAAGTCTTTATGTCGACAGATAATGGCGTATCGCTTCAGGTGAACTGGCCAGCCAGAGTAAGTTTGAAAATGTGACTGTGGTAAAACGGGGAACAAATGACTGGCGTAACTGTGACTCTCTTAAGGTACCCAAATGCCTCGCCAACAGGCGAAACACAGCGGCAAACTCGACAAGCTCCCGGCAGGAGTACCGTGAAAGTCTTTATGTCGACAGATAATGGCGTATCGCTTCAGGTGAACTGGCCAGCCAGAGTAAGTTTGAAAATGTGACTGTGGCAAAACGGGGAGCAACTGACTGGGGTAACTATGACTCTCTTAAGGTAGCCAAATGCCTCGTCAACAGGCGAAATACATCGGCAAACTCGAGAAGCTACCGGCAGGAGTACTGTGAAAGTCTTTATGTCGACAGATAATGGCGTATCGCTTCAGGTGAACTGGCCAGCCACAGTAAGCTTGAAAATGTGACTGTGGCAAAACTTGGAGCAACTGACTGGAGTAACTATGACTCTCTTAAGGTAGCCAAATGCCTCGTCAACAGGCGAAAAAAATGGGCAAACTCGAGACGCTACCGGCAGGAGTACTGTGAAAGTCTATATATTGACAGATAATTGCGTATCGCTTCAGGTGAGCTGCTAGAGGAAGCTTGAAAATGTGACTGTGGTAAAACGGGGAACAAATGACTGGCGTAACTGTGACTCTCTTAAGGTACCCAAATGCCTCGCCAACAGGCGAAACACAGCGGCAAACTCGACAAGCTCCCGGCAGGAGTACCGTGAAAGTCTTTATGTCGACAGATAATGGCGTAGCGCTTCAGGTGAACTGGCCAGCCAGAGTAAGTTTGAAAATGTGACTGTGGCAAAACGGGGAGCAACTGACTGGGGTAACTATGACTCTCTTAAGGTAGCCAAATGCCTCGTTAACAGGCGAAATACATCGGCAAACTCGAGAAGCTACCGGCAGGAGTACTGTGAAAGTCTTTATGTCGACAGATAATGGCGTATCGCTTCAGGTGAACTGTCCAGCCACAGTATGCTTGAAAATGTGACTGTGGCAAAACTTGGAGCAACTGACTGGAGTAACTATGACTCTCTTAAGGTAGCCAAATGCCTCGTCAACAGGCGAAATACATCGGCAAACTCGAGACGCTACCGGCAGGAGTACTGTGAAAGTCTATATATTGACAGATAATTGCGTATCGCTTCAGGTGAGCTGCTAGAGGAAGCTTGAAAATGTGACTGTGGTAAAACGGGGAACAAATGACTGGCGTAACTGTGACTCTCTTAAGGTACCCAAATGCCTCGCCAACAGGCGAAACACAGCGGCAAACTCGACAAGCTCCCGGCAGGAGTACCGTGAAAGTCTTTATGTCGACAGATAATGGCGTAGCGCTTCAGGTGAACTGGCCAGCCAGAGTAAGTTTGAAAATGTGACTGTGGCAAAACGGGGAGCAACTGACTGGGGTAACTATGACTCTCTTAAGGTAGCCAAATGCCTCGTCAACAGGCGAAATACATCGGCAAACTCGAGAAGCTACCGGCAGGAGTACTGTGAAAGTCTTTATGTCGACAGATAATGGCGTATCGCTTCAGGTGAACTGGCCAGCCACAGTAAGCTTGAAAATGTGACTGTGGCAAAACTTGGAGCAACTGACTGGAGTAACTATGACTCTCTTAAGGTAGCCAAATGCCTCGTCAACAGGCGAAAAAAATGGGCAAACTCGAGACGCTACCGGCAGGAGTACTGTGAAAGTCTATATATTGACAGATAATTGCGTATCGCTTCAGGTGAGCTGCTAGAGGAAGCTTGAAAATGTGACTGTGGTAAAACGGGGAACAAATGACTGGCGTAACTGTGACTCTCTTAAGGTACCCAAATGCCTCGCCAACAGGCGAAACACAGCGGCAAACTCGACAAGCTCCCGGCAGGAGTACCGTGAAAGTCTTTATGTCGACAGATAATGGCGTATCGCTTCAGGTGAACTGGCCAGCCAGAGTAAGTTTGAAAATGTGACTGTGGTAAAACGGGGAACAAATGACTGGCGTAACTGTGACTCTCTTAAGGTACCCAAATGCCTCGCCAACAGGCGAAACACAGCGGCAAACTCGACAAGCTCCCGGCAGGAGTACCGTGAAAGTCTTTATGTCGACAGATAATGGCGTATCGCTTCAGGTGAACTGGCCAGCCAGAGTAAGTTTGAAAATGTGACTGTGGCAAAACTTGGAGCAACTGACTGGAGTAACTATGACTCTCTTAAGGTAGCCAAATGCCTCGTCAACAGGCGAAATACATCGGCAAACTCGAGACGCTACCGCAGGAGTACTGTGAAAGTCTATATATTGACAGATAATTGCGTATCGCTTCAGGTGAGCTGCTAGAGGAAGCTTGAAAATGTGACTGTGGTAAAACGGGGAACAAATGACTGGCGTAACTGTGACTCTCTTAAGGTACCCAAATGCCTCGCCAACAGGCGAAACACAGCGGCAAACTCGACAAGCTCCCGGCAGGAGTACCGTGAAAGTCTTTATGTCGACAGATAATGGCGTAGCGCTTCAGGTGAACTGGCCAGCCAGAGTAAGTTTGAAAATGTGACTGTGGCAAAACGGGGAGCAACTGACTGGGGTAACTATGACTCTCTTAAGGTAGCCAAATGCCTCGTCAACAGGCGAAATACATCGGCAAACTCGAGAAGCTACCGGCAGGAGTACTGTGAAAGTCTTTATGTCGACAGATAATGGCGTATCGCTTCAGGTGAACTGTCCAGCCACAGTATGCTTGAAAATGTGACTGTGGCAAAACTTGGAGCAACTGACTGGAGTAACTATGACTCTCTTAAGGTAGCCAAATGCCTCGTCAACAGGCGAAAAAAATGGGCAAACTCGAGACGCTACGCGGCAGGAGTACTGTGAAAGTCTATATATTGACAGATAATTGCGTATCGCTTCAGGTGAGCTGCTAGAGGAAGCTTGAAAATGTGACTGTGGTAAAACGGGGAACAAATGACTGGCGTAACTGTGACTCTCTTAAGGTACCCAAATGCCTCGCCAACAGGCGAAACACAGCGGCAAACTCGACAAGCTCCCGGCAGGAGTACCGTGAAAGTCTTTATGTCGACAGATAATGGCGTAGCGCTTCAGGTGAACTGGCCAGCCAGAGTAAGTTTGAAAATGTGACTGTGGCAAAACGGGGAGCAACTGACTGGGGTAACTATGACTCTCTTAAGGTAGCCAAATGCCTCGTTAACAGGCGAAATACATCGGCAAACTCGAGAAGCTACCGGCAGGAGTACTGTGAAAGTCTTTATGTCGACAGATAATGGCGTATCGCTTCAGGTGAACTGTCCAGCCACAGTATGCTTGAAAATGTGACTGTGGCAAAACTTGGAGCAACTGACTGGAGTAACTATGACTCTCTTAAGGTAGCCAAATGCCTCGTCAACAGGCGAAATACATCGGCAAACTCGAGACGCTACCGGCAGGAGTACTGTGAAAGTCTATATATTGACAGATAATTGCGTATCGCTTCAGGTGAGCTGCTAGAGGAAGCTTGAAAATGTGACTGTGGTAAAACGGGGAACAAATGACTGGCGTAACTGTGACTCTCTTAAGGTACCCAAATGCCTCGCCAACAGGCGAAACACAGCGGCAAACTCGACAAGCTCCCGGCAGGAGTACCGTGAAAGTCTTTATGTCGACAGATAATGGCGTAGCGCTTCAGGTGAACTGGCCAGCCAGAGTAAGTTTGAAAATGTGACTGTGGCAAAACGGGGAGCAACTGACTGGGGTAACTATGACTCTCTTAAGGTAGCCAAATGCCTCGTCAACAGGCGAAATACATCGGCAAACTCGAGAAGCTACCGGCAGGAGTACTGTGAAAGTCTTTATGTCGACAGATAATGGCGTATCGCTTCAGGTGAACTGGCCAGCCACAGTAAGCTTGAAAATGTGACTGTGGCAAAACTTGGAGCAACTGACTGGAGTAACTATGACTCTCTTAAGGTAGCCAAATGCCTCGTCAACAGGCGAAAAAAATGGGCAAACTCGAGACGCTACCGGCAGGAGTACTGTGAAAGTCTATATATTGACAGATAATTGCGTATCGCTTCAGGTGAGCTGCTAGAGGAAGCTTGAAAATGTGACTGTGGTAAAACGGGGAACAAATGACTGGCGTAACTGTGACTCTCTTAAGGTACCCAAATGCCTCGCCAACAGGCGAAACACAGCGGCAAACTCGACAAGCTCCCGGCAGGAGTACCGTGAAAGTCTTTATGTCGACAGATAATGGCGTATCGCTTCAGGTGAACTGGCCAGCCAGAGTAAGTTTGAAAATGTGACTGTGGTAAAACGGGGAACAAATGACTGGCGTAACTGTGACTCTCTTAAGGTACCCAAATGCCTCGCCAACAGGCGAAACACAGCGGCAAACTCGACAAGCTCCCGGCAGGAGTACCGTGAAAGTCTTTATGTCGACAGATAATGGCGTATCGCTTCAGGTGAACTGGCCAGCCAGAGTAAGTTTGAAAATGTGACTGTGGCAAAACGGGGAGCAACTGACTGGGGTAACTATGACTCTCTTAAGGTAGCCAAATGCCTCGTCAACAGGCGAAATACATCGGCAAACTCGAGAAGCTACCGGCAGGAGTACTGTGAAAGTCTTTATGTCGACAGATAATGGCGTATCGCTTCAGGTGAACTGGCCAGCCACAGTAAGCTTGAAAATGTGACTGTGGCAAAACTTGGAGCAACTGACTGGAGTAACTATGACTCTCTTAAGGTAGCCAAATGCCTCGTCAACAGGCGAAAAAAATGGGCAAACTCGAGACGCTACCGGCAGGAGTACTGTGAAAGTCTATATATTGACAGATAATTGCGTATCGCTTCAGGTGAGCTGCTAGAGGAAGCTTGAAAATGTGACTGTGGTAAAACGGGGAACAAATGACTGGCGTAACTGTGACTCTCTTAAGGTACCCAAATGCCTCGCCAACAGGCGAAACACAGCGGCAAACTCGACAAGCTCCCGGCAGGAGTACCGTGAAAGTCTTTATGTCGACAGATAATGGCGTATCGCTTCAGGTGAACTGGCCAGCCAGAGTAAGTTTGAAAATGTGACTGTGGCAAAACGGGGAGCAACTGACTGGGGTAACTATGACTCTCTTAAGGTAGCCAAATGCCTCGTCAACAGGCGAAATACATCGGCAAACTCGAGAAGCTACCGGCAGGAGTACTGTGAAAGTCTTTATGTGGACAGATAATGGCGTATCGCTTCAGGTGAACTGGCCAGCCACAGTAAGCTTGAAAATGTGACTGTGGCAAAACTTGGAGCAACTGACTGGAGTAACTATGACTCTCTTAAGGTAGCCAAATGCCTCGTCAACAGGCGAAAAAAATGGGCAAACTCGAGACGCTACCGGCAGGAGTACTGTGAAAGTCTATATATTGACAGATAATTGCGTATCGCTTCAGGTGAGCTGCTAGAGGAAGCTTGAAAATGTGACTGTGGTAAAACGGGGAACAAATGACTGGCGTAACTGTGACTCTCTTAAGGTACCCAAATGCCTCGCCAACAGGCGAAACACAGCGGCAAACTCGACAAGCTCCCGGCAGGAGTACCGTGAAAGTCTTTATGTCGACAGATAATGGCGTATCGCTTCAGGTGAACTGGCCAGCCAGAGTAAGTTCGAAAATGTGACTGTGGTAAAACGGGGAACAAATGACTGGCGTAACTGTGACTCTCTTAAGGTACCCAAATGCCTCGCCAACAGGCGAAACACAGCGGCAAACTCGACAAGCTCCCGGCAGGAGTACCGTGAAAGTCTTTATGTCGACAGATAATGGCGTAGCGCTTCAGGTGAACTGGCCAGCCAGAGTAAGTTTGAAAATGTGACTGTGGCAAAACGGGGAGCAACTGACTGGGGTAACTATGACTCTCTTAAGGTAGCCAAATGCCTCGTCAACAGGCGAAATACATCGGCAAACTCGAGAAGCTACCGGCAGGAGTACTGTGAAAGTCTTTATGTCGACAGATAATGGCGTATCGCTTCAGGTGAACTGGCCAGCCACAGTAAGCTTGAAAATGTGACTGTGGCAAAACTTGGAGCAACTGACTGGAGTAACTATGACTCTCTTAAGGTAGCCAAATGCCTCGTCAACAGGCGAAAAAAATGGGCAAACTCGAGACGCTACCGGCAGGAGTACTGTGAAAGTCTATATATTGACAGATAATTGCGTATCGCTTCAGGTGAGCTGCTAGAGGAAGCTTGAAAATGTGACTGTGGTAAAACGGGGAACAAATGACTGGCGTAACTGTGACTCTCTTAAGGTACCCAAATGCCTCGCCAACAGGCGAAACACAGCGGCAAACTCGACAAGCTCCCGGCAGGAGTACCGTGAAAGTCTTTATGTCGACAGATAATGGCGTATCGCTTCAGGTGAACTGGCCAGCCAGAGTAAGTTTGAAAATGTGACTGTGGTAAAACGGGGAACAAATGACTGGCGTAACTGTGACTCTCTTAAGGTACCCAAATGCCTCGCCAACAGGCGAAACACAGCGGCAAACTCGACAAGCTCCCGGCAGGAGTACCGTGAAAGTCTTTATGTCGACAGATAATGGCGTATCGCTTCAGGTGAACTGGCCAGCCAGAGTAAGTTTGAAAATGTGACTGTGGCAAAACGGGGAGCAACTGACTGGGGTAACTATGACTCTCTTAAGGTAGCCAAATGCCTCGTCAACAGGCGAAATACATCGGCAAACTCGAGAAGCTACCGGCAGGAGTACTGTGAAAGTCTTTATGTCGACAGATAATGGCGTATCGCTTCAGGTGAACTGGCCAGCCACAGTAAGCTTGAAAATGTGACTGTGGCAAAACTTGGAGCAACTGACTGGAGTAACTATGACTCTCTTAAGGTAGCCAAATGCCTCGTCAACAGGCGAAAAAAATGGGCAAACTCGAGACGCTACCGGCAGGAGTACTGTGAAAGTCTATATATTGACAGATAATTGCGTATCGCTTCAGGTGAGCTGCTAGAGGAAGCTTGAAAATGTGACTGTGGTAAAACGGGGAACAAATGACTGGCGTAACTGTGACTCTCTTAAGGTACCCAAATGCCTCGCCAACAGGCGAAACACAGCGGCAAACTCGACAAGCTCCCGGCAGGAGTACCGTGAAAGTCTTTATGTCGACAGATAATGGCGTATCGCTTCAGGTGAACTGGCCAGCCAGAGTAAGTTTGAAAATGTGACTGTGGCAAAACGGGGAGCAACTGACTGGGGTAACTATGACTCTCTTAAGGTAGCCAAATGCCTCGTCAACAGGCGAAATACATCGGCAAACTCGAGAAGCTACCGGCAGGAGTACTGTGAAAGTCTTTATGTGGACAGATAATGGCGTATCGCTTCAGGTGAACTGGCCAGCCACAGTAAGCTTGAAAATGTGACTGTGGCAAAACTTGGAGCAACTGACTGGAGTAACTATGACTCTCTTAAGGTAGCCAAATGCCTCGTCAACAGGCGAAAAAAATGGGCAAACTCGAGACGCTACCGGCAGGAGTACTGTGAAAGTCTATATATTGACAGATAATTGCGTATCGCTTCAGGTGAGCTGCTAGAGGAAGCTTGAAAATGTGACTGTGGTAAAACGGGGAACAAATGACTGGCGTAACTGTGACTCTCTTAAGGTACCCAAATGCCTCGCCAACAGGCGAAACACAGCGGCAAACTCGACAAGCTCCCGGCAGGAGTACCGTGAAAGTCTTTATGTCGACAGATAATGGCGTATCGCTTCAGGTGAACTGGCCAGCCAGAGTAAGTTCGAAAATGTGACTGTGGTAAAACGGGGAACAAATGACTGGCGTAACTGTGACTCTCTTAAGGTACCCAAATGCCTCGCCAACAGGCGAAACACAGCGGCAAACTCGACAAGCTCCCGGCAGGAGTACCGTGAAAGTCTTTATGTCGACAGATAATGGCGTAGCGCTTCAGGTGAACTGGCCAGCCAGAGTAAGTTTGAAAATGTGACTGTGGCAAAACGGGGAGCAACTGACTGGGGTAACTATGACTCTCTTAAGGTAGCCAAATGCCTCGTCAACAGGCGAAATACATCGGCAAACTCGAGAAGCTACCGGCAGGAGTACTGTGAAAGTCTTTATGTCGACAGATAATGGCGTATCGCTTCAGGTGAACTGGCCAGCCACAGTAAGCTTGAAAATGTGACTGTGGCAAAACTTGGAGCAACTGACTGGAGTAACTATGACTCTCTTAAGGTAGCCAAATGCCTCGTCAACAGGCGAAAAAAATGGGCAAACTCGAGACGCTACCGGCAGGAGTACTGTGAAAGTCTATATATTGACAGATAATTGCGTATCGCTTCAGGTGAGCTGCTAGAGGAAGCTTGAAAATGTGACTGTGGTAAAACGGGGAACAAATGACTGGCGTAACTGTGACTCTCTTAAGGTACCCAAATGCCTCGCCAACAGGCGAAACACAGCGGCAAACTCGACAAGCTCCCGGCAGGAGTACCGTGAAAGTCTTTATGTCGACAGATAATGGCGTATCGCTTCAGGTGAACTGTCCAGCCACAGTATGCTTGAAAATGTGACTGTGGCAAAACTTGGAGCAACTGACTGGAGTAACTATGACTCTCTTAAGGTAGCCAAATGCCTCGTCAACAGGCGAAAAAAATGGGCAAACTCGAGACGCTACCGGCAGGAGTACTGTGAAAGTCTATATATTGACAGATAATTGCGTATCGCTTCAGGTGAGCTGCTAGAGGAAGCTTGAAAATGTGACTGTGGTAAAACGGGGAACAAATGACTGGCGTAACTGTGACTCTCTTAAGGTACCCAAATGCCTCGCCAACAGGCGAAACACAGCGGCAAACTCGACAAGCTCCCGGCAGGAGTACCGTGAAAGTCTTTATGTCGACAGATAATGGCGTAGCGCTTCAGGTGAACTGGCCAGCCAGAGTAAGTTTGAAAATGTGACTGTGGCAAAACGGGGAGCAACTGACTGGGGTAACTATGACTCTCTTAAGGTAGCCAAATGCCTCGTCAACAGGCGAAATACATCGGCAAACTCGAGAAGCTACCGGCAGGAGTACTGTGAAAGTCTTTATGTCGACAGATAATGGCGTATCGCTTCAGGTGAACTGGCCAGCCACAGTAAGCTTGAAAATGTGACTGTGGCAAAACTTGGAGCAACTGACTGGAGTAACTATGACTCTCTTAAGGTAGCCAAATGCCTCGTCAACAGGCGAAAAAAATGGGCAAACTCGAGACGCTACCGGTAGGAGTACTGTGAAAGTCTATATATTGACAGATAATTGCGTATCGCTTCAGGTGAGCTGCTAGAGGAAGCTTGAAAATGTGACTGTGGTAAAACGGGGAACAAATGACTGGCGTAACTGTGACTCTCTTAAGGTACCCAAATGCCTCGCCAACAGGCGAAACACAGCGGCAAACTCGACAAGCTCCCGGCAGGAGTACCGTGAAAGTCTTTATGTCGACAGATAATGGCGTATCGCTTCAGGTGAACTGTCCAGCCACAGTATGCTTGAAAATGTGACTGTGGCAAAACTTGGAGCAACTGACTGGAGTAACTTTGACTCTCTTAAGGTAGCCAAATGCCTCGTCAACAGGCGAAAAAAATGGGCAAACTCGAGACGCTACCGGCAGGAGTACTGTGAAAGTCTATATATTGACAGATAATTGCGTATCGCTTCAGGTGAGCTGCTAGAGGAAGCTTGAAAATGTGACTGTGGTAAAACGGGGAACAAATGACTGGCGTAACTGTGACTCTCTTAAGGTACCCAAATGCCTCGCCAACAGGCGAAACACAGCGGCAAACTCGACAAGCTCCCGGCAGGAGTACCGTGAAAGTCTTTATGTCGACAGATAATGGCGTAGCGCTTCAGGTGAACTGGCCAGCCAGAGTAAGTTTGAAAATGTGACTGTGGCAAAACGGGGAGCAACTGACTGGGGTAACTATGACTCTCTTAAGGTAGCCAAATGCCTCGTCAACAGGCGAAATACATCGGCAAACTCGAGAAGCTACCGGCAGGAGTACTGTGAAAGTCTTTATGTCGACAGATAATGGCGTATCGCTTCAGGTGAACTGGCCAGCCACAGTAAGCTTGAAAATGTGACTGTGGCAAAACTTGGAGCAACTGACTGGAGTAACTATGACTCTCTTAAGGTAGCCAAATGCCTCGTCAACAGGCGAAAAAAATGGGCAAACTCGAGACGCTACCGGCAGGAGTACTGTGAAAGTCTATATATTGACAGATAATTGCGTATCGCTTCAGGTGAGCTGCTAGAGGAAGCTTGAAAATGTGACTGTGGTAAAACGGGGAACAAATGACTGGCGTAACTGTGACTCTCTTAAGGTACCCAAATGCCTCGCCAACAGGCGAAACACAGCGGCAAACTCGACAAGCTCCCGGCAGGAGTACCGTGAAAGTCTTTATGTCGACAGATAATGGCGTATCGCTTCAGGTGAACTGGCCAGCCAGAGTAAGTTTGAAAATGTGACTGTGGTAAAACGGGGAACAAATGACTGGCGTAACTGTGACTCTCTTAAGGTACCCAAATGCCTCGCCAACAGGCGAAACACAGCGGCAAACTCGACAAGCTCCCGGCAGGAGTACCGTGAAAGTCTTTATGTCGACAGATAATGGCGTAGCGCTTCAGGTGAACTGGCCAGCCAGAGTAAGTTTGAAAATGTGACTGTGGCAAAACGGGGAGCAACTGACTGGGGTAACTATGACTCTCTTAAGGTAGCCAAATGCCTCGTCAACAGGCGAAATACATCGGCAAACTCGAGAAGCTACCGGCAGGAGTACTGTGAAAGTCTTTATGTCGACAGATAATGGCGTATCGCTTCAGGTGAACTGGCCAGCCACAGTAAGCTTGAAAATGTGACTGTGGCAAAACTTGGAGCAACTGACTGGAGTAACTATGACTCTCTTAAGGTAGCCAAATGCCTCGTCAACAGGCGAAAAAAATGGGCAAACTCGAGACGCTACCGGCAGGAGTACTGTGAAAGTCTATATATTGACAGATAATTGCGTATCGCTTCAGGTGAGCTGCTAGAGGAAGCTTGAAAATGTGACTGTGGTAAAACGGGGAACAAATGACTGGCGTAACTGTGACTCTCTTAAGGTACCCAAATGCCTCGCCAACAGGCGAAACACAGCGGCAAACTCGACAAGCTCCCGGCAGGAGTACCGTGAAAGTCTTTATGTCGACAGATAATGGCGTATCGCTTCAGGTGAACTGTCCAGCCACAGTATGCTTGAAAATGTGACTGTGGCAAAACTTGGAGCAACTGACTGGAGTAACTATGACTCTCTTAAGGTAGCCAAATGCCTCGTCAACAGGCGAAAAAAATGGGCAAACTCGAGACGCTACCGGCAGGAGTACTGTGAAAGTCTATATATTGACAGATAATTGCGTATCGCTTCAGGTGAGCTGCTAGAGGAAGCTTGAAAATGTGACTGTGGTAAAACGGGGAACAAATGACTGGCGTAACTGTGACTCTCTTAAGGTACCCAAATGCCTCGCCAACAGGCGAAACACAGCGGCAAACTCGACAAGCTCCCGGCAGGAGTACCGTGAAAGTCTTTATGTCGACAGATAATGGCGTAGCGCTTCAGGTGAACTGGCCAGCCAGAGTAAGTTTGAAAATGTGACTGTGGCAAAACGGGGAGCAACTGACTGGGGTAACTATGACTCTCTTAAGGTAGCCAAATGCCTCGTTAACAGGCGAAATACATCGGCAAACTCGAGAAGCTACCGGCAGGAGTACTGTGAAAGTCTTTATGTCGACAGATAATGGCGTATCGCTTCAGGTGAACTGTCCAGCCACAGTATGCTTGAAAATGTGACTGTGGCAAAACTTGGAGCAACTGACTGGAGTAACTATGACTCTCTTAAGGTAGCCAAATGCCTCGTCAACAGGCGAAATATATCGGCAAACTCGAGACGCTACCGGCAGGAGTACTGTGAAAGTCTATATATTGACAGATAATTGCGTATCGCTTCAGGTGAGCTGCTAGAGGAAGCTTGAAAATGTGACTGTGGTAAAACGGGGAACAAATGACTGGCGTAACTGTGACTCTCTTAAGGTACCCAAATGCCTCGCCAACAGGCGAAACACAGCGGCAAACTCGACAAGCTCCCGGCAGGAGTACCGTGAAAGTCTTTATGTCGACAGATAATGGCGTAGCGCTTCAGGTGAACTGGCCAGCCAGAGTAAGTTTGAAAATGTGACTGTGGCAAAACGGGGAGCAACTGACTGGGGTAACTATGACTCTCTTAAGGTAGCCAAATGCCTCGTCAACAGGCGAAATACATCGGCAAACTCGAGAAGCTACCGGCAGGAGTACTGTGAAAGTCTTTATGTCGACAGATAATGGCGTATCGCTTCAGGTGAACTGGCCAGCCACAGTAAGCTTGAAAATGTGACTGTGGCAAAACTTGGAGCAACTGACTGGAGTAACTATGACTCTCTTAAGGTAGCCAAATGCCTCGTCAACAGGCGAAAAAAATGGGCAAACTCGAGACGCTACCGGCAGGAGTACTGTGAAAGTCTATATATTGACAGATAATTGCGTATCGCTTCAGGTGAGCTGCTAGAGGAAGCTTGAAAATGTGACTGTGGTAAAACGGGGAACAAATGACTGGCGTAACTGTGACTCTCTTAAGGTACCCAAATGCCTCGCCAACAGGCGAAACACAGCGGCAAACTCGACAAGCTCCCGGCAGGAGTACCGTGAAAGTCTTTATGTCGACAGATAATGGCGTATCGCTTCAGGTGAACTGGCCAGCCAGAGTAAGTTTGAAAATGTGACTGTGGTAAAACGGGGAACAAATGACTGGCGTAACTGTGACTCTCTTAAGGTACCCAAATGCCTCGCCAACAGGCGAAACACAGCGGCAAACTCGACAAGCTCCCGGCAGGAGTACCGTGAAAGTCTTTATGTCGACAGATAATGGCGTATCGCTTCAGGTGAACTGGCCAGCCAGAGTAAGTTTGAAAATGTGACTGTGGCAAAACGGGGAGCAACTGACTGGGGTAACTATGACTCTCTTAAGGTAGCCAAATGCCTCGTCAACAGGCGAAATACATCGGCAAACTCGAGAAGCTACCGGCAGGAGTACTGTGAAAGTCTTTATGTCGACAGATAATGGCGTATCGCTTCAGGTGAACTGGCCAGCCACAGTAAGCTTGAAAATGTGACTGTGGCAAAACTTGGAGCAACTGACTGGAGTAACTATGACTCTCTTAAGGTAGCCAAATGCCTCGTCAACAGGCGAAAAAAATGGGCAAACTCGAGACGCTACCGGCAGGAGTACTGTGAAAGTCTATATATTGACAGATAATTGCGTATCGCTTCAGGTGAGCTGCAAGAGGAAGCTTGAAAATGTGACTGTGGTAAAACGGGGAACAAATGACTGGCGTAACTGTGACTCTCTTAAGGTACCCAAATGCCTCGCCAACAGGCGAAACACAGCGGCAAACTCGACAAGCTCCCGGCAGGAGTACCGTGAAAGTCTTTATGTCGACAGATAATGGCGTAACGCTTCAGGTGAACTGGCCAGCCAGAGTAAGTTTGAAAATGTGACTGTGGCAAAACGGGGAGCAACTGACTGGGGTAACTATGACTCTCTTAAGGTAGCCAAATGCCTCGTCAACAGGCGAAATACATCGGCAAACTCGAGAAGCTACCGGCAGGAGTACTGTGAAAGTCTTTATGTCGACAGATAATGGCGTATCGCTTCAGGTGAACTGGCCAGCCACAGTAAGCTTGAAAATGTGACTGTGGCAAAACTTGGAGCAACTGACTGGAGTAACTATGACTCTCTTAAGGTAGCCAAATGCCTCGTCAACAGGCGAAAAAAATGGGCAAACTCGAGACGCTACCGGCAGGAGTACTGTGAAAGTCTATATATTGACAGATAATTGCGTATCGCTTCAGGTGAGCTGCTAGAGGAAGCTTGAAAATGTGACTGTGGTAAAACGGGGAACAAATGACTGGCGTAACTGTGACTCTCTTAAGGTACCCAAATGCCTCGCCAACAGGCGAAACACAGCGGCAAACTCGACAAGCTCCCGGCAGGAGTACCGTGAAAGTCTTTATGTCGACAGATAATGGCGTATCGCTTCAGGTGAACTGGCCAGCCAGAGTAAGTTTGAAAATGTGACTGTGGCAAAACGGGGAGCAACTGACTGGGGTAACTATGACTCTCTTAAGGTAGCCAAATGCCTCGTCAACAGGCGAAATACATCGGCAAACTCGAGAAGCTACCGGCAGGAGTACTGTGAAAGTCTTTATGTGGACAGATAATGGCGTATCGCTTCAGGTGAACTGGCCAGCCACAGTAAGCTTGAAAATGTGACTGTGGCAAAACTTGGAGCAACTGACTGGAGTAACTATGACTCTCTTAAGGTAGCCAAATGCCTCGTCAACAGGCGAAAAAAATGGGCAAACTCGAGACGCTACCGGCAGGAGTACTGTGAAAGTCTATATATTGACAGATAATTGCGTATCGCTTCAGGTGAGCTGCTAGAGGAAGCTTGAAAATGTGACTGTGGTAAAACGGGGAACAAATGACTGGCGTAACTGTGACTCTCTTAAGGTACCCAAATGCCTCGCCAACAGGCGAAACACAGCGGCAAACTCGACAAGCTCCCGGCAGGAGTACCGTGAAAGTCTTTATGTCGACAGATAATGGCGTATCGCTTCAGGTGAACTGTCCAGCCACAGTATGCTTGAAAATGTGACTGTGGCAAAACTTGGAGCAACTGACTGGAGTAACTTTGACTCTCTTAAGGTAGCCAAATGCCTCGTCAACAGGCGAAAAAAATGGGCAAACTCGAGACGCTACCGGCAGGAGTACTGTGAAAGTCTATATATTGACAGATAATTGCGTATCGCTTCAGGTGAGCTGCTAGAGGAAGCTTGAAAATGTGACTGTGGTAAAACGGGGAACAAATGACTGGCGTAACTGTGACTCTCTTAAGGTACCCAAATGCCTCGCCAACAGGCGAAACACAGCGGCAAACTCGACAAGCTCCCGGCAGGAGTACCGTGAAAGTCTTTATGTCGACAGATAATGGCGTAGCGCTTCAGGTGAACTGGCCAGCCAGAGTAAGTTTGAAAATGTGACTGTGGCAAAACGGGGAGCAACTGACTGGGGTAACTATGACTCTCTTAAGGTAGCCAAATGCCTCGTCAACAGGCGAAATACATCGGCAAACTCGAGAAGCTACCGGCAGGAGTACTGTGAAAGTCTTTATGTCGACAGATAATGGCGTATCGCTTCAGGTGAACTGGCCAGCCACAGTAAGCTTGAAAATGTGACTGTGGCAAAACTTGGAGCAACTGACTGGAGTAACTATGACTCTCTTAAGGTAGCCAAATGCCTCGTCAACAGGCGAAAAAAATGGGCAAACTCGAGACGCTACCGGCAGGAGTACTGTGAAAGTCTATATATTGACAGATAATTGCGTATCGCTTCAGGTGAGCTGCTAGAGGAAGCTTGAAAATGTGACTGTGGTAAAACGGGGAACAAATGACTGGCGTAACTGTGACTCTCTTAAGGTACCCAAATGCCTCGCCAACAGGCGAAACACAGCGGCAAACTCGACAAGCTCCCGGCAGGAGTACCGTGAAAGTCTTTATGTCGACAGATAATGGCGTATCGCTTCAGGTGAACTGGCCAGCCAGAGTAAGTTTGAAAATGTGACTGTGGCAAAACGGGGAGCAACTGACTGGGGTAACTATGACTCTCTTAAGGTAGCCAAATGCCTCGTCAACAGGCGAAATACATCGGCAAACTCGAGAAGCTACCGGCAGGAGTACTGTGAAAGTCTTTATGTGGACAGATAATGGCGTATCGCTTCAGGTGAACTGGCCAGCCACAGTAAGCTTGAAAATGTGACTGTGGCAAAACTTGGAGCAACTGACTGGAGTAACTATGACTCTCTTAAGGTAGCCAAATGCCTCGTCAACAGGCGAAAAAAATGGGCAAACTCGAGACGCTACCGGCAGGAGTACTGTGAAAGTCTATATATTGACAGATAATTGCGTATCGCTTCAGGTGAGCTGCTAGAGGAAGCTTGAAAATGTGACTGTGGTAAAACGGGGAACAAATGACTGGCGTAACTGTGACTCTCTTAAGGTACCCAAATGCCTCGCCAACAGGCGAAACACAGCGGCAAACTCGACAAGCTCCCGGCAGGAGTACCGTGAAAGTCTTTATGTCGACAGATAATGGCGTATCGCTTCAGGTGAACTGTCCAGCCACAGTATGCTTGAAAATGTGACTGTGGCAAAACTTGGAGCAACTGACTGGAGTAACTTTGACTCTCTTAAGGTAGCCAAATGCCTCGTCAACAGGCGAAAAAAATGGGCAAACTCGAGACGCTACCGGCAGGAGTACTGTGAAAGTCTATATATTGACAGATAATTGCGTATCGCTTCAGGTGAGCTGCTAGAGGAAGCTTGAAAATGTGACTGTGGTAAAACGGGGAACAAATGACTGGCGTAACTGTGACTCTCTTAAGGTACCCAAATGCCTCGCCAACAGGCGAAACACAGCGGCAAACTCGACAAGCTCCCGGCAGGAGTACCGTGAAAGTCTTTATGTCGACAGATAATGGCGTAGCGCTTCAGGTGAACTGGCCAGCCAGAGTAAGTTTGAAAATGTGACTGTGGCAAAACGGGGAGCAACTGACTGGGGTAACTATGACTCTCTTAAGGTAGCCAAATGCCTCGTCAACAGGCGAAATACATCGGCAAACTCGAGAAGCTACCGGCAGGAGTACTGTGAAAGTCTTTATGTCGACAGATAATGGCGTATCGCTTCAGGTGAACTGGCCAGCCACAGTAAGCTTGAAAATGTGACTGTGGCAAAACTTGGAGCAACTGACTGGAGTAACTATGACTCTCTTAAGGTAGCCAAATGCCTCGTCAACAGGCGAAAAAAATGGGCAAACTCGAGACGCTACCGGCAGGAGTACTGTGAAAGTCTATATATTGACAGATAATTGCGTATCGCTTCAGGTGAGCTGCTAGAGGAAGCTTGAAAATGTGACTGTGGTAAAACGGGGAACAAATGACTGGCGTAACTGTGACTCTCTTAAGGTACCCAAATGCCTCGCCAACAGGCGAAACACAGCGGCAAACTCGACAAGCTCCCGGCAGGAGTACCGTGAAAGTCTTTATGTCGACAGATAATGGCGTATCGCTTCAGGTGAACTGGCCAGCCAGAGTAAGTTTGAAAATGTGACTGTGGTAAAACGGGGAACAAATGACTGGCGTAACTGTGACTCTCTTAAGGTACCCAAATGCCTCGCCAACAGGCGAAACACAGCGGCAAACTCGACAAGCTCCCGGCAGGAGTACCGTGAAAGTCTTTATGTCGACAGATAATGGCGTAGCGCTTCAGGTGAACTGGCCAGCCAGAGTAAGTTTGAAAATGTGACTGTGGCAAAACGGGGAGCAACTGACTGGGGTAACTATGACTCTCTTAAGGTAGCCAAATGCCTCGTCAACAGGCGAAATACATCGGCAAACTCGAGAAGCTACCGGCAGGAGTACTGTGAAAGTCTTTATGTCGACAGATAATGGCGTATCGCTTCAGGTGAACTGGCCAGCCACAGTAAGCTTGAAAATGTGACTGTGGCAAAACTTGGAGCAACTGACTGGAGTAACTATGACTCTCTTAAGGTAGCCAAATGCCTCGTCAACAGGCGAAAAAAATGGGCAAACTCGAGACGCTACCGGCAGGAGTACTGTGAAAGTCTATATATTGACAGATAATTGCGTATCGCTTCAGGTGAGCTGCTAGAGGAAGCTTGAAAATGTGACTGTGGTAAAACGGGGAACAAATGACTGGCGTAACTGTGACTCTCTTAAGGTACCCAAATGCCTCGCCAACAGGCGAAACACAGCGGCAAACTCGACAAGCTCCCGGCAGGAGTACCGTGAAAGTCTTTATGTCGACAGATAATGGCGTATCGCTTCAGGTGAACTGTCCAGCCACAGTATGCTTGAAAATGTGACTGTGGCAAAACTTGGAGCAACTGACTGGAGTAACTATGACTCTCTTAAGGTAGTCAAATGCCTCGTCAACAGGCGAAAAAAATGGGCAAACTCGAGACGCTACCGGCAGGAGTACTGTGAAAGTCTATATATTGACAGATAATTGCGTATCGCTTCAGGTGAGCTGCTAGAGGAAGCTTGAAAATGTGACTGTGGTAAAACGGGGAACAAATGACTGGCGTAACTGTGACTCTCTTAAGGTACCCAAATGCCTCGCCAACAGGCGAAACACAGCGGCAAACTCGACAAGCTCCCGGCAGGAGTACCGTGAAAGTCTTTATGTCGACAGATAATGGCGTAGCGCTTCAGGTGAACTGGCCAGCCAGAGTAAGTTTGAAAATGTGACTGTGGCAAAACGGGGAGCAACTGACTGGGGTAACTATGACTCTCTTAAGGTAGCCAAATGCCTCGTTAACAGGCGAAATACATCGGCAAACTCGAGAAGCTACCGGCAGGAGTACTGTGAAAGTCTTTATGTCGACAGATAATGGCGTATCGCTTCAGGTGAACTGTCCAGCCACAGTATGCTTGAAAATGTGACTGTGGCAAAACTTGGAGCAACTGACTGGAGTAACTATGACTCTCTTAAGGTAGCCAAATGCCTCGTCAACAGGCGAAATACATCGGCAAACTCGAGACGCTACCGGCAGGAGTACTGTGAAAGTCTATATATTGACAGATAATTGCGTATCGCTTCAGGTGAGCTGCTAGAGGAAGCTTGAAAATGTGACTGTGGTAAAACGGGGAACAAATGACTGGCGTAACTGTGACTCTCTTAAGGTACCCAAATGCCTCGCCAACAGGCGAAACACAGCGGCAAACTCGACAAGCTCCCGGCAGGAGTACCGTGAAAGTCTTTATGTCGACAGATAATGGCGTAGCGCTTCAGGTGAACTGGCCAGCCAGAGTAAGTTTGAAAATGTGACTGTGGCAAAACGGGGAGCAACTGACTGGGGTAACTATGACTCTCTTAAGGTAGCCAAATGCCTCGTCAACAGGCGAAATACATCGGCAAACTCGAGAAGCTACCGGCAGGAGTACTGTGAAAGTCTTTATGTCGACAGATAATGGCGTATCGCTTCAGGTGAACTGGCCAGCCACAGTAAGCTTGAAAATGTGACTGTGGCAAAACTTGGAGCAACTGACTGGAGTAACTATGACTCTCTTAAGGTAGCCAAATGCCTCGTCAACAGGCGAAAAAAATGGGCAAACTCGAGACGCTACCGGCAGGAGTACTGTGAAAGTCTATATATTGACAGATAATTGCGTATCGCTTCAGGTGAGCTGCTAGAGGAAGCTTGAAAATGTGACTGTGGTAAAACGGGGAACAAATGACTGGCGTAACTGTGACTCTCTTAAGGTACCCAAATGCCTCGCCAACAGGCGAAACACAGCGGCAAACTCGACAAGCTCCCGGCAGGAGTACCGTGAAAGTCTTTATGTCGACAGATAATGGCGTATCGCTTCAGGTGAACTGGCCAGCCAGAGTAAGTTTGAAAATGTGACTGTGGTAAAACGGGGAACAAATGACTGGCGTAACTGTGACTCTCTTAAGGTACCCAAATGCCTCGCCAACAGGCGAAACACAGCGGCAAACTCGACAAGCTCCCGGCAGGAGTACCGTGAAAGTCTTTATGTCGACAGATAATGGCGTATCGCTTCAGGTGAACTGGCCAGCCAGAGTAAGTTTGAAAATGTGACTGTGGCAAAACGGGGAGCAACTGACTGGGGTAACTATGACTCTCTTAAGGTAGCCAAATGCCTCGTCAACAGGCGAAATACATCGGCAAACTCGAGAAGCTACCGGCAGGAGTACTGTGAAAGTCTTTATGTCGACAGATAATGGCGTATCGCTTCAGGTGAACTGGCCAGCCACAGTAAGCTTGAAAATGTGACTGTGGCAAAACTTGGAGCAACTGACTGGAGTAACTATGACTCTCTTAAGGTAGCCAAATGCCTCGTCAACAGGCGAAAAAAATGGGCAAACTCGAGACGCTACCGGCAGGAGTACTGTGAAAGTCTATATATTGACAGATAATTGCGTATCGCTTCAGGTGAGCTGCAAGAGGAAGCTTGAAAATGTGACTGTGGTAAAACGGGGAACAAATGACTGGCGTAACTGTGACTCTCTTAAGGTACCCAAATGCCTCGCCAACAGGCGAAACACAGCGGCAAACTCGACAAGCTCCCGGCAGGAGTACCGTGAAAGTCTTTATGTCGACAGATAATGGCGTAACGCTTCAGGTGAACTGGCCAGCCAGAGTAAGTTTGAAAATGTGACTGTGGCAAAACGGGGAGCAACTGACTGGGGTAACTATGACTCTCTTAAGGTAGCCAAATGCCTCGTCAACAGGCGAAATACATCGGCAAACTCGAGAAGCTACCGGCAGGAGTACTGTGAAAGTCTTTATGTCGACAGATAATGGCGTATCGCTTCAGGTGAACTGGCCAGCCACAGTAAGCTTGAAAATGTGACTGTGGCAAAACTTGGAGCAACTGACTGGAGTAACTATGACTCTCTTAAGGTAGCCAAATGCCTCGTCAACAGGCGAAAAAAATGGGCAAACTCGAGACGCTACCGGCAGGAGTACTGTGAAAGTCTATATATTGACAGATAATTGCGTATCGCTTCAGGTGAGCTGCTAGAGGAAGCTTGAAAATGTGACTGTGGTAAAACGGGGAACAAATGACTGGCGTAACTGTGACTCTCTTAAGGTACCCAAATGCCTCGCCAACAGGCGAAACACAGCGGCAAACTCGACAAGCTCCCGGCAGGAGTACCGTGAAAGTCTTTATGTCGACAGATAATGGCGTATCGCTTCAGGTGAACTGGCCAGCCAGAGTAAGTTTGAAAATGTGACTGTGGCAAAACGGGGAGCAACTGACTGGGGTAACTATGACTCTCTTAAGGTAGCCAAATGCCTCGTCAACAGGCGAAATACATCGGCAAACTCGAGAAGCTACCGGCAGGAGTACTGTGAAAGTCTTTATGTGGACAGATAATGGCGTATCGCTTCAGGTGAACTGGCCAGCCACAGTAAGCTTGAAAATGTGACTGTGGCAAAACTTGGAGCAACTGACTGGAGTAACTATGACTCTCTTAAGGTAGCCAAATGCCTCGTCAACAGGCGAAAAAAATGGGCAAACTCGAGACGCTACCGGCAGGAGTACTGTGAAAGTCTATATATTGACAGATAATTGCGTATCGCTTCAGGTGAGCTGCTAGAGGAAGCTTGAAAATGTGACTGTGGTAAAACGGGGAACAAATGACTGGCGTAACTGTGACTCTCTTAAGGTACCCAAATGCCTCGCCAACAGGCGAAACACAGCGGCAAACTCGACAAGCTCCCGGCAGGAGTACCGTGAAAGTCTTTATGTCGACAGATAATGGCGTATCGCTTCAGGTGAACTGGCCAGCCAGAGTAAGTTCGAAAATGTGACTGTGGTAAAACGGGGAACAAATGACTGGCGTAACTGTGACTCTCTTAAGGTACCCAAATGCCTCGCCAACAGGCGAAACACAGCGGCAAACTCGACAAGCTCCCGGCAGGAGTACCGTGAAAGTCTTTATGTCGACAGATAATGGCGTAGCGCTTCAGGTGAACTGGCCAGCCAGAGTAAGTTTGAAAATGTGACTGTGGCAAAACGGGGAGCAACTGACTGGGGTAACTATGACTCTCTTAAGGTAGCCAAATGCCTCGTCAACAGGCGAAATACATCGGCAAACTCGAGAAGCTACCGGCAGGAGTACTGTGAAAGTCTTTATGTCGACAGATAATGGCGTATCGCTTCAGGTGAACTGGCCAGCCACAGTAAGCTTGAAAATGTGACTGTGGCAAAACTTGGAGCAACTGACTGGAGTAACTATGACTCTCTTAAGGTAGCCAAATGCCTCGTCAACAGGCGAAAAAAATGGGCAAACTCGAGACGCTACCGGCAGGAGTACTGTGAAAGTCTATATATTGACAGATAATTGCGTATCGCTTCAGGTGAGCTGCTAGAGGAAGCTTGAAAATGTGACTGTGGTAAAACGGGGAACAAATGACTGGCGTAACTGTGACTCTCTTAAGGTACCCAAATGCCTCGCCAACAGGCGAAACACAGCGGCAAACTCGACAAGCTCCCGGCAGGAGTACCGTGAAAGTCTTTATGTCGACAGATAATGGCGTATCGCTTCAGGTGAACTGTCCAGCCACAGTATGCTTGAAAATGTGACTGTGGCAAAACTTGGAGCAACTGACTGGAGTAACTATGACTCTCTTAAGGTAGCCAAATGCCTCGTCAACAGGCGAAAAAAATGGGCAAACTCGAGACGCTACCGGCAGGAGTACTGTGAAAGTCTATATATTGACAGATAATTGCGTATCGCTTCAGGTGAGCTGCTAGAGGAAGCTTGAAAATGTGACTGTGGTAAAACGGGGAACAAATGACTGTCGTAACTGTGACTCTCTTAAGGTACCCAAATGCCTCGCCAACAGGCGAAACACAGCGGCAAACTCGACAAGCTCCCGGCAGGAGTACCGTGAAAGTCTTTATGTCGACAGATAATGGCGTAGCGCTTCAGGTGAACTGGCCAGCCAGAGTAAGTTTGAAAATGTGACTGTGGCAAAACGGGGAGCAACTGACTGGGGTAACTATGACTCTCTTAAGGTAGCCAAATGCCTCGTCAACAGGCGAAATACATCGGCAAACTCGAGAAGCTACCGGCAGGAGTACTGTGAAAGTCTTTATGTCGACAGATAATGGCGTATCGCTTCAGGTGAACTGGCCAGCCACAGTAAGCTTGAAAATGTGACTGTGGCAAAACTTGGAGCAACTGACTGGAGTAACTATGACTCTCTTAAGGTAGCCAAATGCCTCGTCAACAGGCGAAAAAAATGGGCAAACTCGAGACGCTACCGGCAGGAGTACTGTGAAAGTCTATATATTGACAGATAATTGCGTATCGCTTCAGGTGAGCTGCTAGAGGAAGCTTGAAAATGTGACTGTGGTAAAACGGGGAACAAATGACTGGCGTAACTGTGACTCTCTTAAGGTACCCAAATGCCTCGCCAACAGGCGAAACACAGCGGCAAACTCGACAAGCTCCCGGCAGGAGTACCGTGAAAGTCTTTATGTCGACAGATAATGGCGTATCGCTTCAGGTGAACTGTCCAGCCACAGTATGCTTGAAAATGTGACTGTGGCAAAACTTGGAGCAACTGACTGGAGTAACTTTGACTCTCTTAAGGTAGCCAAATGCCTCGTCAACAGGCGAAAAAAATGGGCAAACTCGAGACGCTACCGGCAGGAGTACTGTGAAAGTCTATATATTGACAGATAATTGCGTATCGCTTCAGGTGAGCTGCTAGAGGAAGCTTGAAAATGTGACTGTGGTAAAACGGGGAACAAATGACTGGCGTAACTGTGACTCTCTTAAGGTACCCAAATGCCTCGCCAACAGGCGAAACACAGCGGCAAACTCGACAAGCTCCCGGCAGGAGTACCGTGAAAGTCTTTATGTCGACAGATAATGGCGTATCGCTTCAGGTGAACTGGCCAGCCAGAGTAAGTTCGAAAATGTGACTGTGGTAAAACGGGGAACAAATGACTGGCGTAACTGTGACTCTCTTAAGGTACCCAAATGCCTCGCCAACAGGCGAAACACAGCGGCAAACTCGACAAGCTCCCGGCAGGAGTACCGTGAAAGTCTTTATGTCGACAGATAATGGCGTAGCGCTTCAGGTGAACTGGCCAGCCAGAGTAAGTTTGAAAATGTGACTGTGGCAAAACGGGGAGCAACTGACTGGGGTAACTATGACTCTCTTAAGGTAGCCAAATGCCTCGTCAACAGGCGAAATACATCGGCAAACTCGAGAAGCTACCGGCAGGAGTACTGTGAAAGTCTTTATGTCGACAGATAATGGCGTATCGCTTCAGGTGAACTGGCCAGCCACAGTAAGCTTGAAAATGTGACTGTGGCAAAACTTGGAGCAACTGACTGGAGTAACTATGACTCTCTTAAGGTAGCCAAATGCCTCGTCAACAGGCGAAAAAAATGGGCAAACTCGAGACGCTACCGGCAGGAGTACTGTGAAAGTCTATATATTGACAGATAATTGCGTATCGCTTCAGGTGAGCTGCTAGAGGAAGCTTGAAAATGTGACTGTGGTAAAACGGGGAACAAATGACTGGCGTAACTGTGACTCTCTTAAGGTACCCAAATGCCTCGCCAACAGGCGAAACACAGCGGCAAACTCGACAAGCTCCCGGCAGGAGTACCGTGAAAGTCTTTATGTCGACAGATAATGGCGTATCGCTTCAGGTGAACTGGCCAGCCAGAGTAAGTTTGAAAATGTGACTGTGGCAAAACGGGGAGCAACTGACTGGGGTAACTATGACTCTCTTAAGGTAGCCAAATGCCTCGTCAACAGGCGAAATACATCGGCAAACTCGAGAAGCTACCGGCAGGAGTACTGTGAAAGTCTTTATGTGGACAGATAATGGCGTATCGCTTCAGGTGAACTGGCCAGCCACAGTAAGCTTGAAAATGTGACTGTGGCAAAACTTGGAGCAACTGACTGGAGTAACTATGACTCTCTTAAGGTAGCCAAATGCCTCGTCAACAGGCGAAAAAAATGGGCAAACTCGAGACGCTACCGGCAGGAGTACTGTGAAAGTCTATATATTGACAGATAATTGCGTATCGCTTCAGGTGAGCTGCTAGAGGAAGCTTGAAAATGTGACTGTGGTAAAACGGGGAACAAATGACTGGCGTAACTGTGACTCTCTTAAGGTACCCAAATGCCTCGCCAACAGGCGAAACACAGCGGCAAACTCGACAAGCTCCCGGCAGGAGTACCGTGAAAGTCTTTATGTCGACAGATAATGGCGTATCGCTTCAGGTGAACTGGCCAGCCAGAGTAAGTTCGAAAATGTGACTGTGGTAAAACGGGGAACAAATGACTGGCGTAACTGTGACTCTCTTAAGGTACCCAAATGCCTCGCCAACAGGCGAAACACAGCGGCAAACTCGACAAGCTCCCGGCAGGAGTACCGTGAAAGTCTTTATGTCGACAGATAATGGCGTAGCGCTTCAGGTGAACTGGCCAGCCAGAGTAAGTTTGAAAATGTGACTGTGGCAAAACGGGGAGCAACTGACTGGGGTAACTATGACTCTCTTAAGGTAGCCAAATGCCTCGTCAACAGGCGAAATACATCGGCAAACTCGAGAAGCTACCGGCAGGAGTACTGTGAAAGTCTTTATGTCGACAGATAATGGCGTATCGCTTCAGGTGAACTGGCCAGCCACAGTAAGCTTGAAAATGTGACTGTGGCAAAACTTGGAGCAACTGACTGGAGTAACTATGACTCTCTTAAGGTAGCCAAATGCCTCGTCAACAGGCGAAAAAAATGGGCAAACTCGAGACGCTACCGGCAGGAGTACTGTGAAAGTCTATATATTGACAGATAATTGCGTATCGCTTCAGGTGAGCTGCTAGAGGAAGCTTGAAAATGTGACTGTGGTAAAACGGGGAACAAATGACTGGCGTAACTGTGACTCTCTTAAGGTACCCAAATGCCTCGCCAACAGGCGAAACACAGCGGCAAACTCGACAAGCTCCCGGCAGGAGTACCGTGAAAGTCTTTATGTCGACAGATAATGGCGTATCGCTTCAGGTGAACTGTCCAGCCACAGTATGCTTGAAAATGTGACTGTGGCAAAACTTGGAGCAACTGACTGGAGTAACTATGACTCTCTTAAGGTAGCCAAATGCCTCGTCAACAGGCGAAAAAAATGGGCAAACTCGAGACGCTACCGGCAGGAGTACTGTGAAAGTCTATATATTGACAGATAATTGCGTATCGCTTCAGGTGAGCTGCTAGAGGAAGCTTGAAAATGTGACTGTGGTAAAACGGGGAACAAATGACTGTCGTAACTGTGACTCTCTTAAGGTACCCAAATGCCTCGCCAACAGGCGAAACACAGCGGCAAACTCGACAAGCTCCCGGCAGGAGTACCGTGAAAGTCTTTATGTCGACAGATAATGGCGTAGCGCTTCAGGTGAACTGGCCAGCCAGAGTAAGTTTGAAAATGTGACTGTGGCAAAACGGGGAGCAACTGACTGGGGTAACTATGACTCTCTTAAGGTAGCCAAATGCCTCGTCAACAGGCGAAATACATCGGCAAACTCGAGAAGCTACCGGCAGGAGTACTGTGAAAGTCTTTATGTCGACAGATAATGGCGTATCGCTTCAGGTGAACTGGCCAGCCACAGTAAGCTTGAAAATGTGACTGTGGCAAAACTTGGAGCAACTGACTGGAGTAACTATGACTCTCTTAAGGTAGCCAAATGCCTCGTCAACAGGCGAAAAAAATGGGCAAACTCGAGACGCTACCGGCAGGAGTACTGTGAAAGTCTATATATTGACAGATAATTGCGTATCGCTTCAGGTGAGCTGCTAGAGGAAGCTTGAAAATGTGACTGTGGTAAAACGGGGAACAAATGACTGGCGTAACTGTGACTCTCTTAAGGTACCCAAATGCCTCGCCAACAGGCGAAACACAGCGGCAAACTCGACAAGCTCCCGGCAGGAGTACCGTGAAAGTCTTTATGTCGACAGATAATGGCGTATCGCTTCAGGTGAACTGTCCAGCCACAGTATGCTTGAAAATGTGACTGTGGCAAAACTTGGAGCAACTGACTGGAGTAACTTTGACTCTCTTAAGGTAGCCAAATGCCTCGTCAACAGGCGAAAAAAATGGGCAAACTCGAGACGCTACCGGCAGGAGTACTGTGAAAGTCTATATATTGACAGATAATTGCGTATCGCTTCAGGTGAGCTGCTAGAGGAAGCTTGAAAATGTGACTGTGGTAAAACGGGGAACAAATGACTGGCGTAACTGTGACTCTCTTAAGGTACCCAAATGCCTCGCCAACAGGCGAAACACAGCGGCAAACTCGACAAGCTCCCGGCAGGAGTACCGTGAAAGTCTTTATGTCGACAGATAATGGCGTATCGCTTCAGGTGAACTGGCCAGCCAGAGTAAGTTCGAAAATGTGACTGTGGTAAAACGGGGAACAAATGACTGGCGTAACTGTGACTCTCTTAAGGTACCCAAATGCCTCGCCAACAGGCGAAACACAGCGGCAAACTCGACAAGCTCCCGGCAGGAGTACCGTGAAAGTCTTTATGTCGACAGATAATGGCGTAGCGCTTCAGGTGAACTGGCCAGCCAGAGTAAGTTTGAAAATGTGACTGTGGCAAAACGGGGAGCAACTGACTGGGGTAACTATGACTCTCTTAAGGTAGCCAAATGCCTCGTCAACAGGCGAAATACATCGGCAAACTCGAGAAGCTACCGGCAGGAGTACTGTGAAAGTCTTTATGTCGACAGATAATGGCGTATCGCTTCAGGTGAACTGGCCAGCCACAGTAAGCTTGAAAATGTGACTGTGGCAAAACTTGGAGCAACTGACTGGAGTAACTATGACTCTCTTAAGGTAGCCAAATGCCTCGTCAACAGGCGAAAAAAATGGGCAAACTCGAGACGCTACCGGCAGGAGTACTGTGAAAGTCTATATATTGACAGATAATTGCGTATCGCTTCAGGTGAGCTGCTAGAGGAAGCTTGAAAATGTGACTGTGGTAAAACGGGGAACAAATGACTGGCGTAACTGTGACTCTCTTAAGGTACCCAAATGCCTCGCCAACAGGCGAAACACAGCGGCAAACTCGACAAGCTCCCGGCAGGAGTACCGTGAAAGTCTTTATGTCGACAGATAATGGCGTATCGCTTCAGGTGAACTGTCCAGCCACAGTATGCTTGAAAATGTGACTGTGGCAAAACTTGGAGCAACTGACTGGAGTAACTATGACTCTCTTAAGGTAGCCAAATGCCTCGTCAACAGGCGAAAAAAATGGGCAAACTCGAGACGCTACCGGCAGGAGTACTGTGAAAGTCTATATATTGACAGATAATTGCGTATCGCTTCAGGTGAGCTGCTAGAGGAAGCTTGAAAATGTGACTGTGGTAAAACGGGGAACAAATGACTGGCGTAACTGTGACTCTCTTAAGGTACCCAAATGCCTCGCCAACAGGCGAAACACAGCGGCAAACTCGACAAGCTCCCGGCAGGAGTACCGTGAAAGTCTTTATGTCGACAGATAATGGCGTAGCGCTTCAGGTGAACTGGCCAGCCAGAGTAAGTTTGAAAATGTGACTGTGGCAAAACGGGGAGCAACTGACTGGGGTAACTATGACTCTCTTAAGGTAGCCAAATGCCTCGTCAACAGGCGAAATACATCGGCAAACTCGAGAAGCTACCGGCAGGAGTACTGTGAAAGTCTTTATGTCGACAGATAATGGCGTATCGCTTCAGGTGAACTGGCCAGCCACAGTAAGCTTGAAAATGTGACTGTGGCAAAACTTGGAGCAACTGACTGGAGTAACTATGACTCTCTTAAGGTAGCCAAATGCCTCGTCAACAGGCGAAAAAAATGGGCAAACTCGAGACGCTACCGGCAGGAGTACTGTGAAAGTCTATATATTGACAGATAATTGCGTATCGCTTCAGGTGAGCTGCTAGAGGAAGCTTGAAAATGTGACTGTGGTAAAACGGGGAACAAATGACTGGCGTAACTGTGACTCTCTTAAGGTACCCAAATGCCTCGCCAACAGGCGAAACACAGCGGCAAACTCGACAAGCTCCCGGCAGGAGTACCGTGAAAGTCTTTATGTCGACAGATAATGGCGTATCGCTTCAGGTGAACTGTCCAGCCACAGTATGCTTGAAAATGTGACTGTGGCAAAACTTGGAGCAACTGACTGGAGTAACTTTGACTCTCTTAAGGTAGCCAAATGCCTCGTCAACAGGCGAAAAAAATGGGCAAACTCGAGACGCTACCGGCAGGAGTACTGTGAAAGTCTATATATTGACAGATAATTGCGTATCGCTTCAGGTGAGCTGCTAGAGGAAGCTTGAAAATGTGACTGTGGTAAAACGGGGAACAAATGACTGGCGTAACTGTGACTCTCTTAAGGTACCCAAATGCCTCGCCAACAGGCGAAACACAGCGGCAAACTCGACAAGCTCCCGGCAGGAGTACCGTGAAAGTCTTTATGTCGACAGATAATGGCGTATCGCTTCAGGTGAACTGGCCAGCCAGAGTAAGTTCGAAAATGTGACTGTGGTAAAACGGGGAACAAATGACTGGCGTAACTGTGACTCTCTTAAGGTACCCAAATGCCTCGCCAACAGGCGAAACACAGCGGCAAACTCGACAAGCTCCCGGCAGGAGTACCGTGAAAGTCTTTATGTCGACAGATAATGGCGTAGCGCTTCAGGTGAACTGGCCAGCCAGAGTAAGTTTGAAAATGTGACTGTGGCAAAACGGGGAGCAACTGACTGGGGTAACTATGACTCTCTTAAGGTAGCCAAATGCCTCGTCAACAGGCGAAATACATCGGCAAACTCGAGAAGCTACCGGCAGGAGTACTGTGAAAGTCTTTATGTCGACAGATAATGGCGTATCGCTTCAGGTGAACTGGCCAGCCACAGTAAGCTTGAAAATGTGACTGTGGCAAAACTTGGAGCAACTGACTGGAGTAACTATGACTCTCTTAAGGTAGCCAAATGCCTCGTCAACAGGCGAAAAAAATGGGCAAACTCGAGACGCTACCGGCAGGAGTACTGTGAAAGTCTATATATTGACAGATAATTGCGTATCGCTTCAGGTGAGCTGCTAGAGGAAGCTTGAAAATGTGACTGTGGTAAAACGGGGAACAAATGACTGGCGTAACTGTGACTCTCTTAAGGTACCCAAATGCCTCGCCAACAGGCGAAACACAGCGGCAAACTCGACAAGCTCCCGGCAGGAGTACCGTGAAAGTCTTTATGTCGACAGATAATGGCGTATCGCTTCAGGTGAACTGTCCAGCCACAGTATGCTTGAAAATGTGACTGTGGCAAAACTTGGAGCAACTGACTGGAGTAACTATGACTCTCTTAAGGTAGCCAAATGCCTCGTCAACAGGCGAAAAAAATGGGCAAACTCGAGACGCTACCGGCAGGAGTACTGTGAAAGTCTATATATTGACAGATAATTGCGTATCGCTTCAGGTGAGCTGCTAGAGGAAGCTTGAAAATGTGACTGTGGTAAAACGGGGAACAAATGACTGGCGTAACTGTGACTCTCTTAAGGTACCCAAATGCCTCGCCAACAGGCGAAACACAGCGGCAAACTCGACAAGCTCCCGGCAGGAGTACCGTGAAAGTCTTTATGTCGACAGATAATGGCGTAGCGCTTCAGGTGAACTGGCCAGCCAGAGTAAGTTTGAAAATGTGACTGTGGCAAAACGGGGAGCAACTGACTGGGGTAACTATGACTCTCTTAAGGTAGCCAAATGCCTCGTCAACAGGCGAAATACATCGGCAAACTCGAGAAGCTACCGGCAGGAGTACTGTGAAAGTCTTTATGTCGACAGATAATGGCGTATCGCTTCAGGTGAACTGGCCAGCCACAGTAAGCTTGAAAATGTGACTGTGGCAAAACTTGGAGCAACTGACTGGAGTAACTATGACTCTCTTAAGGTAGCCAAATGCCTCGTCAACAGGCGAAAAAAATGGGCAAACTCGAGACGCTACCGGCAGGAGTACTGTGAAAGTCTATATATTGACAGATAATTGCGTATCGCTTCAGGTGAGCTGCCAGAGGAAGCTTGAAAATGTGACTGTGGTAAAACGGGGAACAAATGACTGGCGTAACTGTGACTCTCTTAAGGTACCCAAATGCCTCGCCAACAGGCGAAACACAGCGGCAAACTCGACAAGCTCCCGGCAGGAGTACCGTGAAAGTCTTTATGTCGACAGATAATGGCGTATCGCTTCAGGTGAACTGTCCAGCCACAGTATGCTTGAAAATGTGACTGTGGCAAAACTTGGAGCAACTGACTGGAGTAACTTTGACTCTCTTAAGGTAGCCAAATGCCTCGTCAACAGGCGAAAAAAATGGGCAAACTCGAGACGCTACCGGCAGGAGTACTGTGAAAGTCTATATATTGACAGATAATTGCGTATCGCTTCAGGTGAGCTGCTAGAGGAAGCTTGAAAATGTGACTGTGGTAAAACGGGGAACAAATGACTGGCGTAACTGTGACTCTCTTAAGGTACCCAAATGCCTCGCCAACAGGCGAAACACAGCGGCAAACTCGACAAGCTCCCGGCAGGAGTACCGTGAAAGTCTTTATGTCGACAGATAATGGCGTAGCGCTTCAGGTGAACTGGCCAGCCAGAGTAAGTTTGAAAATGTGACTGTGGCAAAACGGGGAGCAACTGACTGGGGTAACTATGACTCTCTTAAGGTAGCCAAATGCCTCGTCAACAGGCGAAATACATCGGCAAACTCGAGAAGCTACCGGCAGGAGTACTGCGAAAGTCTTTATGTCGACAGATAATGGCGTATCGCTTCAGGTGAACTGGCCAGCCACAGTAAGCTTGAAAATGTGACTGTGGCAAAACTTGGAGCAACTGACTGGAGTAACTATGACTCTCTTAAGGTAGCCAAATGCCTCGTCAACAGGCGAAAAAAATGGGCAAACTCGAGACGCTACCGGCAGGAGTACTGTGAAAGTCTATATATTGACAGATAATTGCGTATCGCTTCAGGTGAGCTGCTAGAGGAAGCTTGAAAATGTGACTGTGGTAAAACGGGGAACAAATGACTGGCGTAACTGTGACTCTCTTAAGGTACCCAAATGCCTCGCCAACAGGCGAAACACAGCGGCAAACTCGACAAGCTCCCGGCAGGAGTACCGTGAAAGTCTTTATGTCGACAGATAATGGCGTATCGCTTCAGGTGAACTGGCCAGCCACAGTAAGCTTGAAAATGTGACTGTGGCAAAACTTGGAGCAACTGACTGGAGTAACTATGACTCTCTTAAGGTAGCCAAATGCCTCGTCAACAGGCGAAAAAAATGGGCAAACTCGAGACGCTACCGGCAGGAGTACTGTGAAAGTCTATATATTGACAGATAATTGCGTATCGCTTCAGGTGAGCTGCTAGAGGAAGCTTGAAAATGTGACTGTGGTAAAACGGGGAACAAATGACTGGCGTAACTGTGACTCTCTTAAGGTACCCAAATGCCTCGCCAACAGGCGAAACACAGCGGCAAACTCGACAAGCTCCCGGCAGGAGTACCGTGAAAGTCTTTATGTCGACAGATAATGGCGTAGCGCTTCAGGTGAACTGGCCAGCCAGAGTAAGTTTGAAAATGTGACTGTGGCAAAACGGGGAGCAACTGACTGGGGTAACTATGACTCTCTTAAGGTAGCCAAATGCCTCGTCAACAGGCGAAATACATCGGCAAACTCGAGAAGCTACCGGCAGGAGTACTGTGAAAGTCTTTATGTCGACAGATAATGGCGTATCGCTTCAGGTGAACTGGCCAGCCACAGTAAGCTTGAAAATGTGACTGTGGCAAAACTTGGAGCAACTGACTGGAGTAACTATGACTCTCTTAAGGTAGCCAAATGCCTCGTCAACAGGCGAAAAAAATGGGCAAACTCGAGACGCTACCGGCAGGAGTACTGTGAAAGTCTATATATTGACAGATAATTGCGTATCGCTTCAGGTGAGCTGCCAGAGGAAGCTTGAAAATGTGACTGTGGTAAAACGGGGAACAAATGACTGGCGTAACTGTGACTCTCTTAAGGTACCCAAATGCCTCGCCAACAGGCGAAACACAGCGGCAAACTCGACAAGCTCCCGGCAGGAGTACCGTGAAAGTCTTTATGTCGACAGATAATGGCGTATCGCTTCAGGTGAACTGTCCAGCCACAGTATGCTTGAAAATGTGACTGTGGCAAAACTTGGAGCAACTGACTGGAGTAACTTTGACTCTCTTAAGGTAGCCAAATGCCTCGTCAACAGGCGAAAAAAATGGGCAAACTCGAGACGCTACCGGCAGGAGTACTGTGAAAGTCTATATATTGACAGATAATTGCGTATCGCTTCAGGTGAGCTGCTAGAGGAAGCTTGAAAATGTGACTGTGGTAAAACGGGGAACAAATGACTGGCGTAACTGTGACTCTCTTAAGGTACCCAAATGCCTCGCCAACAGGCGAAACACAGCGGCAAACTCGACAAGCTCCCGGCAGGAGTACCGTGAAAGTCTTTATGTCGACAGATAATGGCGTAGCGCTTCAGGTGAACTGGCCAGCCAGAGTAAGTTTGAAAATGTGACTGTGGCAAAACGGGGAGCAACTGACTGGGGTAACTATGACTCTCTTAAGGTAGCCAAATGCCTCGTCAACAGGCGAAATACATCGGCAAACTCGAGAAGCTACCGGCAGGAGTACTGTGAAAGTCTTTATGTCGACAGATAATGGCGTATCGCTTCAGGTGAACTGGCCAGCCACAGTAAGCTTGAAAATGTGACTGTGGCAAAACTTGGAGCAACTGACTGGAGTAACTATGACTCTCTTAAGGTAGCCAAATGCCTCGTCAACAGGCGAAAAAAATGGGCAAACTCGAGACGCTACCGGCAGGAGTACTGTGAAAGTCTATATATTGACAGATAATTGCGTATCGCTTCAGGTGAGCTGCTAGAGGAAGCTTGAAAATGTGACTGTGGTAAAACGGGGAACAAATGACTGGCGTAACTGTGACTCTCTTAAGGTACCCAAATGCCTCGCCAACAGGCGAAACACAGCGGCAAACTCGACAAGCTCCCGGCAGGAGTACCGTGAAAGTCTTTATGTCGACAGATAATGGCGTATCGCTTCAGGTGAACTGGCCAGCCAGAGTAAGTTTGAAAATGTGACTGTGGCAAAACGGGGAGCAACTGACTGGGGTAACTATGACTCTCTTAAGGTAGCCAAATGCCTCGTCAACAGGCGAAATACATCGGCAAACTCGAGAAGCTACCGGCAGGAGTACTGTGAAAGTCTTTATGTGGACAGATAATGGCGTATCGCTTCAGGTGAACTGGCCAGCCACAGTAAGCTTGAAAATGTGACTGTGGCAAAACTTGGAGCAACTGACTGGAGTAACTATGACTCTCTTAAGGTAGCCAAATGCCTCGTCAACAGGCGAAAAAAATGGGCAAACTCGAGACGCTACCGGCAGGAGTACTGTGAAAGTCTATATATTGACAGATAATTGCGTATCGCTTCAGGTGAGCTGCTAGAGGAAGCTTGAAAATGTGACTGTGGTAAAACGGGGAACAAATGACTGGCGTAACTGTGACTCTCTTAAGGTACCCAAATGCCTCGCCAACAGGCGAAACACAGCGGCAAACTCGACAAGCTCCCGGCAGGAGTACCGTGAAAGTCTTTATGTCGACAGATAATGGCGTATCGCTTCAGGTGAACTGGCCAGCCAGAGTAAGTTCGAAAATGTGACTGTGGTAAAACGGGGAACAAATGACTGGCGTAACTGTGACTCTCTTAAGGTACCCAAATGCCTCGCCAACAGGCGAAACACAGCGGCAAACTCGACAAGCTCCCGGCAGGAGTACCGTGAAAGTCTTTATGTCGACAGATAATGGCGTAGCGCTTCAGGTGAACTGGCCAGCCAGAGTAAGTTTGAAAATGTGACTGTGGCAAAACGGGGAGCAACTGACTGGGGTAACTATGACTCTCTTAAGGTAGCCAAATGCCTCGTCAACAGGCGAAATACATCGGCAAACTCGAGAAGCTACCGGCAGGAGTACTGTGAAAGTCTTTATGTCGACAGATAATGGCGTATCGCTTCAGGTGAACTGTCCAGCCACAGTATGCTTGAAAATGTGACTGTGGCAAAACTTGGAGCAACTGACTGGAGTAACTATGACTCTCTTAAGGTAGCCAAATGCCTCGTCAACAGGCGAAAAAAATGGGCAAACTCGAGACGCTACCGGCAGGAGTACTGTGAAAGTCTATATATTGACAGATAATTGCGTATCGCTTCAGGTGAGCTGCTAGAGGAAGCTTGAAAATGTGACTGTGGTAAAACGGGGAACAAATGACTGGCGTAACTGTGACTCTCTTAAGGTACCCAAATGCCTCGCCAACAGGCGAAACACAGCGGCAAACTCGACAAGCTCCCGGCAGGAGTACCGTGAAAGTCTTTATGTCGACAGATAATGGCGTATCGCTTCAGGTGAACTGTCCAGCCACAGTATGCTTGAAAATGTGACTGTGGCAAAACTTGGAGCAACTGACTGGAGTAACTTTGACTCTCTTAAGGTAGCCAAATGCCTCGTCAACAGGCGAAAAAAATGGGCAAACTCGAGACGCTACCGGCAGGAGTACTGTGAAAGTCTATATATTGACAGATAATTGCGTATCGCTTCAGGTGAGCTGCTAGAGGAAGCTTGAAAATGTGACTGTGGTAAAACGGGGAACAAATGACTGGCGTAACTGTGACTCTCTTAAGGTACCCAAATGCCTCGCCAACAGGCGAAACACAGCGGCAAACTCGACAAGCTCCCGGCAGGAGTACCGTGAAAGTCTTTATGTCGACAGATAATGGCGTAGCGCTTCAGGTGAACTGGCCAGCCAGAGTAAGTTTGAAAATGTGACTGTGGCAAAACGGGGAGCAACTGACTGGGGTAACTATGACTCTCTTAAGGTAGCCAAATGCCTCGTCAACAGGCGAAATACATCGGCAAACTCGAGAAGCTACCGGCAGGAGTACTGTGAAAGTCTTTATGTCGACAGATAATGGCGTATCGCTTCAGGTGAACTGGCCAGCCACAGTAAGCTTGAAAATGTGACTGTGGCAAAACTTGGAGCAACTGACTGGAGTAACTATGACTCTCTTAAGGTAGCCAAATGCCTCGTCAACAGGCGAAAAAAATGGGCAAACTCGAGACGCTACCGGCAGGAGTACTGTGAAAGTCTATATATTGACAGATAATTGCGTATCGCTTCAGGTGAGCTGCTAGAGGAAGCTTGAAAATGTGACTGTGGTAAAACGGGGAACAAATGACTGGCGTAACTGTGACTCTCTTAAGGTACCCAAATGCCTCGCCAACAGGCGAAACACAGCGGCAAACTCGACAAGCTCCCGGCAGGAGTACCGTGAAAGTCTTTATGTCGACAGATAATGGCGTATCGCTTCAGGTGAACTGGCCAGCCAGAGTAAGTTTGAAAATGTGACTGTGGCAAAACGGGGAGCAACTGACTGGGGTAACTATGACTCTCTTAAGGTAGCCAAATGCCTCGTCAACAGGCGAAATACATCGGCAAACTCGAGAAGCTACCGGCAGGAGTACTGTGAAAGTCTTTATGTGGACAGATAATGGCGTATCGCTTCAGGTGAACTGGCCAGCCACAGTAAGCTTGAAAATGTGACTGTGGCAAAACTTGGAGCAACTGACTGGAGTAACTATGACTCTCTTAAGGTAGCCAAATGCCTCGTCAACAGGCGAAAAAAATGGGCAAACTCGAGACGCTACCGGCAGGAGTACTGTGAAAGTCTATATATTGACAGATAATTGCGTATCGCTTCAGGTGAGCTGCTAGAGGAAGCTTGAAAATGTGACTGTGGTAAAACGGGGAACAAATGACTGGCGTAACTGTGACTCTCTTAAGGTACCCAAATGCCTCGCCAACAGGCGAAACACAGCGGCAAACTCGACAAGCTCCCGGCAGGAGTACCGTGAAAGTCTTTATGTCGACAGATAATGGCGTATCGCTTCAGGTGAACTGGCCAGCCAGAGTAAGTTCGAAAATGTGACTGTGGTAAAACGGGGAACAAATGACTGGCGTAACTGTGACTCTCTTAAGGTACCCAAATGCCTCGCCAACAGGCGAAACACAGCGGCAAACTCGACAAGCTCCCGGCAGGAGTACCGTGAAAGTCTTTATGTCGACAGATAATGGCGTAGCGCTTCAGGTGAACTGGCCAGCCACAGTAAGCTTGAAAATGTGACTGTGGCAAAACTTGGAGCAACTGACTGGAGTAACTATGACTCTCTTAAGGTAGCCAAATGCCTCGTCAACAGGCGAAAAAAATGGGCAAACTCGAGACGCTACCGGCAGGAGTACTGTGAAAGTCTATATATTGACAGATAATTGCGTATCGCTTCAGGTGAGCTGCTAGAGGAAGCTTGAAAATGTGACTGTGGTAAAACGGGGAACAAATGACTGGCGTAACTGTGACTCTCTTAAGGTACCCAAATGCCTCGCCAACAGGCGAAACACAGCGGCAAACTCGACAAGCTCCCGGCAGGAGTACCGTGAAAGTCTTTATGTCGACAGATAATGGCGTATCGCTTCAGGTGAACTGGCCAGCCAGAGTAAGTTCGAAAATGTGACTGTGGTAAAACGGGGAACAAATGACTGGCGTAACTGTGACTCTCTTAAGGTACCCAAATGCCTCGCCAACAGGCGAAACACAGCGGCAAACTCGACAAGCTCCCGGCAGGAGTACCGTGAAAGTCTTTATGTCGACAGATAATGGCGTAGCGCTTCAGGTGAACTGGCCAGCCAGAGTAAGTTTGAAAATGTGACTGTGGCAAAACGGGGAGCAACTGACTGGGGTAACTATGACTCTCTTAAGGTAGCCAAATGCCTCGTCAACAGGCGAAATACATCGGCAAACTCGAGAAGCTACCGGCAGGAGTACTGTGAAAGTCTTTATGTCGACAGATAATGGCGTATCGCTTCAGGTGAACTGGCCAGCCACAGTAAGCTTGAAAATGTGACTGTGGCAAAACTTGGAGCAACTGACTGGAGTAACTATGACTCTCTTAAGGTAGCCAAATGCCTCGTCAACAGGCGAAAAAAATGGGCAAACTCGAGACGCTACCGGCAGGAGTACTGTGAAAGTCTATATATTGACAGATAATTGCGTATCGCTTCAGGTGAGCTGCTAGAGGAAGCTTGAAAATGTGACTGTGGTAAAACGGGGAACAAATGACTGGCGTAACTGTGACTCTCTTAAGGTACCCAAATGCCTCGCCAACAGGCGAAACACAGCGGCAAACTCGACAAGCTCCCGGCAGGAGTACCGTGAAAGTCTTTATGTCGACAGATAATGGCGTATCGCTTCAGGTGAACTGTCCAGCCACAGTATGCTTGAAAATGTGACTGTGGCAAAACTTGGAGCAACTGACTGGAGTAACTTTGACTCTCTTAAGGTAGCCAAATGCCTCGTCAACAGGCGAAAAAAATGGGCAAACTCGAGACGCTACCGGCAGGAGTACTGTGAAAGTCTATATATTGACAGATAATTGCGTATCGCTTCAGGTGAGCTGCTAGAGGAAGCTTGAAAATGTGACTGTGGTAAAACGGGGAACAAATGACTGGCGTAACTGTGACTCTCTTAAGGTACCCAAATGCCTCGCCAACAGGCGAAACACAGCGGCAAACTCGACAAGCTCCCGGCAGGAGTACCGTGAAAGTCTTTATGTCGACAGATAATGGCGTAGCGCTTCAGGTGAACTGGCCAGCCAGAGTAAGTTTGAAAATGTGACTGTGGCAAAACGGGGAGCAACTGACTGGGGTAACTATGACTCTCTTAAGGTAGCCAAATGCCTCGTCAACAGGCGAAATACATCGGCAAACTCGAGAAGCTACCGGCAGGAGTACTGTGAAAGTCTTTATGTCGACAGATAATGGCGTATCGCTTCAGGTGAACTGGCCAGCCACAGTAAGCTTGAAAATGTGACTGTGGCAAAACTTGGAGCAACTGACTGGAGTAACTATGACTCTCTTAAGGTAGCCAAATGCCTCGTCAACAGGCGAAAAAAATGGGCAAACTCGAGACGCTACCGGCAGGAGTACTGTGAAAGTCTATATATTGACAGATAATTGCGTATCGCTTCAGGTGAGCTGCTAGAGGAAGCTTGAAAATGTGACTGTGGTAAAACGGGGAACAAATGACTGGCGTAACTGTGACTCTCTTAAGGTACCCAAATGCCTCGCCAACAGGCGAAACACAGCGGCAAACTCGACAAGCTCCCGGCAGGAGTACCGTGAAAGTCTTTATGTCGACAGATAATGGCGTATCGCTTCAGGTGAACTGGCCAGCCAGAGTAAGTTTGAAAATGTGACTGTGGCAAAACGGGGAGCAACTGACTGGGGTAACTATGACTCTCTTAAGGTAGCCAAATGCCTCGTCAACAGGCGAAATACATCGGCAAACTCGAGAAGCTACCGGCAGGAGTACTGTGAAAGTCTTTATGTGGACAGATAATGGCGTATCGCTTCAGGTGAACTGGCCAGCCACAGTAAGCTTGAAAATGTGACTGTGGCAAAACTTGGAGCAACTGACTGGAGTAACTATGACTCTCTTAAGGTAGCCAAATGCCTCGTCAACAGGCGAAAAAAATGGGCAAACTCGAGACGCTACCGGCAGGAGTACTGTGAAAGTCTATATATTGACAGATAATTGCGTATCGCTTCAGGTGAGCTGCTAGAGGAAGCTTGAAAATGTGACTGTGGTAAAACGGGGAACAAATGACTGGCGTAACTGTGACTCTCTTAAGGTACCCAAATGCCTCGCCAACAGGCGAAACACAGCGGCAAACTCGACAAGCTCCCGGCAGGAGTACCGTGAAAGTCTTTATGTCGACAGATAATGGCGTATCGCTTCAGGTGAACTGGCCAGCCAGAGTAAGTTCGAAAATGTGACTGTGGTAAAACGGGGAACAAATGACTGGCGTAACTGTGACTCTCTTAAGGTACCCAAATGCCTCGCCAACAGGCGAAACACAGCGGCAAACTCGACAAGCTCCCGGCAGGAGTACCGTGAAAGTCTTTATGTCGACAGATAATGGCGTAGCGCTTCAGGTGAACTGGCCAGCCAGAGTAAGTTTGAAAATGTGACTGTGGCAAAACGGGGAGCAACTGACTGGGGTAACTATGACTCTCTTAAGGTAGCCAAATGCCTCGTCAACAGGCGAAATACATCGGCAAACTCGAGAAGCTACCGGCAGGAGTACTGTGAAAGTCTTTATGTCGACAGATAATGGCGTATCGCTTCAGGTGAACTGGCCAGCCACAGTAAGCTTGAAAATGTGACTGTGGCAAAACTTGGAGCAACTGACTGGAGTAACTATGACTCTCTTAAGGTAGCCAAATGCCTCGTCAACAGGCGAAAAAAATGGGCAAACTCGAGACGCTACCGGCAGGAGTACTGTGAAAGTCTATATATTGACAGATAATTGCGTATCGCTTCAGGTGAGCTGCTAGAGGAAGCTTGAAAATGTGACTGTGGTAAAACGGGGAACAAATGACTGGCGTAACTGTGACTCTCTTAAGGTACCCAAATGCCTCGCCAACAGGCGAAACACAGCGGCAAACTCGACAAGCTCCCGGCAGGAGTACCGTGAAAGTCTTTATGTCGACAGATAATGGCGTATCGCTTCAGGTGAACTGTCCAGCCACAGTATGCTTGAAAATGTGACTGTGGCAAAACTTGGAGCAACTGACTGGAGTAACTATGACTCTCTTAAGGTAGCCAAATGCCTCGTCAACAGGCGAAAAAAATGGGCAAACTCGAGACGCTACCGGCAGGAGTACTGTGAAAGTCTATATATTGACAGATAATTGCGTATCGCTTCAGGTGAGCTGCTAGAGGAAGCTTGAAAATGTGACTGTGGTAAAACGGGGAACAAATGACTGGCGTAACTGTGACTCTCTTAAGGTACCCAAATGCCTCGCCAACAGGCGAAACACAGCGGCAAACTCGACAAGCTCCCGGCAGGAGTACCGTGAAAGTCTTTATGTCGACAGATAATGGCGTAGCGCTTCAGGTGAACTGGCCAGCCAGAGTAAGTTTGAAAATGTGACTGTGGCAAAACGGGGAGCAACTGACTGGGGTAACTATGACTCTCTTAAGGTAGCCAAATGCCTCGTCAACAGGCGAAATACATCGGCAAACTCGAGAAGCTACCGGCAGGAGTACTGTGAAAGTCTTTATGTCGACAGATAATGGCGTATCGCTTCAGGTGAACTGGCCAGCCACAGTAAGCTTGAAAATGTGACTGTGGCAAAACTTGGAGCAACTGACTGGAGTAACTATGACTCTCTTAAGGTAGCCAAATGCCTCGTCAACAGGCGAAAAAAATGGGCAAACTCGAGACGCTACCGGCAGGAGTACTGTGAAAGTCTATATATTGACAGATAATTGCGTATCGCTTCAGGTGAGCTGCTAGAGGAAGCTTGAAAATGTGACTGTGGTAAAACGGGGAACAAATGACTGGCGTAACTGTGACTCTCTTAAGGTACCCAAATGCCTCGCCAACAGGCGAAACACAGCGGCAAACTCGACAAGCTCCCGGCAGGAGTACCGTGAAAGTCTTTATGTCGACAGATAATGGCGTATCGCTTCAGGTGAACTGTCCAGCCACAGTATGCTTGAAAATGTGACTGTGGCAAAACTTGGAGCAACTGACTGGAGTAACTTTGACTCTCTTAAGGTAGCCAAATGCCTCGTCAACAGGCGAAAAAAATGGGCAAACTCGAGACGCTACCGGCAGGAGTACTGTGAAAGTCTATATATTGACAGATAATTGCGTATCGCTTCAGGTGAGCTGCTAGAGGAAGCTTGAAAATGTGACTGTGGTAAAACGGGGAACAAATGACTGGCGTAACTGTGACTCTCTTAAGGTACCCAAATGCCTCGCCAACAGGCGAAACACAGCGGCAAACTCGACAAGCTCCCGGCAGGAGTACCGTGAAAGTCTTTATGTCGACAGATAATGGCGTATCGCTTCAGGTGAACTGGCCAGCCAGAGTAAGTTCGAAAATGTGACTGTGGTAAAACGGGGAACAAATGACTGGCGTAACTGTGACTCTCTTAAGGTACCCAAATGCCTCGCCAACAGGCGAAACACAGCGGCAAACTCGACAAGCTCCCGGCAGGAGTACCGTGAAAGTCTTTATGTCGACAGATAATGGCGTAGCGCTTCAGGTGAACTGGCCAGCCAGAGTAAGTTTGAAAATGTGACTGTGGCAAAACGGGGAGCAACTGACTGGGGTAACTATGACTCTCTTAAGGTAGCCAAATGCCTCGTCAACAGGCGAAATACATCGGCAAACTCGAGAAGCTACCGGCAGGAGTACTGTGAAAGTCTTTATGTCGACAGATAATGGCGTATCGCTTCAGGTGAACTGGCCAGCCACAGTAAGCTTGAAAATGTGACTGTGGCAAAACTTGGAGCAACTGACTGGAGTAACTATGACTCTCTTAAGGTAGCCAAATGCCTCGTCAACAGGCGAAAAAAATGGGCAAACTCGAGACGCTACCGGCAGGAGTACTGTGAAAGTCTATATATTGACAGATAATTGCGTATCGCTTCAGGTGAGCTGCTAGAGGAAGCTTGAAAATGTGACTGTGGTAAAACGGGGAACAAATGACTGGCGTAACTGTGACTCTCTTAAGGTACCCAAATGCCTCGCCAACAGGCGAAACACAGCGGCAAACTCGACAAGCTCCCGGCAGGAGTACCGTGAAAGTCTTTATGTCGACAGATAATGGCGTATCGCTTCAGGTGAACTGTCCAGCCACAGTATGCTTGAAAATGTGACTGTGGCAAAACTTGGAGCAACTGACTGGAGTAACTATGACTCTCTTAAGGTAGCCAAATGCCTCGTCAACAGGCGAAAAAAATGGGCAAACTCGAGACGCTACCGGCAGGAGTACTGTGAAAGTCTATATATTGACAGATAATTGCGTATCGCTTCAGGTGAGCTGCTAGAGGAAGCTTGAAAATGTGACTGTGGTAAAACGGGGAACAAATGACTGGCGTAACTGTGACTCTCTTAAGGTACCCAAATGCCTCGCCAACAGGCGAAACACAGCGGCAAACTCGACAAGCTCCCGGCAGGAGTACCGTGAAAGTCTTTATGTCGACAGATAATGGCGTAGCGCTTCAGGTGAACTGGCCAGCCAGAGTAAGTTTGAAAATGTGACTGTGGCAAAACGGGGAGCAACTGACTGGGGTAACTATGACTCTCTTAAGGTAGCCAAATGCCTCGTCAACAGGCGAAATACATCGGCAAACTCGAGAAGCTACCGGCAGGAGTACTGTGAAAGTCTTTATGTCGACAGATAATGGCGTATCGCTTCAGGTGAACTGGCCAGCCACAGTAAGCTTGAAAATGTGACTGTGGCAAAACTTGGAGCAACTGACTGGAGTAACTATGACTCTCTTAAGGTAGCCAAATGCCTCGTCAACAGGCGAAAAAAATGGGCAAACTCGAGACGCTACCGGCAGGAGTACTGTGAAAGTCTATATATTGACAGATAATTGCGTATCGCTTCAGGTGAGCTGCTAGAGGAAGCTTGAAAATGTGACTGTGGTAAAACGGGGAACAAATGACTGGCGTAACTGTGACTCTCTTAAGGTACCCAAATGCCTCGCCAACAGGCGAAACACAGCGGCAAACTCGACAAGCTCCCGGCAGGAGTACCGTGAAAGTCTTTATGTCGACAGATAATGGCGTATCGCTTCAGGTGAACTGTCCAGCCACAGTATGCTTGAAAATGTGACTGTGGCAAAACTTGGAGCAACTGACTGGAGTAACTTTGACTCTCTTAAGGTAGCCAAATGCCTCGTCAACAGGCGAAAAAAATGGGCAAACTCGAGACGCTACCGGCAGGAGTACTGTGAAAGTCTATATATTGACAGATAATTGCGTATCGCTTCAGGTGAGCTGCTAGAGGAAGCTTGAAAATGTGACTGTGGTAAAACGGGGAACAAATGACTGGCGTAACTGTGACTCTCTTAAGGTACCCAAATGCCTCGCCAACAGGCGAAACACAGCGGCAAACTCGACAAGCTCCCGGCAGGAGTACCGTGAAAGTCTTTATGTCGACAGATAATGGCGTATCGCTTCAGGTGAACTGGCCAGCCAGAGTAAGTTCGAAAATGTGACTGTGGTAAAACGGGGAACAAATGACTGGCGTAACTGTGACTCTCTTAAGGTACCCAAATGCCTCGCCAACAGGCGAAACACAGCGGCAAACTCGACAAGCTCCCGGCAGGAGTACCGTGAAAGTCTTTATGTCGACAGATAATGGCGTAGCGCTTCAGGTGAACTGGCCAGCCAGAGTAAGTTTGAAAATGTGACTGTGGCAAAACGGGGAGCAACTGACTGGGGTAACTATGACTCTCTTAAGGTAGCCAAATGCCTCGTCAACAGGCGAAATACATCGGCAAACTCGAGAAGCTACCGGCAGGAGTACTGTGAAAGTCTTTATGTCGACAGATAATGGCGTATCGCTTCAGGTGAACTGGCCAGCCACAGTAAGCTTGAAAATGTGACTGTGGCAAAACTTGGAGCAACTGACTGGAGTAACTATGACTCTCTTAAGGTAGCCAAATGCCTCGTCAACAGGCGAAAAAAATGGGCAAACTCGAGACGCTACCGGCAGGAGTACTGTGAAAGTCTATATATTGACAGATAATTGCGTATCGCTTCAGGTGAGCTGCTAGAGGAAGCTTGAAAATGTGACTGTGGTAAAACGGGGAACAAATGACTGGCGTAACTGTGACTCTCTTAAGGTACCCAAATGCCTCGCCAACAGGCGAAACACAGCGGCAAACTCGACAAGCTCCCGGCAGGAGTACCGTGAAAGTCTTTATGTCGACAGATAATGGCGTATCGCTTCAGGTGAACTGTCCAGCCACAGTATGCTTGAAAATGTGACTGTGGCAAAACTTGGAGCAACTGACTGGAGTAACTATGACTCTCTTAAGGTAGCCAAATGACTCGTCAACAGGCGAAAAAAATGGGCAAACTCGAGACGCTACCGGCAGGAGTACTGTGAAAGTCTATATATTGACAGATAATTGCGTATCGCTTCAGGTGAGCTGCTAGAGGAAGCTTGAAAATGTGACTGTGGTAAAACGGGGAACAAATGACTGGCGTAACTGTGACTCTCTTAAGGTACCCAAATGCCTCGCCAACAGGCGAAACACAGCGGCAAACTCGACAAGCTCCCGGCAGGAGTACCGTGAAAGTCTTTATGTCGACAGATAATGGCGTAGCGCTTCAGGTGAACTGGCCAGCCAGAGTAAGTTTGAAAATGTGACTGTGGCAAAACGGGGAGCAACTGACTGGGGTAACTATGACTCTCTTAAGGTAGCCAAATGCCTCGTCAACAGGCGAAATACATCGGCAAACTCGAGAAGCTACCGGCAGGAGTACTGTGAAAGTCTTTATGTCGACAGATAATGGCGTATCGCTTCAGGTGAACTGGCCAGCCACAGTAAGCTTGAAAATGTGACTGTGGCAAAACTTGGAGCAACTGACTGGAGTAACTATGACTCTCTTAAGGTAGCCAAATGCCTCGTCAACAGGCGAAAAAAATGGGCAAACTCGAGACGCTACCGGCAGGAGTACTGTGAAAGTCTATATATTGACAGATAATTGCGTATCGCTTCAGGTGAGCTGCCAGAGGAAGCTTGAAAATGTGACTGTGGTAAAACGGGGAACAAATGACTGGCGTAACTGTGACTCTCTTAAGGTACCCAAATGCCTCGCCAACAGGCGAAACACAGCGGCAAACTCGACAAGCTCCCGGCAGGAGTACCGTGAAAGTCTTTATGTCGACAGATAATGGCGTATCGCTTCAGGTGAACTGTCCAGCCACAGTATGCTTGAAAATGTGACTGTGGCAAAACTTGGAGCAACTGACTGGAGTAACTTTGACTCTCTTAAGGTAGCCAAATGCCTCGTCAACAGGCGAAAAAAATGGGCAAACTCGAGACGCTACCGGCAGGAGTACTGTGAAAGTCTATATATTGACAGATAATTGCGTATCGCTTCAGGTGAGCTGCTAGAGGAAGCTTGAAAATGTGACTGTGGTAAAACGGGGAACAAATGACTGGCGTAACTGTGACTCTCTTAAGGTACCCAAATGCCTCGCCAACAGGCGAAACACAGCGGCAAACTCGACAAGCTCCCGGCAGGAGTACCGTGAAAGTCTTTATGTCGACAGATAATGGCGTAGCGCTTCAGGTGAACTGGCCAGCCAGAGTAAGTTTGAAAATGTGACTGTGGCAAAACGGGGAGCAACTGACTGGGGTAACTATGACTCTCTTAAGGTAGCCAAATGCCTCGTCAACAGGCGAAATACATCGGCAAACTCGAGAAGCTACCGGCAGGAGTACTGTGAAAGTCTTTATGTCGACAGATAATGGCGTATCGCTTCAGGTGAACTGGCCAGCCACAGTAAGCTTGAAAATGTGACTGTGGCAAAACTTGGAGCAACTGACTGGAGTAACTATGACTCTCTTAAGGTAGCCAAATGCCTCGTCAACAGGCGAAAAAAATGGGCAAACTCGAGACGCTACCGGCAGGAGTACTGTGAAAGTCTATATATTGACAGATAATTGCGTATCGCTTCAGGTGAGCTGCTAGAGGAAGCTTGAAAATGTGACTGTGGTAAAACGGGGAACAAATGACTGGCGTAACTGTGACTCTCTTAAGGTACCCAAATGCCTCGCCAACAGGCGAAACACAGCGGCAAACTCGACAAGCTCCCGGCAGGAGTACCGTGAAAGTCTTTATGTCGACAGATAATGGCGTATCGCTTCAGGTGAACTGGCCAGCCAGAGTAAGTTTGAAAATGTGACTGTGGCAAAACGGGGAGCAACTGACTGGGGTAACTATGACTCTCTTAAGGTAGCCAAATGCCTCGTCAACAGGCGAAATACATCGGCAAACTCGAGAAGCTACCGGCAGGAGTACTGTGAAAGTCTTTATGTGGACAGATAATGGCGTATCGCTTCAGGTGAACTGGCCAGCCACAGTAAGCTTGAAAATGTGACTGTGGCAAAACTTGGAGCAACTGACTGGAGTAACTATGACTCTCTTAAGGTAGCCAAATGCCTCGTCAACAGGCGAAAAAAATGGGCAAACTCGAGACGCTACCGGCAGGAGTACTGTGAAAGTCTATATATTGACAGATAATTGCGTATCGCTTCAGGTGAGCTGCTAGAGGAAGCTTGAAAATGTGACTGTGGTAAAACGGGGAACAAATGACTGGCGTAACTGTGACTCTCTTAAGGTACCCAAATGCCTCGCCAACAGGCGAAACACAGCGGCAAACTCGACAAGCTCCCGGCAGGAGTACCGTGAAAGTCTTTATGTCGACAGATAATGGCGTATCGCTTCAGGTGAACTGGCCAGCCAGAGTAAGTTCGAAAATGTGACTGTGGTAAAACGGGGAACAAATGACTGGCGTAACTGTGACTCTCTTAAGGTACCCAAATGCCTCGCCAACAGGCGAAACACAGCGGCAAACTCGACAAGCTCCCGGCAGGAGTACCGTGAAAGTCTTTATGTCGACAGATAATGGCGTAGCGCTTCAGGTGAACTGGCCAGCCAGAGTAAGTTTGAAAATGTGACTGTGGCAAAACGGGGAGCAACTGACTGGGGTAACTATGACTCTCTTAAGGTAGCCAAATGCCTCGTCAACAGGCGAAATACATCGGCAAACTCGAGAAGCTACCGGCAGGAGTACTGTGAAAGTCTTTATGTCGACAGATAATGGCGTATCGCTTCAGGTGAACTGTCCAGCCACAGTATGCTTGAAAATGTGACTGTGGCAAAACTTGGAGCAACTGACTGGAGTAACTATGACTCTCTTAAGGTAGCCAAATGCCTCGTCAACAGGCGAAAAAAATGGGCAAACTCGAGACGCTACCGGCAGGAGTACTGTGAAAGTCTATATATTGACAGATAATTGCGTATCGCTTCAGGTGAGCTGCTAGAGGAAGCTTGAAAATGTGACTGTGGTAAAACGGGGAACAAATGACTGGCGTAACTGTGACTCTCTTAAGGTACCCAAATGCCTCGCCAACAGGCGAAACACAGCGGCAAACTCGACAAGCTCCCGGCAGGAGTACCGTGAAAGTCTTTATGTCGACAGATAATGGCGTATCGCTTCAGGTGAACTGTCCAGCCACAGTATGCTTGAAAATGTGACTGTGGCAAAACTTGGAGCAACTGACTGGAGTAACTTTGACTCTCTTAAGGTAGCCAAATGCCTCGTCAACAGGCGAAAAAAATGGGCAAACTCGAGACGCTACCGGCAGGAGTACTGTGAAAGTCTATATATTGACAGATAATTGCGTATCGCTTCAGGTGAGCTGCTAGAGGAAGCTTGAAAATGTGACTGTGGTAAAACGGGGAACAAATGACTGGCGTAACTGTGACTCTCTTAAGGTACCCAAATGCCTCGCCAACAGGCGAAACACAGCGGCAAACTCGACAAGCTCCCGGCAGGAGTACCGTGAAAGTCTTTATGTCGACAGATAATGGCGTAGCGCTTCAGGTGAACTGGCCAGCCAGAGTAAGTTTGAAAATGTGACTGTGGCAAAACGGGGAGCAACTGACTGGGGTAACTATGACTCTCTTAAGGTAGCCAAATGCCTCGTCAACAGGCGAAATACATCGGCAAACTCGAGAAGCTACCGGCAGGAGTACTGTGAAAGTCTTTATGTCGACAGATAATGGCGTATCGCTTCAGGTGAACTGGCCAGCCACAGTAAGCTTGAAAATGTGACTGTGGCAAAACTTGGAGCAACTGACTGGAGTAACTATGACTCTCTTAAGGTAGCCAAATGCCTCGTCAACAGGCGAAAAAAATGGGCAAACTCGAGACGCTACCGGCAGGAGTACTGTGAAAGTCTATATATTGACAGATAATTGCGTATCGCTTCAGGTGAGCTGCTAGAGGAAGCTTGAAAATGTGACTGTGGTAAAACGGGGAACAAATGACTGGCGTAACTGTGACTCTCTTAAGGTACCCAAATGCCTCGCCAACAGGCGAAACACAGCGGCAAACTCGACAAGCTCCCGGCAGGAGTACCGTGAAAGTCTTTATGTCGACAGATAATGGCGTATCGCTTCAGGTGAACTGGCCAGCCAGAGTAAGTTTGAAAATGTGACTGTGGCAAAACGGGGAGCAACTGACTGGGGTAACTATGACTCTCTTAAGGTAGCCAAATGCCTCGTCAACAGGCGAAATACATCGGCAAACTCGAGAAGCTACCGGCAGGAGTACTGTGAAAGTCTTTATGTGGACAGATAATGGCGTATCGCTTCAGGTGAACTGGCCAGCCACAGTAAGCTTGAAAATGTGACTGTGGCAAAACTTGGAGCAACTGACTGGAGTAACTATGACTCTCTTAAGGTAGCCAAATGCCTCGTCAACAGGCGAAAAAAATGGGCAAACTCGAGACGCTACCGGCAGGAGTACTGTGAAAGTCTATATATTGACAGATAATTGCGTATCGCTTCAGGTGAGCTGCTAGAGGAAGCTTGAAAATGTGACTGTGGTAAAACGGGGAACAAATGACTGGCGTAACTGTGACTCTCTTAAGGTACCCAAATGCCTCGCCAACAGGCGAAACACAGCGGCAAACTCGACAAGCTCCCGGCAGGAGTACCGTGAAAGTCTTTATGTCGACAGATAATGGCGTATCGCTTCAGGTGAACTGGCCAGCCAGAGTAAGTTCGAAAATGTGACTGTGGTAAAACGGGGAACAAATGACTGGCGTAACTGTGACTCTCTTAAGGTACCCAAATGCCTCGCCAACAGGCGAAACACAGCGGCAAACTCGACAAGCTCCCGGCAGGAGTACCGTGAAAGTCTTTATGTCGACAGATAATGGCGTAGCGCTTCAGGTGAACTGGCCAGCCAGAGTAAGTTTGAAAATGTGACTGTGGCAAAACGGGGAGCAACTGACTGGGGTAACTATGACTCTCTTAAGGTAGCCAAATGCCTCGTCAACAGGCGAAATACATCGGCAAACTCGAGAAGCTACCGGCAGGAGTACTGTGAAAGTCTTTATGTCGACAGATAATGGCGTATCGCTTCAGGTGAACTGTCCAGCCACAGTATGCTTGAAAATGTGACTGTGGCAAAACTTGGAGCAACTGACTGGAGTAACTATGACTCTCTTAAGGTAGCCAAATGCCTCGTCAACAGGCGAAAAAAATGGGCAAACTCGAGACGCTACCGGCAGGAGTACTGTGAAAGTCTATATATTGACAGATAATTGCGTATCGCTTCAGGTGAGCTGCTAGAGGAAGCTTGAAAATGTGACTGTGGTAAAACGGGGAACAAATGACTGGCGTAACTGTGACTCTCTTAAGGTACCCAAATGCCTCGCCAACAGGCGAAACACAGCGGCAAACTCGACAAGCTCCCGGCAGGAGTACCGTGAAAGTCTTTATGTCGACAGATAATGGCGTATCGCTTCAGGTGAACTGTCCAGCCACAGTATGCTTGAAAATGTGACTGTGGCAAAACTTGGAGCAACTGACTGGAGTAACTTTGACTCTCTTAAGGTAGCCAAATGCCTCGTCAACAGGCGAAAAAAATGGGCAAACTCGAGACGCTACCGGCAGGAGTACTGTGAAAGTCTATATATTGACAGATAATTGCGTATCGCTTCAGGTGAGCTGCTAGAGGAAGCTTGAAAATGTGACTGTGGTAAAACGGGGAACAAATGACTGGCGTAACTGTGACTCTCTTAAGGTACCCAAATGCCTCGCCAACAGGCGAAACACAGCGGCAAACTCGACAAGCTCCCGGCAGGAGTACCGTGAAAGTCTTTATGTCGACAGATAATGGCGTAGCGCTTCAGGTGAACTGGCCAGCCAGAGTAAGTTTGAAAATGTGACTGTGGCAAAACGGGGAGCAACTGACTGGGGTAACTATGACTCTCTTAAGGTAGCCAAATGCCTCGTCAACAGGCGAAATACATCGGCAAACTCGAGAAGCTACCGGCAGGAGTACTGTGAAAGTCTTTATGTCGACAGATAATGGCGTATCGCTTCAGGTGAACTGGCCAGCCACAGTAAGCTTGAAAATGTGACTGTGGCAAAACTTGGAGCAACTGACTGGAGTAACTATGACTCTCTTAAGGTAGCCAAATGCCTCGTCAACAGGCGAAAAAAATGGGCAAACTCGAGACGCTACCGGCAGGAGTACTGTGAAAGTCTATATATTGACAGATAATTGCGTATCGCTTCAGGTGAGCTGCTAGAGGAAGCTTGAAAATGTGACTGTGGTAAAACGGGGAACAAATGACTGGCGTAACTGTGACTCTCTTAAGGTACCCAAATGCCTCGCCAACAGGCGAAACACAGCGGCAAACTCGACAAGCTCCCGGCAGGAGTACCGTGAAAGTCTTTATGTCGACAGATAATGGCGTATCGCTTCAGGTGAACTGGCCAGCCAGAGTAAGTTTGAAAATGTGACTGTGGCAAAACGGGGAGCAACTGACTGGGGTAACTATGACTCTCTTAAGGTAGCCAAATGCCTCGTCAACAGGCGAAATACATCGGCAAACTCGAGAAGCTACCGGCAGGAGTACTGTGAAAGTCTTTATGTGGACAGATAATGGCGTATCGCTTCAGGTGAACTGGCCAGCCACAGTAAGCTTGAAAATGTGACTGTGGCAAAACTTGGAGCAACTGACTGGAGTAACTATGACTCTCTTAAGGTAGCCAAATGCCTCGTCAACAGGCGAAAAAAATGGGCAAACTCGAGACGCTACCGGCAGGAGTACTGTGAAAGTCTATATATTGACAGATAATTGCGTATCGCTTCAGGTGAGCTGCTAGAGGAAGCTTGAAAATGTGACTGTGGTAAAACGGGGAACAAATGACTGGCGTAACTGTGACTCTCTTAAGGTACCCAAATGCCTCGCCAACAGGCGAAACACAGCGGCAAACTCGACAAGCTCCCGGCAGGAGTACCGTGAAAGTCTTTATGTCGACAGATAATGGCGTATCGCTTCAGGTGAACTGGCCAGCCAGAGTAAGTTCGAAAATGTGACTGTGGTAAAACGGGGAACAAATGACTGGCGTAACTGTGACTCTCTTAAGGTACCCAAATGCCTCGCCAACAGGCGAAACACAGCGGCAAACTCGACAAGCTCCCGGCAGGAGTACCGTGAAAGTCTTTATGTCGACAGATAATGGCGTAGCGCTTCAGGTGAACTGGCCAGCCAGAGTAAGTTTGAAAATGTGACTGTGGCAAAACGGGGAGCAACTGACTGGGGTAACTATGACTCTCTTAAGGTAGCCAAATGCCTCGTCAACAGGCGAAATACATCGGCAAACTCGAGAAGCTACCGGCAGGAGTACTGTGAAAGTCTTTATGTCGACAGATAATGGCGTATCGCTTCAGGTGAACTGGCCAGCCACAGTAAGCTTGAAAATGTGACTGTGGCAAAACTTGGAGCAACTGACTGGAGTAACTATGACTCTCTTAAGGTAGCCAAATGCCTCGTCAACAGGCGAAAAAAATGGGCAAACTCGAGACGCTACCGGCAGGAGTACTGTGAAAGTCTATATATTGACAGATAATTGCGTATCGCTTCAGGTGAGCTGCTAGAGGAAGCTTGAAAATGTGACTGTGGTAAAACGGGGAACAAATGACTGGCGTAACTGTGACTCTCTTAAGGTACCCAAATGCCTCGCCAACAGGCGAAACACAGCGGCAAACTCGACAAGCTCCCGGCAGGAGTACCGTGAAAGTCTTTATGTCGACAGATAATGGCGTATCGCTTCAGGTGAACTGTCCAGCCACAGTATGCTTGAAAATGTGACTGTGGCAAAACTTGGAGCAACTGACTGGAGTAACTATGACTCTCTTAAGGTAGCCAAATGCCTCGTCAACAGGCGAAAAAAATGGGCAAACTCGAGACGCTACCGGCAGGAGTACTGTGAAAGTCTATATATTGACAGATAATTGCGTATCGCTTCAGGTGAGCTGCTAGAGGAAGCTTGAAAATGTGACTGTGGTAAAACGGGGAACAAATGACTGGCGTAACTGTGACTCTCTTAAGGTACCCCAATGCCTCGCCAACAGGCGAAACACAGCGGCAAACTCGACAAGCTCCCGGCAGGAGTACCGTGAAAGTCTTTATGTCGACAGATAATGGCGTAGCGCTTCAGGTGAACTGGCCAGCCAGAGTAAGTTTGAAAATGTGACTGTGGCAAAACGGGGAGCAACTGACTGGGGTAACTATGACTCTCTTAAGGTAGCCAAATGCCTCGTCAACAGGCGAAATACATCGGCAAACTCGAGAAGCTACCGGCAGGAGTACTGTGAAAGTCTTTATGTCGACAGATAATGGCGTATCGCTTCAGGTGAACTGGCCAGCCACAGTAAGCTTGAAAATGTGACTGTGGCAAAACTTGGAGCAACTGACTGGAGTAACTATGACTCTCTTAAGGTAGCCAAATGCCTCGTCAACAGGCGAAAAAAATGGGCAAACTCGAGACGCTACCGGCAGGAGTACTGTGAAAGTCTATATATTGACAGATAATTGCGTATCGCTTCAGGTGAGCTGCTAGAGGAAGCTTGAAAATGTGACTGTGGTAAAACGGGGAACAAATGACTGGCGTAACTGTGACTCTCTTAAGGTACCCAAATGCCTCGCCAACAGGCGAAACACAGCGGCAAACTCGACAAGCTCCCGGCAGGAGTACCGTGAAAGTCTTTATGTCGACAGATAATGGCGTATCGCTTCAGGTGAACTGTCCAGCCACAGTATGCTTGAAAATGTGACTGTGGCAAAACTTGGAGCAACTGACTGGAGTAACTTTGACTCTCTTAAGGTAGCCAAATGCCTCGTCAACAGGCGAAAAAAATGGGCAAACTCGAGACGCTACCGGCAGGAGTACTGTGAAAGTCTATATATTGACAGATAATTGCGTATCGCTTCAGGTGAGCTGCTAGAGGAAGCTTGAAAATGTGACTGTGGTAAAACGGGGAACAAATGACTGGCGTAACTGTGACTCTCTTAAGGTACCCAAATGCCTCGCCAACAGGCGAAACACAGCGGCAAACTCGACAAGCTCCCGGCAGGAGTACCGTGAAAGTCTTTATGTCGACAGATAATGGCGTAGCGCTTCAGGTGAACTGGCCAGCCAGAGTAAGTTTGAAAATGTGACTGTGGCAAAACGGGGAGCAACTGACTGGGGTAACTATGACTCTCTTAAGGTAGCCAAATGCCTCGTCAACAGGCGAAATACATCGGCAAACTCGAGAAGCTACCGGCAGGAGTACTGTGAAAGTCTTTATGTGGACAGATAATGGCGTATCGCTTCAGGTGAACTGGCCAGCCACAGTAAGCTTGAAAATGTGACTGTGGCAAAACTTGGAGCAACTGACTGGAGTAACTTTGACTCTCTTAAGGTAGCCAAATGCCTCGTCAACAGGCGAAAAAAATGGGCAAACTCGAGACGCTACCGGCAGGAGTACTGTGAAAGTCTATATATTGACAGATAATTGCGTATCGCTTCAGGTGAGCTGCTAGAGGAAGCTTGAAAATGTGACTGTGGTAAAACGGGGAACAAATGACTGGCGTAACTGTGACTCTCTTAAGGTACCCCAATGCCTCGCCAACAGGCGAAACACAGCGGCAAACTCGACAAGCTCCCGGCAGGAGTACCGTGAAAGTCTTTATGTCGACAGATAATGGCGTAGCGCTTCAGGTGAACTGGCCAGCCAGAGTAAGTTTGAAAATGTGACTGTGGCAAAACGGGGAGCAACTGACTGGGGTAACTATGACTCTCTTAAGGTAGCCAAATGCCTCGTCAACAGGCGAAATACATCGGCAAACTCGAGAAGCTACCGGCAGGAGTACTGTGAAAGTCTTTATGTCGACAGATAATGGCGTATCGCTTCAGGTGAACTGGCCAGCCACAGTAAGCTTGAAAATGTGACTGTGGCAAAACTTGGAGCAACTGACTGGAGTAACTATGACTCTCTTAAGGTAGCCAAATGCCTCGTCAACAGGCGAAAAAAATGGGCAAACTCGAGACGCTACCGGCAGGAGTACTGTGAAAGTCTATATATTGACAGATAATTGCGTATCGCTTCAGGTGAGCTGCTAGAGGAAGCTTGAAAATGTGACTGTGGTAAAACGGGGAACAAATGACTGGCGTAACTGTGACTCTCTTAAGGTACCCAAATGCCTCGCCAACAGGCGAAACACAGCGGCAAACTCGACAAGCTCCCGGCAGGAGTACCGTGAAAGTCTTTATGTCGACAGATAATGGCGTATCGCTTCAGGTGAACTGTCCAGCCACAGTATGCTTGAAAATGTGACTGTGGCAAAACTTGGAGCAACTGACTGGAGTAACTTTGACTCTCTTAAGGTAGCCAAATGCCTCGTCAACAGGCGAAAAAAATGGGCAAACTCGAGACGCTACCGGCAGGAGTACTGTGAAAGTCTATATATTGACAGATAATTGCGTATCGCTTCAGGTGAGCTGCTAGAGGAAGCTTGAAAATGTGACTGTGGTAAAACGGGGAACAAATGACTGGCGTAACTGTGACTCTCTTAAGGTACCCAAATGCCTCGCCAACAGGCGAAACACAGCGGCAAACTCGACAAGCTCCCGGCAGGAGTACCGTGAAAGTCTTTATGTCGACAGATAATGGCGTAGCGCTTCAGGTGAACTGGCCAGCCAGAGTAAGTTTGAAAATGTGACTGTGGCAAAACGGGGAGCAACTGACTGGGGTAACTATGACTCTCTTAAGGTAGCCAAATGCCTCGTCAACAGGCGAAATACATCGGCAAACTCGAGAAGCTACCGGCAGGAGTACTGTGAAAGTCTTTATGTGGACAGATAATGGCGTATCGCTTCAGGTGAACTGGCCAGCCACAGTAAGCTTGAAAATGTGACTGTGGCAAAACTTGGAGCAACTGACTGGAGTAACTTTGACTCTCTTAAGGTAGCCAAATGCCTCGTCAACAGGCGAAAAAAATGGGCAAACTCGAGACGCTACCGGCAGGAGTACTGTGAAAGTCTATATATTGACAGATAATTGCGTATCGCTTCAGGTGAGCTGCTAGAGGAAGCTTGAAAATGTGACTGTGGTAAAACGGGGAACAAATGACTGGCGTAACTGTGACTCTCTTAAGGTACCCCAATGCCTCGCCAACAGGCGAAACACAGCGGCAAACTCGACAAGCTCCCGGCAGGAGTACCGTGAAAGTCTTTATGTCGACAGATAATGGCGTAGCGCTTCAGGTGAACTGGCCAGCCAGAGTAAGTTTGAAAATGTGACTGTGGCAAAACGGGGAGCAACTGACTGGGGTAACTATGACTCTCTTAAGGTAGCCAAATGCCTCGTCAACAGGCGAAATACATCGGCAAACTCGAGAAGCTACCGGCAGGAGTACTGTGAAAGTCTTTATGTCGACAGATAATGGCGTATCGCTTCAGGTGAACTGGCCAGCCACAGTAAGCTTGAAAATGTGACTGTGGCAAAACTTGGAGCAACTGACTGGAGTAACTATGACTCTCTTAAGGTAGCCAAATGCCTCGTCAACAGGCGAAAAAAATGGGCAAACTCGAGACGCTACCGGCAGGAGTACTGTGAAAGTCTATATATTGACAGATAATTGCGTATCGCTTCAGGTGAGCTGCTAGAGGAAGCTTGAAAATGTGACTGTGGTAAAACGGGGAACAAATGACTGGCGTAACTGTGACTCTCTTAAGGTACCCAAATGCCTCGCCAACAGGCGAAACACAGCGGCAAACTCGACAAGCTCCCGGCAGGAGTACCGTGAAAGTCTTTATGTCGACAGATAATGGCGTATCGCTTCAGGTGAACTGGCCAGCCAGAGTAAGTTTGAAAATGTGACTGTGGCAAAACGGGGAGCAACTGACTGGGGTAACTATGACTCTCTTAAGGTAGCCAAATGCCTCGTCAACAGGCGAAATACATCGGCAAACTCGAGAAGCTACCGGCAGGAGTACTGTGAAAGTCTTTATGTGGACAGATAATGGCGTATCGCTTCAGGTGAACTGGCCAGCCACAGTAAGCTTGAAAATGTGACTGTGGCAAAACTTGGAGCAACTGACTGGAGTAACTATGACTCTCTTAAGGTAGCCAAATGCCTCGTCAACAGGGGAAAAAAATGGGCAAACTCGAGACGCTACCGGCAGGAGTACTGTGAAAGTCTATATATTGACAGATAATTGCGTATCGCTTCAGGTGAGCTGCTAGAGGAAGCTTGAAAATGTGACTGTGGTAAAACGGGGAACAAATGACTGGCGTAACTGTGACTCTCTTAAGGTACCCAAATGCCTCGCCAACAGGCGAAACACAGCGGCAAACTCGACAAGCTCCCGGCAGGAGTACCGTGAAAGTCTTTATGTCGACAGATAATGGCGTATCGCTTCAGGTGAACTGGCCAGCCAGAGTAAGTTCGAAAATGTGACTGTGGTAAAACGGGGAACAAATGACTGGCGTAACTGTGACTCTCTTAAGGTACCCAAATGCCTCGCCAACAGGCGAAACACAGCGGCAAACTCGACAAGCTCCCGGCAGGAGTACCGTGAAAGTCTTTATGTCGACAGATAATGGCGTAGCGCTTCAGGTGAACTGGCCAGCCAGAGTAAGTTTGAAAATGTGACTGTGGCAAAACGGGGAGCAACTGACTGGGGTAACTATGACTCTCTTAAGGTAGCCAAATGCCTCGTCAACAGGCGAAATAGATCGGCAAACTCGAGAAGCTACCGGCAGGAGTACTGTGAAAGTCTTTATGTCGACAGATAATGGCGTATCGCTTCAGGTGAACTGGCCAGCCACAGTAAGCTTGAAAATGTGACTGTGGCAAAACTTGGAGCAACTGACTGGAGTAACTATGACTCTCTTAAGGGAGCCAAATGCCTCGTCAACAGGCGAAAAAAATGGGCAAACTCGAGACGCTACCGGCAGGAGTACTGTGAAAGTCTATATATTGACAGATAATTGCGTATCGCTTCAGGTGAGCTGCTAGAGGAAGCTTGAAAATGTGACTGTGGTAAAACGGGGAACAAATGACTGGCGTAACTGTGACTCTCTTAAGGTACCCAAATGCCTCGCCAACAGGCGAAACACAGCGGCAAACTCGACAAGCTCCCGGCAGGAGTACCGTGAAAGTCTTTATGTCGACAGATAATGGCGTATCGCTTCAGGTGAACTGTCCAGCCACAGTATGCTTGAAAATGTGACTGTGGCAAAACTTGGAGCAACTGACTGGAGTAACTATGACTCTCTTAAGGTAGCCAAATGCCTCGTCAACAGGCGAAAAAAATGGGCAAACTCGAGACGCTACCGGCAGGAGTACTGTGAAAGTCTATATATTGACAGATAATTGCGTATCGCTTCAGGTGAGCTGCTAGAGGAAGCTTGAAAATGTGACTGTGGTAAAACGGGGAACAAATGACTGGCGTAACTGTGACTCTCTTAAGGTACCCCAATGCCTCGCCAACAGGCGAAACACAGCGGCAAACTCGACAAGCTCCCGGCAGGAGTACCGTGAAAGTCTTTATGTCGACAGATAATGGCGTAGCGCTTCAGGTGAACTGGCCAGCCAGAGTAAGTTTGAAAATGTGACTGTGGCAAAACGGGGAGCAACTGACTGGGGTAACTATGACTCTCTTAAGGTAGCCAAATGCCTCGTCAACAGGCGAAATACATCGGCAAACTCGAGAAGCTACCGGCAGGAGTACTGTGAAAGTCTTTATGTCGACAGATAATGGCGTATCGCTTCAGGTGAACTGGCCAGCCACAGTAAGCTTGAAAATGTGACTGTGGCAAAACTTGGAGCAACTGACTGGAGTAACTATGACTCTCTTAAGGTAGCCAAATGCCTCGTCAACAGGCGAAAAAAATGGGCAAACTCGAGACGCTACCGGCAGGAGTACTGTGAAAGTCTATATATTGACAGATAATTGCGTATCGCTTCAGGTGAGCTGCTAGAGGAAGCTTGAAAATGTGACTGTGGTAAAACGGGGAACAAATGACTGGCGTAACTGTGACTCTCTTAAGGTACCCAAATGCCTCGCCAACAGGCGAAACACAGCGGCAAACTCGACAAGCTCCCGGCAGGAGTACCGTGAAAGTCTTTATGTCGACAGATAATGGCGTATCGCTTCAGGTGAACTGTCCAGCCACAGTATGCTTGAAAATGTGACTGTGGCAAAACTTGGAGCAACTGACTGGAGTAACTTTGACTCTCTTAAGGTAGCCAAATGCCTCGTCAACAGGCGAAAAAAATGGGCAAACTCGAGACGCTACCGGCAGGAGTACTGTGAAAGTCTATATATTGACAGATAATTGCGTATCGCTTCAGGTGAGCTGCTAGAGGAAGCTTGAAAATGTGACTGTGGTAAAACGGGGAACAAATGACTGGCGTAACTGTGACTCTCTTAAGGTACCCAAATGCCTCGCCAACAGGCGAAACACAGCGGCAAACTCGACAAGCTCCCGGCAGGAGTACCGTGAAAGTCTTTATGTCGACAGATAATGGCGTAGCGCTTCAGGTGAACTGGCCAGCCAGAGTAAGTTTGAAAATGTGACTGTGGCAAAACGGGGAGCAACTGACTGGGGTAACTATGACTCTCTTAAGGTAGCCAAATGCCTCGTCAACAGGCGAAATACATCGGCAAACTCGAGAAGCTACCGGCAGGAGTACTGTGAAAGTCTTTATGTCGACAGATAATGGCGTATCGCTTCAGGTGAACTGGCCAGCCACAGTAAGCTTGAAAATGTGACTGTGGCAAAACTTGGAGCAACTGACTGGAGTAACTATGACTCTCTTAAGGTAGCCAAATGCCTCGTCAACAGGCGAAAAAAATGGGCAAACTCGAGACGCTACCGGCAGGAGTACTGTGAAAGTCTATATATTGACAGATAATTGCGTATCGCTTCAGGTGAGCTGCTAGAGGAAGCTTGAAAATGTGACTGTGGTAAAACGGGGAACAAATGACTGGCGTAACTGTGACTCTCTTAAGGTACCCAAATGCCTCGCCAACAGGCGAAACACAGCGGCAAACTCGACAAGCTCCCGGCAGGAGTACCGTGAAAGTCTTTATGTCGACAGATAATGGCGTATCGCTTCAGGTGAACTGTCCAGCCACAGTATGCTTGAAAATGTGACTGTGGCAAAACTTGGAGCAACTGACTGGAGTAACTTTGACTCTCTTAAGGTAGCCAAATGCCTCGTCAACAGGCGAAAAAAATGGGCAAACTCGAGACGCTACCGGCAGGAGTACTGTGAAAGTCTATATATTGACAGATAATTGCGTATCGCTTCAGGTGAGCTGCTAGAGGAAGCTTGAAAATGTGACTGTGGTAAAACGGGGAACAAATGACTGGCGTAACTGTGACTCTCTTAAGGTACCCAAATGCCTCGCCAACAGGCGAAACACAGCGGCAAACTCGACAAGCTCCCGGCAGGAGTACCGTGAAAGTCTTTATGTCGACAGATAATGGCGTAGCGCTTCAGGTGAACTGGCCAGCCAGAGTAAGTTTGAAAATGTGACTGTGGCAAAACGGGGAGCAACTGACTGGGGTAACTATGACTCTCTTAAGGTAGCCAAATGCCTCGTCAACAGGCGAAATACATCGGCAAACTCGAGAAGCTACCGGCAGGAGTACTGTGAAAGTCTTTATGTGGACAGATAATGGCGTATCGCTTCAGGTGAACTGGCCAGCCACAGTAAGCTTGAAAATGTGACTGTGGCAAAACTTGGAGCAACTGACTGGAGTAACTATGACTCTCTTAAGGTAGCCAAATGCCTCGTCAACAGGCGAAAAAAATGGGCAAACTCGAGACGCTACCGGCAGGAGTACTGTGAAAGTCTATATATTGACAGATAATTGCGTATCGCTTCAGGTGAGCTGCTAGAGGAAGCTTGAAAATGTGACTGTGGTAAAACGGGGAACAAATGACTGGCGTAACTGTGACTCTCTTAAGGTACCCAAATGCCTCGCCAACAGGCGAAACACAGCGGCAAACTCGACAAGCTCCCGGCAGGAGTACCGTGAAAGTCTTTATGTCGACAGATAATGGCGTATCGCTTCAGGTGAACTGGCCAGCCAGAGTAAGTTTGAAAATGTGACTGTGGCAAAACGGGGAGCAACTGACTGGGGTAACTATGACTCTCTTAAGGTAGCCAAATGCCTCGTCAACAGGCGAAATACATCGGCAAACTCGAGAAGCTACCGGCAGGAGTACTGTGAAAGTCTTTATGTGGACAGATAATGGCGTATCGCTTCAGGTGAACTGGCCAGCCACAGTAAGCTTGAAAATGTGACTGTGGCAAAACTTGGAGCAACTGACTGGAGTAACTATGACTCTCTTAAGGTAGCCAAATGCCTCGTCAACAGGGGAAAAAAATGGGCAAACTCGAGACGCTACCGGCAGGAGTACTGTGAAAGTCTATATATTGACAGATAATTGCGTATCGCTTCAGGTGAGCTGCTAGAGGAAGCTTGAAAATGTGACTGTGGTAAAACGGGGAACAAATGACTGGCGTAACTGTGACTCTCTTAAGGTACCCAAATGCCTCGCCAACAGGCGAAACACAGCGGCAAACTCGACAAGCTCCCGGCAGGAGTACCGTGAAAGTCTTTATGTCGACAGATAATGGCGTATCGCTTCAGGTGAACTGGCCAGCCAGAGTAAGTTCGAAAATGTGACTGTGGTAAAACGGGGAACAAATGACTGGCGTAACTGTGACTCTCTTAAGGTACCCAAATGCCTCGCCAACAGGCGAAACACAGCGGCAAACTCGACAAGCTCCCGGCAGGAGTACCGTGAAAGTCTTTATGTCGACAGATAATGGCGTAGCGCTTCAGGTGAACTGGCCAGCCAGAGTAAGTTTGAAAATGTGACTGTGGCAAAACGGGGAGCAACTGACTGGGGTAACTATGACTCTCTTAAGGTAGCCAAATGCCTCGTCAACAGGCGAAATACATCGGCAAACTCGAGAAGCTACCGGCAGGAGTACTGTGAAAGTCTTTATGTCGACAGATAATGGCGTATCGCTTCAGGTGAACTGGCCAGCCACAGTAAGCTTGAAAATGTGACTGTGGCAAAACTTGGAGCAACTGACTGGAGTAACTATGACTCTCTTAAGGTAGCCAAATGCCTCGTCAACAGGCGAAAAAAATGGGCAAACTCGAGACGCTACCGGCAGGAGTACTGTGAAAGTCTATATATTGACAGATAATTGCGTATCGCTTCAGGTGAGCTGCTAGAGGAAGCTTGAAAATGTGACTGTGGTAAAACGGGGAACAAATGACTGGCGTAACTGTGACTCTCTTAAGGTACCCAAATGCCTCGCCAACAGGCGAAACACAGCGGCAAACTCGACAAGCTCCCGGCAGGAGTACCGTGAAAGTCTTTATGTCGACAGATAATGGCGTATCGCTTCAGGTGAACTGTCCAGCCACAGTATGCTTGAAAATGTGACTGTGGCAAAACTTGGAGCAACTGACTGGAGTAACTTTGACTCTCTTAAGGTAGCCAAATGCCTCGTCAACAGGCGAAAAAAATGGGCAAACTCGAGACGCTACCGGCAGGAGTACTGTGAAAGTCTATATATTGACAGATAATTGCGTATCGCTTCAGGTGAGCTGCTAGAGGAAGCTTGAAAATGTGACTGTGGTAAAACGGGGAACAAATGACTGGCGTAACTGTGACTCTCTTAAGGTACCCAAATGCCTCGCCAACAGGCGAAACACAGCGGCAAACTCGACAAGCTCCCGGCAGGAGTACCGTGAAAGTCTTTATGTCGACAGATAATGGCGTAGCGCTTCAGGTGAACTGGCCAGCCAGAGTAAGTTTGAAAATGTGACTGTGGCAAAACGGGGAGCAACTGACTGGGGTAACTATGACTCTCTTAAGGTAGCCAAATGCCTCGTCAACAGGCGAAATACATCGGCAAACTCGAGAAGCTACCGGCAGGAGTACTGTGAAAGTCTTTATGTGGACAGATAATGGCGTATCGCTTCAGGTGAACTGGCCAGCCACAGTAAGCTTGAAAATGTGACTGTGGCAAAACTTGGAGCAACTGACTGGAGTAACTATGACTCTCTTAAGGTAGCCAAATGCCTCGTCAACAGGCGAAAAAAATGGGCAAACTCGAGACGCTACCGGCAGGAGTACTGTGAAAGTCTATATATTGACAGATAATTGCGTATCGCTTCAGGTGAGCTGCTAGAGGAAGCTTGAAAATGTGACTGTGGTAAAACGGGGAACAAATGACTGGCGTAACTGTGACTCTCTTAAGGTACCCAAATGCCTCGCCAACAGGCGAAACACAGCGGCAAACTCGACAAGCTCCCGGCAGGAGTACCGTGAAAGTCTTTATGTCGACAGATAATGGCGTATCGCTTCAGGTGAACTGGCCAGCCAGAGTAAGTTTGAAAATGTGACTGTGGCAAAACGGGGAGCAACTGACTGGGGTAACTATGACTCTCTTAAGGTAGCCAAATGCCTCGTCAACAGGCGAAATACATCGGCAAACTCGAGAAGCTACCGGCAGGAGTACTGTGAAAGTCTTTATGTGGACAGATAATGGCGTATCGCTTCAGGTGAACTGGCCAGCCACAGTAAGCTTGAAAATGTGACTGTGGCAAAACTTGGAGCAACTGACTGGAGTAACTATGACTCTCTTAAGGTAGCCAAATGACTCGTCAACAGGCGAAAAAAATGGGCAAACTCGAGACGCTACCGGCAGGAGTACTGTGAAAGTCTATATATTGACAGATAATTGCGTATCGCTTCAGGTGAGCTGCTAGAGGAAGCTTGAAAATGTGACTGTGGTAAAACGGGGAACAAATGACTGGCGTAACTGTGACTCTCTTAAGGTACCCAAATGCCTCGCCAACAGGCGAAACACAGCGGCAAACTCGACAAGCTCCCGGCAGGAGTACCGTGAAAGTCTTTATGTCGACAGATAATGGCGTATCGCTTCAGGTGAACTGGCCAGCCAGAGTAAGTTCGAAAATGTGACTGTGGTAAAACGGGGAACAAATGACTGGCGTAACTGTGACTCTCTTAAGGTACCCAAATGCCTCGCCAACAGGCGAAACACAGCGGCAAACTCGACAAGCTCCCGGCAGGAGTACCGTGAAAGTCTTTATGTCGACAGATAATGGCGTAGCGCTTCAGGTGAACTGGCCAGCCAGAGTAAGTTTGAAAATGTGACTGTGGCAAAACGGGGAGCAACTGACTGGGGTAACTATGACTCTCTTAAGGTAGCCAAATGCCTCGTCAACAGGCGAAATACATCGGCAAACTCGAGAAGCTACCGGCAGGAGTACTGTGAAAGTCTTTATGTCGACAGATAATGGCGTATCGCTTCAGGTGAACTGGCCAGCCACAGTAAGCTTGAAAATGTGACTGTGGCAAAACTTGGAGCAACTGACTGGAGTAACTATGACTCTCTTAAGGTAGCCAAATGCCTCGTCAACAGGCGAAAAAAATGGGCAAACTCGAGACGCTACCGGCAGGAGTACTGTGAAAGTCTATATATTGACAGATAATTGCGTATCGCTTCAGGTGAGCTGCTAGAGGAAGCTTGAAAATGTGACTGTGGTAAAACGGGGAACAAATGACTGGCGTAACTGTGACTCTCTTAAGGTACCCAAATGCCTCGCCAACAGGCGAAACACAGCGGCAAACTCGACAAGCTCCCGGCAGGAGTACCGTGAAAGTCTTTATGTCGACAGATAATGGCGTATCGCTTCAGGTGAACTGTCCAGCCACAGTATGCTTGAAAATGTGACTGTGGCAAAACTTGGAGCAACTGACTGGAGTAACTATGACTCTCTTAAGGTAGCCAAATGCCTCGTCAACAGGCGAAAAAAATGGGCAAACTCGAGACGCTACCGGCAGGAGTACTGTGAAAGTCTATATATTGACAGATAATTGCGTATCGCTTCAGGTGAGCTGCTAGAGGAAGCTTGAAAATGTGACTGTGGTAAAACGGGGAACAAATGACTGGCGTAACTGTGACTCTCTTAAGGTACCCAAATGCCTCGCCAACAGGCGAAACACAGCGGCAAACTCGACAAGCTCCCGGCAGGAGTACCGTGAAAGTCTTTATGTCGACAGATAATGGCGTATCGCTTCAGGTGAACTGGCCAGCCAGAGTAAGTTCGAAAATGTGACTGTGGTAAAACGGGGAACAAATGACTGGCGTAACTGTGACTCTCTTAAGGTACCCAAATGCCTCGCCAACAGGCGAAACACAGCGGCAAACTCGACAAGCTCCCGGCAGGAGTACCGTGAAAGTCTTTATGTCGACAGATAATGGCGTAGCGCTTCAGGTGAACTGGCCAGCCAGAGTAAGTTTGAAAATGTGACTGTGGCAAAACGGGGAGCAACTGACTGGGGTAACTATGACTCTCTTAAGGTAGCCAAATGCCTCGTCAACAGGCGAAATACATCGGCAAACTCGAGAAGCTACCGGCAGGAGTACTGTGAAAGTCTTTATGTCGACAGATAATGGCGTATCGCTTCAGGTGAACTGGCCAGCCACAGTAAGCTTGAAAATGTGACTGTGGCAAAACTTGGAGCAACTGACTGGAGTAACTATGACTCTCTTAAGGTAGCCAAATGCCTCGTCAACAGGCGAAAAAAATGGGCAAACTCGAGACGCTACCGGCAGGAGTACTGTGAAAGTCTATATATTGACAGATAATTGCGTATCGCTTCAGGTGAGCTGCTAGAGGAAGCTTGAAAATGTGACTGTGGTAAAACGGGGAACAAATGACTGGCGTAACTGTGACTCTCTTAAGGTACCCAAATGCCTCGCCAACAGGCGAAACACAGCGGCAAACTCGACAAGCTCCCGGCAGGAGTACCGTGAAAGTCTTTATGTCGACAGATAATGGCGTATCGCTTCAGGTGAACTGTCCAGCCACAGTATGCTTGAAAATGTGACTGTGGCAAAACTTGGAGCAACTGACTGGAGTAACTATGACTCTCTTAAGGTAGCCAAATGCCTCGTCAACAGGCGAAAAAAATGGGCAAACTCGAGACGCTACCGGCAGGAGTACTGTGAAAGTCTATATATTGACAGATAATTGCGTATCGCTTCAGGTGAGCTGCTAGAGGAAGCTTGAAAATGTGACTGTGGTAAAACGGGGAACAAATGACTGGCGTAACTGTGACTCTCTTAAGGTACCCCAATGCCTCGCCAACAGGCGAAACACAGCGGCAAACTCGACAAGCTCCCGGCAGGAGTACCGTGAAAGTCTTTATGTCGACAGATAATGGCGTAGCGCTTCAGGTGAACTGGCCAGCCAGAGTAAGTTTGAAAATGTGACTGTGGCAAAACGGGGAGCAACTGACTGGGGTAACTATGACTCTCTTAAGGTAGCCAAATGCCTCGTCAACAGGCGAAATACATCGGCAAACTCGAGAAGCTACCGGCAGGAGTACTGTGAAAGTCTTTATGTCGACAGATAATGGCGTATCGCTTCAGGTGAACTGGCCAGCCACAGTAAGCTTGAAAATGTGACTGTGGCAAAACTTGGAGCAACTGACTGGAGTAACTATGACTCTCTTAAGGTAGCCAAATGCCTCGTCAACAGGCGAAAAAAATGGGCAAACTCGAGACGCTACCGGCAGGAGTACTGTGAAAGTCTATATATTGACAGATAATTGCGTATCGCTTCAGGTGAGCTGCTAGAGGAAGCTTGAAAATGTGACTGTGGTAAAACGGGGAACAAATGACTGGCGTAACTGTGACTCTCTTAAGGTACCCAAATGCCTCGCCAACAGGCGAAACACAGCGGCAAACTCGACAAGCTCCCGGCAGGAGTACCGTGAAAGTCTTTATGTCGACAGATAATGGCGTATCGCTTCAGGTGAACTGTCCAGCCACAGTATGCTTGAAAATGTGACTGTGGCAAAACTTGGAGCAACTGACTGGAGTAACTTTGACTCTCTTAAGGTAGCCAAATGCCTCGTCAACAGGCGAAAAAAATGGGCAAACTCGAGACGCTACCGGCAGGAGTACTGTGAAAGTCTATATATTGACAGATAATTGCGTATCGCTTCAGGTGAGCTGCTAGAGGAAGCTTGAAAATGTGACTGTGGTAAAACGGGGAACAAATGACTGGCGTAACTGTGACTCTCTTAAGGTACCCAAATGCCTCGCCAACAGGCGAAACACAGCGGCAAACTCGACAAGCTCCCGGCAGGAGTACCGTGAAAGTCTTTATGTCGACAGATAATGGCGTAGCGCTTCAGGTGAACTGGCCAGCCAGAGTAAGTTTGAAAATGTGACTGTGGCAAAACGGGGAGCAACTGACTGGGGTAACTATGACTCTCTTAAGGTAGCCAAATGCCTCGTCAACAGGCGAAATACATCGGCAAACTCGAGAAGCTACCGGCAGGAGTACTGTGAAAGTCTTTATGTCGACAGATAATGGCGTATCGCTTCAGGTGAACTGGCCAGCCACAGTAAGCTTGAAAATGTGACTGTGGCAAAACTTGGAGCAACTGACTGGAGTAACTATGACTCTCTTAAGGTAGCCAAATGCCTCGTCAACAGGCGAAAAAAATGGGCAAACTCGAGACGCTACCGGCAGGAGTACTGTGAAAGTCTATATATTGACAGATAATTGCGTATCGCTTCAGGTGAGCTGCTAGAGGAAGCTTGAAAATGTGACTGTGGTAAAACGGGGAACAAATGACTGGCGTAACTGTGACTCTCTTAAGGTACCCAAATGCCTCGCCAACAGGCGAAACACAGCGGCAAACTCGACAAGCTCCCGGCAGGAGTACCGTGAAAGTCTTTATGTCGACAGATAATGGCGTATCGCTTCAGGTGAACTGTCCAGCCACAGTATGCTTGAAAATGTGACTGTGGCAAAACTTGGAGCAACTGACTGGAGTAACTTTGACTCTCTTAAGGTAGCCAAATGCCTCGTCAACAGGCGAAAAAAATGGGCAAACTCGAGACGCTACCGGCAGGAGTACTGTGAAAGTCTATATATTGACAGATAATTGCGTATCGCTTCAGGTGAGCTGCTAGAGGAAGCTTGAAAATGTGACTGTGGTAAAACGGGGAACAAATGACTGGCGTAACTGTGACTCTCTTAAGGTACCCAAATGCCTCGCCAACAGGCGAAACACAGCGGCAAACTCGACAAGCTCCCGGCAGGAGTACCGTGAAAGTCTTTATGTCGACAGATAATGGCGTAGCGCTTCAGGTGAACTGGCCAGCCAGAGTAAGTTTGAAAATGTGACTGTGGCAAAACGGGGAGCAACTGACTGGGGTAACTATGACTCTCTTAAGGTAGCCAAATGCCTCGTCAACAGGCGAAATACATCGGCAAACTCGAGAAGCTACCGGCAGGAGTACTGTGAAAGTCTTTATGTGGACAGATAATGGCGTATCGCTTCAGGTGAACTGGCCAGCCACAGTAAGCTTGAAAATGTGACTGTGGCAAAACTTGGAGCAACTGACTGGAGTAACTATGACTCTCTTAAGGTAGCCAAATGCCTCGTCAACAGGCGAAAAAAATGGGCAAACTCGAGACGCTACCGGCAGGAGTACTGTGAAAGTCTATATATTGACAGATAATTGCGTATCGCTTCAGGTGAGCTGCTAGAGGAAGCTTGAAAATGTGACTGTGGTAAAACGGGGAACAAATGACTGGCGTAACTGTGACTCTCTTAAGGTACCCAAATGCCTCGCCAACAGGCGAAACACAGCGGCAAACTCGACAAGCTCCCGGCAGGAGTACCGTGAAAGTCTTTATGTCGACAGATAATGGCGTATCGCTTCAGGTGAACTGGCCAGCCAGAGTAAGTTTGAAAATGTGACTGTGGCAAAACGGGGAGCAACTGACTGGGGTAACTATGACTCTCTTAAGGTAGCCAAATGCCTCGTCAACAGGCGAAATACATCGGCAAACTCGAGAAGCTACCGGCAGGAGTACTGTGAAAGTCTTTATGTGGACAGATAATGGCGTATCGCTTCAGGTGAACTGGCCAGCCACAGTAAGCTTGAAAATGTGACTGTGGCAAAACTTGGAGCAACTGACTGGAGTAACTATGACTCTCTTAAGGTAGCCAAATGCCTCGTCAACAGGGGAAAAAAATGGGCAAACTCGAGACGCTACCGGCAGGAGTACTGTGAAAGTCTATATATTGACAGATAATTGCGTATCGCTTCAGGTGAGCTGCTAGAGGAAGCTTGAAAATGTGACTGTGGTAAAACGGGGAACAAATGACTGGCGTAACTGTGACTCTCTTAAGGTACCCAAATGCCTCGCCAACAGGCGAAACACAGCGGCAAACTCGACAAGCTCCCGGCAGGAGTACCGTGAAAGTCTTTATGTCGACAGATAATGGCGTATCGCTTCAGGTGAACTGGCCAGCCAGAGTAAGTTCGAAAATGTGACTGTGGTAAAACGGGGAACAAATGACTGGCGTAACTGTGACTCTCTTAAGGTACCCAAATGCCTCGCCAACAGGCGAAACACAGCGGCAAACTCGACAAGCTCCCGGCAGGAGTACCGTGAAAGTCTTTATGTCGACAGATAATGGCGTAGCGCTTCAGGTGAACTGGCCAGCCAGAGTAAGTTTGAAAATGTGACTGTGGCAAAACGGGGAGCAACTGACTGGGGTAACTATGACTCTCTTAAGGTAGCCAAATGCCTCGTCAACAGGCGAAATACATCGGCAAACTCGAGAAGCTACCGGCAGGAGTACTGTGAAAGTCTTTATGTCGACAGATAATGGCGTATCGCTTCAGGTGAACTGGCCAGCCACAGTAAGCTTGAAAATGTGACTGTGGCAAAACTTGGAGCAACTGACTGGAGTAACTATGACTCTCTTAAGGTAGCCAAATGCCTCGTCAACAGGCGAAAAAAATGGGCAAACTCGAGACGCTACCGGCAGGAGTACTGTGAAAGTCTATATATTGACAGATAATTGCGTATCGCTTCAGGTGAGCTGCTAGAGGAAGCTTGAAAATGTGACTGTGGTAAAACGGGGAACAAATGACTGGCGTAACTGTGACTCTCTTAAGGTACCCAAATGCCTCGCCAACAGGCGAAACACAGCGGCAAACTCGACAAGCTCCCGGCAGGAGTACCGTGAAAGTCTTTATGTCGACAGATAATGGCGTATCGCTTCAGGTGAACTGTCCAGCCACAGTATGCTTGAAAATGTGACTGTGGCAAAACTTGGAGCAACTGACTGGAGTAACTTTGACTCTCTTAAGGTAGCCAAATGCCTCGTCAACAGGCGAAAAAAATGGGCAAACTCGAGACGCTACCGGCAGGAGTACTGTGAAAGTCTATATATTGACAGATAATTGCGTATCGCTTCAGGTGAGCTGCTAGAGGAAGCTTGAAAATGTGACTGTGGTAAAACGGGGAACAAATGACTGGCGTAACTGTGACTCTCTTAAGGTACCCAAATGCCTCGCCAACAGGCGAAACACAGCGGCAAACTCGACAAGCTCCCGGCAGGAGTACCGTGAAAGTCTTTATGTCGACAGATAATGGCGTAGCGCTTCAGGTGAACTGGCCAGCCAGAGTAAGTTTGAAAATGTGACTGTGGCAAAACGGGGAGCAACTGACTGGGGTAACTATGACTCTCTTAAGGTAGCCAAATGCCTCGTCAACAGGCGAAATACATCGGCAAACTCGAGAAGCTACCGGCAGGAGTACTGTGAAAGTCTTTATGTGGACAGATAATGGCGTATCGCTTCAGGTGAACTGGCCAGCCAGAGTAAGCTTGAAAATGTGACTGTGGCAAAACTTGGAGCAACTGACTGGAGTAACTATGACTCTCTTAAGGTAGCCAAATGACTCGTCAACAGGCGAAAAAAATGGGCAAACTCGAGACGCTACCGGCAGGAGTACTGTGAAAGTCTATATATTGACAGATAATTGCGTATCGCTTCAGGTGAGCTGCTAGAGGAAGCTTGAAAATGTGACTGTGGTAAAACGGGGAACAAATGACTGGCGTAACTGTGACTCTCTTAAGGTACCCAAATGCCTCGCCAACAGGCGAAACACAGCGGCAAACTCGACAAGCTCCCGGCAGGAGTACCGTGAAAGTCTTTATGTCGACAGATAATGGCGTATCGCTTCAGGTGAACTGGCCAGCCAGAGTAAGTTCGAAAATGTGACTGTGGTAAAACGGGGAACAAATGACTGGCGTAACTGTGACTCTCTTAAGGTACCCAAATGCCTCGCCAACAGGCGAAACACAGCGGCAAACTCGACAAGCTCCCGGCAGGAGTACCGTGAAAGTCTTTATGTCGACAGATAATGGCGTAGCGCTTCAGGTGAACTGGCCAGCCAGAGTAAGTTTGAAAATGTGACTGTGGCAAAACGGGGAGCAACTGACTGGGGTAACTATGACTCTCTTAAGGTAGCCAAATGCCTCGTCAACAGGCGAAATACATCGGCAAACTCGAGAAGCTACCGGCAGGAGTACTGTGAAAGTCTTTATGTCGACAGATAATGGCGTATCGCTTCAGGTGAACTGGCCAGCCACAGTAAGCTTGAAAATGTGACTGTGGCAAAACTTGGAGCAACTGACTGGAGTAACTATGACTCTCTTAAGGTAGCCAAATGCCTCGTCAACAGGCGAAAAAAATGGGCAAACTCGAGACGCTACCGGCAGGAGTACTGTGAAAGTCTATATATTGACAGATAATTGCGTATCGCTTCAGGTGAGCTGCTAGAGGAAGCTTGAAAATGTGACTGTGGTAAAACGGGGAACAAATGACTGGCGTAACTGTGACTCTCTTAAGGTACCCAAATGCCTCGCCAACAGGCGAAACACAGCGGCAAACTCGACAAGCTCCCGGCAGGAGTACCGTGAAAGTCTTTATGTCGACAGATAATGGCGTATCGCTTCAGGTGAACTGTCCAGCCACAGTATGCTTGAAAATGTGACTGTGGCAAAACTTGGAGCAACTGACTGGAGTAACTATGACTCTCTTAAGGTAGCCAAATGCCTCGTCAACAGGCGAAAAAAATGGGCAAACTCGAGACGCTACCGGCAGGAGTACTGTGAAAGTCTATATATTGACAGATAATTGCGTATCGCTTCAGGTGAGCTGCTAGAGGAAGCTTGAAAATGTGACTGTGGTAAAACGGGGAACAAATGACTGGCGTAACTGTGACTCTCTTAAGGTACCCAAATGCCTCGCCAACAGGCGAAACACAGCGGCAAACTCGACAAGCTCCCGGCAGGAGTACCGTGAAAGTCTTTATGTCGACAGATAATGGCGTAGCGCCTCAGGTGAACTGGCCAGCCAGAGTAAGTTTGAAAATGTGACTGTGGCAAAACGGGGAGCAACTGACTGGGGTAACTATGACTCTCTTAAGGTAGCCAAATGCCTCGTCAACAGGCGAAATACATCGGCAAACTCGAGAAGCTACCGGCAGGAGTACTGTGAAAGTCTTTATGTGGACAGATAATGGCGTATCGCTTCAGGTGAACTGGCCAGCCACAGTAAGCTTGAAAATGTGACTGTGGCAAAACTTGGAGCAACTGACTGGAGTAACTATGACTCTCTTAAGGTAGCCAAATGCCTCGTCAACAGGCGAAAAAAATGGGCAAACTCGAGACGCTACCGGCAGGAGTACTGTGAAAGTCTATATATTGACAGATAATTGCGTATCGCTTCAGGTGAGCTGCTAGAGGAAGCTTGAAAATGTGACTGTGGTAAAACGGGGAACAAATGACTGGCGTAACTGTGACTCTCTTAAGGTACCCAAATGCCTCGCCAACAGGCGAAACACAGCGGCAAACTCGACAAGCTCCCGGCAGGAGTACCGTGAAAGTCTTTATGTCGACAGATAATGGCGTATCGCTTCAGGTGAACTGGCCAGCCAGAGTAAGTTTGAAAATGTGACTGTGGCAAAACGGGGAGCAACTGACTGGGGTAACTATGACTCTCTTAAGGTAGCTAAATGCCTCGTCAACAGGCGAAATACATCGGCAAACTCGAGAAGCTACCGGCAGGAGTACTGTGAAAGTCTTTATGTGGACAGATAATGGCGTATCGCTTCAGGTGAACTGGCCAGCCACAGTAAGCTTGAAAATGTGACTGTGGCAAAACTTGGAGCAACTGACTGGAGTAACTATGACTCTCTTAAGGTAGCCAAATGACTCGTCAACAGGCGAAAAAAATGGGCAAACTCGAGACGCTACCGGCAGGAGTACTGTGAAAGTCTATATATTGACAGATAATTGCGTATCGCTTCAGGTGAGCTGCTAGAGGAAGCTTGAAAATGTGACTGTGGTAAAACGGGGAACAAATGACTGGCGTAACTGTGACTCTCTTAAGGTACCCAAATGCCTCGCCAACAGGCGAAACACAGCGGCAAACTCGACAAGCTCCCGGCAGGAGTACCGTGAAAGTCTTTATGTCGACAGATAATGGCGTATCGCTTCAGGTGAACTGGCCAGCCAGAGTAAGTTCGAAAATGTGACTGTGGTAAAACGGGGAACAAATGACTGGCGTAACTGTGACTCTCTTAAGGTACCCAAATGCCTCGCCAACAGGCGAAACACAGCGGCAAACTCGACAAGCTCCCGGCAGGAGTACCGTGAAAGTCTTTATGTCGACAGATAATGGCGTAGCGCTTCAGGTGAACTGGCCAGCCAGAGTAAGTTTGAAAATGTGACTGTGGCAAAACGGGGAGCAACTGACTGGGGTAACTATGACTCTCTTAAGGTAGCCAAATGCCTCGTCAACAGGCGAAATACATCGGCAAACTCGAGAAGCTACCGGCAGGAGTACTGTGAAAGTCTTTATGTCGACAGATAATGGCGTATCGCTTCAGGTGAACTGGCCAGCCACAGTAAGCTTGAAAATGTGACTGTGGCAAAACTTGGAGCAACTGACTGGAGTAACTATGACTCTCTTAAGGTAGCCAAATGCCTCGTCAACAGGCGAAAAAAATGGGCAAACTCGAGACGCTACCGGCAGGAGTACTGTGAAAGTCTATATATTGACAGATAATTGCGTATCGCTTCAGGTGAGCTGCTAGAGGAAGCTTGAAAATGTGACTGTGGTAAAACGGGGAACAAATGACTGGCGTAACTGTGACTCTCTTAAGGTACCCAAATGCCTCGCCAACAGGCGAAACACAGCGGCAAACTCGACAAGCTCCCGGCAGGAGTACCGTGAAAGTCTTTATGTCGACAGATAATGGCGTATCGCTTCAGGTGAACTGTCCAGCCACAGTATGCTTGAAAATGTGACTGTGGCAAAACTTGGAGCAACTGACTGGAGTAACTATGACTCTCTTAAGGTAGCCAAATGCCTCGTCAACAGGCGAAAAAAATGGGCAAACTCGAGACGCTACCGGCAGGAGTACTGTGAAAGTCTATATATTGACAGATAATTGCGTATCGCTTCAGGTGAGCTGCTAGAGGAAGCTTGAAAATGTGACTGTGGTAAAACGGGGAACAAATGACTGGCGTAACTGTGACTCTCTTAAGGTACCCAAATGCCTCGCCAACAGGCGAAACACAGCGGCAAACTCGACAAGCTCCCGGCAGGAGTACCGTGAAAGTCTTTATGTCGACAGATAATGGCGTAGCGCCTCAGGTGAACTGGCCAGCCAGAGTAAGTTTGAAAATGTGACTGTGGCAAAACGGGGAGCAACTGACTGGGGTAACTATGACTCTCTTAAGGTAGCCAAATGCCTCGTCAACAGGCGAAATACATCGGCAAACTCGAGAAGCTACCGGCAGGAGTACTGTGAAAGTCTTTATGTCGACAGATAATGGCGTATCGCTTCAGGTGAACTGGCCAGCCACAGTAAGCTTGAAAATGTGACTGTGGCAAAACTTGGAGCAACTGACTGGAGTAACTATGACTCTCTTAAGGTAGCCAAATGCCTCGTCAACAGGCGAAAAAAATGGGCAAACTCGAGACGCTACCGGCAGGAGTACTGTGAAAGTCTATATATTGACAGATAATTGCGTATCGCTTCAGGTGAGCTGCTAGAGGAAGCTTGAAAATGTGACTGTGGTAAAACGGGGAACAAATGACTGGCGTAACTGTGACTCTCTTAAGGTACCCAAATGCCTCGCCAACAGGCGAAACACAGCGGCAAACTCGACAAGCTCCCGGCAGGAGTACCGTGAAAGTCTTTATGTCGACAGATAATGGCGTATCGCTTCAGGTGAACTGTCCAGCCACAGTATGCTTGAAAATGTGACTGTGGCAAAACTTGGAGCAACTGACTGGAGTAACTTTGACTCTCTTAAGGTAGCCAAATGCCTCGTCAACAGGCGAAAAAAATGGGCAAACTCGAGACGCTACCGGCAGGAGTACTGTGAAAGTCTATATATTGACAGATAATTGCGTATCGCTTCAGGTGAGCTGCTAGAGGAAGCTTGAAAATGTGACTGTGGTAAAACGGGGAACAAATGACTGGCGTAACTGTGACTCTCTTAAGGTACCCAAATGCCTCGCCAACAGGCGAAACACAGCGGCAAACTCGACAAGCTCCCGGCAGGAGTACCGTGAAAGTCTTTATGTCGACAGATAATGGCGTAGCGCTTCAGGTGAACTGGCCAGCCAGAGTAAGTTTGAAAATGTGACTGTGGCAAAACGGGGAGCAACTGACTGGGGTAACTATGACTCTCTTAAGGTAGCCAAATGCCTCGTCAACAGGCGAAATACATCGGCAAACTCGAGAAGCTACCGGCAGGAGTACTGTGAAAGTCTTTATGTCGACAGATAATGGCGTATCGCTTCAGGTGAACTGGCCAGCCACAGTAAGCTTGAAAATGTGACTGTGGCAAAACTTGGAGCAACTGACTGGAGTAACTATGACTCTCTTAAGGTAGCCAAATGCCTCGTCAACAGGCGAAAAAAATGGGCAAACTCGAGACGCTACCGGCAGGAGTACTGTGAAAGTCTATATATTGACAGATAATTGCGTATCGCTTCAGGTGAGCTGCTAGAGGAAGCTTGAAAATGTGACTGTGGTAAAACGGGGAACAAATGACTGGCGTAACTGTGACTCTCTTAAGGTACCCAAATGCCTCGCCAACAGGCGAAACACAGCGGCAAACTCGACAAGCTCCCGGCAGGAGTACCGTGAAAGTCTTTATGTCGACAGATAATGGCGTATCGCTTCAGGTGAACTGGCCAGCCAGAGTAAGTTTGAAAATGTGACTGTGGCAAAACGGGGAGCAACTGACTGGGGTAACTATGACTCTCTTAAGGTAGCCAAATGCCTCGTCAACAGGCGAAATACATCGGCAAACTCGAGAAGCTACCGGCAGGAGTACTGTGAAAGTCTTTATGTGGACAGATAATGGCGTATCGCTTCAGGTGAACTGGCCAGCCACAGTAAGCTTGAAAATGTGACTGTGGCAAAACTTGGAGCAACTGACTGGAGTAACTATGACTCTCTTAAGGTAGCCAAATGCCTCGTCAACAGGCGAAAAAAATGGGCAAACTCGAGACGCTACCGGCAGGAGTACTGTGAAAGTCTATATATTGACAGATAATTGCGTATCGCTTCAGGTGAGCTGCTAGAGGAAGCTTGAAAATGTGACTGTGGTAAAACGGGGAACAAATGACTGGCGTAACTGTGACTCTCTTAAGGTACCCAAATGCCTCGCCAACAGGCGAAACACAGCGGCAAACTCGACAAGCTCCCGGCAGGAGTACCGTGAAAGTCTTTATGTCGACAGATAATGGCGTATCGCTTCAGGTGAACTGGCCAGCCAGAGTAAGTTCGAAAATGTGACTGTGGTAAAACGGGGAACAAATGACTGGCGTAACTGTGACTCTCTTAAGGTACCCAAATGCCTCGCCAACAGGCGAAACACAGCGGCAAACTCGACAAGCTCCCGGCAGGAGTACCGTGAAAGTCTTTATGTCGACAGATAATGGCGTAGCGCTTCAGGTGAACTGGCCAGCCAGCCAGCCAGCCAGCCAGCCAGCCAGCCAGCCAGCCAGCCAGCCAGCCAGAGTAAGTTTGAAAATGTGACTGTGGCAAAACGGGGAGCAACTGACTGGGGTAACTATGACTCTCTTAAGGTAGCCAAATGCCTCGTCAACAGGCGAAATACATCGGCAAACTCGAGAAGCTACCGGCAGGAGTACTGTGAAAGTCTTTATGTCGACAGATAATGGCGTATCGCTTCAGGTGAACTGGCCAGCCACAGTAAGCTTGAAAATGTGACTGTGGCAAAACTTGGAGCAACTGACTGGAGTAACTATGACTCTCTTAAGGTAGCCAAATGCCTCGTCAACAGGCGAAAAAAATGGGCAAACTCGAGACGCTACCGGCAGGAGTACTGTGAAAGTCTATATATTGACAGATAATTGCGTATCGCTTCAGGTGAGCTGCTAGAGGAAGCTTGAAAATGTGACTGTGGTAAAACGGGGAACAAATGACTGGCGTAACTGTGACTCTCTTAAGGTACCCAAATGCCTCGCCAACAGGCGAAACACAGCGGCAAACTCGACAAGCTCCCGGCAGGAGTACCGTGAAAGTCTTTATGTCGACAGATAATGGCGTATCGCTTCAGGTGAACTGTCCAGCCACAGTATGCTTGAAAATGTGACTGTGGCAAAACTTGGAGCAACTGACTGGAGTAACTATGACTCTCTTAAGGTAGCCAAATGCCTCGTCAACAGGCGAAAAAAATGGGCAAACTCGAGACGCTACCGGCAGGAGTACTGTGAAAGTCTATATATTGACAGATAATTGCGTATCGCTTCAGGTGAGCTGCTAGAGGAAGCTTGAAAATGTGACTGTGGTAAAACGGGGAACAAATGACTGGCGTAACTGTGACTCTCTTAAGGTACCCAAATGCCTCGCCAACAGGCGAAACACAGCGGCAAACTCGACAAGCTCCCGGCAGGAGTACCGTGAAAGTCTTTATGTCGACAGATAATGGCGTATCGCTTCAGGTGAACTGTCCAGCCACAGTATGCTTGAAAATGTGACTGTGGCAAAACTTGGAGCAACTGACTGGAGTAACTTTGACTCTCTTAAGGTAGCCAAATGCCTCGTCAACAGGCGAAAAAAATGGGCAAACTCGAGACGCTACCGGCAGGAGTACTGTGAAAGTCTATATATTGACAGATAATTGCGTATCGCTTCAGGTGAGCTGCTAGAGGAAGCTTGAAAATGTGACTGTGGTAAAACGGGGAACAAATGACTGGCGTAACTGTGACTCTCTTAAGGTACCCAAATGCCTCGCCAACAGGCGAAACACAGCGGCAAACTCGACAAGCTCCCGGCAGGAGTACCGTGAAAGTCTTTATGTCGACAGATAATGGCGTAGCGCTTCAGGTGAACTGGCCAGCCAGAGTAAGTTTGAAAATGTGACTGTGGCAAAACGGGGAGCAACTGACTGGGGTAACTATGACTCTCTTAAGGTAGCCAAATGCCTCGTCAACAGGCGAAATACATCGGCAAACTCGAGAAGCTACCGGCAGGAGTACTGTGAAAGTCTTTATGTCGACAGATAATGGCGTATCGCTTCAGGTGAACTGGCCAGCCACAGTAAGCTTGAAAATGTGACTGTGGCAAAACTTGGAGCAACTGACAGGAGTAACTATGACTCTCTTAAGGTAGCCAAATGCCTCGTCAACAGGCGAAAAAAATGGGCAAACTCGAGACGCTACCGGCAGGAGTACTGTGAAAGTCTATATATTGACAGATAATTGCGTATCGCTTCAGGTGAGCTGCTAGAGGAAGCTTGAAAATGTGACTGTGGTAAAACGGGGAACAAATGACTGGCGTAACTGTGACTCTCTTAAGGTACCCAAATGCCTCGCCAACAGGCGAAACACAGCGGCAAACTCGACAAGCTCCCGGCAGGAGTACCGTGAAAGTCTTTATGTCGACAGATAATGGCGTATCGCTTCAGGTGAACTGTCCAGCCACAGTATGCTTGAAAATGTGACTGTGGCAAAACTTGGAGCAACTGACTGGAGTAACTTTGACTCTCTTAAGGTAGCCAAATGCCTCGTCAACAGGCGAAAAAAATGGGCAAACTCGAGACGCTACCGGCAGGAGTACTGTGAAAGTCTATATATTGACAGATAATTGCGTATCGCTTCAGGTGAGCTGCTAGAGGAAGCTTGAAAATGTGACTGTGGTAAAACGGGGAACAAATGACTGGCGTAACTGTGACTCTCTTAAGGTACCCAAATGCCTCGCCAACAGGCGAAACACAGCGGCAAACTCGACAAGCTCCCGGCAGGAGTACCGTGAAAGTCTTTATGTCGACAGATAATGGCGTAGCGCTTCAGGTGAACTGGCCAGCCAGAGTAAGTTTGAAAATGTGACTGTGGCAAAACGGGGAGCAACTGACTGGGGTAACTATGACTCTCTTAAGGTAGCCAAATGCCTCGTCAACAGGCGAAATACATCGGCAAACTCGAGAAGCTACCGGCAGGAGTACTGTGAAAGTCTTTATGTCGACAGATAATGGCGTATCGCTTCAGGTGAACTGGCCAGCCACAGTAAGCTTGAAAATGTGACTGTGGCAAAACTTGGAGCAACTGACTGGAGTAACTATGACTCTCTTAAGGTAGCCAAATGCCTCGTCAACAGGCGAAAAAAATGGGCAAACTCGAGACGCTACCGGCAGGAGTACTGTGAAAGTCTATATATTGACAGATAATTGCGTATCGCTTCAGGTGAGCTGCTAGAGGAAGCTTGAAAATGTGACTGTGGTAAAACGGGGAACAAATGACTGGCGTAACTGTGACTCTCTTAAGGTACCCAAATGCCTCGCCAACAGGCGAAACACAGCGGCAAACTCGACAAGCTCCCGGCAGGAGTACCGTGAAAGTCTTTATGTCGACAGATAATGGCGTATCGCTTCAGGTGAACTGGCCAGCCAGAGTAAGTTTGAAAATGTGACTGTGGCAAAACGGGGAGCAACTGACTGGGGTAACTATGACTCTCTTAAGGTAGCCAAATGCCTCGTCAACAGGCGAAATACATCGGCAAACTCGAGAAGCTACCGGCAGGAGTACTGTGAAAGTCTTTATGTGGACAGATAATGGCGTATCGCTTCAGGTGAACTGGCCAGCCACAGTAAGCTTGAAAATGTGACTGTGGCAAAACTTGGAGCAACTGACTGGAGTAACTATGACTCTCTTAAGGTAGCCAAATGCCTCGTCAACAGGCGAAAAAAATGGGCAAACTCGAGACGCTACCGGCAGGAGTACTGTGAAAGTCTATATATTGACAGATAATTGCGTATCGCTTCAGGTGAGCTGCTAGAGGAAGCTTGAAAATGTGACTGTGGTAAAACGGGGAACAAATGACTGGCGTAACTGTGACTCTCTTAAGGTACCCAAATGCCTCGCCAACAGGCGAAACACAGCGGCAAACTCGACAAGCTCCCGGCAGGAGTACCGTGAAAGTCTTTATGTCGACAGATAATGGCGTATCGCTTCAGGTGAACTGGCCAGCCAGAGTAAGTTCGAAAATGTGACTGTGGTAAAACGGGGAACAAATGACTGGCGTAACTGTGACTCTCTTAAGGTACCCAAATGCCTCGCCAACAGGCGAAACACAGCGGCAAACTCGACAAGCTCCCGGCAGGAGTACCGTGAAAGTCTTTATGTCGACAGATAATGGCGTAGCGCTTCAGGTGAACTGGCCAGCCAGCCAGCCAGCCAGCCAGCCAGCCAGCCAGCCAGCCAGCCAGCCAGCCAGAGTAAGTTTGAAAATGTGACTGTGGCAAAACGGGGAGCAACTGACTGGGGTAACTATGACTCTCTTAAGGTAGCCAAATGCCTCGTCAACAGGCGAAATACATCGGCAAACTCGAGAAGCTACCGGCAGGAGTACTGTGAAAGTCTTTATGTCGACAGATAATGGCGTATCGCTTCAGGTGAACTGGCCAGCCACAGTAAGCTTGAAAATGTGACTGTGGCAAAACTTGGAGCAACTGACTGGAGTAACTATGACTCTCTTAAGGTAGCCAAATGCCTCGTCAACAGGCGAAAAAAATGGGCAAACTCGAGACGCTACCGGCAGGAGTACTGTGAAAGTCTATATATTGACAGATAATTGCGTATCGCTTCAGGTGAGCTGCTAGAGGAAGCTTGAAAATGTGACTGTGGTAAAACGGGGAACAAATGACTGGCGTAACTGTGACTCTCTTAAGGTACCCAAATGCCTCGCCAACAGGCGAAACACAGCGGCAAACTCGACAAGCTCCCGGCAGGAGTACCGTGAAAGTCTTTATGTCGACAGATAATGGCGTATCGCTTCAGGTGAACTGTCCAGCCACAGTATGCTTGAAAATGTGACTGTGGCAAAACTTGGAGCAACTGACTGGAGTAACTATGACTCTCTTAAGGTAGCCAAATGCCTCGTCAACAGGCGAAAAAAATGGGCAAACTCGAGACGCTACCGGCAGGAGTACTGTGAAAGTCTATATATTGACAGATAATTGCGTATCGCTTCAGGTGAGCTGCTAGAGGAAGCTTGAAAATGTGACTGTGGTAAAACGGGGAACAAATGACTGGCGTAACTGTGACTCTCTTAAGGTACCCAAATGCCTCGCCAACAGGCGAAACACAGCGGCAAACTCGACAAGCTCCCGGCAGGAGTACCGTGAAAGTCTTTATGTCGACAGATAATGGCGTATCGCTTCAGGTGAACTGTCCAGCCACAGTATGCTTGAAAATGTGACTGTGGCAAAACTTGGAGCAACTGACTGGAGTAACTTTGACTCTCTTAAGGTAGCCAAATGCCTCGTCAACAGGCGAAAAAAATGGGCAAACTCGAGACGCTACCGGCAGGAGTACTGTGAAAGTCTATATATTGACAGATAATTGCGTATCGCTTCAGGTGAGCTGCTAGAGGAAGCTTGAAAATGTGACTGTGGTAAAACGGGGAACAAATGACTGGCGTAACTGTGACTCTCTTAAGGTACCCAAATGCCTCGCCAACAGGCGAAACACAGCGGCAAACTCGACAAGCTCCCGGCAGGAGTACCGTGAAAGTCTTTATGTCGACAGATAATGGCGTAGCGCTTCAGGTGAACTGGCCAGCCAGAGTAAGTTTGAAAATGTGACTGTGGCAAAACGGGGAGCAACTGACTGGGGTAACTATGACTCTCTTAAGGTAGCCAAATGCCTCGTCAACAGGCGAAATACATCGGCAAACTCGAGAAGCTACCGGCAGGAGTACTGTGAAAGTCTTTATGTCGACAGATAATGGCGTATCGCTTCAGGTGAACTGGCCAGCCACAGTAAGCTTGAAAATGTGACTGTGGCAAAACTTGGAGCAACTGACTGGAGTAACTATGACTCTCTTAAGGTAGCCAAATGCCTCGTCAACAGGCGAAAAAAATGGGCAAACTCGAGACGCTACCGGCAGGAGTACTGTGAAAGTCTATATATTGACAGATAATTGCGTATCGCTTCAGGTGAGCTGCTAGAGGAAGCTTGAAAATGTGACTGTGGTAAAACGGGGAACAAATGACTGGCGTAACTGTGACTCTCTTAAGGTACCCAAATGCCTCGCCAACAGGCGAAACACAGCGGCAAACTCGACAAGCTCCCGGCAGGAGTACCGTGAAAGTCTTTATGTCGACAGATAATGGCGTATCGCTTCAGGTGAACTGTCCAGCCACAGTATGCTTGAAAATGTGACTGTGGCAAAACTTGGAGCAACTGACTGGAGTAACTTTGACTCTCTTAAGGTAGCCAAATGCCTCGTCAACAGGCGAAAAAAATGGGCAAACTCGAGACGCTACCGGCAGGAGTACTGTGAAAGTCTATATATTGACAGATAATTGCGTATCGCTTCAGGTGAGCTGCTAGAGGAAGCTTGAAAATGTGACTGTGGTAAAACGGGGAACAAATGACTGGCGTAACTGTGACTCTCTTAAGGTACCCAAATGCCTCGCCAACAGGCGAAACACAGCGGCAAACTCGACAAGCTCCCGGCAGGAGTACCGTGAAAGTCTTTATGTCGACAGATAATGGCGTAGCGCTTCAGGTGAACTGGCCAGCCAGAGTAAGTTTGAAAATGTGACTGTGGCAAAACGGGGAGCAACTGACTGGGGTAACTATGACTCTCTTAAGGTAGCCAAATGCCTCGTCAACAGGCGAAATACATCGGCAAACTCGAGAAGCTACCGGCAGGAGTACTGTGAAAGTCTTTATGTCGACAGATAATGGCGTATCGCTTCAGGTGAACTGGCCAGCCACAGTAAGCTTGAAAATGTGACTGTGGCAAAACTTGGAGCAACTGACTGGAGTAACTATGACTCTCTTAAGGTAGCCAAATGCCTCGTCAACAGGCGAAAAAAATGGGCAAACTCGAGACGCTACCGGCAGGAGTACTGTGAAAGTCTATATATTGACAGATAATTGCGTATCGCTTCAGGTGAGCTGCTAGAGGAAGCTTGAAAATGTGACTGTGGTAAAACGGGGAACAAATGACTGGCGTAACTGTGACTCTCTTAAGGTACCCAAATGCCTCGCCAACAGGCGAAACACAGCGGCAAACTCGACAAGCTCCCGGCAGGAGTACCGTGAAAGTCTTTATGTCGACAGATAATGGCGTATCGCTTCAGGTGAACTGGCCAGCCAGAGTAAGTTTGAAAATGTGACTGTGGCAAAACGGGGAGCAACTGACTGGGGTAACTATGACTCTCTTAAGGTAGCCAAATGCCTCGTCAACAGGCGAAATACATCGGCAAACTCGAGAAGCTACCGGCAGGAGTACTGTGAAAGTCTTTATGTGGACAGATAATGGCGTATCGCTTCAGGTGAACTGGCCAGCCACAGTAAGCTTGAAAATGTGACTGTGGCAAAACTTGGAGCAACTGACTGGAGTAACTATGACTCTCTTAAGGTAGCCAAATGCCTCGTCAACAGGCGAAAAAAATGGGCAAACTCGAGACGCTACCGGCAGGAGTACTGTGAAAGTCTATATATTGACAGATAATTGCGTATCGCTTCAGGTGAGCTGCTAGAGGAAGCTTGAAAATGTGACTGTGGTAAAACGGGGAACAAATGACTGGCGTAACTGTGACTCTCTTAAGGTACCCAAATGCCTCGCCAACAGGCGAAACACAGCGGCAAACTCGACAAGCTCCCGGCAGGAGTACCGTGAAAGTCTTTATGTCGACAGATAATGGCGTATCGCTTCAGGTGAACTGGCCAGCCAGAGTAAGTTCGAAAATGTGACTGTGGTAAAACGGGGAACAAATGACTGGCGTAACTGTGACTCTCTTAAGGTACCCAAATGCCTCGCCAACAGGCGAAACACAGCGGCAAACTCGACAAGCTCCCGGCAGGAGTACCGTGAAAGTCTTTATGTCGACAGATAATGGCGTAGCGCTTCAGGTGAACTGGCCAGCCAGCCAGCCAGCCAGCCAGCCAGCCAGCCAGAGTAAGTTTGAAAATGTGACTGTGGCAAAACGGGGAGCAACTGACTGGGGTAACTATGACTCTCTTAAGGTAGCCAAATGCCTCGTCAACAGGCGAAATACATCGGCAAACTCGAGAAGCTACCGGCAGGAGTACTGTGAAAGTCTTTATGTCGACAGATAATGGCGTATCGCTTCAGGTGAACTGGCCAGCCACAGTAAGCTTGAAAATGTGACTGTGGCAAAACTTGGAGCAACTGACTGGAGTAACTATGACTCTCTTAAGGTAGCCAAATGCCTCGTCAACAGGCGAAAAAAATGGGCAAACTCGAGACGCTACCGGCAGGAGTACTGTGAAAGTCTATATATTGACAGATAATTGCGTATCGCTTCAGGTGAGCTGCTAGAGGAAGCTTGAAAATGTGACTGTGGTAAAACGGGGAACAAATGACTGGCGTAACTGTGACTCTCTTAAGGTACCCAAATGCCTCGCCAACAGGCGAAACACAGCGGCAAACTCGACAAGCTCCCGGCAGGAGTACCGTGAAAGTCTTTATGTCGACAGATAATGGCGTATCGCTTCAGGTGAACTGTCCAGCCACAGTATGCTTGAAAATGTGACTGTGGCAAAACTTGGAGCAACTGACTGGAGTAACTATGACTCTCTTAAGGTAGCCAAATGCCTCGTCAACAGGCGAAAAAAATGGGCAAACTCGAGACGCTACCGGCAGGAGTACTGTGAAAGTCTATATATTGACAGATAATTGCGTATCGCTTCAGGTGAGCTGCTAGAGGAAGCTTGAAAATGTGACTGTGGTAAAACGGGGAACAAATGACTGGCGTAACTGTGACTCTCTTAAGGTACCCAAATGCCTCGCCAACAGGCGAAACACAGCGGCAAACTCGACAAGCTCCCGGCAGGAGTACCGTGAAAGTCTTTATGTCGACAGATAATGGCGTATCGCTTCAGGTGAACTGTCCAGCCACAGTATGCTTGAAAATGTGACTGTGGCAAAACTTGGAGCAACTGACTGGAGTAACTTTGACTCTCTTAAGGTAGCCAAATGCCTCGTCAACAGGCGAAAAAAATGGGCAAACTCGAGACGCTACCGGCAGGAGTACTGTGAAAGTCTATATATTGACAGATAATTGCGTATCGCTTCAGGTGAGCTGCTAGAGGAAGCTTGAAAATGTGACTGTGGTAAAACGGGGAACAAATGACTGGCGTAACTGTGACTCTCTTAAGGTACCCAAATGCCTCGCCAACAGGCGAAACACAGCGGCAAACTCGACAAGCTCCCGGCAGGAGTACCGTGAAAGTCTTTATGTCGACAGATAATGGCGTAGCGCTTCAGGTGAACTGGCCAGCCAGAGTAAGTTTGAAAATGTGACTGTGGCAAAACGGGGAGCAACTGACTGGGGTAACTATGACTCTCTTAAGGTAGCCAAATGCCTCGTCAACAGGCGAAATACATCGGCAAACTCGAGAAGCTACCGGCAGGAGTACTGTGAAAGTCTTTATGTCGACAGATAATGGCGTATCGCTTCAGGTGAACTGGCCAGCCACAGTAAGCTTGAAAATGTGACTGTGGCAAAACTTGGAGCAACTGACTGGAGTAACTATGACTCTCTTAAGGTAGCCAAATGCCTCGTCAACAGGCGAAAAAAATGGGCAAACTCGAGACGCTACCGGCAGGAGTACTGTGAAAGTCTATATATTGACAGATAATTGCGTATCGCTTCAGGTGAGCTGCTAGAGGAAGCTTGAAAATGTGACTGTGGTAAAACGGGGAACAAATGACTGGCGTAACTGTGACTCTCTTAAGGTACCCAAATGCCTCGCCAACAGGCGAAACACAGCGGCAAACTCGACAAGCTCCCGGCAGGAGTACCGTGAAAGTCTTTATGTCGACAGATAATGGCGTAGCGCTTCAGGTGAACTGGCCAGCCAGAGTAAGTTTGAAAATGTGACTGTGGCAAAACGGGGAGCAACTGACTGGGGTAACTATGACTCTCTTAAGGTAGCCAAATGCCTCGTCAACAGGCGAAATACATCGGCAAACTCGAGAAGCTACCGGCAGGAGTACTGTGAAAGTCTTTATGTCGACAGATAATGGCGTATCGCTTCAGGTGAACTGGCCAGCCACAGTAAGCTTGAAAATGTGACTGTGGCAAAACTTGGAGCAACTGACTGGAGTAACTATGACTCTCTTAAGGTAGCCAAATGCCTCGTCAACAGGCGAAAAAAATGGGCAAACTCGAGACGCTACCGGCAGGAGTACTGTGAAAGTCTATATATTGACAGATAATTGCGTATCGCTTCAGGTGAGCTGCTAGAGGAAGCTTGAAAATGTGACTGTGGTAAAACGGGGAACAAATGACTGGCGTAACTGTGACTCTCTTAAGGTACCCAAATGCCTCGCCAACAGGCGAAACACAGCGGCAAACTCGACAAGCTCCCGGCAGGAGTACCGTGAAAGTCTTTATGTCGACAGATAATGGCGTATCGCTTCAGGTGAACTGGCCAGCCAGAGTAAGTTTGAAAATGTGACTGTGGCAAAACGGGGAACAACTGACTGGGGTAACTATGACTCTCTTAAGGTAGCCAAATGCCTCGTCAACAGGCGAAATACATCGGCAAACTCGAGAAGCTACCGGCAGGAGTACTGTGAAAGTCTTTATGTGGACAGATAATGGCGTATCGCTTCAGGTGAACTGGCCAGCCACAGTAAGCTTGAAAATGTGACTGTGGCAAAACTTGGAGCAACTGACTGGAGTAACTATGACTCTCTTAAGGTAGCCAAATGCCTCGTCAACAGGCGAAAAAAATGGGCAAACTCGAGACGCTACCGGCAGGAGTACTGTGAAAGTCTATATATTGACAGATAATTGCGTATCGCTTCAGGTGAGCTGCTAGAGGAAGCTTGAAAATGTGACTGTGGTAAAACGGGGAACAAATGACTGGCGTAACTGTGACTCTCTTAAGGTACCCAAATGCCTCGCCAACAGGCGAAACACAGCGGCAAACTCGACAAGCTCCCGGCAGGAGTACCGTGAAAGTCTTTATGTCGACAGATAATGGCGTATCGCTTCAGGTGAACTGGCCAGCCAGAGTAAGTTCGAAAATGTGACTGTGGTAAAACGGGGAACAAATGACTGGCGTAACTGTGACTCTCTTAAGGTACCCAAATGCCTCGCCAACAGGCGAAACACAGCGGCAAACTCGACAAGCTCCCGGCAGGAGTACCGTGAAAGTCTTTATGTCGACAGATAATGGCGTAGCGCTTCAGGTGAACTGGCCAGCCAGAGTAAGTTTGAAAATGTGACTGTGGCAAAACGGGGAGCAACTGACTGGGGTAACTATGACTCTCTTAAGGTAGCCAAATGCCTCGTCAACAGGCGAAATACATCGGCAAACTCGAGAAGCTACCGGCAGGAGTACTGTGAAAGTCTTTATGTGGACAGATAATGGCGTATCGCTTCAGGTGAACTGGCCAGCCACAGTAAGCTTGAAAATGTGACTGTGGCAAAACTTGGAGCAACTGACTGGAGTAACTATGACTCTCTTAAGGTAGCCAAATGCCTCGTCAACAGGCGAAAAAAATGGGCAAACTCGAGACGCTACCGGCAGGAGTACTGTGAAAGTCTATATATTGACAGATAATTGCGTATCGCTTCAGGTGAGCTGCTAGAGGAAGCTTGAAAATGTGACTGTGGTAAAACGGGGAACAAATGACTGGCGTAACTGTGACTCTCTTAAGGTACCCAAATGCCTCGCCAACAGGCGAAACACAGCGGCAAACTCGACAAGCTCCCGGCAGGAGTACCGTGAAAGTCTTTATGTCGACAGATAATGGCGTATCGCTTCAGGTGAACTGGCCAGCCAGAGTAAGTTTGAAAATGTGACTGTGGCAAAACGGGGAGCAACTGACTGGGGTAACTATGACTCTCTTAAGGTAGCCAAATGCCTCGTCAACAGGCGAAATACATCGGCAAACTCGAGAAGCTACCGGCAGGAGTACTGTGAAAGTCTTTATGTGGACAGATAATGGCGTATCGCTTCAGGTGAACTGGCCAGCCACAGTAAGCTTGAAAATGTGACTGTGGCAAAACTTGGAGCAACTGACTGGAGTAACTATGACTCTCTTAAGGTAGCCAAATGCCTCGTCAACAGGCGAAAAAAATGGGCAAACTCGAGACGCTACCGGCAGGAGTACTGTGAAAGTCTATATATTGACAGATAATTGCGTATCGCTTCAGGTGAGCTGCTAGAGGAAGCTTGAAAATGTGACTGTGGTAAAACGGGGAACAAATGACTGGCGTAACTGTGACTCTCTTAAGGTACCCAAATGCCTCGCCAACAGGCGAAACACAGCGGCAAACTCGACAAGCTCCCGGCAGGAGTACCGTGAAAGTCTTTATGTCGACAGATAATGGCGTATCGCTTCAGGTGAACTGGCCAGCCAGAGTAAGTTCGAAAATGTGACTGTGGTAAAACGGGGAACAAATGACTGGCGTAACTGTGACTCTCTTAAGGTACCCAAATGCCTCGCCAACAGGCGAAACACAGCGGCAAACTCGACAAGCTCCCGGCAGGAGTACCGTGAAAGTCTTTATGTCGACAGATAATGGCGTAGCGCTTCAGGTGAACTGGCCAGCCAGCCAGCCAGCCAGCCAGCCAGCCAGCCAGCCAGCCAGAGTAAGTTTGAAAATGTGACTGTGGCAAAACGGGGAGCAACTGACTGGGGTAACTATGACTCTCTTAAGGTAGCCAAATGCCTCGTCAACAGGCGAAATACATCGGCAAACTCGAGAAGCTACCGGCAGGAGTACTGTGAAAGTCTTTATGTCGACAGATAATGGCGTATCGCTTCAGGTGAACTGGCCAGCCACAGTAAGCTTGAAAATGTGACTGTGGCAAAACTTGGAGCAACTGACTGGAGTAACTATGACTCTCTTAAGGTAGCCAAATGCCTCGTCAACAGGCGAAAAAAATGGGCAAACTCGAGACGCTACCGGCAGGAGTACTGTGAAAGTCTATATATTGACAGATAATTGCGTATCGCTTCAGGTGAGCTGCTAGAGGAAGCTTGAAAATGTGACTGTGGTAAAACGGGGAACAAATGACTGGCGTAACTGTGACTCTCTTAAGGTACCCAAATGCCTCGCCAACAGGCGAAACACAGCGGCAAACTCGACAAGCTCCCGGCAGGAGTACCGTGAAAGTCTTTATGTCGACAGATAATGGCGTATCGCTTCAGGTGAACTGTCCAGCCACAGTATGCTTGAAAATGTGACTGTGGCAAAACTTGGAGCAACTGACTGGAGTAACTATGACTCTCTTAAGGTAGCCAAATGCCTCGTCAACAGGCGAAAAAAATGGGCAAACTCGAGACGCTACCGGCAGGAGTACTGTGAAAGTCTATATATTGACAGATAATTGCGTATCGCTTCAGGTGAGCTGCTAGAGGAAGCTTGAAAATGTGACTGTGGTAAAACGGGGAACAAATGACTGGCGTAACTGTGACTCTCTTAAGGTACCCAAATGCCTCGCCAACAGGCGAAACACAGCGGCAAACTCGACAAGCTCCCGGCAGGAGTACCGTGAAAGTCTTTATGTCGACAGATAATGGCGTATCGCTTCAGGTGAACTGTCCAGCCACAGTATGCTTGAAAATGTGACTGTGGCAAAACTTGGAGCAACTGACTGGAGTAACTTTGACTCTCTTAAGGTAGCCAAATGCCTCGTCAACAGGCGAAAAAAATGGGCAAACTCGAGACGCTACCGGCAGGAGTACTGTGAAAGTCTATATATTGACAGATAATTGCGTATCGCTTCAGGTGAGCTGCTAGAGGAAGCTTGAAAATGTGACTGTGGTAAAACGGGGAACAAATGACTGGCGTAACTGTGACTCTCTTAAGGTACCCAAATGCCTCGCCAACAGGCGAAACACAGCGGCAAACTCGACAAGCTCCCGGCAGGAGTACCGTGAAAGTCTTTATGTCGACAGATAATGGCGTAGCGCTTCAGGTGAACTGGCCAGCCAGAGTAAGTTTGAAAATGTGACTGTGGCAAAACGGGGAGCAACTGACTGGGGTAACTATGACTCTCTTAAGGTAGCCAAATGCCTCGTCAACAGGCGAAATACATCGGCAAACTCGAGAAGCTACCGGCAGGAGTACTGTGAAAGTCTTTATGTCGACAGATAATGGCGTATCGCTTCAGGTGAACTGGCCAGCCACAGTAAGCTTGAAAATGTGACTGTGGCAAAACTTGGAGCAACTGACTGGAGTAACTATGACTCTCTTAAGGTAGCCAAATGCCTCGTCAACAGGCGAAAAAAATGGGCAAACTCGAGACGCTACCGGCAGGAGTACTGTGAAAGTCTATATATTGACAGATAATTGCGTATCGCTTCAGGTGAGCTGCTAGAGGAAGCTTGAAAATGTGACTGTGGTAAAACGGGGAACAAATGACTGGCGTAACTGTGACTCTCTTAAGGTACCCAAATGCCTCGCCAACAGGCGAAACACAGCGGCAAACTCGACAAGCTCCCGGCAGGAGTACCGTGAAAGTCTTTATGTCGACAGATAATGGCGTAGCGCTTCAGGTGAACTGGCCAGCCAGAGTAAGTTTGAAAATGTGACTGTGGCAAAACGGGGAGCAACTGACTGGGGTAACTATGACTCTCTTAAGGTAGCCAAATGCCTCGTCAACAGGCGAAATACATCGGCAAACTCGAGAAGCTACCGGCAGGAGTACTGTGAAAGTCTTTATGTCGACAGATAATGGCGTATCGCTTCAGGTGAACTGGCCAGCCACAGTAAGCTTGAAAATGTGACTGTGGCAAAACTTGGAGCAACTGACTGGAGTAACTATGACTCTCTTAAGGTAGCCAAATGCCTCGTCAACAGGCGAAAAAAATGGGCAAACTCGAGACGCTACCGGCAGGAGTACTGTGAAAGTCTATATATTGACAGATAATTGCGTATCGCTTCAGGTGAGCTGCTAGAGGAAGCTTGAAAATGTGACTGTGGTAAAACGGGGAACAAATGACTGGCGTAACTGTGACTCTCTTAAGGTACCCAAATGCCTCGCCAACAGGCGAAACACAGCGGCAAACTCGACAAGCTCCCGGCAGGAGTACCGTGAAAGTCTTTATGTCGACAGATAATGGCGTATCGCTTCAGGTGAACTGTCCAGCCACAGTATGCTTGAAAATGTGACTGTGGCAAAACTTGGAGCAACTGACTGGAGTAACTTTGACTCTCTTAAGGTAGCCAAATGCCTCGTCAACAGGCGAAAAAAATGGGCAAACTCGAGACGCTACCGGCAGGAGTACTGTGAAAGTCTATATATTGACAGATAATTGCGTATCGCTTCAGGTGAGCTGCTAGAGGAAGCTTGAAAATGTGACTGTGGTAAAACGGGGAACAAATGACTGGCGTAACTGTGACTCTCTTAAGGTACCCAAATGCCTCGCCAACAGGCGAAACACAGCGGCAAACTCGACAAGCTCCCGGCAGGAGTACCGTGAAAGTCTTTATGTCGACAGATAATGGCGTAGCGCTTCAGGTGAACTGGCCAGCCAGAGTAAGTTTGAAAATGTGACTGTGGCAAAACGGGGAGCAACTGACTGGGGTAACTATGACTCTCTTAAGGTAGCCAAATGCCTCGTCAACAGGCGAAATACATCGGCAAACTCGAGAAGCTACCGGCAGGAGTACTGTGAAAGTCTTTATGTCGACAGATAATGGCGTATCGCTTCAGGTGAACTGGCCAGCCACAGTAAGCTTGAAAATGTGACTGTGGCAAAACTTGGAGCAACTGACTGGAGTAACTATGACTCTCTTAAGGTAGCCAAATGCCTCGTCAACAGGCGAAAAAAATGGGCAAACTCGAGACGCTACCGGCAGGAGTACTGTGAAAGTCTATATATTGACAGATAATTGCGTATCGCTTCAGGTGAGCTGCTAGAGGAAGCTTGAAAATGTGACTGTGGTAAAACGGGGAACAAATGACTGGCGTAACTGTGACTCTCTTAAGGTACCCAAATGCCTCGCCAACAGGCGAAACACAGCGGCAAACTCGACAAGCTCCCGGCAGGAGTACCGTGAAAGTCTTTATGTCGACAGATAATGGCGTAGCGCTTCAGGTGAACTGGCCAGCCAGAGTAAGTTTGAAAATGTGACTGTGGCAAAACGGGGAGCAACTGACTGGGGTAACTATGACTCTCTTAAGGTAGCCAAATGCCTCGTCAACAGGCGAAATACATCGGCAAACTCGAGAAGCTACCGGCAGGAGTACTGTGAAAGTCTTTATGTCGACAGATAATGGCGTATCGCTTCAGGTGAACTGGCCAGCCACAGTAAGCTTGAAAATGTGACTGTGGCAAAACTTGGAGCAACTGACTGGAGTAACTATGACTCTCTTGAGGTAGCCAAATGCCTCGTCAACAGGCGAAAAAAATGGGCAAACTCGAGACGCTACCGGCAGGAGTACTGTGAAAGTCTATATATTGACAGATAATTGCGTATCGCTTCAGGTGAGCTGCTAGAGGAAGCTTGAAAATGTGACTGTGGTAAAACGGGGAACAAATGACTGGCGTAACTGTGACTCTCTTAAGGTACCCAAATGCCTCGCCAACAGGCGAAACACAGCGGCAAACTCGACAAGCTCCCGGCAGGAGTACCGTGAAAGTCTTTATGTCGACAGATAATGGCGTATCGCTTCAGGTGAACTGGCCAGCCAGAGTAAGTTTGAAAATGTGACTGTGGCAAAACGGGGAGCAACTGACTGGGGTAACTATGACTCTCTTAAGGTAGCCAAATGCCTCGTCAACAGGCGAAATACATCGGCAAACTCGAGAAGCTACCGGCAGGAGTACTGTGAAAGTCTTTATGTGGACAGATAATGGCGTATCGCTTCAGGTGAACTGGCCAGCCACAGTAAGCTTGAAAATGTGACTGTGGCAAAACTTGGAGCAACTGACTGGAGTAACTATGACTCTCTTAAGGTAGCCAAATGCCTCGTCAACAGGCGAAAAAAATGGGCAAACTCGAGACGCTACCGGCAGGAGTACTGTGAAAGTCTATATATTGACAGATAATTGCGTATCGCTTCAGGTGAGCTGCTAGAGGAAGCTTGAAAATGTGACTGTGGTAAAACGGGGAACAAATGACTGGCGTAACTGTGACTCTCTTAAGGTACCCAAATGCCTCGCCAACAGGCGAAACACAGCGGCAAACTCGACAAGCTCCCGGCAGGAGTACCGTGAAAGTCTTTATGTCGACAGATAATGGCGTATCGCTTCAGGTGAACTGGCCAGCCAGAGTAAGTTCGAAAATGTGACTGTGGTAAAACGGGGAACAAATGACTGGCGTAACTGTGACTCTCTTAAGGTACCCAAATGCCTCGCCAACAGGCGAAACACAGCGGCAAACTCGACAAGCTCCCGGCAGGAGTACCGTGAAAGTCTTTATGTCGACAGATAATGGCGTAGCGCTTCAGGTGAACTGGCCAGCCAGAGTAAGTTTGAAAATGTGACTGTGGCAAAACGGGGAGCAACTGACTGGGGTAACTATGACTCTCTTAAGGTAGCCAAATGCCTCGTCAACAGGCGAAATACATCGGCAAACTCGAGAAGCTACCGGCAGGAGTACTGTGAAAGTCTTTATGTGGACAGATAATGGCGTATCGCTTCAGGTGAACTGGCCAGCCACAGTAAGCTTGAAAATGTGACTGTGGCAAAACTTGGAGCAACTGACTGGAGTAACTATGACTCTCTTAAGGTAGCCAAATGCCTCGTCAACAGGCGAAAAAAATGGGCAAACTCGAGACGCTACCGGCAGGAGTACTGTGAAAGTCTATATATTGACAGATAATTGCGTATCGCTTCAGGTGAGCTGCTAGAGGAAGCTTGAAAATGTGACTGTGGTAAAACGGGGAACAAATGACTGGCGTAACTGTGACTCTCTTAAGGTACCCAAATGCCTCGCCAACAGGCGAAACACAGCGGCAAACTCGACAAGCTCCCGGCAGGAGTACCGTGAAAGTCTTTATGTCGACAGATAATGGCGTATCGCTTCAGGTGAACTGGCCAGCCAGAGTAAGTTCGAAAATGTGACTGTGGTAAAACGGGGAACAAATGACTGGCGTAACTGTGACTCTCTTAAGGTACCCAAATGCCTCGCCAACAGGCGAAACACAGCGGCAAACTCGACAAGCTCCCGGCAGGAGTACCGTGAAAGTCTTTATGTCGACAGATAATGGCGTAGCGCTTCAGGTGAACTGGCCAGCCAGCCAGCCAGCCAGCCAGCCAGCCAGCCAGCCAGCCAGCCAGAGTAAGTTTGAAAATGTGACTGTGGCAAAACGGGGAGCAACTGACTGGGGTAACTATGACTCTCTTAAGGTAGCCAAATGCCTCGTCAACAGGCGAAATACATCGGCAAACTCGAGAAGCTACCGGCAGGAGTACTGTGAAAGTCTTTATGTCGACAGATAATGGCGTATCGCTTCAGGTGAACTGGCCAGCCACAGTAAGCTTGAAAATGTGACTGTGGCAAAACTTGGAGCAACTGACTGGAGTAACTATGACTCTCTTAAGGTAGCCAAATGCCTCGTCAACAGGCGAAAAAAATGGGCAAACTCGAGACGCTACCGGCAGGAGTACTGTGAAAGTCTATATATTGACAGATAATTGCGTATCGCTTCAGGTGAGCTGCTAGAGGAAGCTTGAAAATGTGACTGTGGTAAAACGGGGAACAAATGACTGGCGTAACTGTGACTCTCTTAAGGTACCCAAATGCCTCGCCAACAGGCGAAACACAGCGGCAAACTCGACAAGCTCCCGGCAGGAGTACCGTGAAAGTCTTTATGTCGACAGATAATGGCGTATCGCTTCAGGTGAACTGTCCAGCCACAGTATGCTTGAAAATGTGACTGTGGCAAAACTTGGAGCAACTGACTGGAGTAACTATGACTCTCTTAAGGTAGCCAAATGCCTCGTCAACAGGCGAAAAAAATGGGCAAACTCGAGACGCTACCGGCAGGAGTACTGTGAAAGTCTATATATTGACAGATAATTGCGTATCGCTTCAGGTGAGCTGCTAGAGGAAGCTTGAAAATGTGACTGTGGTAAAACGGGGAACAAATGACTGGCGTAACTGTGACTCTCTTAAGGTACCCAAATGCCTCGCCAACAGGCGAAACACAGCGGCAAACTCGACAAGCTCCCGGCAGGAGTACCGTGAAAGTCTTTATGTCGACAGATAATGGCGTATCGCTTCAGGTGAACTGTCCAGCCACAGTATGCTTGAAAATGTGACTGTGGCAAAACTTGGAGCAACTGACTGGAGTAACTTTGACTCTCTTAAGGTAGCCAAATGCCTCGTCAACAGGCGAAAAAAATGGGCAAACTCGAGACGCTACCGGCAGGAGTACTGTGAAAGTCTATATATTGACAGATAATTGCGTATCGCTTCAGGTGAGCTGCTAGAGGAAGCTTGAAAATGTGACTGTGGTAAAACGGGGAACAAATGACTGGCGTAACTGTGACTCTCTTAAGGTACCCAAATGCCTCGCCAACAGGCGAAACACAGCGGCAAACTCGACAAGCTCCCGGCAGGAGTACCGTGAAAGTCTTTATGTCGACAGATAATGGCGTAGCGCTTCAGGTGAACTGGCCAGCCAGAGTAAGTTTGAAAATGTGACTGTGGCAAAACGGGGAGCAACTGACTGGGGTAACTATGACTCTCTTAAGGTAGCCAAATGCCTCGTCAACAGGCGAAATACATCGGCAAACTCGAGAAGCTACCGGCAGGAGTACTGTGAAAGTCTTTATGTCGACAGATAATGGCGTATCGCTTCAGGTGAACTGTCCAGCCACAGTAAGCTTGAAAATGTGACTGTGGCAAAACTTGGAGCAACTGACTGGAGTAACTATGACTCTCTTAAGGTAGCCAAATGCCTCGTCAACAGGCGAAAAAAATGGGCAAACTCGAGACGCTACCGGCAGGAGTACTGTGAAAGTCTATATATTGACAGATAATTGCGTATCGCTTCAGGTGAGCTGCTAGAGGAAGCTTGAAAATGTGACTGTGGTAAAACGGGGAACAAATGACTGGCGTAACTGTGACTCTCTTAAGGTACCCAAATGCCTCGCCAACAGGCGAAACACAGCGGCAAACTCGACAAGCTCCCGGCAGGAGTACCGTGAAAGTCTTTATGTCGACAGATAATGGCGTATCGCTTCAGGTGAACTGGCCAGCCAGAGTAAGTTCGAAAATGTGACTGTGGTAAAACGGGGAACAAATGACTGGCGTAACTGTGACTCTCTTAAGGTACCCAAATGCCTCGCCAACAGGCGAAACACAGCGGCAAACTCGACAAGCTCCCGGCAGGAGTACCGTGAAAGTCTTTATGTCGACAGATAATGGCGTAGCGCTTCAGGTGAACTGGCCAGCCAGCCAGCCAGCCAGCCAGCCAGCCAGCCAGCCAGCCAGAGTAAGTTTGAAAATGTGACTGTGGCAAAACGGGGAGCAACTGACTGGGGTAACTATGACTCTCTTAAGGTAGCCAAATGCCTCGTCAACAGGCGAAATACATCGGCAAACTCGAGAAGCTACCGGCAGGAGTACTGTGAAAGTCTTTATGTCGACAGATAATGGCGTATCGCTTCAGGTGAACTGGCCAGCCACAGTAAGCTTGAAAATGTGACTGTGGCAAAACTTGGAGCAACTGACTGGAGTAACTATGACTCTCTTAAGGTAGCCAAATGCCTCGTCAACAGGCGAAAAAAATGGGCAAACTCGAGACGCTACCGGCAGGAGTACTGTGAAAGTCTATATATTGACAGATAATTGCGTATCGCTTCAGGTGAGCTGCTAGAGGAAGCTTGAAAATGTGACTGTGGTAAAACGGGGAACAAATGACTGGCGTAACTGTGACTCTCTTAAGGTACCCAAATGCCTCGCCAACAGGCGAAACACAGCGGCAAACTCGACAAGCTCCCGGCAGGAGTACCGTGAAAGTCTTTATGTCGACAGATAATGGCGTATCGCTTCAGGTGAACTGTCCAGCCACAGTATGCTTGAAAATGTGACTGTGGCAAAACTTGGAGCAACTGACTGGAGTAACTATGACTCTCTTAAGGTAGCCAAATGCCTCGTCAACAGGCGAAAAAAATGGGCAAACTCGAGACGCTACCGGCAGGAGTACTGTGAAAGTCTATATATTGACAGATAATTGCGTATCGCTTCAGGTGAGCTGCTAGAGGAAGCTTGAAAATGTGACTGTGGTAAAACGGGGAACAAATGACTGGCGTAACTGTGACTCTCTTAAGGTACCCAAATGCCTCGCCAACAGGCGAAACACAGCGGCAAACTCGACAAGCTCCCGGCAGGAGTACCGTGAAAGTCTTTATGTCGACAGATAATGGCGTATCGCTTCAGGTGAACTGTCCAGCCACAGTATGCTTGAAAATGTGACTGTGGCAAAACTTGGAGCAACTGACTGGAGTAACTTTGACTCTCTTAAGGTAGCCAAATGCCTCGTCAACAGGCGAAAAAAATGGGCAAACTCGAGACGCTACCGGCAGGAGTACTGTGAAAGTCTATATATTGACAGATAATTGCGTATCGCTTCAGGTGAGCTGCTAGAGGAAGCTTGAAAATGTGACTGTGGTAAAACGGGGAACAAATGACTGGCGTAACTGTGACTCTCTTAAGGTACCCAAATGCCTCGCCAACAGGCGAAACACAGCGGCAAACTCGACAAGCTCCCGGCAGGAGTACCGTGAAAGTCTTTATGTCGACAGATAATGGCGTAGCGCTTCAGGTGAACTGGCCAGCCAGAGTAAGTTTGAAAATGTGACTGTGGCAAAACGGGGAGCAACTGACTGGGGTAACTATGACTCTCTTAAGGTAGCCAAATGCCTCGTCAACAGGCGAAATACATCGGCAAACTCGAGAAGCTACCGGCAGGAGTACTGTGAAAGTCTTTATGTCGACAGATAATGGCGTATCGCTTCAGGTGAACTGGCCAGCCACAGTAAGCTTGAAAATGTGACTGTGGCAAAACTTGGAGCAACTGACTGGAGTAACTATGACTCTCTTAAGGTAGCCAAATGCCTCGTCAACAGGCGAAAAAAATGGGCAAACTCGAGACGCTACCGGCAGGAGTACTGTGAAAGTCTATATATTGACAGATAATTGCGTATCGCTTCAGGTGAGCTGCTAGAGGAAGCTTGAAAATGTGACTGTGGTAAAACGGGGAACAAATGACTGGCGTAACTGTGACTCTCTTAAGGTACCCAAATGCCTCGCCAACAGGCGAAACACAGCGGCAAACTCGACAAGCTCCCGGCAGGAGTACCGTGAAAGTCTTTATGTCGACAGATAATGGCGTAGCGCTTCAGGTGAACTGGCCAGCCAGAGTAAGTTTGAAAATGTGACTGTGGCAAAACGGGGAGCAACTGACTGGGGTAACTATGACTCTCTTAAGGTAGCCAAATGCCTCGTCAACAGGCGAAATACATCGGCAAACTCGAGAAGCTACCGGCAGGAGTACTGTGAAAGTCTTTATGTCGACAGATAATGGCGTATCGCTTCAGGTGAACTGGCCAGCCACAGTAAGCTTGAAAATGTGACTGTGGCAAAACTTGGAGCAACTGACTGGAGTAACTATGACTCTCTTAAGGTAGCCAAATGCCTCGTCAACAGGCGAAAAAAATGGGCAAACTCGAGACGCTACCGGCAGGAGTACTGTGAAAGTCTATATATTGACAGATAATTGCGTATCGCTTCAGGTGAGCTGCTAGAGGAAGCTTGAAAATGTGACTGTGGTAAAACGGGGAACAAATGACTGGCGTAACTGTGACTCTCTTAAGGTACCCAAATGCCTCGCCAACAGGCGAAACACAGCGGCAAACTCGACAAGCTCCCGGCAGGAGTACCGTGAAAGTCTTTATGTCGACAGATAATGGCGTATCGCTTCAGGTGAACTGGCCAGCCAGAGTAAGTTTGAAAATGTGACTGTGGCAAAACGGGGAGCAACTGACTGGGGTAACTATGACTCTCTTAAGGTAGCCAAATGCCTCGTCAACAGGCGAAATACATCGGCAAACTCGAGAAGCTACCGGCAGGAGTACTGTGAAAGTCTTTATGTGGACAGATAATGGCGTATCGCTTCAGGTGAACTGGCCAGCCACAGTAAGCTTGAAAATGTGACTGTGGCAAAACTTGGAGCAACTGACTGGAGTAACTATGACTCTCTTAAGGTAGCCAAATGCCTCGTCAACAGGCGAAAAAAATGGGCAAACTCGAGACGCTACCGGCAGGAGTACTGTGAAAGTCTATATATTGACAGATAATTGCGTATCGCTTCAGGTGAGCTGCTAGAGGAAGCTTGAAAATGTGACTGTGGTAAAACGGGGAACAAATGACTGGCGTAACTGTGACTCTCTTAAGGTACCCAAATGCCTCGCCAACAGGCGAAACACAGCGGCAAACTCGACAAGCTCCCGGCAGGAGTACCGTGAAAGTCTTTATGTCGACAGATAATGGCGTATCGCTTCAGGTGAACTGGCCAGCCAGAGTAAGTTCGAAAATGTGACTGTGGTAAAACGGGGAACAAATGACTGGCGTAACTGTGACTCTCTTAAGGTACCCAAATGCCTCGCCAACAGGCGAAACACAGCGGCAAACTCGACAAGCTCCCGGCAGGAGTACCGTGAAAGTCTTTATGTCGACAGATAATGGCGTAGCGCTTCAGGTGAACTGGCCAGCCAGAGTAAGTTTGAAAATGTGACTGTGGCAAAACGGGGAGCAACTGACTGGGGTAACTATGACTCTCTTAAGGTAGCCAAATGCCTCGTCAACAGGCGAAATACATCGGCAAACTCGAGAAGCTACCGGCAGGAGTACTGTGAAAGTCTTTATGTGGACAGATAATGGCGTATCGCTTCAGGTGAACTGGCCAGCCACAGTAAGCTTGAAAATGTGACTGTGGCAAAACTTGGAGCAACTGACTGGAGTAACTATGACTCTCTTAAGGTAGCCAAATGCCTCGTCAACAGGCGAAAAAAATGGGCAAACTCGAGACGCTACCGGCAGGAGTACTGTGAAAGTCTATATATTGACAGATAATTGCGTATCGCTTCAGGTGAGCTGCTAGAGGAAGCTTGAAAATGTGACTGTGGTAAAACGGGGAACAAATGACTGGCGTAACTGTGACTCTCTTAAGGTACCCAAATGCCTCGCCAACAGGCGAAACACAGCGGCAAACTCGACAAGCTCCCGGCAGGAGTACCGTGAAAGTCTTTATGTCGACAGATAATGGCGTATCGCTTCAGGTGAACTGGCCAGCCAGAGTAAGTTCGAAAATGTGACTGTGGTAAAACGGGGAACAAATGACTGGCGTAACTGTGACTCTCTTAAGGTACCCAAATGCCTCGCCAACAGGCGAAACACAGCGGCAAACTCGACAAGCTCCCGGCAGGAGTACCGTGAAAGTCTTTATGTCGACAGATAATGGCGTAGCGCTTCAGGTGAACTGGCCAGCCAGAGTAAGTTTGAAAATGTGACTGTGGCAAAACGGGGAGCAACTGACTGGGGTAACTATGACTCTCTTAAGGTAGCCAAATGCCTCGTCAACAGGCGAAATACATCGGCAAACTCGAGAAGCTACCGGCAGGAGTACTGTGAAAGTCTTTATGTCGACAGATAATGGCGTATCGCTTCAGGTGAACTGGCCAGCCACAGTAAGCTTGAAAATGTGACTGTGGCAAAACTTGGAGCAACTGACTGGAGTAACTATGACTCTCTTAAGGTAGCCAAATGCCTCGTCAACAGGCGAAAAAAATGGGCAAACTCGAGACGCTACCGGCAGGAGTACTGTGAAAGTCTATATATTGACAGATAATTGCGTATCGCTTCAGGTGAGCTGCTAGAGGAAGCTTGAAAATGTGACTGTGGTAAAACGGGGAACAAATGACTGGCGTAACTGTGACTCTCTTAAGGTACCCAAATGCCTCGCCAACAGGCGAAACACAGCGGCAAACTCGACAAGCTCCCGGCAGGAGTACCGTGAAAGTCTTTATGTCGACAGATAATGGCGTATCGCTTCAGGTGAACTGTCCAGCCACAGTATGCTTGAAAATGTGACTGTGGCAAAACTTGGAGCAACTGACTGGAGTAACTATGACTCTCTTAAGGTAGCCAAATGCCTCGTCAACAGGCGAAAAAAATGGGCAAACTCGAGACGCTACCGGCAGGAGTACTGTGAAAGTCTATATATTGACAGATAATTGCGTATCGCTTCAGGTGAGCTGCTAGAGGAAGCTTGAAAATGTGACTGTGGTAAAACGGGGAACAAATGACTGGCGTAACTGTGACTCTCTTAAGGTACCCAAATGCCTCGCCAACAGGCGAAACACAGCGGCAAACTCGACAAGCTCCCGGCAGGAGTACCGTGAAAGTCTTTATGTCGACAGATAATGGCGTAGCGCTTCAGGTGAACTGGCCAGCCAGAGTAAGTTTGAAAATGTGACTGTGGCAAAACGGGGAGCAACTGACTGGGGTAACTATGACTCTCTTAAGGTAGCCAAATGCCTCGTCAACAGGCGAAATACATCGGCAAACTCGAGAAGCTACCGGCAGGAGTACTGTGAAAGTCTTTATGTCGACAGATAATGGCGTATCGCTTCAGGTGAACTGGCCAGCCACAGTAAGCTTGAAAATGTGACTGTGGCAAAACTTGGAGCAACTGACTGGAGTAACTATGACTCTCTTAAGGTAGCCAAATGCCTCGTCAACAGGCGAAAAAAATGGGCAAACTCGAGACGCTACCGGCAGGAGTACTGTGAAAGTCTATATATTGACAGATAATTGCGTATCGCTTCAGGTGAGCTGCTAGAGGAAGCTTGAAAATGTGACTGTGGTAAAACGGGGAACAAATGACTGGCGTAACTGTGACTCTCTTAAGGTACCCAAATGCCTCGCCAACAGGCGAAACACAGCGGCAAACTCGACAAGCTCCCGGCAGGAGTACCGTGAAAGTCTTTATGTCGACAGATAATGGCGTATCGCTTCAGGTGAACTGGCCAGCCAGAGTAAGTTCGAAAATGTGACTGTGGTAAAACGGGGAACAAATGACTGGCGTAACTGTGACTCTCTTAAGGTACCCAAATGCCTCGCCAACAGGCGAAACACAGCGGCAAACTCGACAAGCTCCCGGCAGGAGTACCGTGAAAGTCTTTATGTCGACAGATAATGGCGTAGCGCTTCAGGTGAACTGGCCAGCCAGCCAGCCAGCCAGCCAGCCAGCCAGAGTAAGTTTGAAAATGTGACTGTGGCAAAACGGGGAGCAACTGACTGGGGTAACTATGACTCTCTTAAGGTAGCCAAATGCCTCGTCAACAGGCGAAATACATCGGCAAACTCGAGAAGCTACCGGCAGGAGTACTGTGAAAGTCTTTATGTCGACAGATAATGGCGTATCGCTTCAGGTGAACTGGCCAGCCACAGTAAGCTTGAAAATGTGACTGTGGCAAAACTTGGAGCAACTGACTGGAGTAACTATGACTCTCTTAAGGTAGCCAAATGCCTCGTCAACAGGCGAAAAAAATGGGCAAACTCGAGACGCTACCGGCAGGAGTACTGTGAAAGTCTATATATTGACAGATAATTGCGTATCGCTTCAGGTGAGCTGCTAGAGGAAGCTTGAAAATGTGACTGTGGTAAAACGGGGAACAAATGACTGGCGTAACTGTGACTCTCTTAAGGTACCCAAATGCCTCGCCAACAGGCGAAACACAGCGGCAAACTCGACAAGCTCCCGGCAGGAGTACCGTGAAAGTCTTTATGTCGACAGATAATGGCGTATCGCTTCAGGTGAACTGTCCAGCCACAGTATGCTTGAAAATGTGACTGTGGCAAAACTTGGAGCAACTGACTGGAGTAACTATGACTCTCTTAAGGTAGCCAAATGCCTCGTCAACAGGCGAAAAAAATGGGCAAACTCGAGACGCTACCGGCAGGAGTACTGTGAAAGTCTATATATTGACAGATAATTGCGTATCGCTTCAGGTGAGCTGCTAGAGGAAGCTTGAAAATGTGACTGTGGTAAAACGGGGAACAAATGACTGGCGTAACTGTGACTCTCTTAAGGTACCCAAATGCCTCGCCAACAGGCGAAACACAGCGGCAAACTCGACAAGCTCCCGGCAGGAGTACCGTGAAAGTCTTTATGTCGACAGATAATGGCGTATCGCTTCAGGTGAACTGTCCAGCCACAGTATGCTTGAAAATGTGACTGTGGCAAAACTTGGAGCAACTGACTGGAGTAACTTTGACTCTCTTAAGGTAGCCAAATGCCTCGTCAACAGGCGAAAAAAATGGGCAAACTCGAGACGCTACCGGCAGGAGTACTGTGAAAGTCTATATATTGACAGATAATTGCGTATCGCTTCAGGTGAGCTGCTAGAGGAAGCTTGAAAATGTGACTGTGGTAAAACGGGGAACAAATGACTGGCGTAACTGTGACTCTCTTAAGGTACCCAAATGCCTCGCCAACAGGCGAAACACAGCGGCAAACTCGACAAGCTCCCGGCAGGAGTACCGTGAAAGTCTTTATGTCGACAGATAATGGCGTAGCGCTTCAGGTGAACTGGCCAGCCAGAGTAAGTTTGAAAATGTGACTGTGGCAAAACGGGGAGCAACTGACTGGGGTAACTATGACTCTCTTAAGGTAGCCAAATGCCTCGTCAACAGGCGAAATACATCGGCAAACTCGAGAAGCTACCGGCAGGAGTACTGTGAAAGTCTTTATGTCGACAGATAATGGCGTATCGCTTCAGGTGAACTGGCCAGCCACAGTAAGCTTGAAAATGTGACTGTGGCAAAACTTGGAGCAACTGACTGGAGTAACTATGACTCTCTTAAGGTAGCCAAATGCCTCGTCAACAGGCGAAAAAAATGGGCAAACTCGAGACGCTACCGGCAGGAGTACTGTGAAAGTCTATATATTGACAGATAATTGCGTATCGCTTCAGGTGAGCTGCTAGAGGAAGCTTGAAAATGTGACTGTGGTAAAACGGGGAACAAATGACTGGCGTAACTGTGACTCTCTTAAGGTACCCAAATGCCTCGCCAACAGGCGAAACACAGCGGCAAACTCGACAAGCTCCCGGCAGGAGTACCGTGAAAGTCTTTATGTCGACAGATAATGGCGTATCGCTTCAGGTGAACTGGCCAGCCAGAGTAAGTTCGAAAATGTGACTGTGGTAAAACGGGGAACAAATGACTGGCGTAACTGTGACTCTCTTAAGGTACCCAAATGCCTCGCCAACAGGCGAAACACAGCGGCAAACTCGACAAGCTCCCGGCAGGAGTACCGTGAAAGTCTTTATGTCGACAGATAATGGCGTAGCGCTTCAGGTGAACTGGCCAGCCAGCCAGCCAGCCAGCCAGCCAGCCAGAGTAAGTTTGAAAATGTGACTGTGGCAAAACGGGGAGCAACTGACTGGGGTAACTATGACTCTCTTAAGGTAGCCAAATGCCTCGTCAACAGGCGAAATACATCGGCAAACTCGAGAAGCTACCGGCAGGAGTACTGTGAAAGTCTTTATGTCGACAGATAATGGCGTATCGCTTCAGGTGAACTGGCCAGCCACAGTAAGCTTGAAAATGTGACTGTGGCAAAACTTGGAGCAACTGACTGGAGTAACTATGACTCTCTTAAGGTAGCCAAATGCCTCGTCAACAGGCGAAAAAAATGGGCAAACTCGAGACGCTACCGGCAGGAGTACTGTGAAAGTCTATATATTGACAGATAATTGCGTATCGCTTCAGGTGAGCTGCTAGAGGAAGCTTGAAAATGTGACTGTGGTAAAACGGGGAACAAATGACTGGCGTAACTGTGACTCTCTTAAGGTACCCAAATGCCTCGCCAACAGGCGAAACACAGCGGCAAACTCGACAAGCTCCCGGCAGGAGTACCGTGAAAGTCTTTATGTCGACAGATAATGGCGTATCGCTTCAGGTGAACTGTCCAGCCACAGTATGCTTGAAAATGTGACTGTGGCAAAACTTGGAGCAACTGACTGGAGTAACTATGACTCTCTTAAGGTAGCCAAATGCCTCGTCAACAGGCGAAAAAAATGGGCAAACTCGAGACGCTACCGGCAGGAGTACTGTGAAAGTCTATATATTGACAGATAATTGCGTATCGCTTCAGGTGAGCTGCTAGAGGAAGCTTGAAAATGTGACTGTGGTAAAACGGGGAACAAATGACTGGCGTAACTGTGACTCTCTTAAGGTACCCAAATGCCTCGCCAACAGGCGAAACACAGCGGCAAACTCGACAAGCTCCCGGCAGGAGTACCGTGAAAGTCTTTATGTCGACAGATAATGGCGTATCGCTTCAGGTGAACTGTCCAGCCACAGTATGCTTGAAAATGTGACTGTGGCAAAACTTGGAGCAACTGACTGGAGTAACTTTGACTCTCTTAAGGTAGCCAAATGCCTCGTCAACAGGCGAAAAAAATGGGCAAACTCGAGACGCTACCGGCAGGAGTACTGTGAAAGTCTATATATTGACAGATAATTGCGTATCGCTTCAGGTGAGCTGCTAGAGGAAGCTTGAAAATGTGACTGTGGTAAAACGGGGAACAAATGACTGGCGTAACTGTGACTCTCTTAAGGTACCCAAATGCCTCGCCAACAGGCGAAACACAGCGGCAAACTCGACAAGCTCCCGGCAGGAGTACCGTGAAAGTCTTTATGTCGACAGATAATGGCGTAGCGCTTCAGGTGAACTGGCCAGCCAGAGTAAGTTTGAAAATGTGACTGTGGCAAAACGGGGAGCAACTGACTGGGGTAACTATGACTCTCTTAAGGTAGCCAAATGCCTCGTCAACAGGCGAAATACATCGGCAAACTCGAGAAGCTACCGGCAGGAGTACTGTGAAAGTCTTTATGTCGACAGATAATGGCGTATCGCTTCAGGTGAACTGGCCAGCCACAGTAAGCTTGAAAATGTGACTGTGGCAAAACTTGGAGCAACTGACTGGAGTAACTATGACTCTCTTAAGGTAGCCAAATGCCTCGTCAACAGGCGAAAAAAATGGGCAAACTCGAGACGCTACCGGCAGGAGTACTGTGAAAGTCTATATATTGACAGATAATTGCGTATCGCTTCAGGTGAGCTGCTAGAGGAAGCTTGAAAATGTGACTGTGGTAAAACGGGGAACAAATGACTGGCGTAACTGTGACTCTCTTAAGGTACCCAAATGCCTCGCCAACAGGCGAAACACAGCGGCAAACTCGACAAGCTCCCGGCAGGAGTACCGTGAAAGTCTTTATGTCGACAGATAATGGCGTAGCGCTTCAGGTGAACTGGCCAGCCAGAGTAAGTTTGAAAATGTGACTGTGGCAAAACGGGGAGCAACTGACTGGGGTAACTATGACTCTCTTAAGGTAGCCAAATGCCTCGTCAACAGGCGAAATACATCGGCAAACTCGAGAAGCTACCGGCAGGAGTACTGTGAAAGTCTTTATGTCGACAGATAATGGCGTATCGCTTCAGGTGAACTGGCCAGCCACAGTAAGCTTGAAAATGTGACTGTGGCAAAACTTGGAGCAACTGACTGGAGTAACTATGACTCTCTTAAGGTAGCCAAATGCCTCGTCAACAGGCGAAAAAAATGGGCAAACTCGAGACGCTACCGGCAGGAGTACTGTGAAAGTCTATATATTGACAGATAATTGCGTATCGCTTCAGGTGAGCTGCTAGAGGAAGCTTGAAAATGTGACTGTGGTAAAACGGGGAACAAATGACTGGCGTAACTGTGACTCTCTTAAGGTACCCAAATGCCTCGCCAACAGGCGAAACACAGCGGCAAACTCGACAAGCTCCCGGCAGGAGTACCGTGAAAGTCTTTATGTCGACAGATAATGGCGTATCGCTTCAGGTGAACTGGCCAGCCAGAGTAAGTTTGAAAATGTGACTGTGGCAAAACGGGGAGCAACTGACTGGGGTAACTATGACTCTCTTAAGGTAGCCAAATGCCTCGTCAACAGGCGAAATACATCGGCAAACTCGAGAAGCTACCGGCAGGAGTACTGTGAAAGTCTTTATGTGGACAGATAATGGCGTATCGCTTCAGGTGAACTGGCCAGCCACAGTAAGCTTGAAAATGTGACTGTGGCAAAACTTGGAGCAACTGACTGGAGTAACTATGACTCTCTTAAGGTAGCCAAATGCCTCGTCAACAGGCGAAAAAAATGGGCAAACTCGAGACGCTACCGGCAGGAGTACTGTGAAAGTCTATATATTGACAGATAATTGCGTATCGCTTCAGGTGAGCTGCTAGAGGAAGCTTGAAAATGTGACTGTGGTAAAACGGGGAACAAATGACTGGCGTAACTGTGACTCTCTTAAGGTACCCAAATGCCTCGCCAACAGGCGAAACACAGCGGCAAACTCGACAAGCTCCCGGCAGGAGTACCGTGAAAGTCTTTATGTCGACAGATAATGGCGTATCGCTTCAGGTGAACTGGCCAGCCAGAGTAAGTTCGAAAATGTGACTGTGGTAAAACGGGGAACAAATGACTGGCGTAACTGTGACTCTCTTAAGGTACCCAAATGCCTCGCCAACAGGCGAAACACAGCGGCAAACTCGACAAGCTCCCGGCAGGAGTACCGTGAAAGTCTTTATGTCGACAGATAATGGCGTAGCGCTTCAGGTGAACTGGCCAGCCAGAGTAAGTTTGAAAATGTGACTGTGGCAAAACGGGGAGCAACTGACTGGGGTAACTATGACTCTCTTAAGGTAGCCAAATGCCTCGTCAACAGGCGAAATACATCGGCAAACTCGAGAAGCTACCGGCAGGAGTACTGTGAAAGTCTTTATGTGGACAGATAATGGCGTATCGCTTCAGGTGAACTGGCCAGCCACAGTAAGCTTGAAAATGTGACTGTGGCAAAACTTGGAGCAACTGACTGGAGTAACTATGACTCTCTTAAGGTAGCCAAATGCCTCGTCAACAGGCGAAAAAAATGGGCAAACTCGAGACGCTACCGGCAGGAGTACTGTGAAAGTCTATATATTGACAGATAATTGCGTATCGCTTCAGGTGAGCTGCTAGAGGAAGCTTGAAAATGTGACTGTGGTAAAACGGGGAACAAATGACTGGCGTAACTGTGACTCTCTTAAGGTACCCAAATGCCTCGCCAACAGGCGAAACACAGCGGCAAACTCGACAAGCTCCCGGCAGGAGTACCGTGAAAGTCTTTATGTCGACAGATAATGGCGTATCGCTTCAGGTGAACTGGCCAGCCAGAGTAAGTTTGAAAATGTGACTGTGGCAAAACGGGGAGCAACTGACTGGGGTAACTATGACTCTCTTAAGGTAGCCAAATGCCTCGTCAACAGGCGAAATACATCGGCAAACTCGAGAAGCTACCGGCAGGAGTACTGTGAAAGTCTTTATGTGGACAGATAATGGCGTATCGCTTCAGGTGAACTGGCCAGCCACAGTAAGCTTGAAAATGTGACTGTGGCAAAACTTGGAGCAACTGACTGGAGTAACTATGACTCTCTTAAGGTAGCCAAATGCCTCGTCAACAGGCGAAAAAAATGGGCAAACTCGAGACGCTACCGGCAGGAGTACTGTGAAAGTCTATATATTGACAGATAATTGCGTATCGCTTCAGGTGAGCTGCTAGAGGAAGCTTGAAAATGTGACTGTGGTAAAACGGGGAACAAATGACTGGCGTAACTGTGACTCTCTTAAGGTACCCAAATGCCTCGCCAACAGGCGAAACACAGCGGCAAACTCGACAAGCTCCCGGCAGGAGTACCGTGAAAGTCTTTATGTCGACAGATAATGGCGTATCGCTTCAGGTGAACTGGCCAGCCAGAGTAAGTTCGAAAATGTGACTGTGGTAAAACGGGGAACAAATGACTGGCGTAACTGTGACTCTCTTAAGGTACCCAAATGCCTCGCCAACAGGCGAAACACAGCGGCAAACTCGACAAGCTCCCGGCAGGAGTACCGTGAAAGTCTTTATGTCGACAGATAATGGCGTAGCGCTTCAGGTGAACTGGCCAGCCAGCCAGCCAGCCAGCCAGCCAGCCAGCCAGCCAGAGTAAGTTTGAAAATGTGACTGTGGCAAAACGGGGAGCAACTGACTGGGGTAACTATGACTCTCTTAAGGTAGCCAAATGCCTCGTCAACAGGCGAAATACATCGGCAAACTCGAGAAGCTACCGGCAGGAGTACTGTGAAAGTCTTTATGTCGACAGATAATGGCGTATCGCTTCAGGTGAACTGGCCAGCCACAGTAAGCTTGAAAATGTGACTGTGGCAAAACTTGGAGCAACTGACTGGAGTAACTATGACTCTCTTAAGGTAGCCAAATGCCTCGTCAACAGGCGAAAAAAATGGGCAAACTCGAGACGCTACCGGCAGGAGTACTGTGAAAGTCTATATATTGACAGATAATTGCGTATCGCTTCAGGTGAGCTGCTAGAGGAAGCTTGAAAATGTGACTGTGGTAAAACGGGGAACAAATGACTGGCGTAACTGTGACTCTCTTAAGGTACCCAAATGCCTCGCCAACAGGCGAAACACAGCGGCAAACTCGACAAGCTCCCGGCAGGAGTACCGTGAAAGTCTTTATGTCGACAGATAATGGCGTATCGCTTCAGGTGAACTGTCCAGCCACAGTATGCTTGAAAATGTGACTGTGGCAAAACTTGGAGCAACTGACTGGAGTAACTATGACTCTCTTAAGGTAGCCAAATGCCTCGTCAACAGGCGAAAAAAATGGGCAAACTCGAGACGCTACCGGCAGGAGTACTGTGAAAGTCTATATATTGACAGATAATTGCGTATCGCTTCAGGTGAGCTGCTAGAGGAAGCTTGAAAATGTGACTGTGGTAAAACGGGGAACAAATGACTGGCGTAACTGTGACTCTCTTAAGGTACCCAAATGCCTCGCCAACAGGCGAAACACAGCGGCAAACTCGACAAGCTCCCGGCAGGAGTACCGTGAAAGTCTTTATGTCGACAGATAATGGCGTATCGCTTCAGGTGAACTGTCCAGCCACAGTATGCTTGAAAATGTGACTGTGGCAAAACTTGGAGCAACTGACTGGAGTAACTTTGACTCTCTTAAGGTAGCCAAATGCCTCGTCAACAGGCGAAAAAAATGGGCAAACTCGAGACGCTACCGGCAGGAGTACTGTGAAAGTCTATATATTGACAGATAATTGCGTATCGCTTCAGGTGAGCTGCTAGAGGAAGCTTGAAAATGTGACTGTGGTAAAACGGGGAACAAATGACTGGCGTAACTGTGACTCTCTTAAGGTACCCAAATGCCTCGCCAACAGGCGAAACACAGCGGCAAACTCGACAAGCTCCCGGCAGGAGTACCGTGAAAGTCTTTATGTCGACAGATAATGGCGTAGCGCTTCAGGTGAACTGGCCAGCCAGAGTAAGTTTGAAAATGTGACTGTGGCAAAACGGGGAGCAACTGACTGGGGTAACTATGACTCTCTTAAGGTAGCCAAATGCCTCGTCAACAGGCGAAATACATCGGCAAACTCGAGAAGCTACCGGCAGGAGTACTGTGAAAGTCTTTATGTCGACAGATAATGGCGTATCGCTTCAGGTGAACTGGCCAGCCACAGTAAGCTTGAAAATGTGACTGTGGCAAAACTTGGAGCAACTGACTGGAGTAACTATGACTCTCTTAAGGTAGCCAAATGCCTCGTCAACAGGCGAAAAAAATGGGCAAACTCGAGACGCTACCGGCAGGAGTACTGTGAAAGTCTATATATTGACAGATAATTGCGTATCGCTTCAGGTGAGCTGCTAGAGGAAGCTTGAAAATGTGACTGTGGTAAAACGGGGAACAAATGACTGGCGTAACTGTGACTCTCTTAAGGTACCCAAATGCCTCGCCAACAGGCGAAACACAGCGGCAAACTCGACAAGCTCCCGGCAGGAGTACCGTGAAAGTCTTTATGTCGACAGATAATGGCGTAGCGCTTCAGGTGAACTGGCCAGCCAGAGTAAGTTTGAAAATGTGACTGTGGCAAAACGGGGAGCAACTGACTGGGGTAACTATGACTCTCTTAAGGTAGCCAAATGCCTCGTCAACAGGCGAAATACATCGGCAAACTCGAGAAGCTACCGGCAGGAGTACTGTGAAAGTCTTTATGTCGACAGATAATGGCGTATCGCTTCAGGTGAACTGGCCAGCCACAGTAAGCTTGAAAATGTGACTGTGGCAAAACTTGGAGCAACTGACTGGAGTAACTATGACTCTCTTAAGGTAGCCAAATGCCTCGTCAACAGGCGAAAAAAATGGGCAAACTCGAGACGCTACCGGCAGGAGTACTGTGAAAGTCTATATATTGACAGATAATTGCGTATCGCTTCAGGTGAGCTGCTAGAGGAAGCTTGAAAATGTGACTGTGGTAAAACGGGGAACAAATGACTGGCGTAACTGTGACTCTCTTAAGGTACCCAAATGCCTCGCCAACAGGCGAAACACAGCGGCAAACTCGACAAGCTCCCGGCAGGAGTACCGTGAAAGTCTTTATGTCGACAGATAATGGCGTAGCGCTTCAGGTGAACTGGCCAGCCAGAGTAAGTTTGAAAATGTGACTGTGGCAAAACGGGGAGCAACTGACTGGGGTAACTATGACTCTCTTAAGGTAGCCAAATGCCTCGTCAACAGGCGAAATACATCGGCAAACTCGAGAAGCTACCGGCAGGAGTACTGTGAAAGTCTTTATGTCGACAGATAATGGCGTATCGCTTCAGGTGAACTGGCCAGCCACAGTAAGCTTGAAAATGTGACTGTGGCAAAACTTGGAGCAACTGACTGGAGTAACTATGACTCTCTTAAGGTAGCCAAATGCCTCGTCAACAGGCGAAAAAAATGGGCAAACTCGAGACGCTACCGGCAGGAGTACTGTGAAAGTCTATATATTGACAGATAATTGCGTATCGCTTCAGGTGAGCTGCTAGAGGAAGCTTGAAAATGTGACTGTGGTAAAACGGGGAACAAATGACTGGCGTAACTGTGACTCTCTTAAGGTACCCAAATGCCTCGCCAACAGGCGAAACACAGCGGCAAACTCGACAAGCTCCCGGCAGGAGTACCGTGAAAGTCTTTATGTCGACAGATAATGGCGTATCGCTTCAGGTGAACTGGCCAGCCAGAGTAAGTTTGAAAATGTGACTGTGGCAAAACGGGGAGCAACTGACTGGGGTAACTATGACTCTCTTAAGGTAGCCAAATGCCTCGTCAACAGGCGAAATACATCGGCAAACTCGAGAAGCTACCGGCAGGAGTACTGTGAAAGTCTTTATGTGGACAGATAATGGCGTATCGCTTCAGGTGAACTGGCCAGCCACAGTAAGCTTGAAAATGTGACTGTGGCAAAACTTGGAGCAACTGACTGGAGTAACTATGACTCTCTTAAGGTAGCCAAATGCCTCGTCAACAGGCGAAAAAAATGGGCAAACTCGAGACGCTACCGGCAGGAGTACTGTGAAAGTCTATATATTGACAGATAATTGCGTATCGCTTCAGGTGAGCTGCTAGAGGAAGCTTGAAAATGTGACTGTGGTAAAACGGGGAACAAATGACTGGCGTAACTGTGACTCTCTTAAGGTACCCAAATGCCTCGCCAACAGGCGAAACACAGCGGCAAACTCGACAAGCTCCCGGCAGGAGTACCGTGAAAGTCTTTATGTCGACAGATAATGGCGTATCGCTTCAGGTGAACTGGCCAGCCAGAGTAAGTTCGAAAATGTGACTGTGGTAAAACGGGGAACAAATGACTGGCGTAACTGTGACTCTCTTAAGGTACCCAAATGCCTCGCCAACAGGCGAAACACAGCGGCAAACTCGACAAGCTCCCGGCAGGAGTACCGTGAAAGTCTTTATGTCGACAGATAATGGCGTAGCGCTTCAGGTGAACTGGCCAGCCAGAGTAAGTTTGAAAATGTGACTGTGGCAAAACGGGGAGCAACTGACTGGGGTAACTATGACTCTCTTAAGGTAGCCAAATGCCTCGTCAACAGGCGAAATACATCGGCAAACTCGAGAAGCTACCGGCAGGAGTACTGTGAAAGTCTTTATGTGGACAGATAATGGCGTATCGCTTCAGGTGAACTGGCCAGCCACAGTAAGCTTGAAAATGTGACTGTGGCAAAACTTGGAGCAACTGACTGGAGTAACTATGACTCTCTTAAGGTAGCCAAATGCCTCGTCAACAGGCGAAAAAAATGGGCAAACTCGAGACGCTACCGGCAGGAGTACTGTGAAAGTCTATATATTGACAGATAATTGCGTATCGCTTCAGGTGAGCTGCTAGAGGAAGCTTGAAAATGTGACTGTGGTAAAACGGGGAACAAATGACTGGCGTAACTGTGACTCTCTTAAGGTACCCAAATGCCTCGCCAACAGGCGAAACACAGCGGCAAACTCGACAAGCTCCCGGCAGGAGTACCGTGAAAGTCTTTATGTCGACAGATAATGGCGTATCGCTTCAGGTGAACTGGCCAGCCAGAGTAAGTTCGAAAATGTGACTGTGGTAAAACGGGGAACAAATGACTGGCGTAACTGTGACTCTCTTAAGGTACCCAAATGCCTCGCCAACAGGCGAAACACAGCGGCAAACTCGACAAGCTCCCGGCAGGAGTACCGTGAAAGTCTTTATGTCGACAGATAATGGCGTAGCGCTTCAGGTGAACTGGCCAGCCAGCCAGCCAGCCAGCCAGCCAGCCAGCCAGCCAGCCAGCCAGCCAGAGTAAGTTTGAAAATGTGACTGTGGCAAAACGGGGAGCAACTGACTGGGGTAACTATGACTCTCTTAAGGTAGCCAAATGCCTCGTCAACAGGCGAAATACATCGGCAAACTCGAGAAGCTACCGGCAGGAGTACTGTGAAAGTCTTTATGTCGACAGATAATGGCGTATCGCTTCAGGTGAACTGGCCAGCCACAGTAAGCTTGAAAATGTGACTGTGGCAAAACTTGGAGCAACTGACTGGAGTAACTATGACTCTCTTAAGGTAGCCAAATGCCTCGTCAACAGGCGAAAAAAATGGGCAAACTCGAGACGCTACCGGCAGGAGTACTGTGAAAGTCTATATATTGACAGATAATTGCGTATCGCTTCAGGTGAGCTGCTAGAGGAAGCTTGAAAATGTGACTGTGGTAAAACGGGGAACAAATGACTGGCGTAACTGTGACTCTCTTAAGGTACCCAAATGCCTCGCCAACAGGCGAAACACAGCGGCAAACTCGACAAGCTCCCGGCAGGAGTACCGTGAAAGTCTTTATGTCGACAGATAATGGCGTATCGCTTCAGGTGAACTGTCCAGCCACAGTATGCTTGAAAATGTGACTGTGGCAAAACTTGGAGCAACTGACTGGAGTAACTATGACTCTCTTAAGGTAGCCAAATGCCTCGTCAACAGGCGAAAAAAATGGGCAAACTCGAGACGCTACCGGCAGGAGTACTGTGAAAGTCTATATATTGACAGATAATTGCGTATCGCTTCAGGTGAGCTGCTAGAGGAAGCTTGAAAATGTGACTGTGGTAAAACGGGGAACAAATGACTGGCGTAACTGTGACTCTCTTAAGGTACCCAAATGCCTCGCCAACAGGCGAAACACAGCGGCAAACTCGACAAGCTCCCGGCAGGAGTACCGTGAAAGTCTTTATGTCGACAGATAATGGCGTATCGCTTCAGGTGAACTGTCCAGCCACAGTATGCTTGAAAATGTGACTGTGGCAAAACTTGGAGCAACTGACTGGAGTAACTTTGACTCTCTTAAGGTAGCCAAATGCCTCGTCAACAGGCGAAAAAAATGGGCAAACTCGAGACGCTACCGGCAGGAGTACTGTGAAAGTCTATATATTGACAGATAATTGCGTATCGCTTCAGGTGAGCTGCTAGAGGAAGCTTGAAAATGTGACTGTGGTAAAACGGGGAACAAATGACTGGCGTAACTGTGACTCTCTTAAGGTACCCAAATGCCTCGCCAACAGGCGAAACACAGCGGCAAACTCGACAAGCTCCCGGCAGGAGTACCGTGAAAGTCTTTATGTCGACAGATAATGGCGTAGCGCTTCAGGTGAACTGGCCAGCCAGAGTAAGTTTGAAAATGTGACTGTGGCAAAACGGGGAGCAACTGACTGGGGTAACTATGACTCTCTTAAGGTAGCCAAATGCCTCGTCAACAGGCGAAATACATCGGCAAACTCGAGAAGCTACCGGCAGGAGTACTGTGAAAGTCTTTATGTCGACAGATAATGGCGTATCGCTTCAGGTGAACTGGCCAGCCACAGTAAGCTTGAAAATGTGACTGTGGCAAAACTTGGAGCAACTGACTGGAGTAACTATGACTCTCTTAAGGTAGCCAAATGCCTCGTCAACAGGCGAAAAAAATGGGCAAACTCGAGACGCTACCGGCAGGAGTACTGTGAAAGTCTATATATTGACAGATAATTGCGTATCGCTTCAGGTGAGCTGCTAGAGGAAGCTTGAAAATGTGACTGTGGTAAAACGGGGAACAAATGACTGGCGTAACTGTGACTCTCTTAAGGTACCCAAATGCCTCGCCAACAGGCGAAACACAGCGGCAAACTCGACAAGCTCCCGGCAGGAGTACCGTGAAAGTCTTTATGTCGACAGATAATGGCGTATCGCTTCAGGTGAACTGGCCAGCCAGAGTAAGTTCGAAAATGTGACTGTGGTAAAACGGGGAACAAATGACTGGCGTAACTGTGACTCTCTTAAGGTACCCAAATGCCTCGCCAACAGGCGAAACACAGCGGCAAACTCGACAAGCTCCCGGCAGGAGTACCGTGAAAGTCTTTATGTCGACAGATAATGGCGTAGCGCTTCAGGTGAACTGGCCAGCCAGCCAGCCAGCCAGCCAGCCAGCCAGCCAGCCAGCCAGAGTAAGTTTGAAAATGTGACTGTGGCAAAACGGGGAGCAACTGACTGGGGTAACTATGACTCTCTTAAGGTAGCCAAATGCCTCGTCAACAGGCGAAATACATCGGCAAACTCGAGAAGCTACCGGCAGGAGTACTGTGAAAGTCTTTATGTCGACAGATAATGGCGTATCGCTTCAGGTGAACTGGCCAGCCACAGTAAGCTTGAAAATGTGACTGTGGCAAAACTTGGAGCAACTGACTGGAGTAACTATGACTCTCTTAAGGTAGCCAAATGCCTCGTCAACAGGCGAAAAAAATGGGCAAACTCGAGACGCTACCGGCAGGAGTACTGTGAAAGTCTATATATTGACAGATAATTGCGTATCGCTTCAGGTGAGCTGCTAGAGGAAGCTTGAAAATGTGACTGTGGTAAAACGGGGAACAAATGACTGGCGTAACTGTGACTCTCTTAAGGTACCCAAATGCCTCGCCAACAGGCGAAACACAGCGGCAAACTCGACAAGCTCCCGGCAGGAGTACCGTGAAAGTCTTTATGTCGACAGATAATGGCGTATCGCTTCAGGTGAACTGTCCAGCCACAGTATGCTTGAAAATGTGACTGTGGCAAAACTTGGAGCAACTGACTGGAGTAACTATGACTCTCTTAAGGTAGCCAAATGCCTCGTCAACAGGCGAAAAAAATGGGCAAACTCGAGACGCTACCGGCAGGAGTACTGTGAAAGTCTATATATTGACAGATAATTGCGTATCGCTTCAGGTGAGCTGCTAGAGGAAGCTTGAAAATGTGACTGTGGTAAAACGGGGAACAAATGACTGGCGTAACTGTGACTCTCTTAAGGTACCCAAATGCCTCGCCAACAGGCGAAACACAGCGGCAAACTCGACAAGCTCCCGGCAGGAGTACCGTGAAAGTCTTTATGTCGACAGATAATGGCGTATCGCTTCAGGTGAACTGTCCAGCCACAGTATGCTTGAAAATGTGACTGTGGCAAAACTTGGAGCAACTGACTGGAGTAACTTTGACTCTCTTAAGGTAGCCAAATGCCTCGTCAACAGGCGAAAAAAATGGGCAAACTCGAGACGCTACCGGCAGGAGTACTGTGAAAGTCTATATATTGACAGATAATTGCGTATCGCTTCAGGTGAGCTGCTAGAGGAAGCTTGAAAATGTGACTGTGGTAAAACGGGGAACAAATGACTGGCGTAACTGTGACTCTCTTAAGGTACCCAAATGCCTCGCCAACAGGCGAAACACAGCGGCAAACTCGACAAGCTCCCGGCAGGAGTACCGTGAAAGTCTTTATGTCGACAGATAATGGCGTAGCGCTTCAGGTGAACTGGCCAGCCAGAGTAAGTTTGAAAATGTGACTGTGGCAAAACGGGGAGCAACTGACTGGGGTAACTATGACTCTCTTAAGGTAGCCAAATGCCTCGTCAACAGGCGAAATACATCGGCAAACTCGAGAAGCTACCGGCAGGAGTACTGTGAAAGTCTTTATGTCGACAGATAATGGCGTATCGCTTCAGGTGAACTGGCCAGCCACAGTAAGCTTGAAAATGTGACTGTGGCAAAACTTGGAGCAACTGACTGGAGTAACTATGACTCTCTTAAGGTAGCCAAATGCCTCGTCAACAGGCGAAAAAAATGGGCAAACTCGAGACGCTACCGGCAGGAGTACTGTGAAAGTCTATATATTGACAGATAATTGCGTATCGCTTCAGGTGAGCTGCTAGAGGAAGCTTGAAAATGTGACTGTGGTAAAACGGGGAACAAATGACTGGCGTAACTGTGACTCTCTTAAGGTACCCAAATGCCTCGCCAACAGGCGAAACACAGCGGCAAACTCGACAAGCTCCCGGCAGGAGTACCGTGAAAGTCTTTATGTCGACAGATAATGGCGTAGCGCTTCAGGTGAACTGGCCAGCCAGAGTAAGTTTGAAAATGTGACTGTGGCAAAACGGGGAGCAACTGACTGGGGTAACTATGACTCTCTTAAGGTAGCCAAATGCCTCGTCAACAGGCGAAATACATCGGCAAACTCGAGAAGCTACCGGCAGGAGTACTGTGAAAGTCTTTATGTCGACAGATAATGGCGTATCGCTTCAGGTGAACTGGCCAGCCACAGTAAGCTTGAAAATGTGACTGTGGCAAAACTTGGAGCAACTGACTGGAGTAACTATGACTCTCTTAAGGTAGCCAAATGCCTCGTCAACAGGCGAAAAAAATGGGCAAACTCGAGACGCTACCGGCAGGAGTACTGTGAAAGTCTATATATTGACAGATAATTGCGTATCGCTTCAGGTGAGCTGCTAGAGGAAGCTTGAAAATGTGACTGTGGTAAAACGGGGAACAAATGACTGGCGTAACTGTGACTCTCTTAAGGTACCCAAATGCCTCGCCAACAGGCGAAACACAGCGGCAAACTCGACAAGCTCCCGGCAGGAGTACCGTGAAAGTCTTTATGTCGACAGATAATGGCGTATCGCTTCAGGTGAACTGGCCAGCCAGAGTAAGTTTGAAAATGTGACTGTGGCAAAACGGGGAGCAACTGACTGGGGTAACTATGACTCTCTTAAGGTAGCCAAATGCCTCGTCAACAGGCGAAATACATCGGCAAACTCGAGAAGCTACCGGCAGGAGTACTGTGAAAGTCTTTATGTGGACAGATAATGGCGTATCGCTTCAGGTGAACTGGCCAGCCACAGTAAGCTTGAAAATGTGACTGTGGCAAAACTTGGAGCAACTGACTGGAGTAACTATGACTCTCTTAAGGTAGCCAAATGCCTCGTCAACAGGCGAAAAAAATGGGCAAACTCGAGACGCTACCGGCAGGAGTACTGTGAAAGTCTATATATTGACAGATAATTGCGTATCGCTTCAGGTGAGCTGCTAGAGGAAGCTTGAAAATGTGACTGTGGTAAAACGGGGAACAAATGACTGGCGTAACTGTGACTCTCTTAAGGTACCCAAATGCCTCGCCAACAGGCGAAACACAGCGGCAAACTCGACAAGCTCCCGGCAGGAGTACCGTGAAAGTCTTTATGTCGACAGATAATGGCGTATCGCTTCAGGTGAACTGGCCAGCCAGAGTAAGTTCGAAAATGTGACTGTGGTAAAACGGGGAACAAATGACTGGCGTAACTGTGACTCTCTTAAGGTACCCAAATGCCTCGCCAACAGGCGAAACACAGCGGCAAACTCGACAAGCTCCCGGCAGGAGTACCGTGAAAGTCTTTATGTCGACAGATAATGGCGTAGCGCTTCAGGTGAACTGGCCAGCCAGAGTAAGTTTGAAAATGTGACTGTGGCAAAACGGGGAGCAACTGACTGGGGTAACTATGACTCTCTTAAGGTAGCCAAATGCCTCGTCAACAGGCGAAATACATCGGCAAACTCGAGAAGCTACCGGCAGGAGTACTGTGAAAGTCTTTATGTGGACAGATAATGGCGTATCGCTTCAGGTGAACTGGCCAGCCACAGTAAGCTTGAAAATGTGACTGTGGCAAAACTTGGAGCAACTGACTGGAGTAACTATGACTCTCTTAAGGTAGCCAAATGCCTCGTCAACAGGCGAAAAAAATGGGCAAACTCGAGACGCTACCGGCAGGAGTACTGTGAAAGTCTATATATTGACAGATAATTGCGTATCGCTTCAGGTGAGCTGCTAGAGGAAGCTTGAAAATGTGACTGTGGTAAAACGGGGAACAAATGACTGGCGTAACTGTGACTCTCTTAAGGTACCCAAATGCCTCGCCAACAGGCGAAACACAGCGGCAAACTCGACAAGCTCCCGGCAGGAGTACCGTGAAAGTCTTTATGTCGACAGATAATGGCGTATCGCTTCAGGTGAACTGGCCAGCCAGAGTAAGTTCGAAAATGTGACTGTGGTAAAACGGGGAACAAATGACTGGCGTAACTGTGACTCTCTTAAGGTACCCAAATGCCTCGCCAACAGGCGAAACACAGCGGCAAACTCGACAAGCTCCCGGCAGGAGTACCGTGAAAGTCTTTATGTCGACAGATAATGGCGTAGCGCTTCAGGTGAACTGGCCAGCCAGAGTAAGTTTGAAAATGTGACTGTGGCAAAACGGGGAGCAACTGACTGGGGTAACTATGACTCTCTTAAGGTAGCCAAATGCCTCGTCAACAGGCGAAATACATCGGCAAACTCGAGAAGCTACCGGCAGGAGTACTGTGAAAGTCTTTATGTCGACAGATAATGGCGTATCGCTTCAGGTGAACTGGCCAGCCACAGTAAGCTTGAAAATGTGACTGTGGCAAAACTTGGAGCAACTGACTGGAGTAACTATGACTCTCTTAAGGTAGCCAAATGCCTCGTCAACAGGCGAAAAAAATGGGCAAACTCGAGACGCTACCGGCAGGAGTACTGTGAAAGTCTATATATTGACAGATAATTGCGTATCGCTTCAGGTGAGCTGCTAGAGGAAGCTTGAAAATGTGACTGTGGTAAAACGGGGAACAAATGACTGGCGTAACTGTGACTCTCTTAAGGTACCCAAATGCCTCGCCAACAGGCGAAACACAGCGGCAAACTCGACAAGCTCCCGGCAGGAGTACCGTGAAAGTCTTTATGTCGACAGATAATGGCGTATCGCTTCAGGTGAACTGTCCAGCCACAGTATGCTTGAAAATGTGACTGTGGCAAAACTTGGAGCAACTGACTGGAGTAACTATGACTCTCTTAAGGTAGCCAAATGCCTCGTCAACAGGCGAAAAAAATGGGCAAACTCGAGACGCTACCGGCAGGAGTACTGTGAAAGTCTATATATTGACAGATAATTGCGTATCGCTTCAGGTGAGCTGCTAGAGGAAGCTTGAAAATGTGACTGTGGTAAAACGGGGAACAAATGACTGGCGTAACTGTGACTCTCTTAAGGTACCCAAATGCCTCGCCAACAGGCGAAACACAGCGGCAAACTCGACAAGCTCCCGGCAGGAGTACCGTGAAAGTCTTTATGTCGACAGATAATGGCGTAGCGCTTCAGGTGAACTGGCCAGCCAGAGTAAGTTTGAAAATGTGACTGTGGCAAAACGGGGAGCAACTGACTGGGGTAACTATGACTCTCTTAAGGTAGCCAAATGCCTCGTCAACAGGCGAAATACATCGGCAAACTCGAGAAGCTACCGGCAGGAGTACTGTGAAAGTCTTTATGTCGACAGATAATGGCGTATCGCTTCAGGTGAACTGGCCAGCCACAGTAAGCTTGAAAATGTGACTGTGGCAAAACTTGGAGCAACTGACTGGAGTAACTATGACTCTCTTAAGGTAGCCAAATGCCTCGTCAACAGGCGAAAAAAATGGGCAAACTCGAGACGCTACCGGCAGGAGTACTGTGAAAGTCTATATATTGACAGATAATTGCGTATCGCTTCAGGTGAGCTGCTAGAGGAAGCTTGAAAATGTGACTGTGGTAAAACGGGGAACAAATGACTGGCGTAACTGTGACTCTCTTAAGGTACCCAAATGCCTCGCCAACAGGCGAAACACAGCGGCAAACTCGACAAGCTCCCGGCAGGAGTACCGTGAAAGTCTTTATGTCGACAGATAATGGCGTATCGCTTCAGGTGAACTGTCCAGCCACAGTATGCTTGAAAATGTGACTGTGGCAAAACTTGGAGCAACTGACTGGAGTAACTATGACTCTCTTAAGGTAGCCAAATGCCTCGTCAACAGGCGAAAAAAATGGGCAAACTCGAGACGCTACCGGCAGGAGTACTGTGAAAGTCTATATATTGACAGATAATTGCGTATCGCTTCAGGTGAGCTGCTAGAGGAAGCTTGAAAATGTGACTGTGGTAAAACGGGGAACAAATGACTGGCGTAACTGTGACTCTCTTAAGGTACCCAAATGCCTCGCCAACAGGCGAAACACAGCGGCAAACTCGACAAGCTCCCGGCAGGAGTACCGTGAAAGTCTTTATGTCGACAGATAATGGCGTAGCGCTTCAGGTGAACTGGCCAGCCAGAGTAAGTTTGAAAATGTGACTGTGGCAAAACGGGGAGCAACTGACTGGGGTAACTATGACTCTCTTAAGGTAGCCAAATGCCTCGTCAACAGGCGAAATACATCGGCAAACTCGAGAAGCTACCGGCAGGAGTACTGTGAAAGTCTTTATGTCGACAGATAATGGCGTATCGCTTCAGGTGAACTGGCCAGCCACAGTAAGCTTGAAAATGTGACTGTGGCAAAACTTGGAGCAACTGACTGGAGTAACTATGACTCTCTTAAGGTAGCCAAATGCCTCGTCAACAGGCGAAAAAAATGGGCAAACTCGAGACGCTACCGGCAGGAGTACTGTGAAAGTCTATATATTGACAGATAATTGCGTATCGCTTCAGGTGAGCTGCTAGAGGAAGCTTGAAAATGTGACTGTGGTAAAACGGGGAACAAATGACTGGCGTAACTGTGACTCTCTTAAGGTACCCAAATGCCTCGCCAACAGGCGAAAAAAATCGGCAAACTCGAAGAGCTAACTGCAGGAGTACTGTGAAAGTCTTTATGTTGACAGATAATGGCGTATCACTTCAGGTGAACTGGCCAGAGTAAGCTTGAAAATGTGTGTTAAAACGGGGATCAACTGACTGGAGTAACCATGACTCTCTTAAGGTAACCAAACGCCTCGTCAACAGGCGAATAAAATCGGCAAACTCGAGACGCTACCGGCTGGAGTACTGTTAAAGTCTTTATGTCGACAGGTAATGGCGTATCGCTTCAGGCGAACTCGCCAGCCAGAGTAAGCTTGAAAAGGTGACTGTGGCAAAACGGGGAGCAACTGACTGGAGTAACCATGACTCTCTTAAGGTAGTCAAATGCCTCGTCAACAGACACAAATACACCGGCAAACTCGTGAAGCTTCCAGCAGGAATACTGTGAAAGTCTTTATGTCGACAGATAATTGCGTATCGCTTCAAGTGAACTGCTAGAGGAAGCTTGAAAATGTGACTGCGGTAAAACGGGGAGCAACTGACTGGAGTAACTGTGACACTCTTAAGGTAGCCAGATGCCTCGGCAACAGGCGAAATACATCGGCAAACTCGAGAAGCTCCCGGCTGGAGTACTGTGCAAGTCCTTATGTCTACAGATAATGGCGTAATGCTTCACGTGAAGTGGCCAGAGTGGGCTTGTACATGTGACTGTTGGAAAACGTGGAGCAACTGACAGGGGTAACTATGACTCTCTTAAGGTAGCCAAATGCCTCGTCAACAGGCGAAATACAGTTGCAAACTCGAGTAGCTCCTGGCTGGAGTACTGTCAGAGTCTCTTGTCGACAGAGAATGGCGTATCGCTCCACGTGAAGTGGCCAGTGTGAGCTGGTAGATGTGACTGTTGTAAAACGCGGAGCAACTGACAGGAGTAACTATGACTCTCTAAAGGTAGCCAAATGCCTCGTCAACAGGCGAAGAAAATCGCAAACTCGAGACGCTACCAGCAGGAGTTCTGTGAAAGTCTTAATGTTGACAGATAGTTGCGTATCGCTTCAGGTGAACTGCTAGAGGAAGCTTGAAAATGTGACTACGGTAAAACGGGGAGCAACTAACTGGAGTAACTGTGACTCACTTAAGGTACCCAAATGCCTCGTCAACAGACGAAATACATCGGCAAACTGAGAAGCTCCCGGCAGGAGTAGTGTGAAAATCTTTATGTCGACGGATAACGGCGTATCGCTTCAGGTGAACTGGCCAGAGTAAGCTTGAAAATGTGTGTTAAAACGGGGATCAACTGACTGGAGTAACCATGACTCTCTTAAGGTAACCAAACGCCTCGTCAACAGGCGAAAAAAATCGGCAAACTCGAGACGCTACCGGCTGGAGTACTGTGAAAGTCTTTATGATGACAGATAATGGCGTATCGCGTCACGTGAAGTGGCCAGTGTGAGCTTGTAGATGTGACTGTTGTAAAACGCGGAGCAACTGACAGGTGTAACTATGACTCTCTTAAGGTAGCCAAATGCCTCGTCAACAGGCGACAAACATCTGCGAACTCGAGAAGCTCCCGGCAGGAGTAGTGTGAAAGTCTTTATGTCGATCAATAATGGCGTATCGCTTCAGGTGAACTGGCTAGTGTAAGCTTGAAAATGTGTGTTAAAACGGGGATCAACTGACTGGAGTAACCATGACTCTCTTAAGGTAACCAAACGCCTCGTCAACAGGCGAAAAAAATCGGCAAACTCGAGACGCTACCGGCTGGAGTACTGTTATAGTCTTTATGTCGACAGGTAATGGGGTATCGCTTCGGGTGAACTAGCTAGATGAAGCTTGAAAATGTGACAGAGGTAAATCGGGGAGCAACTGACTGGAGTAAGTATGAATCTCTTAAGATAGCCAACTGCCTCGTCAACAGGCGAAATACACCGGCAAAGTCGAGAAGCTCCCGGCAGGAGTACTGTGAAAGTCATTATGTCGACAGATAATGGCGTATCGCTTCAGGTGAACTGGCCAGAGTAAGCTTGAAAATGTGACTGTGGTAATACGGCGATCAACTGACGGAGTAACTATGACTCTCTGACATCGGGCCAACACAGCTGGGTCGAGGACACCAGTCGCTTCCTGTCGGGCCGCGACTATGTTGCGTGCATCCGCACGCGTATAAACGCACTACCAACTAAAGCGCGCAGGAGTCGCGGCCGAGACAGGGAGAAGATGTGCCGCGCAAGGTGCAACGCCGTCGAGACTGCGAACCACATCGTCCAGGGCTGCGGGCTCACCAGCCGAGTCCGGGTGCGGCGTCACGACGCGGTCGTGAAATACGTCGCGCGCGGGCTGGCTCAACGAGGGTTCGACATGTCTGTCGAGCCACACCTCCGAACGCCAGAGGGAGTCCGCAAACCTGACATCGTAGCGTCGAAGGACGGCGTGGCGCATGTCATCGACGCGCAAATAGTCGGCGACCACCTCGACACCGACTGGTGTCACCGGCAGAAGGCGGCGAAATATGATGTCCCGTCGGTGCGGCGTGCTGTCGGCGCTCTCCGACCTACAGCCAGCAGCCTACAGTTCAAGACAGTGACCCTAAACTGGAGGGGGACTTGGGCACCAACATCTGCCCGCCAGCTCCTGCAACTGGGCTTCCGCAGGCGGGAATTAAGCACTATAAGCACGCGGGTGCTCGGAGGGACTACATGGATTTTCGGAATCTTCGAAAATATGACGTCGTTAAGGCCGAAGTACATTGAGGGCGTGGGCTAGTGAGTTGCTGTTTCTTAGGTTAGTTTGCCCTGACTCCTGGGGCTTCAATACCAGGAGCAATACCGTCTTTGTATTCTCAAATTGTAATTTGTTTTATACTTGTGAATAATATGTTCAGCGGTTACACCAACAGCGGTAACCGGCGCCCTTGTGAGCTCCTCTCGGGGAGTACGGCGCAGTAGTTCATAAGAGTGTTTTTTTCCTTGTATTATTCACACGTATGTTTATGAATAAAGACGGCTGACATAGCCAAATGCCTCGTCAACAGGCGAAAAAAATCGGCAAACTCGAGACGCTACCGGCAGGAGTACTGTGAAAGTCTTTATGTTGACAGATGATTGCGTATCGCTTGAGGTGAACTGCTAGAGGAAGCTTGAAATTGTGACTGGTAAAACGGGGATCAACTGACTGGATTAGCTATGACTCTCTTAAAGTAGCCAAATGCCTCGTCAACAGTGGAATTACATCTGCAAACTCGAGAAGCTCCCGGCATGAGTACTGTGAAAGTCTTTATGATGACAGATAATGGCGCATCGCGTCACGTGAAGTGGCCAGTGTGAGCTTGTAGATGTGACTGTTGTAAAACGAGGAGCAACTGACAGGGGTAACTATGACTCTCTTAAGGTAGCCAAATGCCTCGTCAACAGGCGACATACATCGGCAAACTCGAGAAGCTCCCGGCAGGAATAGTGTGAAAGTCTTTATGTCGACGGATAATGGCGTATCGCTTCAGGTGAACTGTCCAGCCACAGTATGCTTGAAAATGTGACTGTGGCAAAACTTGGAGCAACTGACTGGAGTAACTATGACTCTCTTAAGGTAGCCAAATGCCTCGTCAACAGGCGAAAAAAATGGGCAAACTCGAGACGCTACCGGCAGGAGTACTGTGAAAGTCTATATATTGACAGATAATTGCGTATCGCTTCAGGTGAGCTGCTAGAGGAAGCTTGAAAATGTGACTGTGGTAAAACGGGGAACAAATGACTGGCGTAACTGTGACTCTCTTAAGGTACCCAAATGCCTCGCCAACAGGCGAAACACAGCGGCAAACTCGACAAGCTCCCGGCAGGAGTACCGTGAAAGTCTTTATGTCGACAGATAATGGCGTAGCGCTTCAGGTGAACTGGCCAGCCAGAGTAAGTTTGAAAATGTGACTGTGGCAAAACGGGGAGCAACTGACTGGGGTAACTATGACTCTCTTAAGGTAGCCAAATGCCTCGTCAACAGGCGAAATACATCGGCAAACTCGAGAAGCTACCGGCAGGAGTACTGTGAAAGTCTTTATGTCGACAGATAATGGCGTATCGCTTCAGGTGAACTGGCCAGCCACAGTAAGCTTGAAAATGTGACTGTGGCAAAACTTGGAGCAACTGACTGGAGTAACTATGACTCTCTTAAGGTAGCCAAATGCCTCGTCAACAGGCGAAAAAAATGGGCAAACTCGAGACGCTACCGGCAGGAGTACTGTGAAAGTCTATATATTGACAGATAATTGCGTATCGCTTCAGGTGAGCTGCTAGAGGAAGCTTGAAAATGTGACTGTGGTAAAACGGGGAACAAATGACTGGCGTAACTGTGACTCTCTTAAGGTACCCAAATGCCTCGCCAACAGGCGAAACACAGCGGCAAACTCGACAAGCTCCCGGCAGGAGTACCGTGAAAGTCTTTATGTCGACAGATAATGGCGTATCGCTTCAGGTGAACTGTCCAGCCACAGTATGCTTGAAAATGTGACTGTGGCAAAACTTGGAGCAACTGACTGGAGTAACTTTGACTCTCTTAAGGTAGCCAAATGCCTCGTCAACAGGCGAAAAAAATGGGCAAACTCGAGACGCTACCGGCAGGAGTACTGTGAAAGTCTATATATTGACAGATAATTGCGTATCGCTTCAGGTGAGCTGCTAGAGGAAGCTTGAAAATGTGACTGTGGTAAAACGGGGAACAAATGACTGGCGTAACTGTGACTCTCTTAAGGTACCCAAATGCCTCGCCAACAGGCGAAACACAGCGGCAAACTCGACAAGCTCCCGGCAGGAGTACCGTGAAAGTCTTTATGTCGACAGATAATGGCGTAGCGCTTCAGGTGAACTGGCCAGCCAGAGTAAGTTTGAAAATGTGACTGTGGCAAAACGGGGAGCAACTGACTGGGGTAACTATGACTCTCTTAAGGTAGCCAAATGCCTCGTCAACAGGCGAAATACATCGGCAAACTCGAGAAGCTACCGGCAGGAGTACTGTGAAAGTCTTTATGTCGACAGATAATGGCGTATCGCTTCAGGTGAACTGGCCAGCCACAGTAAGCTTGAAAATGTGACTGTGGCAAAACTTGGAGCAACTGACTGGAGTAACTATGACTCTCTTAAGGTAGCCAAATGCCTCGTCAACAGGCGAAAAAAATGGGCAAACTCGAGACGCTACCGGCAGGAGTACTGTGAAAGTCTATATATTGACAGATAATTGCGTATCGCTTCAGGTGAGCTGCTAGAGGAAGCTTGAAAATGTGACTGTGGTAAAACGGGGAACAAATGACTGGCGTAACTGTGACTCTCTTAAGGTACCCAAATGCCTCGCCAACAGGCGAAACACAGCGGCAAACTCGACAAGCTCCCGGCAGGAGTACCGTGAAAGTCTTTATGTCGACAGATAATGGCGTATCGCTTCAGGTGAACTGTCCAGCCACAGTATGCTTGAAAATGTGACTGTGGCAAAACTTGGAGCAACTGACTGGAGTAACTTTGACTCTCTTAAGGTAGCCAAATGCCTCGTCAACAGGCGAAAAAAATGGGCAAACTCGAGACGCTACCGGCAGGAGTACTGTGAAAGTCTATATATTGACAGATAATTGCGTATCGCTTCAGGTGAGCTGCTAGAGGAAGCTTGAAAATGTGACTGTGGTAAAACGGGGAACAAATGACTGGCGTAACTGTGACTCTCTTAAGGTACCCAAATGCCTCGCCAACAGGCGAAACACAGCGGCAAACTCGACAAGCTCCCGGCAGGAGTACCGTGAAAGTCTTTATGTCGACAGATAATGGCGTAGCGCTTCAGGTGAACTGGCCAGCCAGAGTAAGTTTGAAAATGTGACTGTGGCAAAACGGGGAGCAACTGACTGGGGTAACTATGACTCTCTTAAGGTAGCCAAATGCCTCGTCAACAGGCGAAATACATCGGCAAACTCGAGAAGCTACCGGCAGGAGTACTGTGAAAGTCTTTATGTCGACAGATAATGGCGTATCGCTTCAGGTGAACTGGCCAGCCACAGTAAGCTTGAAAATGTGACTGTGGCAAAACTTGGAGCAACTGACTGGAGTAACTATGACTCTCTTAAGGTAGCCAAATGCCTCGTCAACAGGCGAAAAAAATGGGCAAACTCGAGACGCTACCGGCAGGAGTACTGTGAAAGTCTATATATTGACAGATAATTGCGTATCGCTTCAGGTGAGCTGCTAGAGGAAGCTTGAAAATGTGACTGTGGTAAAACGGGGAACAAATGACTGGCGTAACTGTGACTCTCTTAAGGTACCCAAATGCCTCGCCAACAGGCGAAACACAGCGGCAAACTCGACAAGCTCCCGGCAGGAGTACCGTGAAAGTCTTTATGTCGACAGATAATGGCGTATCGCTTCAGGTGAACTGTCCAGCCACAGTATGCTTGAAAATGTGACTGTGGCAAAACTTGGAGCAACTGACTGGAGTAACTATGACTCTCTTAAGGTAGCCAAATGCCTCGTCAACAGGCGAAAAAAATGGGCAAACTCGAGACGCTACCGGCAGGAGTACTGTGAAAGTCTATATATTGACAGATAATTGCGTATCGCTTCAGGTGAGCTGCTAGAGGAAGCTTGAAAATGTGACTGTGGTAAAACGGGGAACAAATGACTGGCGTAACTGTGACTCTCTTAAGGTACCCAAATGCCTCGCCAACAGGCGAAACACAGCGGCAAACTCGACAAGCTCCCGGCAGGAGTACCGTGAAAGTCTTTATGTCGACAGATAATGGCGTAGCGCTTCAGGTGAACTGGCCAGCCAGAGTAAGTTTGAAAATGTGACTGTGGCAAAACGGGGAGCAACTGACTGGGGTAACTATGACTCTCTTAAGGTAGCCAAATGCCTCGTCAACAGGCGAAATACATCGGCAAACTCGAGAAGCTACCGGCAGGAGTATTGTGAAAGTCTTTATGTCGACAGATAATGGCGTATCGCTTCAGGTGAACTGGCCAGCCACAGTAAGCTTGAAAATGTGACTGTGGCAAAACTTGGAGCAACTGACTGGAGTAACTATGACTCTCTTAAGGTAGCCAAATGCCTCGTCAACAGGCGAAAAAAATGGGCAAACTCGAGACGCTACCGGCAGGAGTACTGTGAAAGTCTATATATTGACAGATAATTGCGTATCGCTTCAGGTGAGCTGCTAGAGGAAGCTTGAAAATGTGACTGTGGTAAAACGGGGAACAAATGACTGGCGTAACTGTGACTCTCTTAAGGTACCCAAATGCCTCGCCAACAGGCGAAAAAAATCGGCAAACTCGAAGAGCTAACTGCAGGAGTACTGTGAAAGTCTTTATGTTGACAGATAATGGCGTATCACTTCAGGTGAACTGGCCAGAGTAAGCTTGAAAATGTGTGTTAAAACGGGGATCAACTGACTGGAGTAACCATGACTCTCTTAAGGTAACCAAACGCCTCGTCAACAGGCGAATAAAATCGGCAAACTCGAGACGCTACCGGCTGGAGTACTGTTAAAGTCTTTATGTCGACAGGTAATGGCGTATCGCTTCAGGCGAACTCGCCAGCCAGCCAGCCAGCCAGCCAGCCAGCCAGCCAGAGTAAGCTTGAAAAGGTGACTGTGGCAAAACGGGGAGCAACTGACTGGAGTAACCATGACTCTCTTAAGGTAGTCAAATGCCTCGTCAACAGACACAAATACACCGGCAAACTCGTGAAGCTTCCAGCAGGAATACTGTGAAAGTCTTTATGTCGACAGATAATTGCGTATCGCTTCAAGTGAACTGCTAGAGGAAGCTTGAAAATGTGACTGCGGTAAAACGGGGAGCAACTGACTGGAGTAACTGTGACACTCTTAAGGTAGCCAGATGCCTCGGCAACAGGCGAAATACATCGGCAAACTCGAGAAGCTCCCGGCTGGAGTACTGTGCAAGTCCTTATGTCTACAGATAATGGCGTAATGCTTCACGTGAAGTGGCCAGAGTGGGCTTGTACATGTGACTGTTGGAAAACGTGGAGCAACTGACAGGGGTAACTATGACTCTCTTAAGGTAGCCAAATGCCTCGTCAACAGGCGAAATACAGTTGCAAACTCGAGTAGCTCCTGGCTGGAGTACTGTCAGAGTCTCTTGTCGACAGAGAATGGCGTATCGCTCCACGTGAAGTGGCCAGTGTGAGCTGGTAGATGTGACTGTTGTAAAACGCGGAGCAACTGACAGGAGTAACTATGACTCTCTAAAGGTAGCCAAATGCCTCGTCAACAGGCGAAGAAAATCGCAAACTCGAGACGCTACCAGCAGGAGTTCTGTGAAAGTCTTAATGTTGACAGATAGTTGCGTATCGCTTCAGGTGAACTGCTAGAGGAAGCTTGAAAATGTGACTACGGTAAAACGGGGAGCAACTAACTGGAGTAACTGTGACTCACTTAAGGTACCCAAATGCCTCGTCAACAGACGAAATACATCGGCAAACTGAGAAGCTCCCGGCAGGAGTAGTGTGAAAATCTTTATGTCGACGGATAACGGCGTATCGCTTCAGGTGAACTGGCCAGAGTAAGCTTGAAAATGTGTGTTAAAACGGGGATCAACTGACTGGAGTAACCATGACTCTCTTAAGGTAACCAAACGCCTCGTCAACAGGCGAAAAAAATCGGCAAACTCGAGACGCTACCGGCTGGAGTACTGTGAAAGTCTTTATGATGACAGATAATGGCGTATCGCGTCACGTGAAGTGGCCAGTGTGAGCTTGTAGATGTGACTGTTGTAAAACGCGGAGCAACTGACAGGTGTAACTATGACTCTCTTAAGGTAGCCAAATGCCTCGTCAACAGGCGACAAACATCTGCGAACTCGAGAAGCTCCCGGCAGGAGTAGTGTGAAAGTCTTTATGTCGATCAATAATGGCGTATCGCTTCAGGTGAACTGGCTAGTGTAAGCTTGAAAATGTGTGTTAAAACGGGGATCAACTGACTGGAGTAACCATGACTCTCTTAAGGTAACCAAACGCCTCGTCAACAGGCGAAAAAAATCGGCAAACTCGAGACGCTACCGGCTGGAGTACTGTTATAGTCTTTATGTCGACAGGTAATGGGGTATCGCTTCGGGTGAACTAGCTAGATGAAGCTTGAAAATGTGACAGAGGTAAATCGGGGAGCAACTGACTGGAGTAAGTATGAATCTCTTAAGATAGCCAACTGCCTCGTCAACAGGCGAAATACACCGGCAAAGTCGAGAAGCTCCCGGCAGGAGTACTGTGAAAGTCATTATGTCGACAGATAATGGCGTATCGCTTCAGGTGAACTGGCCAGAGTAAGCTTGAAAATGTGACTGTGGTAATACGGCGATCAACTGACGGAGTAACTATGACTCTCTGACATCGGGCCAACACAGCTGGGTCGAGGACACCAGTCGCTTCCTGTCGGGCCGCGACTATGTTGCGTGCATCCGCACGCGTATAAACGCACTACCAACTAAAGCGCGCAGGAGTCGCGGCCGAGACAGGGAGAAGATGTGCCGCGCAAGGTGCAACGCCGTCGAGACTGCGAACCACATCGTCCAGGGCTGCGGGCTCACCAGCCGAGTCCGGGTGCGGCGTCACGACGCGGTCGTGAAATACGTCGCGCGCGGGCTGGCTCAACGAGGGTTCGACATGTCTGTCGAGCCACACCTCCGAACGCCAGAGGGAGTCCGCAAACCTGACATCGTAGCGTCGAAGGACGGCGTGGCGCATGTCATCGACGCGCAAATAGTCGGCGACCACCTCGACACCGACTGGTGTCACCGGCAGAAGGCGGCGAAATATGATGTCCCGTCGGTGCGGCGTGCTGTCGGCGCTCTCCGACCTACAGCCAGCAGCCTACAGTTCAAGACAGTGACCCTAAACTGGAGGGGGACTTGGGCACCAACATCTGCCCGCCAGCTCCTGCAACTGGGCTTCCGCAGGCGGGAATTAAGCACTATAAGCACGCGGGTGCTCGGAGGGACTACATGGATTTTCGGAATCTTCGAAAATATGACGTCGTTAAGGCCGAAGTACATTGAGGGCGTGGGCTAGTGAGTTGCTGTTTCTTAGGTTAGTTTGCCCTGACTCCTGGGGCTTCAATACCAGGAGCAATACCGTCTTTGTATTCTCAAATTGTAATTTGTTTTATACTTGTGAATAATATGTTCAGCGGTTACACCAACAGCGGTAACCGGCGCCCTTGTGAGCTCCTCTCGGGGAGTACGGCGCAGTAGTTCATAAGAGTGTTTTTTTCCTTGTATTATTCACACGTATGTTTATGAATAAAGACGGCTGACATAGCCAAATGCCTCGTCAACAGGCGAAAAAAATCGGCAAACTCGAGACGCTACCGGCAGGAGTACTGTGAAAGTCTTTATGTTGACAGATGATTGCGTATCGCTTGAGGTGAACTGCTAGAGGAAGCTTGAAATTGTGACTGGTAAAACGGGGATCAACTGACTGGATTAGCTATGACTCTCTTAAAGTAGCCAAATGCCTCGTCAACAGTGGAATTACATCTGCAAACTCGAGAAGCTCCCGGCATGAGTACTGTGAAAGTCTTTATGATGACAGATAATGGCGCATCGCGTCACGTGAAGTGGCCAGTGTGAGCTTGTAGATGTGACTGTTGTAAAACGAGGAGCAACTGACAGGGGTAACTATGACTCTCTTAAGGTAGCCAAATGCCTCGTCAACAGGCGACATACATCGGCAAACTCGAGAAGCTCCCGGCAGGAATAGTGTGAAAGTCTTTATGTCGACGGATAATGGCGTATCGCTTCAGGTGAACTGGCCAGAGTAAGCTTGAAAATGTGTGTTAAAACGGGGATCTACTGACTGGAGTAACCATGACTCTCTTAAGGTAACCAAACGCCTCGTCAACAGGCGAATAAAATCGGCAAACTCGAGACGCTACCGGCTGGAGTACTGTTAAAGTCTTTATGTCGACAGGTAATGGCGTATCGCTTCAGGCGAACTCGCCATCCAGAGTAAGCTTGAAAATGTGACTGTGGCAAATGGGGAGCAACTGACTGGAGTAACCATGACTCTCTTAAGGTAGTCAAATGCCTCGTCAACAGGCGAAATACACCGGCAAACTCGAGAAGCTCCCGGCAGGAGTACTGTGAAAGTCTTTATGTCGACAGATAATGGCGTATCGCTTCCGGTGAACTGGCCAGAGTAAGCTTGAAAATGTGTGGTAAAACGGGGATCAACTGACTGGAGTAACCATGACTCTCTTAAGGTAACCAATCGCCTCATCAACAGGCGAAAAAAATCGGCAAACTCGAAGAGCTAACTGCAGGAGTACTGTGAAAGTCTTTATGTTGACAGATAATGGCGTATCACTTCAGGTGATCTGGCCAGAGTAAGCTTGAAAATGTGACTGTGGCAAAACGGGGAGCAACTGACTGGATTAACTATGACTCTCTTAAAGTAGCCAAATGCCTCGTCAACAGTCGAAATACATCTGCAAACTCGAGAAGCTCCCGGTAGGAGTACTGTGAAAGTCTTTATGATGACAGATAATGGCGTATCGCCACGGGTGAACTAGCTAGATGAAGCTTGAAAATGTGGCAGAGGTAAATCGGGGAGCAACTGACTGGAGTAACTATGAACCTCTTAAGGTAGCCAACTGATTCGTTAATAGACGAAATACATCAGCAAACTCGAGAAGCTTCCAGCAGGAGTACTGTGAAAGTCTTTATGTCGACAGATAATGGCGTATCGCTTCAGGTGAACTGGCCAGAGTAAGCTTGAAAATGTGTGGTAAAACGGGGATCAACTGACTGGAGTAACTATGACTCTCTAAAGGTAGCCAAATGCCTCGTCAACAGGCGAAGAAAATCGGCAAACTCGGGACGCTAACAGCAGGAGTACTGTGAAAGTCTTTATGTTGACAGATAATTGCGTATCGCTTCAGGTGAACTGCTAGAGGAAGCTTGAAAATGTGACTACGGTAAAACGGGGAGCAACTAACTGGAGTAACTGTGACTCTCTTAAGGTAACCAAATGCTTCGTCAACAGGCGAAATACATCGGCAAACTCGAGAAACTCCCGGCAGGAGTAGTGTGAAAGTCTTTATGTCGACGGATAATGGCGTATCGCTTCAGGTGAACTGGCCAGAGTAAGCTTGAAAATGTGACTGCGGTAAAACGGGGAGCAACTGACTGGAGTAACTGTGACTCTCTTAAGGTACCCAAATGCCTCGTCAACAGTGGAATTACATCGGCAAACTCGGGAAGCTCCCGGCAGGAGTACTGTGAAAGTCTTTATGTCGACAGATAATGGCGTATCGCTTCAGGTGAACTGGCCAGAGTAAGCTTGAAAATGTGACTGTGGTAATACGGCGATCAACTAACTGGAGTTACTATGACTCTCCAAAGGTAGCCAAATGCCTCGTCAGCAGGCGAAAAAAATCGGCAAACTCGAGAAGCTACCGGCAGGAGTACTGTGAATGTCTTTATGTTGACAGATAATTGCGTATCGCTTCAGGTGAACAGCTAGAGGAAGCTTGAAAATGTGACGCTCAATGCAAACCACAAACAATGAGAGGAGTCAGTCTTCTTGTACTTATGTCGGCATTGTGCGATTTGAAGTAAATCCCGAAGCAATATCTGTTTTTCATCGTCAATGTGAAGGTCCATCGGATACAGTAAGGCTGCATTTGTGCGTCGGAATCAAATACTGGTCTCCCAGGAAACGCTCAAAGCAAACCACAAACAATGAGAAGAGTCAGTCTGTTTGAAATTATGTTGGAATTGTGTAATTTGAATTAAATCCCGACGTAATATCTGTGTTTCATCGCCAATGCGAAGGTCCATCGGATAGAGTAAAGCTGCATAGGTGCATTGGAATCTAATACTGGACTCTTAGGAAACGCTCAAAGCAAACCACAAACAACGATAAGAGTCAGTCGTCTTGTAATTAAGTCGGCATAGAGCGATTTGAATTAAATCACGACGCAACTTCTGTGTTTCATCGTCAGTGTGACGGTCCATCGGATACAGTAAAGCTGCAAAGGTGCGTCCGAATCTAATACTGGTCTCCCAGGGAACGTTCAAACAAATCACAATCAATGAGAAGGGTGAGCCTTCTTGTACCTAAGTCATCGTTGAGCGATTTCAATTACATCTCGACGCAATTTTAGTGTATCATCGTGAATGTGAAGGCCCATCGGATACAGTAAAGCTACCTTGGTGCATCGGAATCTAATACTGGCCGCTCAGGAAAAGCTCAGAGCAAACGACAAACAATGAGAAGAAACCTTCTTCTTGTACTTAAGTCGGCGTTGTGCCATTTGAATTTAATCCCGACGCAATTTCTGTGTTTTATCGTCAAGGTGAAGGTCCATCGGATAGAGTAAGGCTGCATTGGTGCATCGGAATCTAATACTGGTCTCCCAGGAAACGCTCAGAGCAAACCAAAAACAATGAAAAGAGTCAGTCTTCTTGCACTTAAGTCGGCATTGTGCCATTTAAATTAAATCCCGGCGCAATTTCTGTGTTTCATCGTCAATGTGCCTGTCCATCAGACACATTAAAGCAGCATTGGTGCATCGAAATCAAACCCTGGTCTCCCAGGAAACGCCCAAATCAAACCACAAACTATGAGAAAAGTCAGTTTTCTTGTACTTATGTCGGCTTTGTGCCATTTGAATTAAATCACGTCGCAATTTATGTGTTTCATCGTCGATGTGAAGGTCCATCGGATACAGTAAAGCTGCAATGGTGCATCGGCATCTAATACTGGTCTCCCAGGAAAGCCTAGAAGCAGACCACAAACAATGAGAAGAGTCAGTCTTCTTGTACTTATGTCGGCATAGTGCCAACAGAATTAAATCCCGACGCAATTTCTGTGTTTTATCGTCAATGTGAACGTCCATCGGATAGAGTAAAGCTGCATTGGTGCCTCTGAATCAAATACTGGACTCCCAGGAAACGTTCAAAGCAAACCACAAACAATGAGGAGGGTCTGTCTCCTTGTACTTATGTCGGCATTGTGCCATTTAAATTAAAGCCCAATGCAATATTTGTGTTTCATCGGCAATGTGAAGGTAGACCGGATCCTGTAAGGCTGCATTGGTGCATCGGAATCAAATACTGGTCTCCCAGGAAACGCTCAAAGCAAACCACAAACCATGAGAAGATTCAGTCTTCTTATACCTTCTCGGCATTGTGACAATTGAATTAAATCCCGACGCAATTTCTGTGTTTCATCGTCAATGTGAAGGTCCTTCGGATCCTGTAAGGCTGCATTGGAGCATCGGAATCAAATACTGGTCTCCCAGGAAACGCTCAAAGCAAACCACAAACAATGAGAAGAGTCAGTCTTCTTGTACATAAATCAGCATTGTGCCATTTGAATTAAATCCATGACGCAATGTCTGTGTTTCATGGTCAATGTGAAGGTCCATCGGATATGGTAAAGCTGCATTGGGGCATCGGAATCAAATACTGGTCTCCCACGAAACGCTCAAAGCAAACCACAAACAACGAGAAGAGTCAGTCTTCTTGTACTTAAGTCGGCATTGGGCCATTTGAATTAAATCCCGACGCAATTTCTGTGTTTCATCGTCAATGTGAAGGTACATCGGATGCAGTAAGGCTGCATTGGTACATTGGAATCTAATACTGGTTTCCCAGGAAACGCTCAAAGCAAACTACAAACAATGAGAAGATTTAGTCTTCTTGTACTTAAGTCGGCATTGTACCATTTGAATTAAATCCGACGCAATTTCCGTGTTTCATCGTCAATGTGAAGGTTCATTGGATACAGTAAAGCTGCATTGGTGCATCGGAAACTAATTCTGGTCTCCCAGGAAACGCTCAAAGCATACCGCAAACAAAGGGAAGAGTCAGTCTTCTTGTACGTAAGGTGGCATTTTACCATTTGAATTCAATGCCGAAGCAGTATCAGAGTAGCTTCGTCAATGTGAAAGTCCATCGGATACAGTAGAGCTGCATTGGTGCATTGAAATCAAATACTGGTCTCCCAGGAAACGTTCAAAGCAAATTACAAACAATGAGAAGAGTCAGTCTTCCTGTACTTAAGTCGGCATTGTACCATTTGAACATGATCCCGACGCAATTTCTGAGTTTCATCGTCAATACGAACGTCCATCGGATACAGTAAAGCTGCATTGGTGCATCGGAATCAAATACTGGTCTCCCAGGAAACGCTCAAAGCAAACCATATACCATGAGAAGAGTCAGTCCTCTTGTACCTTGACCTCATTGTGCCATTTGAATTAAATCCCGACGCAATAACTATGTTTCATCGTCAATGTGAAGGTCCATTCTGCCATTTGAATTGAATTCCGACGCAATTACTGTGTGTCATCGCCAATTTGAACGTCCTTCGGATACTGTAAAGATGCATTGGTCCATCGGAATCAAATTCTGGACTCCCAGGATAGGCTGAAAGCATACCATAAACCATGAGAAGAGTCAGACTTCTTGTACCTTGTCCTCATTGTGCCATTTGAATTAAATCCCGACGCAATTTCTCTGTTTCATTGTTAATGTGAAGGTCCATCGGATACAGTAACGCTGCAATGGTGTTTCGGAATCTAATACTGGTGTCCCAGGAGACGCTCAAAGCAAACCACAAACAATGAGAAGAATCAGTCTTCTTGTACTTATGTCGGCAGTGTGCCATTTGAAATAAATCCCGACGCAATTTCTGGGTTTCATCGTCAATGTGAACGTCCATCGGATACAGCAACGCTGCATTGGTGCATCGGAATCTAGTACTGGTCTCCCAGGAAACGCTCAAAGCAAACCACAAACCATGAGAAGAGTCAGTCTTCTTGTACCTTGTCAGCATTGTGACTTTTGAATTAACTCCCGACGCAATTTCTGTGTTTCATCGACAGTGTGAAGGTCCATTGGATATAGTAAAGCTGCATTGGAGCATCGGAATCTAATACTGCTCTCCCAGGAAACGCTCAAAGCAAACCACAAATAATGAGAAGAGTCAGACCTCATGTACTTAAGTCGGCATTGTGCCATTTGAATTAAATCCCGACGCAATTTCTGTCTTTCATCGTCAATGTGAAAGTCAATTGGATACAGTACAGCTGCATTGGTGCATCGGATTCAAATACTGGTCTCCCTGGAAAAGCTCAAAGCAAACCACAAACAATGAAAAGAGTCAGTCTTCTTGTACTTAAGCCGGCATTGTGTTATGTGAATTAAATCCCGGAGCAATTTCTGTGTTTCATCGTCTATGTGAATCTCCATCGGATACAGTAAAGCTGCATTGGTGCATCGGAATCTAATACTGGTCTCTTTCGAAACGCTCAAAGCAAACGACAAACAATGAGAAGAGTCAGTCTTCTTGTACTTAAGTCGGGATTGTGCCATTTGAATTAGATCCCGACCCAGTTTCTGTGTTTCATCGTCAATGTGAATGTCCGTCGGATACAGTAAAGCGGCATTGGTGCATTGGATTGTAATACTGGTCTCCCAGGAAACGCCCAAAGCAAACCACCAACAATGAGAAGTGTCAGTCTTCTTGTAGTTAAGTCGGCATTGTGCCATTTGAATTAAATCCCGATGCAATGTCTTTGTAACATCGTCAATGTGAAGTTCCATCGGATAAGTAAAGCTGCATTGGTGCATCGGAATTAAATACTGGTGTCCCAGGAAACACTCAAAGCAAACCACAAACAATGAGAAGAGTCAGTCCTCTTGTACTTAAGTCGCCATTATGCGACTTGAATTGAATACCAACGCAAATTCTATTTTTCATCGTCAAAGTGAAGGTCCATCGGATACAGAAAGGCTGCATTGGTGCGTCGGAATCTAATTCTGGTCTCCCAGGAAACGCTCAAAGGAAACCGCAAACAATGAGAAGATTCAGGCTTCTTGTACTTAAGTCTTCATTGAGCCATTTGAATTAAATCCCGACGCAATTTCTATGTTTTATCGTCAACGTGAAGGTCCGTCGGATACAATAAAGCTGGAATGGTGCGTCCGAATCTAATACTGGTCACCCAGGGAACGCTCAAACAAATCACAATCAATGAGAAGGGTCAGTCGTCTTGTACCTAAGTCATCATTGAGCGAATTGATTTAAATCCCGACGCAATTTCAGTGTTTCATCGTGAATGTGAGGGGCTATCGAATGCAGTAAAGCTGCATTGGTGCATATGAATCTAACACTGGTCTCCCAGGAAACGCTCAAAGCAAACCACAAACAATGAGTAGAGTCAGTCTTCTTTTACTTACGTCGGCATTGTGCCATTTATTTTAAATACCGACGAAATTTCTGTGTTTAATCGTCAATGTGAAGGTCCATCGGATACAGTAAAGCTGCATTGGTGTGTCGGAATCTAATACTGGTCTCCCAGGAAAAGCTCAAAGCAAACCACAAACAATGAGAAGAAACCTTCCTCTTGTACTTAAGTCGGCATTGTGCCATTTGAATTAAATCCCGACGCAATTTCGGTTTTTCATCGTCAATGTGAAGGTCCATCGCATAGAGTAAGGCTGCATTGGCGCATCGGAATCTAATACTGGTCTCCCAGGAAACGCTCTAAGCTACCCACAAACAATGAGAGGATTCAGTCTTCCTGTAACTTGTCGGCATTGTACCATTAGAATTATATCCCGACGCGATTTCTGTGTCTCATCGTCAATGTGAAGGTCCATCGGATACAGTAAAGCTGCAGTGGTTCATCGGAATCTAATACTGGTCTTCCAGGAAACGCTCAAAGCAAACCACAAACAATGAGAAGAGTCAGTCTTCTTGTACTTAAGTCAGCATTGTGCCATTTGAATTAAATCCCGACGCAATGTCTGTGTTTCATCGTCAATGTGAGGGTCCATCGGATACACTAAGGCTGCATTCGTGCGTCGGCATCTAATACTCGGCTCCCAGGAAACGCCCAAAGCAATCTACCAACAATGAGAAGTGTCAGTCTTCTTGTACTTAAGCCGGCATTGTGTTATGTGAATTAAATCCCGGCGCAATTTCTGTGTTTCATCGTCAATGTGAATCTCCATCGGATACAGTAAAGCTGCATTGGTGCATCGGAATCTAATGGTCTCTTACGAAACGCTCAAAGCAAACGATAAACAATGAGAAGAGTCAGTCTTCTTGTAGTTAAGTCGGCATTGTGCCATTTGAATTAAATCCCGATGCAATGTCGTTGTTTCATCGTCAAAGTGAAGGTCCATCGGATAAGTAAAGCTGCATTGGTGCATCGGAATCAAATACTGGTGTCCCAGGAAACGCTCAAAGCAAACCACAAACAATGAGAAGAGTCAGTCTTCTTGTACTTAAGTCGCCATTATGCGACTTGAATTGAATAATAACGCAAATTCTGTTTTTCATCGTCAAAGTGAAGGTCCATCGGATACAGAAAGGCTGCATTGGTGCGTCGGAATCTAATTCTGGTCTCCCAGGAAACGCTCAAAGGAAACCGCAAACAATGAGAAGATTCAGGCTTCTTGTACTTAAGTCTTCATTGTGTCATTTGAACAAAATCCCGACGCAATTTCTGTGTTACATCGTCAATGTGAAGATCCGGCGGAATCAGAATGGCTTCTTTGGTGCATCGGAATCTAATACTGGTCTCCCAGGTAACGCTCAAAGCAAACCACAAACAATGAGGAGAGTCTGTCTTGTTGTACCGTGTCGGCATTGAGCCATTTGAATTAAATCCCGACGCAATTTCTCTATTTCAACGTCAACGTGAAGGTCCATCGGATACAGTAAGGCCGCATTGGTGTATCGGAATCTAATTCTGGTCTTCCAGGAAACGCTCAAAGCAAACCACAAAGAATGCGAAGAGTCAGTCTTCTTGAAATTAAGTCGGCATAGAGCGATTTGAATTAAAACCCGACGCAACTTCTGTGTTTCATCGTCATTGTGAAGGTCCATCGGATACAGTAAAGCTGCAATGGTGCGTCCGAATCTAATACTGGTCACCCAGGGACTGCTCAAACAAATCACAATCAATGAGAAGGGTCAGTCATCTTGTACCTAAGTCATCTTTGAGCGAATTGATTTAAATCCCGACGCAATTTCAGTGAATGTGAGGGGCTATCGGATGCAGTAAAACTGCATTGTTGCATATGAATCTAATACTGGTCTCCCAGGAAAAGCTCAAAGCAACCCACAAACAATGAGAAGAAACCTTCTTCTTGTACTTAAGTCGGCATTGTGCCTTTTGAATTAAATCCCGACGCAATTTCTGTTTTTCATCGTCAATGTGAAGGTCCATCGGATACAGTAAGGCCGCATTGGTGTATCGGAATCTAATTCTGGTCTCCCAGGAAAAGCTCAAAGCAAACCACAAACAATGAGAAGAAACCTTATTCTTGTACTTAAGTCGGCATTGTGCCTTTTGAATTAAATCCCGACGCAATTTCTGTTTTTCATCGTCAATGTGAAGGTCCATCGGATAGAGTAAGGCTGCATTGGTGCGTCGGAATCTAATACTGGTCGCCCAGGAAAAGATCAAAGAAAACCGCAAACAATGAGAAGAAACCTTCTTCTTGTACTTAAGTCGGCATTGTGCCTTTTGAATTAATCCCGACGCAATTTCTGTTTTTCATCGTCAAAGTGAAGGTCCATCGGATACAGTAAGGCTGCATTGGTGCGTCGGAATCTAATACTGGTCTCCCACAAAACGCTCAAAGCAAACCATCAACAATGAGAAGACTCAGTCTTTTTGACCGTAAGTCGGCATTGTGGCATTTGAATTAAATCCCGACGCAATTTCTGTGTTTCATCGTCAATACTGAGGGCCATCGGATACAGTAAAGCTGCATTGGTAAATCGGAATATAATACCGGTCTCCCAGGATAAGCTCAAAGCAAACCACAAACAATGAGATGAGTCAGTCTTCTTGTACTTAAGTCGGCATTGTCCCATGTGATTAGAATCCCGACGCAATTTTTGTGTTTCATCTTCAAAGTGAAGGTCCATCGGATACAGTAAAGCTGCATTGGTGCATCGGAATCTTATACTCTGCTCGCAGGAAACGCTCAAGGCAAACCACAAACAATGAGAAGGGTTAGTCTTCTTGAACTTAAGTCGGAATTGCGCCATATGAATGAATTCCCGACGCAAATTCTGTTTTTCATCGTCAAAGTGAAGGTCCATCGGATACAGAAAGGCTGCATTGGTGCGTCGGAATCTAATTCTGGTCTCCCAAGAAACTCTCAAGGCAAACCGCAAACAATGAGAATATTCAGGCTTCTTGTACTTAAGTCGGCATTGTGTCATTTGAATTAAATCCCGACGCAATTTCTGTGTTACATCGTCAATGTGAAGATCCGTCGGAATCAGAAAGGCTGCTTTGGTGCATCGGAATCTAATACTGGTCCCCCAGGAAACGCTCAAAGCAAACCTCAAACAATGAGAAGAGTATGTCTTCTTGTACCTTGTCGGCATTGAGCCATTTGAATTAAATCCCGACGCAATTTCTGTGTTTCATCGTCAACGTGACGGTTTATCGGATACAATTAAGCTGCATTGGTACATCGGAATCTTATACTGGTCTCCCACTATACGCTCAAAGCAAACCACTGACAATGAGAAGAATCAGTTGTCTTGTACTTAAGTCGGCATTGCGCCATTTGAATAAATTCCCGACGCAATTTCTGTGCTTCATCGTCAATGTGAAGGTCCAATGGATACAGTTAAGCTGCATTGGTGCGTCGGAATCTAATACTGGTCGCCCAGGAACAGCTCAAAGCAAACCACCAACAATGAGAAGAAACCTTCTTCTTGTACTTAAGTCGGCATTGTGCCAATTGAATTAAATCCCGACGCAATTTCTGTTTATTATCGTCAATGTGAAGGTCCATCGGATACAGTAAGGCTGCATTGGTGCATCGGAATCTAATACTGGTCTCCCAGGAAACGCTCTAGGCAAACCACAAACAATGAGAGGATTCAGGCTTCCTGTAACTTGTCGGCATTGTGCCATTAGAATTAAATCCCGTCGCAATTTCTTGTCTCATCGTCAATGTGAAGGTCCATCGGATACAGTGAAGCTGCATTGGTGCATCGGAATCTAATACTGGTCTTCCAGGAAACGCTCAAAGCAAACCACAAACAATGAGAAGAGTCAGTCTTCTTGTACTTAAGTCGGCATTGTGCTATTTCAATTAAATACCGACGCAATTTCTGTGTTACATCGTAAATGTGAAGATCCGTTGGATTCAGTAAGGCTGCTTTGGTGCATCGGAATTTGATACAGGTCTCCCAGGAGACGCTGAAAGCAAACCACAAACAATAAGGAGAGTCAGTCTTCTTGTACCTTGTCGGCATTGAGCCATTTGAATTTAATCCCGACGCAATCTCTGTGTTTCATCGTCAATGTGACGGTCCATCGTATACAGTAAAGCTGCATAGGTGCATGGGAATCTTATACTGGTCTCCTAGGAAACTCTCAAAGCAAACGACAAACAATGAGAACAGTCAGTCTTCTTGTACTTAAGTCGGCATTGCGCCATTTGAATTAATTCCCGACGCAATATCTGTGTATCATCGTCAATGTGAAGGTCCATCGGATGCAGTAAAGCTGCATTGGTGCAACGGAATCTGATACTGTTCTCCCAGGAATCGCTCAAAGCAAACCACAAAAAATGAGAAGAGTCAGTCGTCTAGTACTTAAGTCGGCATTGTGCCATTTGAATTAAATCCCGACGCAATTTCTGTGTTTCATCGTCAATGTTAAGGTCATTCGGATACAGTAAAGCTGCATTGGTGCATCGGTATCTAATACTGGTCTCCCAGGAACTCTCAAAGCAAACCACAAACAATGAGAAGAGTCAGTCTTCTTCTACTTAAGTCGGCATTGTGCCATTTGAATTAAATCCCGACGCAATGTCTGTGTTTCATCGGCAATGTGAAGGTCCATCGGATTCAGAAAAGCTGCATTGGTGCATCGGAATCTAATACTGGGCTTCCAGGAAACGCTCAAAGCAAACCACAAACAATGAGAAGAGTCAGTCTTCGTGTACTTAAGTCGGAATTGCGCTATTTGAATTCATTCCTGACGCAATTTCTGTTTTTCAAAGTCAATGTGAGGGTCCATCGGAGACAGTAAAGCTGCATTGGTGCATCGGAATCTTATACTGTTCACCCAGGAAATGCTCAAAGCAAACCACAAACGGAGAGAAGAAACAGTCTTCTGGTACTTAAGCCGGCATTGTGCCATGTGAATTAAATCCCGACGCAATTTCTATGTTTCATCGTCAATGTGAAGGTCCATCGGATACAGTAAAGCTGCATCGGTGCATCGGAATCTAATACTGGTCTCCCAGGAAACGCTCAAGCAACCCACAAACAATGAGAAGAGTCAGTCTTCTTGTACTTAAGTCTGCTTTGCGCCTTATGAATTAAACCCCGACGCAATTTCTGTGTTTCATCGGCAATGTGAAGGTCCATCGGATACAGTAAAGCTGTATTGGAGCATCGGAATCTATTACTGGTCTCCCAGGAATCGCTCAAAGCTAACTACAAACAATGAGAAGAGTCAGTCTTCTTGTACTTAAGTCGGCATTGTGCCAATTGAATTAAATCCCGACGCAAATTCTGTGTTTCTTCCTGTATGTTAAGGTCCATTGGATACAGTAAGGCGGCATTGGTGCAGCGGAATGTAATACTGGTCTCCCAGGAAACGCTCAAAGCAAACAACAAACAATGAGAAGAGTCAGACTTCTAGTACTTAAGTCGGCATTGTGCCATTTAAATTAAATCCCGAAGCAATGACTGTGTTTCATCGTCAATGTGAAAGTCCATCGGACACAGTAAAGCAGCATTGGTGAATCGGAATCTAATACTGGTCTCCCAGGAAACGCTAAAGGCAAACCACAAACAATGAGAAGAGTCAGTCTTCTTGTACTTAAGTCGGTGTTGTGCCATTTGAATTAAATACCGACACAATATCGGTGTTTCATCGTCATTGTGAAGGTCCATCGTATACAGTAAACCTGTATTGGTGCATCGGAATCTTATACTGGTCTCCAAGGAAACGCTCAAAGCAAACCTCAAACAATGAGAAGAGTCTGTCTTCTTGTACTCAAGTCGGCATTGTGCGTTTCCTACTAATCCTGACGCAATGTCTGTGTTACATCGTCAATGTGAAGGTCCATCGGATACAGAAAAGCTGTTTATGTGCATCGGAATCTAATACTGTTCTCCCAGAAAACGCTCAAAGCAAACCACAAACAATGCGAAGAGAGAGTCTTCTTGTACTTATGTCGGCATTCTGTCGTTTGAATTAAATCCCGACGCAATTTCTGTGTGACATCGTCAATGTGAAGGTCCTTCGGTTTCAGTAGAGCTGCATTGGTGCATCGGAATCAGATACTGGTCTCCCAGGAAACGCTCAAAGCAAACCACAAAAAATGAGAAGAGTCGGTCTTCTTGTACTTAAGTCCGCATCGTGCCATATGAATTAAATCCGGACGCAATTTGTGTGTTACATCGTCAAAGTGAAGATCCGACGGATTCAGTAAGGCTGCATTGGGGCATCGGAACCTAACACTGGTCTCCCATGAAACCCCCAAAGCAAACCACAAACAATTAGGAGAGTCAGTCTTCTTGTACCTTGTCGGCATTGAGCCATTTGCATTACATCCCGACGCAACTTCTGTGTTTCATCGTCAATGCCATGGTCCATCGGATACCGTAAAGCTGCATTGGTGCATCGGAATCTAATACTGTTCACCCAGGAAACGCTCAAAGCAAACCACACACAATGAGAAGAGTCAGTCATCTTGTACTTAAGTCAGCTTTGCGCCTTATGAATTAAACCCCGACGCAATTTTTGTGTTTCATCGTCCATCTGGAGGTTCATCGGATATAGTAAGGCAGCTTTGGTGTATCGGAATCTAATACTGGTCTCCCAGGAAACGCTCAAAGCGAACCAGAAGCAATTAGAAGAGTCAGTCTTCTTTTACTTAAGTCGGCATTGTGCCATTAGAATTAAATCCCGACGCAATTTCTATGTTTCATCGGCAATGTAAAGGTCCATCGGATACAGTAAAGCTGCATTGGAGCATCGGAATCTAATACTGGTCTCCCAGGAATCGCTCAAAGCTAACCACAAACAATGAGAAGAGTCAGTCTTCTTGTACTTAAGTCGGCATTGTGCCAATTGTATTCAATCCCGACGCAATTTCTGTGTTTAATCCTGTATGTTATGGTCCATCGGATACAGTAAGGTAGCATTGGTGCAGCGATATGTAATACTGGTCTCCCAGGAAACCCTCAAAGCAAACAACAAACAATGAGAAGAGTCAGACTTCTAGTACTTAAGTCGACATTGTGCCATTTGAATTAATTCCCGACGCAAATTCTGTGTTACTTTGTCAATGTGTAGGTCCATCGGATACAGTAAAGCTACATTGATGCATCGGAATCTAATACTGTACGCCCAGGAAACGCTCAATGCAAACCTCAAACAATGAGATGACTCAGTCTTCTTGTACTTAAGTCGGCATCATGCCATATCAATTAAATCCCGACGCTATTTGTGTGTTACATCGTCAATGTGAAGATCCGACGGATTCAGTAAGGCTGCATTGGGGCATCGGAACCTAACACTGGTCTCCCATGAAATCCCCAAAGCAAACCACAAACAATTAGGAGAGTCAGTCTTCTTGTACCTTGTCGGCATTGAGCCATTTGAATTAAATCCCGACGCAACTTCTGTGTTTCATCGTCAATGCCAAGGTCCATCGGATACCGTAAAGCTGCATTGGTGCATCGGAATCTAATACTGTTCACCCAGGACACGCACAAAGCAAACCACAAACAATGAGAAGAGTCAGTCTTCTTGTACTTAAGTTAGCTTTGCGCCTTATGAATTAAACCCCGACGCAATTTCTGTGTTTCATCGTCAATCTGAAGGTTCATCGGATATAGTAAGGGAGCATTGGTGTATCGGAATCTAATACTGGTCTCCCAGGAAACGCTCAAAGCAAACCACAAACAATGAGAAGAGTCAGACTTCTAGAACTTAAGTCGGCATTGTGCCATTAGAATTAAATCCCGACGCAATTTCTATGTTTCATCGGCAATGTGAAGGTCCATCGGATACAGTAAAGCTGCATTGGAGCATCGGAATCTAATACTGGTCTCCCAGGAATCGCTCAAAGCTAACCACAAACAATGAGAAGAGTCAGTCTTCTTGTACTTAAGTCGTCATTGTGCCAATTGAATTCAATCCCGTCGCAATTTCTGTGTTTCATCCTGTATCTTAAGGTCCATTGGATACAGTAAGGCGGCATTGGTGCAGCGGAATGTAATACTGGTCTCCCAGGAAACGCTCAAAGCAAACCACAAACAATGAGAAGAGTCAGTCTCCTTGTACTTATGCCGGCATTGTGCGATTTGAATTATATCCCGACGCAAATTCTGTGTTACTTTGGCAATGTGTTGGGCCATCGGATACAGTAAAGCTACATTGATGCATCGGAATCTGATACTGTTCGCCCAGGAAACGCTCAAAGCAAACCTCAAACAATGAGATGACTCAGTCTTCTTGTACTTAAGTCGGCATCGTGCCATATGAATTAAATCCCGACGCAATTTGTGTGTTACATCGTTAATGTGAAGATCCGACGGATTCTGTAAGGCTGCATTGGGGCATCGGAACCCAATACTTGTCTCCCATGAAACCCTCAAAGCAAACCACAAACAATTAGGAGAGTCAGTCTTCTTGTACCTTGTCGGCATTGAGCCATCTGAATTAAATCCCGACGCAACTTCTGTGTTTCATCGTCACTGCCAAGGTCCATCGGATACCGTAAAGCTGCATTGGTGGATCGGAATCTAATACTGTTCACCCAGGAAACGCTCAAACCAAACCACAAACAATGAGAAGAGTCAGTCGTCTTGTACTAAACCGGCATTGTGCCATTTGAATTAAATCCCGACGCAATTTCTATGTTTCATCGTCATTGTGAAGGTCCATCGGATACAGTAAAGCTGCATTGTTGCATCGGAATCTAATTCTGGTCTCCCAGGAAACGCTCAAAGCAAACCAAAAACAATGAGAAGAGTCAGTCTTCTAGTACATAAGTCGGTATTGTGTGATTTGATTTAAATCCCGACGCAATTTCTGTTTTTCATCGTCAATGAGAAGGTCCATCGGATACAGTATGGCTGCGTTGGTGCATCGGAATCAAATACTGGTCTCCCAGGAAACGCTTAAAGTAAACCACAAACAACGGGAAGAGTCAGTCTTCTTGTATTTAAGTCAGCATTGTACGAGTTGAACAAAATCTCGACGCAATTTCTGTTTTTAATCGTCAATGTGAAGGAGCATCGGATACACTAAGGCTGCATTCGTGCGTCGGCATCTAATACTGGTCTCCCAGGAAACGTTCAAAGCAAACCACAAACAATGAGAAGAGTCAGTCGTCTTGTACTAAACCGGCATTGTGCCATTTGAATTAAATCCCGACGCAATTTCTATGTTTCATCGTCATTGTGAAGGTCCATCGGATACAGTAAAGCTGCATTGTTGCATCGGAATCTAATTCTGGTCTCCCAGGAAACGTTCAAAGCAAACCACAAACAATGAGAAGAGTCAGTCGTCTTGTACTAAACCGGCATTGTGCCATTTGAATTATATCCCGACGCAATTTCTATGTTTCATCGTCATTGTGAAGGTCCATCGGATACAGTAAAGCTGCATTGTTGCATCGGAATCTAATTCTGGTCTCCCAGGAAACGCTCAAAGCAAACCAAAAACAATGAGAAGAGTCAGTCTTCTAGTACATAAGTCGGTATTGTGTGATTTGATTTAACTCCCGACGCAATTTCTGTCTTTCATCGTCAATGAGAAGGTCCATCGGATACAGTAAGGCTGCATTCGTGCGTCGGCATCTAATACTGTTCACCCAGGAAACGCTCAAAGCAAACCACAAACAATGAGAAGAGTCAGTCGTGTTGTACTAAACCGGCATTGTGCCATTTGAATTAAATCCCGACGCAATTTCTATGTTTCATCGTCAGTGTGAAGGCCCATCGGATACAGTAAAGCTGCCTTGTTGCACCGGAATCTAATTCTGGTCTCCCAGGAAACGCTCAAAACAAACCAAAAACAATGAGAAGAGTCAGTCTTCTAGTACATAAGTCGGTATTGTGTGATTTGATTAAAATCGCGACGCAATTTCTGTTTTTCATCGTCAATGAGAAGGTCCATCGGATACAGTAAGGCTGCGTTGGTGCATCGGAATCAAATACTGGTCTCCCAGGAAACGCTTAAAGTAAACCACAAACAATGAGAAGAGTCTGCCTTCTTGCACTTAAGTCGGCATTGTGCCATTTGAATTAAATCCCGACGCCATTTCTGCGTTTCATCGTCAATGCGAAGCTCCATCGGATACAGTAAAGCTGCATTGGTGCATAGGAATCTAACACTGGTCTCCCAGGAAACGCTCAAAGCAAACCACAAACAATGAGAATCAGTCTTCTTGTACTTAAGTTGGCATTGTGCCATTTAAATTAAATCCCAACACAATTTCGGTTTTTCACCGTCAATGTGAAGGTCCATCGGATACAGTAAGGCTGCATTGGTGCATCGGAATCTAATACTGGTCTCCCATGAAACGCTCAAAGCAAACCACAAACAATTAGAAGAGTCAGTCTTCTTGTACTTATGTCGGCATTGTGCCATTTGAATTAAATCCCGATGCAATTTCTGTGTTTCATCATGTATTTTAAGGGCCATTGGATACAGTAAGGTGGCATTGGTGCATCGGAAACTAATGCTGGTCTCCTAGGAAACGCTCAAAGCAAACAACAAACATTGAGAAGAGTCAGTCTTCTTGTACTTAAGTCTGCATTGTCCCATTTGAATTAAATCCTGACGCAATTTCTGTGTTCCATCGTCAATGTAAAGGTCCATCGGACACAGTAAAGCTGCATTGGTGAATAGCAATCTAATACTGCTCTCCCAGGAAACGCCGAAAGCAAACCACAAACAATGCGAAGCGTCGGTCATCTTGTACTTAAGTCGGCATTGTGCCATTTGAATTAAATCCCGACGCAATTTCGGTGTTTCATCGTGAAAGTGAAGGTCCATCGGATACAGTAAAGCTGCATTGGTGCATCGGAATCTAATACTGGTCTCCCAGGAAACGCTCATAGCAAACAACAAACAATGAGAAGAGTTAGTCTTCTTGTACTTAAGTCGGCATTGTGCCATGTGAATTATATCCCGATGCAATTTCTGTGTTTCATCATCAATGTGAAGGTCCATCGGATACAGTTAAGCTTCATTGGTGCATCGGAATCAATACTGGGCTCCCAGGAAACGCTGAAAGCACACCACAAACAATGAGAAGAGTGAGTCTTCTTGTACTTAAGTCGGCATTGTGCCATTTGAATTAACCCCGACGCAATTTCTGTGTTTCATCATGTATGTTAAGGTCCATCAGATACAATAATTCGGCATTTGTGCATCGGAATGTAATACTGGTCTCCCAGGAATCGCTCAAAGCAAACCACAAACAATGAGAAGAGTCAGTCTTCTAGTACTTAAGTCAGCATTGTGCCATTTGAATTAAATCCCGACGCAATGACTGTATTTCATCGTCAATGTGAAGGTCCATCGGACAAAGTAAAGCAGCATTGGTGCATCGGAATCTAATACTGGTCTCCCAGGAAACGCTCAAAGCTAACCACAAACAATGAGAAGAGTCAGTCTTCTTGTACTTAAGTCGGTGTTGTGCCATCTCTATTAAATACCGACGCAGTATCGGTGTTTCATCTCCAATGTGAAGCTCCATCGGAATACAGTAAAGCTGCATTGGTGCATCGGCATCTTATACTGGTCTCCCAGGAACCGCTCAAAGCAAACCTCAAACAATGAGAAGAGTCTGTCTTCTTGTACTTAAGTAGGCATTGTGCGATTCCAACTAATCCCGACGCAATGTCTGTGTTACATCGTCAATGTGAAGGTCCAACGGATACAGTAAAGCTGCATTTGTGCATCGGAATCTAATACTGGTCTCCCAGGAAACGCTCAAAGCAAACCACAAACAATGAGGAGAGTCAGTCTTCTTGTACTTAAACCGGCATTGTGCGATTTGAATTATATCCTGTACCTTGTCGGCATTGTGCCATTTGAATTAAATCCCGACGCAATTTCTGTGTCTCATCGTCAATGTGATTTTCCATCGGATACAGTAAAGCTGCATTGGTGCATCGGAATCTATTACTGGTTTCCCAGGAATCGCTCAAAGCAAACCACAAACAATGAGAAGAGTCAGTCTTCTTGTACTTAAGTCGGCATTGTGCCATTTGAATTAAATCCCGACGCAATTTCTTTGTTTCATCATGTATGTTAAAGTCCATCGGATACAGTAAGGCGGCATTGGTGCATCGGAATGAAATACTGGTGTCCCAGGAAACGCTCAAAGCAAACCACACACAATGAGAAGTGTCAGTCTTCTTGTACTTAAGTCAGCTTTGCGCCTTATGTATTAAACCCCATCGCAATTTCTGTGTTTCATCGTCAATCTGAAGGTTCGTCGGATATAGTAAGGCAGCATTGGTGTATCGGATTCTAATACTGGTCTCCCAGGAAACGCTCAAAGCAAACAACAAACAATGAGAAGAGTCAGCCTTATTGTACTTTAGTTGGCATTGTGCCATTTCAATTAAATTCCGACGCAATTTCTGTGTTTTATCGTCAATGTGAAGGTCCATTGGATACAGTAAGGCTGCATTGGTGCATCGGAATCTAATACTGGTTTCCCAGGAAACGCCCAAAGCAAACCACAAACAAAGAGAGGTGTCAGTCTTCTTTTACTTAAACCGGCATTGTGCGATTTGAATTATATCCCGACGCAAATTCTGCGTTACTTTGTCACTGTGAAGGTCCATCGGATACAGTAAAGCTACATTGATGCATCGGAATCTAATACTGTTCGCCCGGGAAACGCTCAAAGCAAACCTCAAACAATGAGAAGACTCTGTCTTCTTGTACTTAAGTCGGCATTGTGCCATATGAATTAAATCCAGACGCAATTTGTGTGATACTTCGTCAATGTGAAGGTCCATTGGATACAGTAAGGCTGCATTGGTGCATCGGAATCTAATACTGGTCTCCCATGAAACGCTCAAAGTAAACCACAAACAATGAGGAGAGTTAGTCTTCTTGTACCCTGTCGGCATTGAGCCATTTGAATTAACTCCCGACGCAACTACTGTGTTTCATCGTCAATGTCAAGGTCCATCGGATACCGTAAAGCTGCATTGGTGCATCTGAATGAAATACTGTTCACCCAGGAAACGCTCAAAGCAAACCACAAACAATGAGAAGAGTCAGTCGTCTTGTACTTAAGCTGGCATTGTGCCATTTGAAATAAATCCCGACGCAATTTCTATGTTTCATCGTCAATGTGAAGGTCCATCGGATACAATAAAGCTGCATTGGTGCATCGGAATCTAATTGTGGTCGCCCAGGGAACACCCAAAGCATACCACACACAATGAGAAGAGTCAGTCTTCTGCTACTTAAGTCGGCATTGTGCCATTTGAATTAAATCCCGTCGCAATGACTGTGTTTCATAGTCAATGTGAAGGTCCAACGGATACAGTAAAGCTCCATTGGTGCATGGGAATCAGTTACCTGTCTCCCAGTAAACGCTCATAGCAAACCAAAAACAATGAGAAGGGTCTGTCTTCTAGTACATAAGTCAGCACTGTGTGATTTGAATTAAATCCCGTCGCAATTTCTGTTTTTCATCGTCATTGAGAAGATCCATCGGATACAGTAAGGCTGCATTGGTGCGTCGGAATCTAAAACTGATCTCCCAGGAAAGGCTCTTAGCAAACCACAAGCAATGAGAAGAGTCAGCCTCCTTGTACTGAAGACGGCATTGTGCCATTTGAATTAAATCCCGACGCAATTTCTGTGTTTCATCGTCAATGCGAAGGTCCGTCGGATACAGTAAAGCTGCTTTGGTGCATCGGAATCTAATACTGGTCTCCCAGGAAACACTCAAAGCAAACCACAAACAATGAGAAGAGTCAGTCTTCGTGCACTCAAGTCGGCATTGTGCCATTTGAATTAAATCCAGACGCAATTTCTGTGTTTCATCGTCAATGTGAATGTCCATCAGATACAGTAAGGCTGCATTGGTGCAACGGAATCTAATTCTGGTCTCCCAGGAAACACTCAAAGCAAACCACAAACAACGAGAAGAGTCAGTCTTCTTGTACTTATATCGGCATTGTGCAACTTCAATTAAATCCCAACGCAATTTCTGTGTTACATCGTCAATGAGAAGATCCGTCGGATACAGTAAGGCCTCTTTGGTGCATCGGAATCTAATACTGGTCTCCCAGGAAAAGCTCAAAGCAAACCACAAACAATGAGAAGAGTCAGTCTTCTTGTACTTAAGTCTGCATTGTGCCATTTGAATTAAATCCCGACGCAATTTCTGTGTTTCATCGTCAATGTGAAGGTCCATCAGATACAGTAAAGCTGCATTGGTGAATCGGAATCTAATACTGGCCTTCCAGGAAACGCTAAAAAAAACCACAAACTATGAGAAGAGTCACTCTTCTTACACTTAAGTCGGCATTGTGCGATATGAATTCGATCCCGACGCAATTTCTGTGTTTCATCGTCAATGGGAAAGGTCCATCGGTTAGAGTAAAGCTGCATTGGTGCATCGGAATCAACTACGGGTCTCACAGGAAACGCTCTAAGCAAACCACAAACAATGAGAGGAAACAGTCTTCTTATATTTAAGTCGGCATTGTGCCATTTGAATTGAATCCCGACGCATTTTCTGTGTCTTATCGTCAATTTGAAGGTCTATCTGATACAGTAAAGCTGCATTGGTGCATCGGAATCTAATACTGGTCCCCCGGGGAACGCTCACAGCAAACCACAATGAAGAGTCAGTCCTCCTGTACTTAAGTCGGCATTGTGCCGTTTGAATTAAATCCCGACCCTATTTCTGTGTTTCATCGTCAATGTGAAGGTCCATCGGATACAGTAAGGCGGCATTGGTGCATCGGAATCTAATATTGGTCTCCCAGAAAACGCTCAGGAATTAATTCCCGACGCAATTTCTGTGTTTCATCGTCAATGTGAAGGTCCATCGGATACACTAAAGCTGCATTGGTGCATAGGAATCTAATACTGGCCTCCCAGGAAACCCTCAAAGCAAACCACAAACAATGAGAAGAGTCAGTCTCCCTCTTCCTTGTCGGCATTGTGCCATTTGAATTGAATTCCGACGCAATTTCGGTGTTTCATCATCAATGAGAAGGTCCATCGGATACAGTGAAGTTGCATTGGTGCATCGGAATCTAAAACTAATCTTCCAGGATTCGCTCAAAGCAAACCACAAATAATGAGAGGAGTCAGTCTTCAAGTACTTAAGTCGGCATTGTGCCATTTGAATTAAATCCCGACGCAATTTCTGTGTTTCATCGTCAATGAGACGTTCCATCCGATACAGTAAAGCTGCATTGTTGCATCGGAATCAAGTACTGGTCTCCCAGGAAAAGCTCAAAGCAAACCACTAACAATGAGAAGTGTCATTCTTCTTGTACCTTGTATGAATTGTGACATTTGAGTTAAATCCCAACGCAATTTCTGTGTTTCATCGTCAATGTGAAGGTCCATCAGATACAGTAAAGCTGCATTGGTGAATCGGAATCTAATACTGGGCTCCCAGGAAACGCTCAAAGCAAACCACAAACTATGAGAAGAGTCAGTCTTCTTATACTTAGGTCGGCATTGTGCGATGTGAATTCGATCCCGACGCAATTTCGGTGTTTCATCGTCATGAGAAGGTCCATCGGAAACAGTAAGGTTCCATTGGTGCATCGGAATCTAAAACTAATCTTCCAGGAAACGCTCAAAGCAAACCACAAATAATGAGAGGAGTCAGTCTTCAAGTACTTAAGTCGGCATTGTGCCATTGAAATTAAATCCACACGCAATTTCTGTGTTTCATCGTCAATGAGACGGTCCATCCGATACAGTAAAGCTGCATTGTGGCATCGGAATCAAGTACTGGTCTCCCAGGAGACGCGCAAAGCAATCCAAAAACAATGAGAATAGTCAGTCATCTTGTACTTCAGTCGGCATTGTGCCATTTGAATTAATTCCCGACGCAATTTCAGTGTTTCATCGTCAATATGAAGGTCCATCGGATACAGTAAGCTGCATTGGTGCATCGGAATCTAATACTGGTGTCCCAGGAAACGCTCAAAGCAAACCTCAAACAATGAGAAGTTTCAGTCTTCTTGTACATAAGTCGGCATTGTGCCATTTGAATTAAATCCCGCTGCAATTTCTGTGTATCATTGTCAATGTGAAGGTGCATCGGATTCAGTAAAGCTGCACTGGTGCATCGAAATCAAATACTGGTTTCCAAGGAAACGCTCAAAGCAAACCACCAACAATGAGAAGGGTCAGTCTTCTTGTACTTAAGTCGGCATTGTGCCATTTGAACTAAATCCCGACGCAATTTTTATGTTTCATCATGAAAGTGAAGGTCCAATGGATGCAGTAAAGCTGCATTAATGCATCGGAATCTAATACTGGACTTCCAGGAAACGCTCAAAAGAAACCACAAACAATGAGAGGAGTCAGCCATCTTGCACCTTCTCGACATAGTGCCATTTGATTTAATTCCCGACGCATTTTCTGTGTTTCATAGTCAATGTGAAGGTCCATCTGATACACTAAAGCTGCATTGGTGCATAGGAATCTAATACTGGTCTCCCAGGAAACCCTCAAAGCAAACCACAAACAATGAGAAGAGTAAGTCTCCCTCTTCCTTGTCGGCATTGTGCCATTTGAATGGAATTCCGACGCAATTTCGGTGTTTCATCGTCAATGAGAATGTCCATCGGATACAGTAAGGTTGCATTGGTGCATCGGAATCTAAAACTAATCTTCCAGGAAACGCTCAAAGCAAACCACAAATAATGAGAGGAGTCAGTCTTCAAGTACTTAAGTCGGCATTGTGCCATTTGAATTAAATCCCGACGCAATATCTCTGTTTCGTCGTCAATGTGAGAGACCATGGGATGCAGTAAAGCTGCATTGGTGCATCGGAATCTAATACTGGTCTCCAAGGAAATGCTCAAAGCAAATCAGAAACAATGAGAAGAGACAGTCTTCTTGTACTTAAGTCGGCATTGTGCCATTTGAATTAAATCCCGACACAATTTCTGTGTTTCATCGTCTACGTGATGGTCCATCGGAAAAAGTAAGGGAGCATTGGTGCATCGGAATCTAATACTGGTCTCCCAGAATACGCTCAAAGCAAAACACAAACAATGAGAAGAGTCAGTCTTCTTGTACTTGGGTTGGCATTGGGCCATTTGAATTAAATCCCGACGCTATTTCTGTGTTTCATCGTCAGTGTGAAGGTCCATCGGATACAGTAGAGCTCCAATGGTGCGTCGGAATCTAGTACTGGTCTCCTACAAAAGTCTCAAAGCAAACCACAAACAATGAGAAGAGACAGTCTTCTTATACTTAAGTCGGCATTATGACATTTGAATTAAATCCCGACGCAATTTCAGAGTTTCATCGTCAATGTGAAGGTCTATTGGATACTGTACAGCTCCATTGTTGCACCGGAATCTATTACTGGTCTCCCAGGAAACGCTCAAAGCATACCACGAACAATGGGGAGAGTCAGTCTTCTTGTACTTAAGTCGGCATTGTGCGATTTGAATTAAATCCCGACGCAATTTCTGTGTTTCATCGTCAATGTGAAGGTCCATCGGATACAGTAAAGAGGCATTGGTCCGTCGGAATCTAATACTGATCTCCCAGGAAACGCTCAAAACAAACCACAAACAATGACAATAGTCAGTTTTCTTGTACTTAAGTTGGCATTGTGACATTTGAATTACATCCCGACGCAATGCCTGTGTAACATCGTCAATGTGAAGGTCCGTCGGATACAGTAAAGCTGCATTGGTTCCTTTTTAATCTAATAGTGGTCTCCCAGGAAACGTTCAAAGCAAACCACAAACAATGTGAAGAGTCGGTCTTCTTGTACTTAAGTTTGCATTGTGCCATTTAAATTAAATCCCGGCGCAATTTCTGTGTTTCATCGTCAATGTGCCTGTCCATCAGACACATTAAAGCAGCATTGGTGCATCGAAATCAAACCCTGGTCTCCAAGGAAACGCCCAAATCAAACCACAAACTATGAGAAAAGTCAGTTTTCTTGTACTTATGTCGGCATTGTGCCATTTGAATTAAATCACGTCGCAATTTATGTGTTTCATCGTCGATGTGAAGGTCCATCGGATACAGTAAAGCTGCAATGGTGCATCGGCATCTAATACTGGTCTCCCAGGAAAGCCTAGAAGCAGACCACAAACAATGAGAAGAGTCAGTCTTCTTGTACTTATGTCGGCATAGTGCCAACAGAATTAAATCCCGACGCAATTTCTGTGTTTTATCGTCAATGTGAACGTCCATCGGATAGAGTAAAGCTGCATTGGTGCCTCTGAATCAAATACTGGACTCCCAGGAAACGTTCAAAGCAAACCACAAACAATGAGGAGGGTCTGTCTCCTTGTACTTATGTCGGCATTGTGCCATTTAAATTAAAGCCCAATGCAATATTTGTGTTTCATCGGCAATGTGAAGGTAGACCGGATCCTGTAAGGCTGCATTGGTGCATCGGAATCAAATACTGGTCTCCCAGGAAACGCTCAAAGCAAACCACAAACAATGAGAAGATTCAGTCTTCTTGTACTTAAGTCGGCATTGGGCCATTTGAATTAAATCCCGACGCAATTTCTGTGTTTCATCGTCAATGTGAAGGTCCTTCGGATCCTGTAAGGCTGCATTGGAGCATCGGAATCAAATACTGGTCTCCCAGGAAACGCTCAAAGCAAACCACAAACAATGAGAAGAGTCAGTCTTCTTGTACATAAGTCAGCATTGTGCCATTTGAATTAAATCCATGACGCAATGTCTGTGTTTCATGGTCAATGTGAAGGTCCATCGGATATGGTAAAGCTGCATTGGGGCATCGGAATCAAATACTGGTCTCCCACGAAACGCTCAAAGCAAACCACAAACAACGAGAAGAGTCAGTCTTCTTGTACTTAAGTCGGCATTGGGCCATTTGAATTAAATCCCGACGCAATTTCTGTGTTTCATCGTCAATGTGAAGGTACATCGGATACAGTAAGGCTGCATTGGTACATTGGAATCTAATACTGATTTCCCAGGAAACGCTCAAAGCAAACTACAAACAATGAGAAGATTCAGTCTTCTTGTACTTAAGTCGGCATTGTACCATTTGAATTAAATCCCGACGCAATTTCCGTGTTTCATCGTCAATGTGAAGGTTCATTGGATACAGTAAAGCTGCATTGGTGCATCGGAAACTAATTCTGGTCTCCCAGGAAACGCTCAAAGCATACCGCAAACAAAGGGAAGAGTCAGTCTTCTTGTACGTAAGGTGGCATTTTACCATTTGAATTCAATCCCGAAGCAGTATCAGAGTAGCTTCGTCAATGTGAAAGTCCATCGGATACAGTAGAGCTGCATTGGTGCATTGAAATCAAATACTGGTCTCCCAGGAAACGTTCAAAGCAAATTACAAACAATGAGAAGAGTCAGTCTTCCTGTACTTAAGTCGGCATTGTGCCATTTGAACATGATCCCGACGCAATTTCTGAGTTTCATCGTCAATAAGAACGTCCATCGGATACAGTAAAGCTGCATTGGTGCATCGGAATCAAATACTGGTCTCCCAGGAAACGCTCAAAGCAAACCATATACCATGAGAAGAGTCAGTCCTCTTGTACCTTGACCTCATTGTGCCATTTGAATTAAATCCCGACGCAATAACTATGTTTCATCGTCAATGTGAAGGTCCATTCTGCCATTTGAATTGAATTCCGACGCAATTACTGTGTGTCATCGCCAATTTGAACGTCCTTCGGATACTGTAAAGATGCATTGGTCCATCGGAATCAAATTCTGGACTCCCAGGATAGGCTGAAAGCATACCATAAACCATGAGAAGAGTCAGACTTCTTGTACCTTGTCCTCATTGTGCCATTTGAATTAAATCCCGACGCAATTTCTCTGTTTCATTGTTAATGTGAAGGTCCATCGGATACAGTAACGCTGCAATGGTGTTTCGGAATCTAATACTGGTGTCCCAGGAGACGCTCAAAGCAAACCACAAACAATGAGAAGAATCAGTCTTCTTGTACTTATGTCGGCAGTGTGCCATTTGAAATAAATCCCGACGCAATTTCTGTCTTTCATCGTCAATGTGAAAGTCTATTGGATACAGTACAGCTGCATTGGTGCATCGGATTCAAATACTGGTCTCCCTGGAAAAGCTCAAAGCAAACCACAAACAATGAAAAGAGTCAGTCTTCTTGTACTTAAGCCGGCATTGTGTTATGTGAATTAAATCCCGGAGCAATTTCTGTGTTTCATCGTCTATGTGAATCTCCATCGGATACAGTAAAGCTGCATTGGTGCATCGGAATCTAATACTGGTCTCTTTCGAAACGCTCAAAGCAAACGACAAACAATGAGAAGAGTCAGTCTTCTTGTACTTAAGTTGGGATTGTGCCATTTGAATTATATCCCGACCCAGTTTCTGTGTTTCATCGTCAATGTGAATGTCCGTCGGATACAGTAAAGCGGCATTGGTGCATTGGATTGTAATACTGGTCTCCCAGGAAACGCCCAAAGCAAACCACCAACAATGAGAAGTGTCAGTCTTCTTGTAGTTAAGTCGGCATTGTGCCATTTGAATTAAATCCCGATGCAATGTCTTTGTGACATCGTCAATGTGAAGTTCCATCGGATAAGTAAAGCTGCATTGGTGCATCGGAATTAAATACTGGTGTCCCAGGAAACACTCAAAGCAAACCACAAACAATGAGAAGAGTCAGTCTTCTTGTACTTAAGTCGCCATTATGCGACTTGAATTGAATACCAACGCAAATTCTATTTTTCATCGTCAAAGTGAAGGTCCATCGGATACAGAAATGCTGCATTGGTGCGTCGGAATCTAATTCTGGTCTCCCAGGAAACGCTCAAAGGAAACCGCAAACAATGAGAAGATTCAGGCTTCTTGTACTTAAGTCTTCATTGAGCCATTTGAATTAAATCCCGACGCAATTTCTATGTTTTATCGTCAACGTGAAGGTCCGTCGGATACAATAAAGCTGGAATGGTGCGTCCGAATCTAATACTGGTCACCCAGGGAACGCTCAAACAAATCACAATCAATGAGAAGGGTCAGTCGTCTTGTACCTAAGTCATCATTGAGCGAATTGATTTAAATCCCGACGCAATTTCAGTGTTTCATCGTGAATGTGAGGGGCTATCGAATGCAGTAAAGCTGCATTGGTGCATATGAATCTAACACTGGTCTCCCAGGAAATGATCAAAGCAAACCACAAACAATGAGTAGAGTCAGTCTTCTTTTACTTACGTCGGCATTGTGCCATTTATTTTAAATACCGACGAAATTTCTGTGTTTAATCGTCAATGTGAAGGTCCATCGGATACAGTAAAGCTGCATTGGTGTGTCGGAATCTAATACTGGTCTCCCAGGAAAAGCTCAAAGCAAACCACAAACAATGAGAAGAAACCTTCCTCTTGTACTTAAGTCGGCATTGTGCCATTTGAATTAAATCCCGACGCAATTTCGGTTTTTCATCGTCAATGTGAAGGTCCATCGCATAGAGTAAGGCTGCATTGGCGCATCGGAATCTAATACTGGTCTCCCAGGAAACGCTCTAAGCTACCCACAAACATGAGAGGATTCAGTCTTCCTGTAACTTGTCGGCATTGTACCATTAGAATTATATCCCGACGCGATCTCTGTGTCTCATCGTCAATGTGAAGGTCCATCGGATACAGTAAAGCTGCAGTGGTTCATCGGAATCTAATACTGGTCTTCCAGGAAACGCTCAAAGCAAACCACAAACAATGAGAAGAGTCAGTCTTCTTGTACTTAAGTCAGCATTGTGCCATTTGAATTAAATCCCGACGCAATGTCTGTGTTTCATCGTCAATGTGAGGGTCCATCGGATACACTAAGGCTGCATTCGTGCGTCGGCATCTAATACTCGGCTCCCAGGAAACGCCCAAAGCAATCTACCAACAATGAGAAGTGTCAGTCTTCTTGTACTTAAGCCGGCATTGTGTTATGTGAATTAAATCCCGGCGCAATTTCTGTGTTTCATCGTCAATGTGAATCTCCATCGGATACAGTAAAGCTGCATTGGTGCATCGGAATCTAATGGTCTCTTACGAAACGCTCAAAGCAAACGATAAACAATGAGAAGAGTCAGTCTTCTTGTAGTTAAGTCGGCATTGTGCCATTTGAATTAAATCCCGATGCAATGTCGTTGTTTCATCGTCAAAGTGAAGGTCCATCAGATAAGTAAAGCTGCATTGGTGCATCGGAATCAAATACTGGTGTCCCAGGAAACGCTCAAAACAAACCACAAACAATGAGAAGAGTCAGTCTTCTTGTACTTAAGTCGCCATTATGCGACTTGAATTAAATAATAACGCAAATTCTGTTTTTCATCGTCAAAGTGAAGGTCCATCGGATACAGAAAGGCTGCATTGGTGCGTCGGAATCTAATTCTGGTCTCCCAGGAAACGCTCAAAGGAAACCGCAAACAATGAGAAGATTCAGGCTTCTTGTACTTAAGTCTTCATTGTGTCATTTGAACAAAATCCCGACGCAATTTCTGTGTTACATCGTCAATGTGAAGATCCGGCGGAATCAGAATGGCTGCTTTGGTGCATCGGAATCTAATACTGGTCTCCCAGGTAACGCTCAAAGCAAACCACAAACAATGAGGAGTGTCTGTCTTGTTGTACCGTGTCGGCATTGAGCCATTTGAATTAAATCCCGACGCAATTTCTCTATTTCAACGTCAACGTGAAGGTCCATCGGATACAGTAAGGCCGCATTGGTGTATCGGAATCTAATTCTGGTCTTCCAGGAAACGCTCAAAGCAAACCACAAAGAATGGGAAGAGTCAGTCTTCTTGAAATTAAGTCGGCATAGAGCGATTTGAATTAAAACCCGACGCAACTTCTGTGATTCATCGTCATTGTGAAGGTCCATCGGATACAGTAAAGCTGCAATGGTGCGTCCGAATCTAATACTGGTCACCCAGGGACTGCTCAAACAAATCACAATCAATGAGAAGGGTCAGTCATCTTGTACCTAAGTCATCTTTGAGCGAATTGATTTAAATCCCGACGCAATTTCAGTGAATGTGAGGGGCTATCGGATGCAGTAAAACTGCATTGTTGCATATGAATCTAATACTGGTCTCCCAGGAAAAGCTCAAAGCAACCCACAAACAATGAGAAGAAACCTTCTTCTTGTACTTAAGTCGGCATTGTGCCTTTTGAATTAAATCCCGACGCAATTTCTGTTTTTCATCGTCAATGTGAAGGTCCACCGGATACAGTAAGGCCGCATTGGTGTATCGGAATCTAATTCTGGTCTCCCAGGAAAAGCTCAAAGCAAACCACAAACAATGAGAGGAAACCTTATTCTTGTACTTAAGTCGGCATTGTGCCTTTTGAATTAAATCCCGACGCAATTTCTGTTTTTCATCGTCAATGTGAAGGTCCATCGGATAGAGTAAGGCTGCATTGGTGCGTCGGAATCTAATACTGGTCGCCCAGGAAAAGATCAAAGAAAACCGCAAACAATGAGAAGAAACCTTCTTCTTGTACTTAAGTCGGCATTGTGCCTTTTGAATTAATCCCGACGCAATTTCTGTTTTTCATCGTCAAAGTGAAGGTCCATCGGATACAGTAAGGCTGCATTGGTGCGTCGGAATCTAATACTGGTCTCCCACAAAACGCTCAAAGCAAACCATCAACAATGAGAAGACTCAGTCTTTTTGACCGTAAGTCGGCATTGTGGCATTTGAATTAAATCCCGACGCAATTTCTGTGTTTCATCGTCAATACTGAGGGCCATCGGATACAGTAAAGCTGCATTGGTAAATCGGAATATAATACCGGTCTCCCAGGATAAGCTCAAAGCAAACCACAAACAATGAGATGAGTCAGTCTTCTTGTACTTAAGTCGGCATTGTGCCATGTGATTAGAATCCCGACGCAATTTTTGTGTTTCATCTTCAAAGTGAAGGTCCATCGGATACAGTAAAGCTGCATTGGTGCATCGGAATCTTATACTCTGCTCGCAGGAAACGCTCAAGGCAAACCACAAACAATGAGAAGGGTTAGTCTTCTTGAACTTAAGTCGGAATTGCGCCATATGAATGAATTCCCGACGCAAATTCTGTTTTTCATCGTCAAAGTGAAGGTCCATCGGATACAGAAAGGCTGCATTGGTGCGTCGGAATCTAATTCTGGTCTCCCAGGAAACGCTCAAAGCAAACCGCAAACAATGAGAATATTCAGGCTTCTTGTACTTAAGTCGGCATTGTGTCATTTGAATTAAATCCCGACGCAATTTCTGTGTTACATCGTCAATGTGAAGATCCGTCGGAATCAGAAAGGCTGCTTTGGTGCATCGGAATCTAATACTGGTCCCCCAGGAAACGCTCAAAGCAAACCTCAAACAATGAGAAGAGTATGTCTTCTTGTACCTTGTCGGCATTGAGCCATTTGAATTAAATCCCGACGCAATTTCTGTGTTTCATCGTCAACGTGAAGGTTTATCGGATAGAATTAAGCTGCATTGGTACATCGGAATCTTATACTGGTCTCCCACTATACGCTCAAAGCAAACCACTGACAATGAGAAGAATCAGTTGTCTTGTACTTAAGTCGGCATTGCGCCATTTGAATAAATTCCCGACGCAATTTCTGTGCTTCATCGTCAATGTGAAGGTCCAATGGATACAGTTAAGCTGCATTGGTGCGTCGGAATCTAATACTGGTCGCCCAGGAACAGCTCAAAGCAAACCACCAACAATGAGAAGAAACCTTCTTCTTGTACTTAAGTCGGCATTGTGCCAATTGAATTAAATCCCGACGCAATTTCTGTTTATTATCGTCAATGTGAAGGTCCATCGGATACAGTAAGGCTGCATCGGTGCATCGGAATCTAATACTGGTCTCCCAGGAAACGCTCTAGGCAAACCACATACAATGAGAGGATTCAGGCTTCCTGTAACTTGTCGGCATTGTGCCATTAGAATTAAATCCCGTCGCAATTTCTTGTCTCACCATCAATGTGAAGGTCCATCGGATACAGTAAAGCTGCATTGGTGCATCGGAATCTAATACTGGTCTTCCAGGAAACGCTCAAAGCAAACCACAAACAATGAGAAGAGTCAGTCTTCTTGTACTTAAGTCGGCATTGTGCCATTTCAATTAAATACCGACGCAATTTCTGTGTTACATCGTAAATGTGAAGATCCGTTGGATTCAGTAAGGCTGCTTTGGTGCATCGGAATTTGATACAGGTCTCCCAGGAGACGCTGAAAGCAAACCACAAACAATAAGGAGAGTCAGTCTTCTTGTACCTTGTCGGCATTGAACCATTTGAATTTAATCCCGACGCAATCTCTGTGTTTCATCGTCAATGTGACGGTCCATCGTATACAGTAAAGCTGCATAGGTGCATGGGAATCTTATACTGGTCTCCCAGGAAACTCTCAAAGCAAACGACAAACAATGAGAACAGTCAGTCTTCTTGTACTTAAGTCGGCATTGCGCCATTTGAATTAATTCCCGACGCAATATCTGTGTATCATCGTCAATGTGAAGGTCCATCGGAATCTGATACTGTTCTCCCAGGAATCGCTCAAAGCAAACCACAAAAAATGAGAAGAGTCAGTCGTCTAGTACTTAAGTCGGCATTGTGCCATTTGAATTAAATCCCGACGCAATTACTGTGTTTCATCGTCAATGTGAAGGTCATTCGGATACAGTAAAGCTGCATTGGTGCATCGGTATCTAATACTGGTCTCCCAGGAACTCTCAAAGCAAACCACAAACAATGAGATGACTCAGTCTTCTTGTACTTAAGTCGGCATCGTGCCATATGAATTAAATCCCGACGCAATTTGTGTGTTACATCGTTAATGTGAAGATCCGACGGATTCTGTAAGGCTGCATTGGGGCATCGGAACCCAATACTTGTCTCCCATGAAACCCTCAAAGCAAACCACAAACAATTAGGAGAGTCAGTCTTCTTGTACCTTGTCGGCATTGAGCCATCTGAATTAAATCCCGACGCAACTTCTGTGTTTCATCGTCACTGCCAAGGTCCATCGGATACCGTAAAGCTGCATTGTTGCATCGGAATCTAATTCTGGTCTCCCAGGAAACGCTCAAAGCAAACCAAAAACAATGAGAAGAGTCAGTCTTCTAGTACATAAGTCGGTATTGTGTGATTTGATTTAACTCCCGACGCAATTTCTGTCTTTCATCGTCAATGAGAAGGTCCATCGGATACAGTAAGGCTGCATTCGTGCGTCGGCATCTAATACTGTTAACCCAGGAAACGCTCAAAGCAAACCACAAACAATGAGAAGAGTCAGTCGTGTTGTACTAAACCGGCATTGTGCCATTTGAATTAAATCCCGACGCAATTTCTATGTTTCATCGTCAGTGTGAAGGTCCATCGGATACAGTAAAGCTGCCTTGTTGCACCGGAATCTAATTCTGGTCTCCCAGGAAACGCTCAAAACAAACCAAAAACAATGAGAAGAGTCAGTCTTCTAGTACATAAGTCGGTATTGTGTGATTTGATTAAAATCGCGACGCAATTTCTGTTTTTCATCGTCAATGAGAAGGTCCATCGGATACAGTAAGGCTGCGTTGGTGCATCGGAATCAAATACTGGTCTCCCAGGAAACGCTTAAAGTAGACCACAAACAATGAGAAGAGTCTGAATTCTTGCACTTAAGTCGGCATTGTGCCATTTGAATTAAATCCCGACGCCATTTCTGCGTTTCATCGTCAATGCGAAGCTCCATTGGATACAGTAAAGCTGCATTGGTGCATAGGAATCTAACACTGGTCTCCCAGGAAACGCTCAAAGCAAACCACAAACAATGAGAATCAGTCTTCTTGTACTTAAGTCTGCATTGTCCCATTTGAATTAAATCCTGACGCAATTTCTGTGTTCCATCGTCAATGTAAAGGTCCATCGGACACAGTAAAGCTGCATTGGTGAATAGCAATCTAATACTGCTCTCCCAGGAAACGCCGAAAGCAAACCACAAACAATGCGAAGCGTCGGTCATCTTGTACTTAAGTCGGCATTGTGCCATTTGAATTAAATCCCGACGCAATTTCGGTGTTTCATCGTGAAAATGAAGGTCCATCGGATACAGTAAAGCTGCATTGGTGCATCGGAATCTAATACTGGTCTCCCAGGAAACGCTCATAGCAAACAACAAACAATGAGAAGAGTTAGTCTTCTTGTACTTAAGTCGGCATTGTGCCATGTGAATTATATCCCGATGCAATTTCTGTGTTTCATCGTCAATGTGAAGGTCCATCGGATACAGTTAAGCTTCATTGGTGCATCGGAATCAATACTGGGCTCCCAGGAAACGCTGAAAGCACACCACAAACAATGAGAAGAGTGAGTCTTCTTGTACTTAAGTCGGCATTGTGCCATTTGAATTAACCCCGACGCAATTTCTGTGTTTCATCATGTATGTTAAGGTCCATCAGATACAATAATTCGGCATTTGTGCATCGGAATGTAATACTGGTCTCCCAGGAATCGCTCAAAGCAAACCACAAACAATGAGAAGAGTCAGTCTTCTAGTACTTAAGTCAGCATTGTGCCATTTGAATTAAATCCCGACGCAATGACTGTTTTTCATCGTCAATGTGAAGGTCCATCGGACAAAGTAAAGCAGCATTGGTGCATCGGAATCTAATACTGGTCTCCCAGGAAACGCTCAAAGCTAACCACAAACAATGAGAAGAGTCAGTCTTCTTGTACTTAAGTCGGTGTTGTGCCATCTCTATTAAATACCGACGCAGTATCGGTGTTTCATCTCCAATGTGAAGCTCCATCGGAATACAGTAAAGCTGCATTGGTGCATCGGCATCTTATACTGGTCTCCCAGGAACCGCTCAAAGCAAACCTCAAACAATGAGAAGAGTCTGTCTTCTTGTACTTAAGTAGGCATTGTGCGATTCCAACTAATCCCGACGCAATGTCTGTGTTACATCGTCAATGTGAAGGTCCAACGGATACAGTAAAGCTGCATTTGTGCATCGGAATCTAATACTGGTCTCCCAGGAAACGCTCAAAGCAAACCACAAACAATGAGGAGAGTCAGTCTTCTTGTACTTAAACCGGCATTGTGCGATTTGAATTATATCCTGTACCTTGTCGGCATTGTGCCATTTGAAATAAATCCCGACGCAATTTCTGTGTCTCATCGTCAATGTGATTTTCCATCGGATACAGTAAAGCTGCATTGGTGCATCGGAATCTATTACTGGTTTCCCAGGAATCGCTCAAAGCAAACCACAAACAATGAGAAGAGTCAGTCTTCTTGTACTTAAGTCGGCATTGTGCCATTTGAATTAAATCCCGACGCAATTTCTGTGTTTCATCATGTATGTTAAAGTCCATCGGATACAGTAAGGCGGCACTGGTGCATCGGAATGAAATACTGGTGTCCCAGGAAACGCTCAAAGCAAACCACACACAATGAGAAGTGTCAGTCTTCTTGTACTTAAGTCAGCTTTGCGCCTTATGTATTAAACCCCATCGCAATTTCTGTGTTTCATCGTCAATCTGAAGGTTCGTCGGATATAGTAAGGCAGCATTGGTGTATCGGATTCTAATACTGGTCTCCCAGGAAACGCTCAAAGCAAACAACAAACAATGAGAAGAGTCAGCCTTTTTGTACTTTAGTTGGCATTGTGCCATTTGAATTAAATTCCGACGCAATTTCTGTGTTTTATCGTCAATGTGAAGGTCCATTGGATACAGTAAGGCTGCATTGGTGCATCGGAATCTAATACTGGTTTCCCAGGAAACGCCCAAAGCAAACCACAAACAAAGAGAGGAGTCAGTCTTCTTTTACTTAAACCGGCATTGTGCGATTTGAATTATATCCCGACGCAAATTCTGCGTTACTTTGTCACTGTGAAGGTCCATCGGATACAGTAAAGCTACATTGATGCATCGGAATCTAATACTATTCGCCCGGGAAACGCTCAAAGCAAACCTCAAACAATGAGAAGACTCTGTCTTCTTGTACTTAAGTCGGCATTGTGCCATATGAATTAAATCCAGACGCAATTTGTGTGATACTTCGTCAATGTGAAGGTCCATTGGATACAGTAAGGCTGCATTGGTGCATCGGAATCTAATACTGGTCTCCCATGAAACGCTCAAAGTAAACCACAAACAATGAGGAGAGTTAGTCTTCTTGTACCCTGTCGGCATTGAGCCATCTGAATTAACTCCCGACGCAACTACTGTGTTTCATCGTCAATGTCAAGGTCCATCGGATACCGTAGAGCTGCATTGGTGCATCTGAATGAAATACTGTTCACCCAGGAAACGCTCAAAGCAAACCACAAACAATGAGAAGAGTCAGTCGTCTTGTACTTAAGCTGGCATTGTGCCATTTGAATTAAATCCCGACGCAATTTCTATGTTTCATCGTCAATGTGAAGGTCCATCGGATACAATAAAGCTGCATTGGTGCATCGGAATCTAATTGTGGTCGCCCAGGGAACACCCAAAGCATACCACACACAATGAGAAGAGTCAGTCTTCTGCTACTTAAGTCGGCATTGTGCCATTTGAATTAAATCCCGTCGCAATGACTGTGTTTCATAGTCAATGTGAAGGTCCAACGGATACAGTAAAGCTCCATTGGTGCATGGGAATCAGTTACCTGTCTCCCAGTAAACGCTCATAGCAAACCTAAAACAATGAGAAGGGTCTGTCTTCTAGTACATAAGTCAGCACTGTGTGATTTGAATTAAATCCCGTCGCAATTTCTGTTTTTCATCGTCATTGAGAAGATCCATCGGATACAGTAAGGCTGCATTGGTGCGTCGGAATCTAAAACTGATCTCCCAGGAAAGGCTCTTAGCAAACCACAAGCGATGAGAAGAGTCAGCCTCCTTGTACTGAAGTCGGCATTGTGCCATTTGAATTAAATCCCGACGCAATTTCTGTGTTTCATCGTCAATGCGAAGGTCCGTCGGATACAGTAAAGTTGCTTTGGTGCATCGGAATCTAATACTGGTCTCCCAGGAAACACTCAAAGCAAACCACAAGCAATGAGAAGAGTCAGTCTTCTTGCACTCAAGTCGGCATTGTGCCATTTGAATTAAATCCCGACGCAATTTCTGTGTTTCATCGTCAATGTGAATGTCCATCAGATACAGTAAGGCTGCATTGGTGCAACGGAATCTAATTCTGGTCTCCCAGGAAACACTCAAAGCAAACCACAAACAACGAGAAGAGTCAGTCTTCTTGTACTTATATCGGCATTGTGCAACTTCAATTAAATCCCAACACAATTTCTGTGTTACATCGTCAATGAGAAGATCCGTCGGATACAGTAAGGCCTCTTTGGTGCATCGGAATCTAATACTGGTCTCCCAGGAAAAGCTCAAAGCAAACCACAAACAATGAGAAGAGTCAGTCTTCTTGTACTTAAGTCGGCATTGTGCCATTTGAATTAAATCCCGACGCAATTTCTGTGTTTCATCGTCAATGTGAAGGTCCATCAGATACAGTAAAGCTGCATTGGTGAATCGGAATCTAATACTGGCCTTCCAGGAAACGCTAAAAAAAACCACAAACTATGAGAAGAGTCACTCTTCTTATACTTAAGTCGGCATTGTGCGATATGAATTCGATCCCGACGCAATTTCTGTGTTTCATCGTCAATGGGAAAGGTCCATCGGTTAGAGTAAAGCTGCATTGGTGCATCGGAATCAACTACGGGTCTCACAGGAAACGCTCTAAGCAAACCACAAACAATGAGAGGAAACAGTCTTCTTATATTTAAGTCGGCATTGTGCCATTTGAATTAAATCCCGACGCATTTTCTGTGTCTTATCGTCAATTTGAAGGTCTATCTGATACAGTAAAGCTGCATTGGTGCATCGGAATCTAATACTGGTCCCCCGGGGAACGCTCAAAGCAAACCACAATGAAGAGTCAGTCCTCCTGTACTTAAGTCGGCATTGTGCCGTTTGAATTAAATCCCGACCCTATTTCTGTGTTTCATCGTCAATGTGAAGGTCCATCGGATACAGTAAGGCGGCATTGGTGCATCGGAATCTAATATTGGTCTCCCAGAAAACGCTCAGGAATTAATTCCCGACGCAATTTCTGTGTTTCATCGTCAATGTGAAGGTCCATCGGATACACTAAAGCTGCATTGGTGCATAGGAATCTAATACTGGCCTCCCAGGAAACCCTCAAAGCAAACCACAAACAATGAGAAGAGTCAGTCTCCCTCTTCCTTGTCGGCATTGTGCCATTTGAATTGAATTCCGACGCAATTTCGGTGTTTCATCATCAATGAGAAGGTCCATCGGATACAGTGAAGTTGCATTGGTGCATCGGAATCTAAAACTAATCTTCCAGGATTCGCTCAAAGCAAACCACAAATAATGAGAGGAGTCAGTCTTCAAGTACTTAAGTCGGCATTGTGCCATTTGAATTAAATCCCGACGCAATTTCTGTGTTTCATCGTCAATGAGACGGTCCATCCGATACAGTAAAGCTGCATTGTTGCATCGGAATCAAGTACTGGTCTCCCAGGAAACGCTCAAAGCAAACCACTAACAATGAGAAGTGTCATTCTTCTTGTACCTTGTATGAATTGTGACATTTGAGTTAAATCCCACCGCAATTTCTGTGTTTCATCGTCAATGTGAAGGTCCATCAGATACAGTAAAGCTGCATTGGTGAATCGGAATCTAATACTGGGCTCCCAGGAAACGCTCAAAGCAAACCACAAACTATGAGAAGAGTCAGTCTTCTTATACTTAAGTCGGCATTGTGCGATGTGAATTCGATCCCGACGCAATTTCGGTGTTTCATCGTCATGAGAAGGTCCATCGGAAACAGTAAGGTTCCAATGGTGCATCGGAATCTAAAACTAATCTTCCAGGAAACGCTCAAAGCAAACCACAAATAATGAGAGGAGTCAGTCTTCAAGTACTTAAGTCGGCATTGTGCGATTGAAATTAAATCCACACGCAATTTCTGTGTTTCATCGTCAATGAGACGGTCCATCCGATACAGTAAAGCTGCATTGTGGCATCGGAATCAAGTACTGGTCTCCCAGGAGACGCGCAAAGCAATCCAAAAACAATGAGAATAGTCAGTCATCTTGTACTTCAGTCGGCATTGTGCCATTTGAATTAATTCCCGACGCAATTTCAGTGTTTCATCGTCAATATGAAGGTCCATCGGATACAGTAAGCTGCATTGGTGCATCGGAATCTAATACTGGTGTCCCAGGAAACGCTCAAAGCAAAGCTCAAACAATGAGAAGTTTCAGTCTTCTTGTACATAAGTCGGCATTGTGCCATTTGAATTAAATCCCGCTGCAATTTCTGTGTATCATTGTCAATGTGAAGGTGCATCGGATTCAGTAAAGCTGCACTGGTGCATCGAAATCAAATACTGGTTTCCAAGGAAACGCTCAAAGCAAACCACCAACAATGAGAAGGGTCAGTCTTCTTGTACTTAAGTCGGCATTGTGCCATTTGAACTAAATCCCGACGCAATTTCTATGTTTCATCATGAAAGTGAAGGTCCAATGGATGCAGTAAAGCTGCATTAATGCATCGGAATCTAATACTGGACTTCCAGGAAACGCTCAAAAGAAACCACAAACAATGAGAGGAGTCAGCCATCTTGCACCTTCTCGACATAGTGCCATTTGATTTAATTCCCGACGCATTTTCTGTGTTTCATAGTCAATGTGAAGGTCCATCTGATACACTAAAGCTGCATTGGTGCATAGGAATCTAATACTGGTCTCCCAGGAAACCCTCAAAGCAAACCACAAACAATGAGAAGAGTAAGTCTCCCTCTTCCTTGTCGGCATTGTGCCATTTGAATGGAATTCGGACGCAATTTCGGTGTTTCATCGTCAATGAGAAGGTCCATCGGATACAGTAAGGTTGCATTGGTGCATCGGAATCTAAAACTAATCTTCCAGGAAACGCTCAAAGCAAACCACAAATAATGAGAAGAGTCAGTCTTCAAGTACTTAAGTCGGCATTGTGCCATTTGAATTAAATCCCGACGCAATATCTCTGTTTCGTCGTCAATGTGAGAGACCATGGGATACAGTAAAGCTGCATTGGTGCATCGGAATCTAATACTGGTCTCCAAGGAAATGCTCAAAGCAAATCAGAAACAATGAGAAGAGTCAGTCTTCTTGTACTTAAGTCGGCATTGTGCCATTTGAATTAAATCCCGACACAATTTCTGTGTTTCATCGTCTACGTGATGGTCCATCGGAAAAAGTAAGGGAGCATTGGTGCATCGGAATCTAATACTGGTCTCCCAGGATACGCTCAAAGCAAAACACAAACAATGAGAAGAGTCAGTCTTCTTGTACTTGGGTTGGCATTGGGCCATTTGAATTAAATCCCGACGCTATTTCTGTGTTTCATCGTCAGTGTGAAGGTCCATCGGATACAGTAGAGCTCCAATGGTGCGTCGGAATCTAGTACTGGTCTCCTACAAAAGTCTCAAAGCAAACCACAAACAATGAGAAGAGACAGTCTTCTTATACTTAAGTCGGCATTATGACATTTGAATTAAATCCCGACGCAATTTCAGAGTTTCATCGTCAATGTGAAGGTCTATTGGATACTGTACAGCTCCATTGTTGCACCGGAATCTATTACTGGTCTCCCAGGAAACGCTCAAAGCATACCACGAACAATGGGGAGAGTCAGTCTTCTTGTACTTAAGTCGGCATTGTGCGATTTGAATTAAATCCCGACGCAATTTCTGTGTTTCATCGTCAATGTGAAGGTCCATCGGATACAGTAAAGAGGCACTGGTCCGTCGGAATCTAATACTGATCTCCCAGGAAACGCTCAAAACAAACCACAAACAATGACAATAGTCAGTTTTCTTGTACTTAAGTTGGCATTGTGACATTTGAATTACATCCCGACGCAATGCCTGTGTAACATCGTCAATGTGAAGGTCCATCGGATACAGTAAAGCTGCATTGGTTCCTTTTTAATCTAATAGTGGTCTCCCAGGAAACGTTCAAAGCAAACCACAAACAATGTGAAGAGTCGGTCTTCTTGTACTTAAGTTTGCATTGTGCCATTTGAATTAAATCCCGACGCTATATCTGTGTTTCATCGTCAATGTGAAGGTCCAACGGACACGCTGAAGCTCCATTGGTGCATCCGAATGTAATACATGTCTCCCAGGAAGCGCTCAAAGCAAACCACAAACAACGAGAAGAGTCAATCGTCTTGTACCTAAGTCGGCATTGTGGCATTTGAGTTATATCCCGATGCAATTTCTGTGTTTCATCGTCACTGTGAAGATCCATCGGATACAGGAAAGCTGCATTGGTGCATCGGATTCTAATACTGGTCTCCCAGGAAACGCTCAAAGCAAACCACGAAAAAATGACCAGAGTCAGTCTTCTTGTACTTAGGTCGTCATAGTGCCATTTGAATTAAATCCCGACGCAATATCTGTGTTGTATCGTCAATGTGAAGGTCCGTTACATACAGTTAAGCTGCATTAGTGCATCGGAATCTAATTCTGGTCTCCCAGAAAACGCTCAAAGCAAATCACAAACAATTAGAAGAGTCAGTCTCCTTGTACGTAAGTCGGCATTGAGCCATTCGAATTAAATCCCGACGCAATTTCTGTGTTTCACCGTCAATGTGAACGTCCATCAGATACAGTAAAGCTGCAATGGTGCTTCGGAATCTAATACTGGTCTCCCAGGAAACCCTCAAAGCAAACCACTAACCATGAGAAGAGTCAGTCTTCTTTATATGAAGTCGGCATTGTGCCATTTGAATTAAATCCCGACGAAATTTCTGTGTTGCATCGTCAATGTGAATGTCCATGGGACACAGTAAAGCGGCATTGGTTCCTTCTTAATCTAGTACTGGTCTCCCAGGAAACGCTCAAAGCAAACCACAAACAATGTGAAGAGTCAGTCTTCTTGTACTAGAGTCGGCATTGTGCCATTTGAATTAAATCCCGACGCAATTTCTGTGTTTCATCGTAAATGTGAAGGTCCATCAGATACAGTAAAGATACATTGGTGCATCGGAAAGTAATACAGGTCCCCAGGAAGCGCACAAAGCAAACGACAAACAATGAGCAGTGTCAATCTTCTTGTACCTAACTCGTCATTGTGGCATTTGAATTACATCCCGTCGCATTTTCTGTTTTTCATCGTCAATTAGTAGGAACATCAGATTCAGTTAAGCTGCATTGGTGCATCGAAACTAATACTGGTCTCCCACGAATAGCTAAAGGCAAACCACAAACAATGAGAAGTGTCAGTCTTCTTGTACTTGAGTCGGCATTATGCCATTTGAATAAAATCCCGACGCTATTTCTGTGTTTCATCGTCAGTGTGAAGGTCCATCGGATATGGTAAAGCTGCATTGGTGCGTAGGAATCTAATACTGGTCTCTCGGGAAACGCTCAAAGCAAACCACAAACAATGAGTAGAGTCAGTCTTCTTGTACTTAAGTCGGCATTGTGCCATTTGAATTAAATCCCGACGCAATATCTCTGTTTCGTCGTCAATGTGAGAGACCATGGGATACAGTAAAGCTGCATTGGTGCATCGGAATCTAATACTGGTCTCCAAGGAAATGCTCAAAGCAAATCAGAAACAATGCGAAGATTCAGTCTTCTTGTACTTAAGTCGGCATTGCGCCATTAGAATTAAATCCCGACACAATTTCTGTGTTTCATCGACTATGTGATGGTCCATCGGAAAGAGTAAGGCAGCATTGCTGCATCAGAATCTAATACTGGTCTCCCAGGATACGCTCAAAGCAAAACACAAACAATGAGAAGAGTCACTCTTCTTGTACTTAAGTCGGCATTGTGCCATTTGAATTAAATCCCGACGCTATTTCTGTGTTTCATCGTCAGTGTGAAGGTCCATCGGATACAGTAGAGCTCCATTGGTGCGTCGGAATCTAATACTGGTCTCCTACAAATGGCTCAAAGCAAACCACAAACAATGAACAGAGTCAGTCTTCTTGTACTTAAGTCGGCATTATGACATTTGAATTAAATCCCGACGCAATTTCAGAGTTTCATCGTCAATGTGAAGGTCTATTGGATACTGTACAGCTGCATTGTTGCACCGGAATCTATTACTGGTCTCCCAGGAAACGCTCAAAGCACACCACGAAGAATGGGGAGAGTCAGTCTTCTTGTACTTAAGTCGGCATTGTGTGATTTGAATTAAATCCCGACGCAATTTCTGTGTTTCATCGTCAATGTGAAGGTCCATCGGATACAGTAAAGAGGCATTGGTCCGTCGGAATCTAATACTGGTCTCCCAGGAAACGCTCAAAACAAACCACAAACAATGACAATAGTCAGTTTTCTTGTACTTAAGTTGGCATTGTGACATTTGAATTAAATCCCGACGCAATTCCTGTGTAACATCGTCAATGTGAAGGTCCATCGGATACAGTAAAGCTGCATTGGTTCCTTTTTAATCTAATAGTGGTCTCCCAGGAAACGTTCAAAGCAAACCACAAACAATGTGAAGAGTCGGTCTTCTTGTACTTAAGTTTGCATTGTGCCATTTGAATTAAATGCCGACGCTATATCTGTGTTTCATCGTCAATGTGAAGGTCCAACGGACATGCTGAAGCTCCATTGGTGCATCCGAATGTAATACATGTCTCCCAGGAAGCGCTCAAAGCAAACCACAAACAATGAGAAGAGTCAATCTTCTTGTACCTAAGTCGGCATTGTGGCATTTGAATTACATCCCGACGCAATTTCTGTGTTTCATCGTCAATAAGAAGGTACATCAGATACAGTTAAGCTGCATTGGTGCATCGGAAACTAATACTGGTCTCCCAGGAATAGCTCAAAGCAAACCACAAACAATGAGAAGAGTCAGTCTTCTTGTACTTAAGTCGGCATTGTGCCATTTGAGTTATATCCCGATGCAATTTCTGTGTTTCATCGTCACTGTGAAGATCCGTCGGATACAGGAAAGCTGCATTGGTGCATCGGATTCTAATACTGGTCTCCCAGGAAACGCTCAAAGCAAACCACGAAAAAATGAGCAGAGTCAGTCTTCTTGTACTTAGGTCGGCATAGTGCCATTTGAATTAAATCCCGAAGCAATATCTGTGTTGTATCGTCAATGTGAAGGTCCGTCACATACAGTTAAGCTGCATTAGTGCATCGGAATCTAATTCTGGTCTCCCAGGAAACGCTCTAAGCGAACCACCAACAATGAGAAGAGTCAGTCTTCTAGTACTTAAGTCGGCATTGTGCCATTTCAATTAAATCCCGACGCAATTTCTGTGTTTCATCGTCAATGTGAAGGTCCATTGGATACAGTAAGGCGCATTGGTGCATCTGAATCTAATACTGGTCTCCCAGGAAACGCTCAAAGCAAACCACAAACAATGAGAAGTGTCAGTCTTGTTGTACTTAAGTCGCCATTGTGCCATTTGATTAAATCCCGATACTATTTCTGTGTGTCATCGTCAGTGTGAAGGTCCATCGGATACGGTAAAGCTGCATTGGTGCGTCGGAAAACTGATACTTCACTCTCATGAAACGCTGAATAGCAAACCACAAACAATGAGAAGAGTCAGTCTTGTTGCACTTAAGTCGGCATTATGCCATTTGAATTAAATCCCGACGCAATTTCAGTGTTTCATCGTCAATGTGTAGGTCCATTGGGTACAATAAAGCTGCTTTGTTGCATCGGAATCTAATACTGGACCTCCAGGAAACGCTCAAAGCAAACCGCAAACAATGGGGAGAGTCAGTCTACTTGTACTTAAGTCGGCATTGTGCGATTAGAATTAAATCCCGACGCAATTTCTGTGTTTCATCGTCAATGTGAAGGTGCATAGGATACAGAAGTGCTGCACTGGTGCATCGGAATCTAATACTGGTCTCCCAGGAAACGCTCAAAGCAAACCACAAACAACGAGAAGAAACAGTCTTTTAGTACTTAAGTCGGCATTGTGCCATTTGAATTAAATCCCGACGCAATTTCTGTGTTTCATCGTCAATAAGAAGGATCATCAGATACAGTTAAGCTGCATTGGTGCATCGGAAACTAATACTGGTCTCCCAGGAAACGCTCAAAACAAACCACAAACAATGACAAGAGTCAGTCTTCTTGTACTTAAGTCGGCATTGTGGCATTTGAATTAAATCCCGACGCAATTCCTGTGTTTCATCGTCAATGTGAAGGTCCATCGGATACAGTAAAGCTGCATTGGTTCCTTTTTAATCTAATACTGGTCTCCCAGCAAACGCTCAAAGCAAACCACAAACAATGAGTAGAGTCCGTCTTCTTGTACTTAAGTCGGCGTTGTGCCATTTGAATAAAATCCCGACCTAATTTCTGTGTTTCATCGTCAATGTGCATGTTCATCGGATACACTAAAGCTGCATTGGTGCATCGGAATCAAATACCGGGCCGCTAAGAAACGCTCAAAGGGAACCACAAACAATGAGAAGAGTCACTCTTCTTGTACTTAAGTTGGCATTGAGCCATTTGAATTAAATCCCGACGCAATATCTGTGTTTCATCGTCAACGTGAACGTCCATCAGATACAGTAAAGCTGCATTGGTGCTTCGGAATCTAATACTGGTCTCCCAGGAAACGCTCAAAGCAAACCACTAACAATGAGAAGAGTCAGTCTTCTTGTACTTAAGTCGGCATTGTTCCATTTCAATTAAATCCCGAGGCAATTTCTGTGTTGCATCGCCAATGTGACGGTCCATCGGATACAGTAAGCCTGCATTGACGCATCTGAATCTAATACTGGTCTCCCAGGAAACGCTGAGAGCAAACCACAAACAATGAGTAGTGTCAGTCTTCTTGTACTTAAGTCGCCATTGTGCCATTTGAATAAAATCCCGACGCAATTTCTGTGTTTCACCGTCAGTGTGAAGGTACTTTGGATACGGTAAAGCTGCATTGGTGCGTCGGAATCAAATACTTCTCTCTCACGAAACGCTGAAAGCAAACCACAAACAATGAGAAGAGTCAGTCTTGTTGTACTTAAGTCGGCATTATGCCATTTGAATTAAATCCCGACACAATTTCAGTGTTTCATCGTCAATGTGTAGGTCCATTGGGTACTGTAAAGCTGCTTTGTTGCATCGGAATCTATTACTGGATTTCCAGGAAACGCTCAAAGCAAACCACAAACAATGGGGAGAGTCAGTCTTCTTGTACTAAAGTCGGCATAGTGCGATTAGAATTAAATCCCGACGCAATTTCCGCTTTTCATCGTCAATGTGAAGGTCCATAGGATACCGAAAGTCTGCATTGGTGCATCGGAATCTAATACTGGTCTCCCAGGAAACGCTCAAAGCAAACCACAAACAATGAGAAATAACAGTGTGCTAGTCCTTAAGTCGGCATTGTGCTATTTGAATTAAATCCCGACGCAATTTCTGTGTTTTATCGTCAAAGTGCAGGCCCATCGGATACAGCAAAGCTGCATTGGTCCGTCGGAATCTAATACTGGTCTCCCAGGAAACGCTCAAAGCAAACCACAAACAATGAGAAGAGTCAGTCTTCTTGTACTTAAGTCTGCATTGTGCCATTAGAATTAAACCCTGAGCCAATTTCTGTGTTTCATCGTCAATGTAAAGGTCCATCGGATACAGTAAAGCTGCATTGGTGCATCGGAATCTAATACTCGTCTCCCAGGAAACGCTCAAAGCAAACCAAAAACAATTAGAAGAGTCAGTCTTCTTTTACTGAAGTCGGCATTGTGCCATTTGAATTAAATCCCGACGCAATTTCTGTGTTTCATCGTAAATGTGAAGGTCCATCAGATACAGTAAAGCTACATTGGTGCATCGGAAAGTAATACAGGTCCCCAGGAAGCGCACGAAGCAAACGACAAACAATGAGCAGAGTCAATGTTCTTGTACCTAACTCGTCATTGTGGCATTTGAATTACATCCCGTCGCATTTTCTGTGTTTCATCGTCAATAAGAAGGAACATCAGAGTCAGTTAAGCTGCATTGGTGTATCGAAACTAATACTGGACTCCCACGAATAGCTAAAGGCAAACCACAAACAATGAGAAGAGTCAGTCTTCTTGTACTTGAGTCGGCATTATGCCATTTGAATTAAATCCCGACGCTATTTCTGTGTTTCATCGTCAGTGTGAAGGTCCATCGAATACGGTAAAGCTGCATTGGTGCGTAGGAATCTAATACTGGTCTCTCCGGAAAAGCTCAAAGGAAACCACAAACAATGAGTAGAGTCAGTCTTCTTGTACTTAAGTCGGCATTGTGCCATTTGCTATTAGATTCCGACGCAATATCTCTGTTTCGTCGTTAATGTGAGAGACCATGGGATACAGTAAAGCTGCATTGGAGCATCGGAATCTAATATTGCTCTCCAAGGAAATGCTCAAAGCAAATCTGAAACAATGAGAAGAGTCAGTCTTCTTGTACTTAAGTCGGCATTGTGCCATTTGAATTATATCCCGACGCTATTTCTGTGTTTCATCGTCAATATGAAGGTCCATCGGATACAGTAAGCTGCATTGGTGCATCGGAATCTAATACTGGTGTCCCAGGAAACGCTCAAAGCAAACCTCAAACAATGAGAAGTTTCAGTCTTCTTGTACATAAGTCGGCATTGTGCCATTTGAATTAAATCCCGCTGCAATTTCTGTGTATCATTGTCAATGTGAAGGTGCATCGGATTCAGTAAAGCTGCACTGGTGCATCGAAATCAAATACTGGTTTCCAAGGAAACGCTCAAAGCAAACCACCAACAATGAGAAGGGTCAGTCTTCTTGTACTTAAGTCGGCATTGTGCCATTTGAACTAAATCCCGACGCAATTTCTATGTTTCATCATGAAAGTGAAGGTCCAATGGATGCAGTAAAGCTGCATTAATGCATCGGAATCTAATACTGGACTTCCAGGAAACGCTCAAAAGAAACCACAAACAATGAGAGGAGTCAGCAATCTTGCACCTTCTCGACATAGTGCCATTTGATTTAATTCCCGACGCATTTTCTGTGTTTCATAGTCAATGTGAAGGTCCATCTGATACACTAAAGCTGCATTGGTGCATAGGAATCTAATACTGGTCTCCCAGGAAACCCTCAAAGCAAACCACAAACAATGAGAAGAGTAAGTCTCCCTCTTCCTTGTCGGCATTGTGCCATTTGAATGGAATTCGGACGCAATTTCGGTGTTTCATCGTCAATGAGAAGGTCCATCGGATACAGTAAGGTTGCATTGGTGCATCGGAATCTAAAACTAATCTTCCAGGAAACGCTCAAAGCAAACCACAAATAATGAGAAGAGTCAGTCTTCAAGTACTTAAGTCGGCATTGTGCCATTTGAATTAAATCCCGACGCAATATCTCTGTTTCGTCGTCAATGTGAGAGACCATGGGATACAGTAAAGCTGCATTGGTGCATCGGAATCTAATACTGGTCTCCAAGGAAATGCTCAAAGCAAATCAGAAACAATGAGAAGAGTCAGTCTTCTTGTACTTAAGTCGGCATTGTGCCATTTGAATTAAATCCCGACACAATTTCTGTGTTTCATCGTCTACGTGATGGTCCATCGGAAAAAGTAAGGGAGCATTGGTGCATCGGAATCTAATACTGGTCTCCCAGGATACGCTCAAAGCAAAACACAAACAATGAGAAGAGTCAGTCTTCTTGTACTTGGGTTGGCATTGGGCCATTTGAATTAAATCCCGACGCTATTTCTGTGTTTCATCGTCAGTGTGAAGGTCCATCGGATACAGTAGAGCTCCAATGGTGCGTCGGAATCTAGTACTGGTCTCCTACAAAAGTCTCAAAGCAAACCACAAACAATGAGAAGAGACAGTCTTCTTATACTTAAGTCGGCATTATGACATTTGAATTAAATCCCGACGCAATTTCAGAGTTTCATCGTCAATGTGAAGGTCTATTGGATACTGTACAGCTCCATTGTTGCACCGGAATCTATTACTGGTCTCCCAGGAAACGCTCAAAGCATACCACGAACAATGGGGAGAGTCAGTCTTCTTGTGCTTAAGTCGGCATTGTGCGATTTGAATTAAATCCCGACGCAATTTCTGTGTTTCATCGTCAATGTGAAGGTCCATCGGATACAGTAAAGAGGCACTGGTCCGTCGGAATCTAATACTGATCTCCCAGGAAACGCTCAAAACAAACCACAAACAATGACAATAGTCAGTTTTCTTGTACTTAAGTTGGCATTGTGACATTTGAATTACATCCCGACGCAATGCCTGTGTAACATCGTCAATGTGAAGGTCCATCGGATACAGTAAAGCTGCATTGGTTCCTTTTTAATCTAATAGTGGTCTCCCAGGAAACGTTCAAAGCAAACCACAAACAATGTGAAGAGTCGGTCTTCTTGTACTTAAGTTTGCATTGTGCCATTTGAATTAAATCCCGACGCTATATCTGTGTTTCATCGTCAATGTGAAGGTCCAACGGACACGCTGAAGCTCCATTGGTGCATCCGAATGTAATACATGTCTCCCAGGAAGCGCTCAAAGCAAACCACAAACAACGAGAAGAGTCAATCGTCTTGTACCTAAGTCGGCATTGTGGCATTTGAGTTATATCCCGATGCAATTTCTGTGTTTCATCGTCACTGTGAAGATCCATCGGATACAGGAAAGCTGCATTGGTGCATCGGATTCTAATACTGGTCTCCCAGGAAACGCTCAAAGCAAACCACGAAAAAATGACCAGAGTCAGTCTTCTTGTACTTAGGTCGTCATAGTGCCATTTGAATTAAATCCCGACGCAATATCTGTGTTGTATCGTCAATGTGAAGGTCCGTTACATACAGTTAAGCTGCATTAGTGCATCGGAATCTAATTCTGGTCTCCCAGAAAACGCTCAAAGCAAATCACAAACAATTAGAAGAGTCAGTCTCCTTGTACGTAAGTCGGCATTGAGCCATTCGAATTAAATCCCGACGCAATTTCTGTGTTTCACCGTCAATGTGAACGTCCATCAGATACAGTAAAGCTGCAATGGTGCTTCGGAATCTAATACTGGTCTCCCAGGAAACCCTCAAAGCAAACCACTAACCATGAGAAGAGTCAGTCTTCTTTATATGAAGTCGGCATTGTGCCATTTGAATTAAATCCCGACGAAATTTCTGTGTTGCATCGTCAATGTGAATGTCCATCGGACACAGTAAAGCGGCATTGGTTCCTTCTTAATCTAGTACTGGTCTCCCAGGAAACGCTCAAAGCAAACCACAAACAATGTGAAGAGTCAGTCTTCTTGTACTAGAGTCGGCATTGTGCCATTTGAATTAAATCCCGACGCAATTTCTGTGTTTCATCGTAAATGTGAAGGTCCATCAGATACAGTAAAGATACATTGGTGCATCGGAAAGTAATACAGGTCCCCAGGAAGCGCACAAAGCAAACGACAAACAATGAGCAGTGTCAATCTTCTTGTACCTAACTCGTCATTGTGGCATTTGAATTACATCCCGTCGCATTTTCTGTTTTTCATCGTCAATTAGTAGGAACATCAGATTCAGTTAAGCTGCATTGGTGCATCGAAACTAATACTGGTCTCCCACGAATAGCTAAAGGCAAACCACAAACAATGAGAAGTGTCAGTCTTCTTGTACTTGAGTCGGCATTATGCCATTTGAATAAAATCCCGACGCTATTTCTGTGTTTCATCGTCAGTGTGAAGGTCCATCGGATATGGTAAAGCTGCATTGGTGCGTAGGAATCTAATACTGGTCTCTCGGGAAACGCTCAAAGCAAACCACAAACAATGAGTAGAGTCAGTCTTCTTGTACTTAAGTCGGCATTGTGCCATTTGAATTAAATCGCGACGCAATATCTCTGTTTCGTCGTCAATGTGAGAGACCATGGGATACAGTAAAGCTGCATTGGTGCATCGGAATCTAATACTGGTCTCCAAGGAAATGCTCAAAGCAAATCAAAAACAATGCGAAGATTCAGTCTTCTTGTACTTAAGTCGGCATTGCGCCATTTGAATTAAATCCCGACACAATTTCTGTGTTTCATCGACTATGTGATGGTCCATCGGAAAGAGTAAGGCAGCATTGCTGCATCAGAATCTAATACTGGTCTCCCAGGATACGCTCAAAGCAAAACACAAACAATGAGAAGAGTCACTCTTCTTGTACTTAAGTCGGCATTGTGCCATTTGAATTAAATCCCGACGCTATTTCTGTGTTTCATCGTCAGTGTGAAGGTCCATCGGATACAGTAGAGCTCGATTGGTGCGTCGGAATCTAATACTGGTCTCCTACAAAAGTCTCAAAGCAAACCACAAACAATGAACAGAGTCAGTCTTCTTGTACTTAAGTCGGCATTATGACATTTGAATTAAATCCCGACGCAATTTCAGAGTTTCATCGTCAATGTGAAGGTCTATTGGATACTGTACAGCTGCATTGTTGCACCGGAATCTATTACTGGTCTCCCAGGAAACGCTCAAAGCACACCACGAACAATGGGGAGAGTCAGTCTTCTTGTACTTAAGTCGGCATTGTGTGATTTGAATTAAATCCCGACGCAATTTCTGTGTTTCATCGTCAATGTGAAGGTCCATCGGATACAGTAAAGAGGCATTGGTCCGTCGCAATCTAATACTGGTCTCCCAGGAAACGCTCAAAACAAACCACAAACAATGACAATAGTCAGTTTTCTTGTACTTAAGTTGGCATTGTGACATTTGAATTAAATCCCGACGCAATATCTCTGTTTCGTCGTCAATGTGAGAGACCATGGGATACAGTAAAGCTGCATTGGTGCATCGGATTCTAATACTGGTCTCCCAGGAAACGCCCAAAGCAAACCACGAAAAAATGAGCAGAGTCAGTCTTCTTGTACTTAGGTCGGCATAGTGCCATTTGAATTAAATCCCGAAGCAATATCTGTGTTGTATCGTCAATGTGAAGGTCCGTCACATACAGTTAAGCTGCATTAGTGCATCGGAATCTAATTCTGGTCTCCCAGGAAACGCTCTAAGCGAACCACCAACAATGAGAAGAGTCAGTCTTCTAGTACTTAAGTCGGCATTGTGCCATTTCAATTAAATGTCGACGCAATTTCTGTGTTTCATCGTCAATGTGAAGGTCCATTGGATACAGTAAGGCTGCATTGGTGCATCTGAATCTAATACTGGTCTCCCAGGAAACGCTCAAAGCAAACCACAAACAATGAGAAGTGTCAGTCTTGTTGTACTTAAGTCGCCATTGTGCCATTTGAATAAAATCCCGATACTATTTCTGTGAGTCATCGTCAGTGTGAAGGTCCATCGGATACGGTAAAGCTGCATTGGTGCGTCGGAAAACTGATACTTCACTCTCATGAAACGCTGAATAGCAAACCACAAACAATGAGAAGAGTCAGTCCTGTTGCACTTAAGTCGGCATTATGCCATTTGAATTAAATCCCGACGCAATTTCAGTGTTTCATCGTCAATGTGTAGGTCCATTGGGTACAATAAAGCTGCTTTGTTGCATCGGAATCTAATACTGGACCTCCAGGAAACGCTCAAAGCAAACCGCAAACAATGGGGAGAGTCAGTCTACTTGTACTTAAGTCGGCATTGTGCGATTAGAATTAAATCCCGACGCAATTTCTGTGTTTCATCGTCAATGTGAAGGTGCATAGGATACAGAAGTGCTGCACTGGTGCATCGGAATCTAATACTGGTCTCCCAGGAAACGCTCAAAGCAAACCACAAACAATGAGAAGAAACAGTCTTTTAGTACTTAAGTCGGCATTGTGCCATTTGAATTAAATCCCGACGCAATTTCTGTGTTTCATCGTCAATAAGAAGGATCATCAGATACAGTTAAGCTGCATTGGTGCATCGGAAACTAATACTGGTCTCCCAGGAAACGCTCAAAACAAACCACAAACAATGACAAGAGTCAGTCTTCTTGTACTTAAGTCGGCATTGTGGCATTTGAATTAAATCCCGACGCAATTCCTGTGTTTCATCGTCAATGTGAAGGTCCATCGGATACAGTAAAGCTGCATTGGTTCCTTTTTAATCTAATACTGGTCTCCCAGCAAACGCTCAAAGCAAACCACAAACAATGAGTAGAGTCCGTCTTCTTGTACTTAAGTCGGCGTTGTGCCATTTGAATAAAATCCCGACCTAATTTCTGTGTTTCATCGTCAATGTGCATGTTCATCGGATACACTAAAATTGCATTGGTGCATCGGAATCAAATACCGGGCCGCTAAGAAACGCTCAAAGGGAACCACAAACAATGAGAAGAGTCACTCTTCTTGTACTTAAGTTGGCATTGAGCCATTTGAATTAAATCCCGACGCAATATCTGTGTTTCATCGTCAACGTGAACGTCCATCAGATACAGTAAAGCTGCATTGGTGCTTCGGAATCTAATACTGGTCTCCCAGGAAACGCTCAAAGCAAACCACTAACAATGAGAAGAGTCAGTCTTCTTGTACTTAAGTCGGCATTGTTCCATTTCAATTAAATCCCGAGGCAATTTCTGTGTTGCATCGTCAATGTGACGGTCTATCGGATACAGTAAGCCTGCATTGACGCATCTGAATCTAATACTGGTCTCCCAGGAAACGCTGAGAGCAAACCACAAACAATGAGTAGTGTCAGTCTTCTTGTACTTAAGTCGCCATTGTGCCATTTGAATAAAATCCCGACGCAATTTCTGTGTTTCACCGTCAGTGTGAAGGTACTTTGGATACGGTAAAGCTGCATTGGTGCGTCGGAATCAAATACTTCTCTCTCACGAAACGCTGAAAGCAAACCACAAACAATGAGAAGAGTCAGTCTTGTTGTACTTAAGTCGGCATTATGCCATTTGAATTAAATCCCGACACAATTTCAGTGTTTCATCGTCAATGTGTAGGTCCATTGGGTACTGTAAAGCTGCTTTGTTGCATCGGAATCTATTACTGGATTTCCAGGAAACGCTCAAAGCAAACCACAAACAATGGGGAGAGTCAGTCTTCTTGTACTAAAGTCGGCATAGTGCGATTAGAATTAAATCCCGACGCAATTTCCGCTTTTCATCGTCAATGTGAAGGTCCATAGGATACCGAAAGTCTGCATTGGTGCATCGGAATCTAATACTGGTCTCCCAGGAAACGCTCAAAGCAAACCACAAACAATGAGAAATAACAGTGTGCTAGTCCTTAAGTCGGCATTGTGCTATTTGAATTAAATCCCGACGCAATTTCTGTGTTTTATCGTCAAAGTGCAGGCCCATCGGATACAGCAAAGCTGCATTGGTCCGTCGGAATCTAATACTGGTCTCCCAGGAAACGCTCAAAGCAAACCACAAACAATGAGAAGAGTCAGTCTTCTTGTACTTAAGTCTGCATTGTGCCATTAGAATTAAACCCTGAGCCAATTTCTGTGTTTCATCGTCAATGTAAAGGTCCATCGGATACAGTAAAGCTGCATTGGTGCATCGGAATCTAATACTCGTCTCCCAGGAAACGCTCAAAGCAAACCAAAAACAATTAGAAGAGTCAGTCTTCTTTTACTGAAGTCGGCATTGTGCCATTTGAATTAAATCCCGACGCAATTTCTGTGTTTCATCGTAAATGTGAAGGTCCATCAGATACAGTAAAGCTACATTGGTGCATCGGAAAGTAATACAGGTCCCCAGGAAGCGCACGAAGCAAACGACAAACAATGAGCAGAGTCAATGTTCTTGTACCTAACTCGTCATTGTGGCATTTGAATTACATCCCGTCGCATTTTCTGTGTTTCATCGTCAATAAGAAGGAACATCAGAGTCAGTTAAGCTGCATTGGTGTATCGAAACTAATACTGGACTCCCACGAATAGCTAAAGGCAAACCACAAACAATGAGAAGAGTCAGTCTTCTTGTACTTGAGTCGGCATTATGCCATTTGAATTAAATCCCGACGCTATTTCTGTGTTTCATCGTCAGTGTGAAGGTCCATCGAATACGGTAAAGCTGCATTGGTGCGTAGGAATCTAATACTGGTCTCTCCGGAAAAGCTCAAAGGAAACCACAAACAATGAGTAGAGTCAGTCTTCTTGTACTTAAGTCGGCATTGTGCCATTTGCTATTAGATTCCGACGCAATATCTCTGTTTCGTCGTTAATGTGAGAGACCATGGGATACAGTAAAGCTGCATTGGAGCATCGGAATCTAATATTGCTCTCCAAGGAAATGCTCAAAGCAAATCTGAAACAATGAGAAGAGTCAGTCTTCTTGTACTTAAGTCGGCATTGTGCCATTTGAATTATATCCCGACGCTATTTCTGTGTTTCATCGTCAGTGTGAAGGTCCATCGGATACAGTAGAGCTGCTTTGGTGCGTCGGAATCTAATACTGGTCTCCTACAAAAGGCTCAAAGCAAACCACAAACTATGAGAAGAGTCAGTCTTCTTGTACGTAAGTCAGCATTATGACATTTGAATGAAATCCCGACGCAATTTCCGTGTTTCATCGTCAATGTGAAGGTCTATGGATACTGTAAAGCTGCATTGTTGCACCGGAATCTATTACTGGTCTCCCAGGAAACGCTCAAAGCACACCACGAACAATGGGGAAAGTCAGTCTTCTTGTACTTAAATCGGCATTGTGCGATTTGAATTAAATCCCGACGCAATTTCTGTGTTTCATCGTCAATGTGAGGGTCCATCAGATACAGTAAAGATGCATTGGTCCGTCGGAATCTAATACTGGTCTCCCAGGATACGCTCAAAACAAACCACAAACATTGACAAGAGTCAGTCTTCTTGTACTTAAGTCGGCATTGTGACATTTGAATTAAATCCCGACGCAATTCCTGTGTAACATCGTCAATGTGAAGGTAAATAGGAAACAGTAAAGCTGCATTGGTTCCTTGTTAATCTAATAGTGGTCTCCCAGGAACTGCTCAAAGCAAACCACAAACAATGTGAAGAGTTGGTCTTGTTGTACTTATGTTTGCATTGTGCCAATTGAATTAAATCCCGACGCTATATCTGTGTTTCATCGTCAATGTGAAGGTCCAACGGACACGCTGAAGCTCCATTGGTGCATCCGAATGTAATACATGTCTTCCAGGAAGCGCTCAAAGCAAACCACAAACAATGAGAAGAGTTAATCTTCTTGTACCTAAGTCGGCATTGTGGCATTTGAATTACATCCCGACGCAATTTCTGTGTTTCATCGTCAATAAGAAGGTACATCAGATACAGTTAAGCTGCATTGGTGCATCGGAAACTAATACTGGTCTCCCAGGAATAGCTCAAAGCAAACCACAAACAATGAGAAGAGTCAGTCTTCTTGTACTTAAGTCGGCGTTGTGCCATTTGAGTTATAACCCGATGCAATTTCTGTGTTTCATCGTCACTGTGAAGATCCGTCGGATACAGGAAAGCTGCATTGGTGCATCGGATTCTAATACTGGTCTCCCAGGAAACGCTCAAAGCAAACCACGAAAGAATGAGCAGTCAGTCTTCTTGTACTTAGGTCGGCATAGTGCCATTTGAATTAAATCCCGACGCAATATCTGTGTTGTATCGTCAATGTGAAGGTCCGTCACATACAGGTAAGCTGCATTAGTGCATCGGAATCTAATTCTGGTCTCCCAGAAAACGCTCAAAGCAAATCACAAACAGTTAGAAGAGTCAGTCTCCTTGTACATAAGTCGGCATTGAGCCATTTTAATTAAATCCCGACGCAATTGCTGTGTTTCATCGTCAACGTGAACGTCCATCAGATACAGTAAAGCTGCTTTGTTGCTTCGGAATCTAATACTGGTCTCCCAGGAAACCCTCAAAGCTAACCACTAACAATGAGAAGAGTCAGTCTTCTTGTACTTAAGTCATCATTGTTCCATTTCAATTAAATCCCGACGCAATTTCTGTGTTTCATCGCCAATGTGAAGGTCCATCGGATACAGTAAGGCTGCATTGGTGCATCTGAATCTAATACCGGTCTCCCAGGAAACGCTCAAAGCAAACCACAAACAATGAGAAGTGTCAGTCTTCTTGTACTTAAGTTGCCATTGTGCCATTTGAATAAAATCCCATCACTATTTCTGTGTTTCATCGTCAGTGTGAAGGTCCATCGGATACGGTAAAGCTGCATTGGTGCGTCGGAAACTAATACTTCACTCTCATGAAACGCTGAGAAGCAAACCACAAACAATGAGAAGAGTCAGTCTTGTTGTACTTAAGTCGGCATTATGCCATTTGAATTAAATCCCGACGCAATTTCAGTGTTTCATCGTCAATGTGTAGGTCCATTGGGTACAGTAAAGCTGCTTTGTTGCATCGGAATCTAATACTGGACCTCCAGGAAACGCTCAAAGCAAACCGCAAACAATGGGGACAGTCAGTCTACTTGTACTTAAGTCGGCATTGTGCGATTAGAATTGAATCCCGACGTAATTTCTGTGTTTCATCGTCAATGTGAAGCTGCATAGGATACAGAAGGGCTGCACTGGTGCATCGGAATCTAATACTGGTCTCCCAAAAAAACGCTCAAAGCAAACCACAAACAATGAGAAGAAACAGTCTTGATGTACTTAAGTCGGCATTATGCCATTTGAATTAAATCCCGACACAATTTCAGTGTTTCATCGTCAATTTGTAGGTCCATTGGGTACTGTAAAGCTGCTTTGTTCCATCGGAATCTAGTACTGGTCTCCCAGGAACCGCTCAAAGCAAAACACAAACAATGAGAACAGTCAGTCTTCTTTTAGCTTGTCGGCATTGTGCAGTTGGAAATAAATCCCGACGCAATTTCTGTGTTTCATCGTTAACATGATAGTCCATCGGATTCAGCGACGCTGTATTGATGGGTCGGAATCAGATACTGATCTCCTAGGTAGCGCTCAAAGCGAGCCACTAACAATAAGAAGAGTCAGTCTCCTAGTACTTATGTTGGCATTGAGCCATTTGAATTAAATCCCGACGCCATTTCTGTATTTCATCGTCAATGTGAACGTCCATCTGACACAGTGAAGTTGCATTGGTGCATCGCAATCTAATACTGGTCTCCCACGAAACGCTCAAACACGCCACAAAAAATGAGAAGAGTCAGTCTTCTTGTACTTAAGTCGGTATTGTGCGCATTGAATTAAATCCCGATGCTATTTCTGTGTTTCATCGTAAATGTGAAGGTCCATCGGATACAGTAAAGCTGCATTCGTGCATCGGAATCAAATACTGGTCTCCCAGGAAACGCTCAAAGCGAACCACAAACAATGAGAAGTGTTGATCCAATTGTACTTAGGTTGCCATTGAGCCATTTGAATTAAATCCCGACGCTATTTCTGTGTTTCATCGTCAATGTGCAAGCTCATCCGATACAGTAAAGCTGCATTGTTGCATCGGAATCTAATACTGGTCTCCCAGGAGACGCTCAAAGCAAAACACAAACAACGAGCAGAGTCAGTCGTCTTGTACTTAAGTCGTCATTGTGCCATTTGAATAAAATCCCATCGCCATGTCTGTGTTTCATCGTCAATGTGAAGGACCATCGGATACAGTAAAGCTGCATTGGTGCTTCGTAATCTAATGCTGGACTCCCAGGAAACGTTCAAAGCAAAGTACAAACAATGAGAAGAGTCAGTCTTCTTGTACTTAAGTCGGCATTGTGTCATTCGAATTAAATCCCGACGCAATATCTGTGTTTCATCGTCAATGTGAAGGCCCCTCGTATACAGTAAGGCTGCATTGGTGCATCGGAATCTAATACTGGTCTCCCAGGAAACGCTTAAAGCAAACCACAAACAATGAGAGGAGTGAGTCTCCTTGTACATAAGTCGGCATTGTGCCATTTGAATTAAATCCCGACGCAATTTCTGTGTTTCATCGTCAATGTGCACGCCCATCGGATACAGTAAAGCTGCATTGGTGCATCGGAATCTAATACTGGTCTCCCAGGTAACGCTCAAAGCAAACCACAAACAATGAGTAGAGTCAGTCTTCTTGTACATAAGTCGGCATTGTGCCATTTGAATTAAATCCCGACGCAACATCTGTATTTAATCGTCAATGTGAAGGTTCATTGGATACACTAAAGCTGCATTGGTGCATCGAAATCTAGTACTGGTCTCCCAGGAACCGCTCAAAGCAAAACACAAACAATGAGAACAGTCAGTCTTCTTTTAGCTTGTCGGCATTGTGCAGTTGGAAATAAATCCCGACGCAATTTCTGTGTTTCATCGTTAACATGATGGTCCATCGGATACAGCGAAGCTGTATTGGTGCGTCGGAATCAAATACTGATCTCCCAGGAATCGTTCAAAGCAACCCACCAACAATGAGTAGAGTCATTCTTCTTGTACTTAAGTCGGCATTGTCCCATTTGAATTAAATCCCGACGCAATATCTGTCTTTCATCGTCAATGTGAAGGTTCATGGGATACACTAAAGCTGCATTGGTGCATCGGAATCAACTACTGGTCTCCCAGGTAGCGCTCCAAGTGAGCCACTAACAATAAGAAGAGTCAGTCTCCTAGTACTTATGTTGGCATTGAGCCATTTGAATTAAATCCCGACGCCATTTCTGTATTTCATCGTCAATGTGAACGTCCATCGGATGCAGTGAAGCTGCATTGGTGCATCGCAATCTAATACTGGTCTCCCACGAAACGCTCAAACATGCCACAAAGAATGAGAAGAGTCAGTCCTCTTGTACTTAAGTCGGTATTGTGCCCATTGAATTAAATGCCGATGCTATTTCTGTGTTTCATCGTAAATGTGAAGGTCCATCGGATACAGTAAAGCTGCATTGGTGCACCGGAATCTAATACTGGTCTCCCAGGAAACGCTCAAAGCAAACCACAAACAGTGAGAAGAGTCAGTCTTCTTGTACTTAAGTCGGCATTGTGCTTTTAAATTAAATCCCGACGCAATATCTGTGTTTCACCGTCAATGTGGTGGACCATGGGATACAGTAAAGTTGCATGTGTGCATCGGAATCTAAAACTGGTCTCCCAGGAAACGCTCAAAGCAAAACACAATCAATGAGAAGAGTCACTCTTCTTTTACTTTGTCCACATTTTGCCGTTGGAATTAAATCCCGACGCAATTTCTGTGTTTCATCGTCAATGTGAAGGTCCATCGGATACAGTAAAGCTGTATTGGTGTGTCGTAATCTAATACTGGTCTCCCAGGAAACGTTTAAAGCAACCCACAAACAAAGAGAAGAGTCAGTCTTCTTGTACTTAAGTCAGCATTGTCCAATTTGAAATAAATCCCGACGTAATTTCTGTGATTCATCGTCAATGTGAAGGTTCATCGGATACACTAAAGCTGCATTGGTGCATCGGAATCAAATACTGGTCTCCCAGGAAACGCTCAAAGCGAACCACAAACAATGAGAAGTGTCGATCCTCTTGTACTTAGGGTGCCATTGAGCCATTTGAATTAAATCCCGACGCTATTTCTGTGTTTCATCGTCAATGTGAAGGTCCATCGGACACAGGAAAGCGGCAATGGTTCCTTCTTAATTTAATACCGGTCTCCAAGGATACGCTCAAAGCAAACCACAAACAATGTGAAGAGTCAGTCTTCTTGTACTTAAGTCGGCATTGTGCCATTTGAATTAAATCCCGACGCAATTTCTGTGTTTCATCGTCAATGTGACGGTCCATGGGATACAGTAAAGCTACATTGGTGCATCGGAAAGTAATACAGGTTTCCCAGGAGGCGCACAAAGCCTACCACAAACAATGAGGAGAGTCAGTCTTCCAGTACTTAAGTCGGCAGAGTGCCAATTGAATTCTATCCCGACGCAATTTCTGTGTTTCATCGTCAATGTGCAAGCCCATCGGATACAGTAAAGCTGCATTGGTGCATCGTAATCTAATACTGGTCTCCCAGGAGACGCTCAAAGCAAAACACAAACAACGAGCAGAGTCAGTCGTCTTGTACTTAAGTCGTCATTGCGCCACTTGAATAAAATCCCATCGCCATTTCTGTGTATCATCGTCAATGTGAAGGACCATCGGATACAGTAAAGCTGCATAGGTGCATCGTAATCTAATACTGGACTCCCAGGAAACGGTCAAAGCAAACTACAAACAATGAGAAGAGTCAGTCTTCTTGTACTTAAGTCGGCATTGTGTCATTCGAATTAAATCCAGACGCAATATCTGTGTTTCATCGTCAGTGTGAAGGTCCCTCGTATACAGTAAGGCTGCATTGGTGCATCGGAATCTAATCCTGGTCTCCCAGGAAACGCTTAAAGCAAACCACAAACAATGAGAGGAGTCAGTCTCCTTGTACATAAGTCGGCATTGTGGCATTTGAATTAAATCCCGACGCCATGTCTTTGTTTCATCGTCAATGTGAAGGTCCATCAGATACAGTAAAGCTGCATTGATGCATCGGAATCAAATACTGGTCTCCCAGGAAACGCTCTAAGCGAACCACCAACAATGAGAAGAGTAAGTCTTCGAGTACTTAAGTCGGCATAGTGCCTTTGAATTAAATCCCGACGCACTTTCTGTGTTTCATCGTCAATGTGCAGGCCCATCGGATACAGTAAAGCTGCATTGGTGCATCGTAATCTAATACTGGTCTCCCAGGTAACGCTCAAAGCAAACCACAAACAATGAGTAGAGTCAGTCTTCTTGTACTTAAGTCGGCATTGTGCCATTTGAATTAAATCCCGACGCAACATCTGTATTTAATCGTCAATGTGAAGGTTCATCGGATACACTAAAGCTGCATTGGTGCATCGGAATCTAGTACTGGTCTCCCAACAACCGCTCAAAGCAAAACACAAACAATGAGGTCAGTCTTCTTTTAGCTTGTCAGCACTGTGCAGTTGGAAATAAATCCCGACGCAATTTCTGTGTTTCATCGTTAACATGATGGTCCATCGGATACAGCGAAGCTGTGTTGGTGCGCCGGAATCAAATATTGATCTCCCAGGAATCGTTCAAAGCAACCCACCAACAATGAGTAGAGTCAGTCTTCTTCTACTTAAGTCGGCATTGTGCCATTTGAATTAAATCCCGACGCAATGACTGTGTTTCATCGTTAATGTGTAGGTTCATCGGATACAACAAAGCTGCATTGGTGCATCCGAATCTAATACTGGCCTCCCAGGAAACGCTCAAAGCAAACCACAAACAATGAGAAGAGTCTGTCTCCTTGTACTTAAGTCGGCATTGTGCCATTTGAATTAAATCCCGACGCAATATCTGTGTTTCATCGTCAATGTGAAGGTCCATCGGATACAGCAAAGCTGCATTTGTGCATCGGAATCAAATACTGGTCTCCCAGGAAACGCTCAAAGCAATCCACATTCAATGAGAAGAGTCAGTCTTCCAGTACGTAAGACGGCAGAGTGCCATTTGAATTCAATCCCGACGCAGATTCTGTGTTTCATCGTCAATGTGCCGGCCCGTCAGATACAGTAAAGCTGCATTGGGCATCGGAATCTAATACTGGTCTCCCAGGAGACGCTCAAAGCAAAACACAAACAATGAGTAGAGTCAGTCTTCCTTTACCTTGTCGGCATTGTGCCGTTGGAGTTAAATCCAGCCGCAATTTCTGTGTTTCATCGTCATTGTGAAGATCCATCGGATACAGGAAAGCTGCATTGGTGCATCGGATTCTAATACTGGTCTCCCAGGAAACGCTCAAAGCAAACCACAAATAATGAGCAGAGTCAGTCTTCTTGTACTTAAGTCGGCATTGTGCCATTTGAATTAAATCCAGACGCAATTTTTGTGTTTTACCGTCAATGAGAAGGACAATCAGATACAGATAATCTGTATTGGTGGATCGGAATCTAATATTGGTCTCCCAGGAAACGCTAAAAATCGAACCACAAACAATGAGAAGAGTCAGTCTTCTTGCACGTAAGTCGGCAATGTGCCATTTGAATTAAATCCAGTCGCCATTTCTGTGTTTCATCGTCAATGTGAAGGTCCATCGGATACAGTAAAGCAGCATTGGTGCATCGGAACCAAATACTGGTATCCCAGGAGACGTTCAAAGCAACACACCAACAATGAGAAGAGTCAGTCTTCCTGTACTTAAGTCGGCATTGTGCCATTTGAATTAAATCCCGACGCAATATCTGTGTTTCATCGTCAATGTGAAGCACCATGGGATACAGTAAAGCTGCACTGGTGCATCGGAATCTATACTGGTCTCCCAAGAATCGCTCAAGGCAAAACGCAAATAATGAGATGAGTCAGTCTTCTTTTACCTATTCGGCATTGTGCCGTTGGAATTAAATCCTTACGCTAAATCTGTGTATCATCGTCAATGTGAACGTCCATCGCATACAGCAAAGCTGTATTGGTGCGTCGGAATCTAATACTGGTCTTCCAGGAAACGTTCAAACCAACCCACCAACAATGAGAAGAGTCAGTCTTCTTGTACTTAGGTCGGCATTGTGCAATTTGAAATAAATGCCGACGCAATATCTGTATTTCATCGTCAATGTGAAGGTTCATCGGATGCACTAAAGCTGCATTGGTGCATCGGTAGCAAATACAGGTCTCCCAGGAAGCGCTCAAAAACAATCCACAAACAATGAGAAGAGTCAGTCTTCCCGTACTGAAGTCGGCAGAGTGCCATTTGAATTCAATTCCGACGCAATTTCTGTGTTTCATCGTCAATGTGCAAGCCCATCCGAAACAGTAAAGCTGCATTGGTGCATCGGATTCTAATACTGGTCTCCCAGGAAACGCTCAAAGCAAACCACAAACAATGAGTAGAGTCAGTCTTCTTGTACTTAAGTCGGCATTGTGCAATTTGAATTAAATGCCGACGCTATATCTGTATTTCATCGTCAATGTGACGGACCATCGGATACACTAAAGCTGCATTGGTGCATCGGAAGCAAATACAGGTCTCCCAGGAAGCGCTCAAAGCAATCTACAAACAATGAGATGAGTCAGTCTTCCAGTACTTAAGTCGGCAGAGTGCCATTTGAATGAAATCCCGACGCTACAACTGTGTTTCATCGTCAATGTGCAGGCCCATCCGATACAGTAAAGCTGCATTGGTGCATCGGAATCTAATACTGGTCTCCCAGGAGACGCTCAAAGCAAAACACAAACAATGAGTAGAGTCAGTATTCCTTTACCTTGTCGGCATTGTGCCGTTGGAATTAAATCCAGACGCAATTACTGTCTTTCATCGTCAATGTGAAGGTGCATCGGATATAGCAATGCAGTATAGGTGCGCCGGAATCTAATACTGGTCTCCCAGGATACGCTCAAAGCAACGCACAAACAATGAGAAGAGTCAGTTTTCTTGCACTTAAGTCGGCATTGCGCCATTTAAATTAAATCCCGACCCAATTTATGTGTATCATCGTCAATGTGCATGTCCATTGGATACAGTAAAGCTGCATTGTTGCATCGGAATCCATTACTGGTCTCCCAGGAAACGCTCAAAGCAAACCACAAACAATGGGGAGAGTCAGTCTTCCAGTACATAAGTCGGCATTGTGCGATTTGAATTAAATCTCGACGCTATTTCTGTGTTTCATCGTCAATGTGAAGGTCCATCGGACACAGTAAAGCGTCAATGCTTTCTTCTTAATCTAATACAGGTTTCCCAGGAAGCGCAAAAAACCAACCACAAACAATGAGCAGAGTCAGTCTTCTTGTACTTAAGTCGGCATTGTGAAATTTGAATTAAATCCCGACGCAATGTCTGTGTTTCATCGTCAATGTGAAGGTCCATCGGATACAATAAAGCTGCATTGGTGCATCGGAATCCAATACTGGTCTCCCAGGAAACGCTCAAAGCAAATCACAAACAATGAGAAGAGTCAGTCTTCTTGTACTTAAGTCGGCATTGTGCGATTTGAATTAAATCCCGACGCAATAACTGTGTTTCATCGTCAATGTGCAGGCCCATCCGATACAGTAAAGCTTCATTGGTTCATCGGAATCTAATACTGGTCTCCCAGGAGACGCTCAAAGCAAAACACAAACAATGAGTAGAGTCAGTCTTCCTTTACCTTGTCGGCATTGTGCCGTTGGAATTAAATCCAGCCGCAATTACTGGGTTTCATCGTCAATGAGAAGGTCCATCGGATATAGCAATGCTGTATAGGTGCGGCGAAATCTAATACTGGTCTCCCAGGAAACGCTCAAAGCAACGCACAAGCAATGACAAGAGTCAGTCTCCTTGCACTTAAGTCGGCATTGTGCCATTTGAATTAAATCCCGACCCAATTTCTGTGTTTCATCGTCAATGTGCGGGTCCATTGGATACAGTATAGCTGCATTGTTTCATCGGAATCCATTACCGGTCTCCCAGGAAACGCTCAAAGCAAACCACAAACAATGAGAAGAGTCAATCTTCTTGTACCTAAGTCGGCATTATGGCATTTAAATTACATCCCGACGGAATTTTTGTGTGTCATAGTCTATAAGAAGGAACATCAGATACAGTTTAGCTGCATTGGTGCATCGGAATCTAATGCTGGTCTCCCGCGAAACGCTTCAAGCAAACCACAAACAATGGAAGAGTTAGTCTTCTTGAACTTAAGTCGGCATTGTGCCATTTGAATTAAATCCCGACGCAATTTCTGTGTTTCATCGTCACTGTGAAGATCCATCGGATACAGGAAAGCTGCATTGGTGCATCGGATTCTAATACTGGTCTCCCAGGAAACGCTCAAAGCAAACTACAAGTAATGAGCAGAGTCAGTCTTCTTGTACTTAAGTCGGCATTGTGCCATTTGAATTAAATCCCGACGCAATTTCTGTGTTTTATCGTCAATGAGAAGATCCATCAGATACAGATAAGCTGCATTGGTGCTTCAGAATCTAATACTGGTCTCCCAGGAAGCGCTCAAATCAAACCACAAACAAAGAGAAGAGTCAGTCTTCTTGTACGTAAGTCGGCAATGTGCCATTTGAATTAAATCCCGTCGCCATTTCTGTGTTTCATCGTCAATTTGAAGGTCCATCGGATACAGTAAAGCAGCATTGGTGCATCGGAATCAAACACTGGTCTCCCAGGAAACGTTCAAAGCAACCCACCAACAATGAGCAGAGTCAGTCTTAATGTACTTAAGACGGCATTGTGCTATTTGAATTATATCCCGACGCAATATCTATGTTTCATCTTCAATGTGAAGCACCATGGGATACAGTAAAGCTGCATTGGTGCATCGGAATCTATACTGGTCTCCCAGGAACCGCTCAAAGCAAAACGCAAACAATGAGATGAGTCAGTCTTCTTTTACCTATTCGGCATTGTGCCGTTGGAATTAAATCCCGACTCAAAATCTGTGTTTCATCGTTAATGTGAAGGTCCATCGGATACAGCAAAGCTGTATTGGTGCGTCGGAATCTAATACTGGTCTTCCAGGAAACGTTCAAAACAACTTACCAACAATGAGAAGAGTCAGTCTTCTTGTACTTAGGTCGGCATTGTGCAATTTGAATTAAATGGCGACGCAATAGCTGTATTTCATCGTGAATGTGAAGGTCCCCCGGATACAGTAAGGTTGCATTGGTGCATCGGAATCTAATACTGGCCTTCCAGGAAACGTTCAAAGCAAACCACAGACACTGAGGAGAGTCAGTCACCTTGACATATGTCGGCATAGTGCCATTTGAATTAAATCCCGACGCAATGTCTGTGTTTCATCGTTAATGTGATGGTCCATCGGATACAGTAAAGCTGCATTGTTGCATCGGAATCAAATACTGGTCTCCCAGGAAACGCTCTAAGCAAACCACTAACAATGAGAAGAGTCAGTCTTCTAGTACATGAGTCGGCATAGTGCCTTTTGAATTTAATCCCGACCCAATATCTGTGTTTCATCGTCAATGTGAAAGACCATGGGATACAGTAAAGCTGCATTGGCGCATCGGAATCTAATACTGGTCTCCCACGAAACGCTCAAAGCAAAACACAAACAATCAGAAGAGTAAGACTTCTTTTACTTTGTCGCCATTGTGCCATTGGATTTAAATCCCGAGGCAATATCTATGTTTAATCGTCAATGTGAAAGTCCATCAGATACAGCGAAGCTGTATTGGTGCGTCGTAATCTAATACTGATCACCCAGGAAACTTTCAAAGCAACCCACAAACACTGAGAAGAGTCAGTCTTCTTGTACTTAAGTCTGAATTCTGCCGTTTGAGTTAAATCCCGACGCAATATCTGTATTTCATCGTCAATGTGAAAGTTCATCGGATACACTAAAGCTGCATTTGTGCATCGGAATCAAATACTGGTCACCCAGGAAACGCTCAAATCAAACCACAAACAATGAGAAGAGTCAGTCTTCTTGTACTTATGTTGGCATTGAGCCATTTGAATTAAATCCCGACGCAATTTCTGTGTTTTATCGTCAATGTGAATGTCCATCGGATACAGATAAGCTGCATTCGTGCATCGGAATCTAATACAGGTCTCCCAGGAAACGCTCAAATGAAACCACAAACAATGAGAAGAGTCAGTCTTCTTGTACGTAAATCGGCATTTTGCCATTTGAATTAAATCCCGTCGCCATTTGTGTGTTTCATCGTCAATGTGAAGGTCCCCCGGATACAGTAAGGTTGCATTGGTGCATCGGAATCTAATACTGGCCTTCCAGGAAACGCTCAAAGCAAACCACAGACAATGAGGAGTGTCAGTCTCCTGGTACATATGTCAGCATAGTGCCATTTGAATTAAATCCCGACGCAATGTCTGTGTTTCATCGATAATGTGATGGTCCATCGTATACAGTCAAGCTGCATTGGTGCATCGGAATCTAATACTGGTCTCCCTGGAAACGCCCAAAGCCCACCACAAACAATGAGAAAAGTCAGTCCTCTTGTTCTTAAGTCGGCATTGTCCATTTGAATTAAATCCCGACGCAATTTCTGTGTTTCATGGTCAATGTGAAGGTCCATGGAATACAGTAAAACTGCATTGGTCCATCTGAATCTATTACTGGTCTCCTAGGAAACGCTCAAAGCAAACCACAAACAATGAGAAGAGTCCGACTTCTAGTACTTAAGTCGGCATTGTGCCATGTGAATTAACTCCCGACGCAATTTCCGTGTTTCATCATCACTGTGATGGTTCATCGGACACAATAAAGCAGCATTGGTGCATCGGAATCTAATACTAGTATCCCAGGAAACGCTCAAATCAATAAACAAACAATGAGAAGAGTCAGTCTTCTTGTACATAACTCGGCATTGTGCCATTTGAATTAAAATCCCGACGCAATTTTTGTGTTTCATCATCAATGTGAAGGTCCATCGGATACAGTAAAGCTGCATTGGTGGATCGTAATCTAATACTGGTCTCCCAGGAAACGCTCAAAACGAACCACAAACAATGAGAAAAGTCAGACTTCTTGTTCTTAAGTCAGCATATTGCCATTTGAATTAATTCCCGATGCAATTTCTGTGTTTCGTCGTCATTGTGAAGGTCCATCGGCTATAGTAAAGCTGCATTTGTGCATTGGAATCTAATACTGGTCTCCCAGGAAACGCTCAAAGCAAACCACAAACAATGAGAAGAGCCATTGTTTTTGTACTTAAATAGGCATTGTGCCATTTGAATTTAATCCCGACGCAATTTCTGTGTTTCATTTTCAATGTGAAAGTCGATCGGAGACAGTAAAGCTGCATTGGTGCATCGGAATCAAATACTGGTCTCCCAAGAAACGCTAAAAGCAAACCACAAACAATGAGAGGAGTCAGTTTTCTTGTACTTAAGTCGGCACTGTCCATTTGAATTAGATCGCGAGGGCATGTCTGTGTTTCATCGTCAATGTGAAGGTTCATCGGATACAGTACAGCTACATTGGTGCATCGGAACCTAATACTGGTCTCTCAGGAAAAGCTCAAATGAAACCACACACAATAAGAAGAGTCAGTCATCTTGTACTTAAGTCGGAATTGTGCCATTTGAATTAAATCACGACGCAATTTCTGTGTATCATCGTCAGTGTGAAGGTCCATCGGATACAGTCTAGCTGCATTGGAGCATCAGAATCTAATACTGGTCTCCCAGGAAACGCTCAAAGCACACCACAAACAATGAGAAGAGTCAGTCTTCTTGCTCTTAAGTCGGCATTGTGCAATTTGAATTAAATCCCGAAGCAATTTCTGTGTTTTATCGTCAATGTGAAGCTCCATTGGATACAGTATAGCTGCATTGGTCCGTCTGAATCTAATACTGGTCTCCCAGGAAACGCTCAAAGCAAACCACAAACAATGAGAAGAGTCAGACTTCTAGTACTTAAGTCGGCATTGTGCCATGTGAATTAAATCCCGATGCAATTTCTGTGTTTCATCATCACTGTGAAGGTTCATCGGACACAATAAAGCAGCATTGGTGCATCGGAATCTAATACTAGTATCCCAGGAAACGCTCAAATCAAAAAACAAACAATGAGAAGAGTCAGTCTTCTTGTACTTAAGTCGGTATTATGAGATTTGAATTAAATCCCGACGCAATTTCTGTATTTCATCGTCACTGTGAAGGTCCAACGGATACAGTAAGGCTGCATTAGTTTATCGGAATCTAATACTGGTCTCCCAGGACACGCTCAAAGCAAACCACAAACAATGAGAAGAACCAGTCTTCTTGCACTTACGTCGGCATTGTGCGATTTTAATTTAATCCCGACGCAATTTCTGTGTTTCTTCGACAATGTGAAGGTCCATCGGATACAGTAAGGCTGCAATGGTGCGTCGGAATGTACATCACCTTCATCCAAGAGTAACCAATCTAACCAAAATTTCTTTTACTCCTGCCGAGACAACACTTTTAAACAAAGGCCTAAAATATAATTTAGCTCCACAATTGAGCAATGCAAATATTAAACGTGTGATTGCTGATGTAAAGATTGCCGCAAAACATGCACAATTTAGTAGGTCTGAAATATGTGACATTGCACATAAAACTAAGAATGTTATTACTAATGAAAAAGATAAAAATAAACATAATAATGAATTAAAACTTGTAAAGCAAATTAACCAGAAGTTAATAACTAATAAAGCTATTGCAATCAAGGCAGATAAAGGGAATACTCTAGTCATTGTTAGCGAAGAGGATTATGTTTCTAAAACTTTACAATTTTTTAACGCTAATGGAATAACTGAGGTTAATAAAGACCCGACTTCAAGATTTCAAACAAAAATTAAAAAACTAATTGATGATAATGACTCTTTACTTTCACCTAAAGATAAAATAACACTTAAAGTTATGAACCCCACTTTACCTAAGTTGAGATCGCAAATCAAATTACACAAACAAAACTTACCAATTCGTCCAACTGTTAACAATACCAACTGTCCCTCTTACAACCTAAACAAAAAGCTCAATCAAATCTTAAAATCCTTCTATGTTTATGAAGAAAATTATAGTATTAAAAACAGTATCGAATTAACTAAGTTAATTTATGATGTGGATATTCCAAAAAACGCAAGGTTTGCATCGTTAGACATCACAAATCTTTACACGAATATACCTATTCAAGAGACTATCTCTATTATTAATGATAACTTAACGCATCACAAAATCATGAGCCCCAAAGAAATAGTAGAATTCATTGAACTGTTAAGAATTACTCTAGATTTCAATTATTTTTCATTTAATAATAAAATATACATACAAGAAGATGGACTTGCAATGGGAAATTCCCTGGCTAGCACTATAGCAGATATCTTCGTCAACTATGTTGAAATCCAATTTTTCAAAAATAATCCAGAAATAACAAATAAAATTATATACTACAAAAGATATGTTGACGACACACTGCTATTATATAACGGCTCTAAGGAAGAAATTGATGCTTTCGCTAACAACTTAAATAATTTACATCCAAAACTTGTATTTACAGTAGAACATGAAAGTAAAAATAGTATTAATTTCCTTGACCTCACAATTACAAAACAGAATGGAAGACATAATATTTCTATTTATAGAAAACCCACACCAACCGACGTAATAATAAATGCTACATCATGCCATCCATTAAGATACAAAATGGCATTTTTTAAAACTATGATACATAGGATACTGAAATTACCTCTCCAACATGATGCAATCCAAAAGGAAATTGATACATTAAAACAGATAGCAGTTGCTAACAATTATAATTCCCATCAGGTTGATCTGTTATATAAAAAATTACAAGAAAAAATAATGCCGTTATAAATTCCAAGAAGAGATTCACACAAATGACATACATGGGACCTATCTCAGATAAAATAAATAAATTACTTAAGAACACAAGCGTGGCAATAGCATTTAAAACTAATAACCCCCTACAGATGAAACTGAAACACACAATTGGAGACTCAAATAGATACCAAAAGTCAGGTGTTTATAAAATAATATGTAATGACTGTGAGAAACAGTATATTGGCCAAACTGGCCGAAACTTTTTAACACGTTTCAGAGAACATACTACTGGTGCTGCACGTATCAAATCAATATTCGGTCAACATCTTGATGAATACAATCATTCTGAGGTTTGCATTTCTGGGAATTTGAAAATATTACATACTGTGCCAAAAGGACCACTGCTAAATACCTTAGAAGAAATTGAAATTTTTTCACTTCACAAAAGCAATCCATTATCTGTTTTAAACGAACAACTTCAGTTCAAAGACAAACATTTCTTTGAGCTTTTCGATGATCTGCTTTAGAATGTCTACTCTTCTGTATTTGTTTTAAAAAAAGGTCTTTCTAATTATTAAGACTTTTAGCAAAAGTTTTATCTTTACATTGTAATTGTATTTTACCAAACATTATTTTATGATTGACTATCTGTTTTAGAATTATTGCTTTTATGCTTTTAGACTGCTAATTCACATCGTTTTATTTTATTATTGACAATGGCTCATAATTTAATAATTTTATAATTTTAAATTCTTTCAATTTTATTTGCTTATATGACTGATATGTAACTTGAAGAATAGCAATGCCTTATAAAAAAAATGGTACTGGTAATCTACATACTAACTTCATAGATAATATTTCATATATACGGTCAACTACTTCGTAGCGTATTTGTGCAGCATGAGTTATATATATATCAGCTACAGATTATTGTAGCTTACTCTTTTCGTTTCAATAAAGACAAGTTGCTGCTCAATAATACATCGTCTGACGCCACAGTCTTTTCCATTCCACTTTGCAACAACTTCATTGGAAAGAAGCCTGCTGCCACATATTTGCATTGGCGTTTGTCCTCACCATGGCAACCACTAGTTCAACTATCGACTCTACAACAACATCAGTGGAAAAAGCTTGCTCCTTCATCTTTGCAACGGCGTCTAACTTCACCATAGCAACCAGTGGTTCCAAATGGTTCACTGACAGGCCACGAGAGGGCAACCCATGTACTGCCAAACTGAAGTTCATTTTCCTACATTTTTAAATATTTTTAACGCTTTTTAATTGACAATAGCTGTTAAATAAGCCAAGTTTAATGTATATTTATTTCTAATTCTTGACAATGTTCTTTTAATTAAGAAATTTTAAATTGTAATTCGACTTATAACTCATTGGTTAATAATGACATCATGCAGTCAGAAATGGGTGGAGTCTCCATTATATAAAGTAAGACGTGCACTGGTTTCTCCAGTTGTGATTCTCCAACAGAAAGGGGTTTCCACTCAATGGTAATTCAACGTTTTATAGCCGTATAACTCTATGTATTTTCATTAATGCATGTAGCCCTCTAATTAGTGCTTTGTATACATCTTGTAGGTCTGAAGATGACCACAGTAGTGGTCGAAACCGGTCACCTTATAAAATAAATCGTGATCAAGACTGTTTTAAATAGTAATTATTTACAAGACATTGATCACTGCTGTTATCATAATGCATTCAAAAGAAATAATGATCTCTCAGGAAACGCTCAAAGCAAACCACAAACAATGAGAAGAGTCTGTCTTCTTGTACTTAAGACAGCATTGTGCGATTTGAATTAAATTCCGACGCAATTTCTGTGTTTTTATCGTCAATGTGAAGGTCCATCGGATACAGTAAAAATGCATTGGTGCTTCGGAATCAAATACTGGTCTCCCAGGGAAAGCTCATTGCAAACCACAAACAATGAGAACAGTCAGTCTCCTTGTACCTTGTCGGCATTCTGCCATTTGAATTAATTCCCGACGCAATATCTGTGTTTCATCGTCAATGTGAAGGGCCATCGGATACAGTAAAGCTGCATTGGTTCATCGGAATCTAATACTGGTCTCCCAGGAAACGCTCAAAGCAAAACACAAACAAAGAGAAGAGTCCGGATACTTGTACCGTGTCGGCATTGTGCCAATTGGATTAAAACCCGACGCAATATCAGTGTTTCATCGTCAAAGTGAAGGTCCATCGGAGACAGTACAGCTGCATTGGTGCATCGGAATCTAATACTGGTCTCCCAGGAAACGCTCAAAGCAAACCACAAATAATGATAACTGTCAGTCCTCTTGTACTTAAGTCGGTATTATGCCATTACAATGAAATCCCGACGCAATTTCTGTGTTTCATCGTTAAAGTGGTGGTCCATCAGATACAGTAAAGCTGCATTGGTGCATCGGAATCAAATACTGGTCTCCCAGGAAACGCTCTAAGCAAACCACAAACAATGAGAAGAGTCAGTCTTCTAGTACATGAGTCGGCATAGTGCCTTTTGAATTTAATCCCGACCCAATATATGTGTTTCATCGTCAATGTGAAAGATCATGGGATACAGTAAATCTGCATTGGTGATTGGAACCTCGGAACCTAATACTGGTCTCCCAGGAAACGCTCAAAGCAAAACACAAACAATGAGAAGAGTCAGACTTCTTTTACTTTGTCGGCATTCTGCCATTGGATTTAAATCACGAGGCAATATCTATGTTTCATCGTCAATGTGAAGGTCCATCGGTTCCAGCGAAGCTGTATTGGTGCGTCGTAATCTAATACTGGTCTCCCAGGAAACTTTCAAAGCAACCCACAAACACTGAGAAGAGTCAGTCTTCTTGTACTTAAGTCTGAATTCTGCCGTTTGAGTTAAATCCCGACGCAATATCTGTATTTCATCGTCAATGTGAAAGTTCATCGGATACACTAAAGCTGCATTTGTGCATCGGAATCATATACTGGTCACCCAGGAAGCGCTCAAAGCGAACCACAAAAAATGAGAAGAGTCATTCTTCTTGTACTTATGTCGGCATTGAGCCATTTGAATTAAATCCCGACGCAATTTCTGTGTATCATCGTCAGTGTGAAGGTCCATCAGATACAGTCAAGCTGCATTGGTGCATCGGAATCTAATACTGGTCTCCCAGGAAACGAACAAAGCACACCACAAACAAACAGAGGAGTCAGTCCTCTTGTCCTTAAGTCGGCATTGTGCCATTTGAATTAAATCCCGACGCAATTTCTGTGTTTCATGGTCAACGTGAAGGTCCATAGAATACAGTAAAGCTGCATTGGTCCGTCTGAATCTAATACTGGTCTCCCAAAACAATGAGAAGAGTCAGACTTCTAGGACTTAAGTCGGCATTGTGCCATGTGAATTAAATCCCGACGCAATTTCTGTGTTTCATCACCACTGTGAAGGTTCATCGGACACAATAAAGCAGCATTGGTGCATCAGAATCTAATACTAGTATCCCAGGAAACGCTCAAATCAAAAAACAAACAATGAGAAGTGTCAGTCTTCTTGTACATAAGTCGGCATTGTGCCATTTGAATTAAAATCCCGACGCAATTTCTGTGTTTCATCGTCAATGTGAAGGTCCATCGGATACAGTAAAGCTGCATTGATGGATCGTAATCTAATACTGGTCTCCCAGGAAACGCTCAAAGCGAACCACAAACAATGAGAAAAGTCAGACTTCTTGTTCTTAAGTCGGCATTGTGCCATTTGAATTAATTTCCAATGCAATTTCTGTGTTTCGTCGTCATTGTGAAGGTCCATCGGATACAGTAAAGCTGCATTGGTGCATCGGAATCTAATACTGGTCTCCCAGGAAACGCTCAAAGCAAACCACAAACAATGAGAAGAGTCATTGTTCTTGTACTTTAATCGGCATTGTGCCATTACAATTCAATCCCGACGCAATTTGTGTGTTTCATTTTGAATGTGAAGGTCCATCGGATACACGAAAGCCGCAACGGAGCATCGGAATCTAATACTGGTCTCCCAATTTCATTTTGAATGTGAAGGTCCATCGGATACACGAACGCCGCGTCGGTGCATCGGAATCTAATACTGGTCTCCCAGGAAACGTTTAAAGCATACCACAAACATTGAGAAGAGTCTGTCTACTTGTACGTAAGTCGGCATTGTGCCATTTGAATTAATTCCCGACGCAATGTCTGTGTTGCGTCGTCAATGTGAAGGTCCATCGGATACAGGAATGCCGCATTGGTGAATCGGAATCTAATACTGGTCTCCCAGGAAACGCTCAAAGCTAACAACAAACAGTGAGAAGAGTCAGGCTTCTTGTACTTAAGTCGGCATTGTGCCATTTGAATTAATTCCCGATGCAATTTCTGTGTTTCATTGTCATTGTGAAGTTCCCTCAGCTACAGTAAAGCTGCATTGGTGCATCGGAATCTAATACTGGTCTCCCAGGAAACGCTCAAAGCACACCACAAACAATGAGAAGAGTCAGTCTTCTTGTTCTTAAGTCGGCATTGTGCAATTTGAATTAAATCCCGACGCAATTTCTGTGTTTCATCGTCAATGTGAAGGTCCATAGGATACAGTAAAGCTTCATTGGTCCATCTAAATCTAACACTGGTCTCCCAGGAAACGCTCAAAGCAAACCACAAACAATGAGAAGAGTCAGTCTTCTTGTACTTAAGTCGGCATTGTGAGATTTGAATTAAATCCCGACGCAATTTCTGTGTTTCATCCTCACTGTGAAGGTCCATAGGATACAGTAAAGCTGCATTGGTCCGTCTGAATCTAATACTGGTCTCCCAGGACACGCTCAAAACAAACCACAAACAATGAGAAGAACCAGTCTTCTTGCACTTACGTCGGCATTGTGCGATTTTACTTTAATCCTGACGCAATTTCTGTGTTTCTTCGACAATGTGAAGGTCCATCGGAGTCAGTAAAGCTGCATTGGTGCATCGGAATCTAATACTGGTCTCCCAGGAAACGCTCATAGCAAACCACAAACAATGAGAAGAGTAAGTTATCTTGTATTTAAGGTGGCATTGTGCCATTTGAATTAATTCCCGACGCAATTTCGGTGTTTCGTCGACAATGTGAGGGTCCATCGGACACAGTAAAGCTGCATTTGTTCCTTCGGAATCTAATACTGGTCTCCCAGGAAACGCTCAAAGCAAACCACAAACAATGAGAAGAGTCAGTCTTCTTGTACTTAAGTCGGCATTGTGCCATTCGAATTAAATCCCGACGCAATTTCAGTGTTTCATCGTCAATGTGAAGGTCCATCGGATACAGTAAAGCAACATTGGTGCATCAGAATGTAATACTGGTCTCCAAGGAAACGCTCAACGCAAACCACAAACAATAGGAAGCGTAGGTCTTCTTGTACTTAAGTCTACGTTGTGCCTTTTGAATTAAATCCCGAGGCAATTTCTGTGTTTAATCGTCAATGTGAAGGTCCGTCGGTTACAGTAAAGCTACATTGGTGCTTCAGAATGTAATTCTGGTCTCCCAGGAAACGGTCAAAGCAAACCACAAACAATGAGAAGAGTCAATCCTCTTGTACTTAAGTCGGCATTGTGCCTTTTGAATTAAATCCCGACGCAATTTCTGTGTTTCATCGTCAATGTGAAGGTCCATGATATACAGTAGAGCTACATTGGTGCATCGGAATGTAATACTGGTCTCCCAAGAAACGCTCCAAGCAAACCTCAAACAATGAGAAGAGTCAGTCTACTAGTACTTAAGTCGGCATTGTGCCAAATGAATTAAATCCCGACGCTATTTCTGTGTTTGATCGTCAATGCGAAGGTCCATCGTATACAGTAAAGCTGCATTGGCGCATCAGAATGTAATACTGGTCTCCCAGGAAACGCTCAAAGCAACCACAAACAATAAGAAGCGTCAGTCTTCTTGTACTTAAGTCTACATTGTGCCTTTTGAATTAAATCCCGACGCAATTTCTGTGTTTCATCGTCAATGCGAAGGTCCTTCGGATACAGTAAAGCTACATTGGTGCATCGGAATCTAATTCTGGTCTCCCAGGAAACGTTCAAAGCCTACCACAAACAATATGATGAGACAGTCTTCTTGTACTTAAAACGGCATTGTGCCATTTGAATTATATTCCGACTCAGTTTATGTGTTTCATCGTCAATGTGATGATCCATGGGATACAGTTAAGCTGCATTGGTGCATCGGAATCTATTACTTGTCCCCCAGGAAACTTTCAAAGCAAACCACATACAATGAGAAGAGTCAGTCTTCTTGTACTTCAGTCGGCATTGTGCCATTTGAATTAAATCCCGACGCAATATCTGTGTTTCAGCACAATGTGAAGGTCCATCGGATACAATAATGCTGCATTGGTGCATCGGAATCTAATTCTGGTCTCCCTGGAAACGCTCAAAGCAAACCACAAACAATGAGAGGAGTCAGTCCTCTTGTACTTAAAACGGCATTGTGACATTTGAATTTAGTCCCGACGCAATTTCTGTGTTTCATCGTCAATGTGAAGGTCCATCGGAAACAGTGAAACTACATTGGTGCTTCGGAATCTAATACAGGTATCCCAGGAAACGCTCAAACAAACCACAAACAATAAGAAGCGTCAGTCTTCTTGTACTGAAGTCGGCATTGTGCCTTTTGAATTAAATCCCGACGCAATTTCTGTTTTTCATCGTCAATGTGAAGGTCCATCGGATACAGTAAGACTGCATTGGTGCATCTGAATCTAATACTGGTCTCCCAGGAAACGCTCATTGCAAACCATAAACAATAGAAGTGTCAGTCTTCATGTACTTAAGTCAGCATTGTGCCATCTGATTAAATCCCGACGCAATATCAGTGTTTCATCGTCAATGGTAAGGTCCACCGGATACAGTAAAGCTACATTGGTGCATCAGAATCTAATACTGGCCTCCCAGGAAACGCTCAAAGCAAACCACAAACAATGAGAAGAGTCAGTCTTCTAGACCTGATGTCGGCATTGTGCCATTTGAATTAAATCCAGACCCAATTTCAGTGTTTCATCGTCAATGTGAAGGTCCATCGTATACAGTAAAGCTGCATTGGTGCGTCGGTAACTAGTACTGGTCTCCCAATAAACTCCCAATGAAAACCACACACAATGAGAAGAGTCAGTCTTCTTGTACTTAAGTCGGCATTGTGCCATTTGAATTAAATCCCGACGCAATTTCTGTGTTTCATCATCAATGTGAAGGTCGAACGTATACAGTAAAGCTGCATCGGTTCCTTCGGAAACTAATACTGGTCTCCCAGGAAACGCTCAAAGCAAACCACAAACAATGAGAAGAGTCAGTCTTCTTGTACATAAGGCGGCGTTATGCTATTTGAATTAAATCCCGACGCAATTTCTGTGTTTCATCGTCAATGTGAAGGTCCATCGGATACAGTAAAGCTACATTGGTGCATCGGAATGTAATACAGGTCTTCCAGGAAACGCTCATAGCAACCCTCAAACAATGAGAAGAGTCAGTCTACTAGTACTTAAGCCGGCATTGTGCCAATTGAATTAAATCCCGACATAATTTCTGTGTTTCATCGTCAATGGGAAGGTCCTATGGATACAGTAAAGCGACATTGGTGCATCAGAATGTAATACTGGTCTCCCAGGAAACGCTCAAACCAAACCACAAACAATAAGAAGCGTCAGTCTTCTTGTACTTAAGTCTACATTGTGGCTTTTGAATTAAATCCTGACGCAATATCTGTGTTTCATCGTCAATGTGAAGGTCCATCGGATACAGTAAAGCTGCATTGGTACGTCGTAATCTAATACAGGACTCATAGGAAACGCTCAAAGCAAACCAAAAACATTGAGAAGAGTCAGTGTTCTTGTACTTAAGTCGGGATTGTGCCATTTGAATTTAATCCCGACGCAATTTCTGTGTTTCATCGTCAATGTGAAGGTCCATCGGTTACAGTAAAGCTGCATTGGTGCATCGGTATCTTATACTGTTCTCCCAGGAAACGCTCAAAGCAAACCACAAACAATGAGAAGAGTTAGTCTCCTTGTGCTTAAGTCGGCATAGTGATATTTGATTTAAATCTCGACGCCATTTCTGTGCATCATCGTCAATGTGAAGGTCCATCGGATACAGTAAAGCTGCATTGGTGCAACGGAAACTAATACTGGTCTCCCAGGAAACGCTCAAAGCAAACCACAAACAAAGAGATGAGTCAGTCCCCTTGTACTTAATTCGGCATTGTGCCATTTCAATTAAATCCCGACACAATATCTGTGTTTCACCGTCAATATGAAAGTCCATCGGGTACAGTAGAGCGGCATTGGTGCATCGGAATCTAATACCTGACTCCCAGGGACCGCTTAAAGCAAACCACAAACAATTAGAGGAGTCAGTCTTCTTGTACTTAAGTCGGCATTGTGCCACTTAAATTCAATCCCGACGCTATATCTGTGTTTCGTCGACAGTGAGAAGGTCCATCGGATACAGTGAAGCTGCATTGGTTCCGTCGGAATCTAATACTGGTCTCCCAGGAAACGCTCAAAGCAAACCACAAACAATGAGAAGAGTCAGTTATCTTGTACTAAAGTCGGCATTGTGCCACTTGAATTAAATCCCGACGCAATTTCTGTGTTTCATCGTCAATGTAAAGGTCCATCGGATACAGTAAAGCTACATTGGCGCTTCAGAATGTAATACTGGTATCCCAGGAAACGCTCAAAGCAAACCACGAACAATGAGAAGAGTCAATCTTCTTGTACTTAGGTCAGCATTGTGCCGTTTGAATAAAATCCCGACGCAATTTCCGCGTTTCATCGACATTGTGAGGTCCATCGGATACAGTAAAGCTGCATTGGTGCATCTGAATGTGATACTGGTCTCCCAGGAAACTCTGAATGAAAACCACACACAATGAGAAGAGTCAGTCTTCTTGTACTTAAGTCGGCATTGTGCCATCTGAATTAAATCCCGACGCAATTTCTGTGTTTCATCATCAATGTGAAGGTCGAACGTGTACAGTAAAGCTGCATCGGTTCCTTCGGAAACTAATACTGGTCTCCCAGGAAACGCTCAAAGCAAACCACAAACAATGAGAAGAGTCAGTCTTCTTGTACATAAGCCGGCGTTATGCTATTTGAATTAAATCCCGACGCAATTTCTGTGTTTCATCGTCAATGTGAAGGTCCATCGGATACAGTAAAGCTACATTGGTGCATCGGAATGTAATACAGGTCTCCCAGGAAACGCTCATAGCAACCCTCAAACAATGAGAAGAGTCAGTCTACTAGTACTTAAGCCGGCATTGTGCAAATTGAATTAAATCCCGACGTAATTTCTGTGTTTCATCGTCAATGGGAAGGTCCTCCGGATACAGTAAAGCTACGTTGGTGCATTAGAATGTAATTCTGGTCTCCCAGGAAACGTTCAAAGCAAACCACAAATAATGAGAAGAGTCAGTCTTGTTGTACTTAAGTCTACATTGTGGCTTTTGAATTAAATCCTGACGCAATATCTGTGTATCATCGTCAATGTGAATGTCCATCGGATACAGTAAAGCTGCATTGGTACGTCGTAGTCTAATACAGGACTCATAGGAAACGCTCAAAGCAAACCAAAAACATTGAGAAGAGTCAGTCTTCTTGTACTTAAGTCGGGATTGTGCCATTTGAATTTAATCCCGACGCAATTTCTGTGTTTCATCGTCAATGTGAAGGTCCATCGGTTACAGTAAAGCTGCATTGGTGCATCGGTATCTTATACTGTTCTCCCAGGAAACGCTCAAAGCAAACCACAAACAATGAGAAGAGTCAGTCTCCTTGTGCTTAAGTCGGCATAGTGATATTTGATTTAAATCTCGACGCCATTTCTGTGCATCATCGTCAATGTGAAGGTCCATCAGATACAGTAAAGCTGCATTGGTGCAACGGAATCTAATACTGGTCTCCCAGGAAACGCTCAAAGCAAACCACAAACAAAGAGATGAGTCAGTCCCCTTGTACTTAATTCGGCATTGTGCCATTTCAATTAAATCCCGACACAATATCTGTGTTTCATCGTCAATATGAAAGTCCATCGGGTACAGTAGAGCGGCATTGGTGCATCGGAATCTAATACCTGACTCCCAGGGACCGCTTAAAGCAAACCACAAACAATTAGAGGAGTCAGTCTTCTTGTACTTAAGTCGGCATTGTGCCACTTAAATTCAATCCCGACGCTATATCTGTGTTTCGTCGACAGTGAGAAGGTCCATCGGATACAGTGAAGCTGCATTGGTTCCGTCGGAATCTAATACTGGTCTCCCAGGAAACGCTCAAAGCAAACCACAAACAATGAGAAGAGTCAGTTATCTTGTACTAAAGTCGGCATTGTGCCACTTGAATTAAATCCCGACGCAAATTCTGTGTTTCATCGTCAATGTGAAGGTCCATCGGATACAGTAAAGCTACATTGGCGCTTCAGAATGTAATACTGGTATCCCAGGAAACGCTCAAAGCAAACCACGAACAATGAGAAGAGTCAATCTTCTTGTACTTAGGTCAGCATTGTGCCGTTTGAATAAAATCCCGACGCAATTTCCGCGTTTCATCGACATTGTGAGGTCCATCGGATACAGTAAAGCTGCATTGGTGCATCTGAATGTGATACTGGTCTCCCAGGAAACTCTCAATGAAAACCACACACAATGAGAAGAGTCAGTCTTCTTGTACTTAAGTCGGCATTGTGCCATCTGAATTAAATCCCGACGCAATTTCTGTGTTTCATCATCAATGTGAAGGTCGAACGTGTACAGTAAAGCTGCATCGGTTCCTTCGGAAACTAATACTGGTCTCCCAGGAAACGCTCAAAGCAAACCACAAACAATGAGAAGAGTCAGTCTTCTTGTACATAAGCCGGCGTTATGCTATTTGAATTAAATCCCGACGCTATTTCTGTGTTTCATCGTCAATGTGAAGGTCCATCGGATACAGTAAAGCTACATTGGTGCATCGGAATGTAATACAGGTCTCCCAGGAAACGCTCATAGCAACCCTCAAACAATGAGAAGAGTCAGTCTACTAGTACTTAAGCCGGCATTGTGCAAATTGAATTAAATCCCGACGTAATTTCTGTGTTTCATCGTCAATGGGAAGGCCCTCCAGATACAGTAAAGCTACATTGGTGCATTAGAATGTAATTCTGGTCTCCCAGGAAACGTTCAAAGCAAACCACAAATAATGAGAAGAGTCAGTCTTGTTGTACTTAAGTCTACATTGTGCCTTTTGATTTAAATCCTGACGCAATATCTGCGTTTCATCGTCAATGTGAAGGTCCATCGGATACAGTAAAGCTGCATTGGTACGTCGTAATCTAATACAGGACTCATAGGAAACGCTCAAAGCAAACCAAAAACATTGAGAAGAGTAAGTCTTCTTGTACTTAAGTCGGGATTGTGCCATTTGAATTAAATCCCGACGCAATTTCTGTGTTTCATCGTCAATGTGAAGGTCCATCGGTTACAGTAAAGCTGCATTGGTGCATCGGTATCGTATACTGTTCTCCCAGGAAACGCTCAAAGCAAACCACAAACAATGAGAAGAGTCAGTTATCTTGTACTAAAGTCGGCATTGTGCCACTTGAATTAAATCCCGACGCAATTTCTGTGTTTCATCGTCAATGTGAAGGTCCATCGGATAGAGTAAAGCTACATTGGCGCTTCGAATGTAATACTGGTATCCCAGGAAACGCTCAAAGCAAACCACGAACAATGAGAAGAGTCAATCTTCTTGTACTTAGGGCAGCATTGTGCCGTTTGAATAAAATCCCGACGCAATTTCCGCGTTTCATCGACATTGTGAGGTCCATCGGATACAGTAAAGTTGCATAGGTGCATCTGAATGTGATACTGGTCTCCCAGGAAACGCTCAAAGCAAACCACAAACAATGAAAAGAGTCAGTCTTCTTGTACTTAAGTCGGCATTGTGCCTTTTGATTTTATCCCGACGCAATTTCTGTGTTTCATCGTCAATGCGAAGATCTTCCGGATACAGTAAAGCTACATTGGTGCATCACATTGTAATACTGGTCTCCCAGGAAACGCTCAAAGCAAACCACAAACAATGAGAAGAGTCAGTCTTGTTGTACTTAAGTCGGCATTGTGCCTTTTGATCCAAATCCCGACGCAATATCTGTGTTGTATCGTCAATGTGAAGGTCCATCGGATACAATAACGCTGCATTTTTGCATCGGAATCTAATACTGGGTTCCCAGGAAACTCTCAAAGCAAACCACGAACAATGAGAAGAGTCAGTCTTCTTGTACTTAAGTCGGCATTGTGCCATCTGAATTAAATCCCGACGCAATTTCTGTGTTTCATCATCAATGTGAAGGTCGAACGTATACAGTAAAGCTGCATCGGTTACTTCGGAAACTAATACTGGTCTCCCAGGAAACGTTCAAAGCAAACCACAAATAATGAGAAGAGTCAGTCTTGTTGTACTTAAATCTACATTGTGCCTTTTGAATTAGATCCTGACGCAATATCTGTGTTTCATCGTCAATGTGAAGGTCTATCGGATACAGTAAAGCTGCATACGTACGTCGTAATCTAATACAGAACTCATAGGAAACGCTCAAACAAACCAAAAACATTGAGAAGAGTCAGTCTTCTTGTACTTAAGTCGGCATTGTGCCATTTGAATTAAATCCCGACGCAATTTCTGTGTTTCATCGTCAATATCAAAGTACATCGGGTACAGTGGAGCGGCATTGGTGCATCGGAATCTAATACCTGACTCCCAGGGACCGCTTAAAACAAACCACAAACAATGAGAGGAGTCAGTCTTCTTGTACTTAAGTCGGCATTGTGCCACTTAAATTAAATCCCGACGCAATTTCTGTGTTTCGTCGACAGTGAGAAGGTACATCGGATACAGTAAAGCTGCATTGGTTCCGTCGGAATCTAATACTGGTCTCCCAGGAACCGCTCAAAGCAAACCACAAACAATGAGAAGAGTCAGTTTTCTTGTACTAAAGACGGCATTGTGCCACTTGAATTAAATCCCGACACAATTTCTGTGTTTCATCGTCAATGTGAAGGTCCATCGGATACAGTAAAGCTACATTGGGGCATCAGAATGTAATACTGGTATCGCAGGAAACGCTCAAAGCAAGCCACGAACAATGAGAAGAGTCAATCTTCTTGTACTTAGGTCAGCATTGTGCCGTTTGAATAAAATCCCGACGCAATTACCGCGTTTCATCGACAATGTGAGGTCCATCGGATAGAGTAAAGCTGCATTGGTGCATCTGAATGTCATACTGGTCTCCCAGGAAACGCTCAAAGCAAACCGCAAACAATGAGAGGCGACAGTCTTCTTGTACTTAAGTCTACATTGTGCCTTTTGAATTAAATCCCGACGCAATTTCTGTGTTTCATCATCAATGTGAAGGTCGAACGGATACAGTAAAGCTGCATTGGTTCCTTCGGAAACTAATACTGGTCTCCCAGGAAACGTTCAAAGCAAACGACAAAAAATGAGAAGAGTCAGTCTTGTTGTACTTAAGTTGGCATTGTGGTTTTTGAATTAAATCCCGACGCAATTTCAGTGTCTCATCGTTAATGTGAAGGTCCATCGGATACAATAACGCTGCATTGGTGCATCGGAATCTAATACTGGTCTCCCAGGAAACTCTCAATGAAAACCACAAACAAAGAGAAGAGTCAGTCTTCTTGTACTTAAGTCGGCTTTGTGCCATTTGAATTAAATCCCGACGCACTTACTGTGTTTCATCATCAATGTGAAGGTCGAACGGATACAGTAAAGCTGCATTGGTTCCTTCGGAAACTAATTCTGGTCTCCGAGGAAACGTTCAAAAAATCCACAAAAAATGAGAAGAGTCAGTCTTGTTGTACTTAAGTTGGCATTGTGGTTTTTGAATTAAATCCCGACGCAATTTCAGTGTCTCATCGTTAATGTGAAGGTCCATCGGATACAATAACGCAGCATTGGCGCATCGGAATCTAATACTGGTCTCCCAGGAAACTCCCAATGAAAACCACAAACAAAGAGAAGAGTCAGTCTTCTTGTACTTAAGTCGGCATTGTGCCATTTGAATTAAATCCCGACGCAATTTCTGTGTTTCATTGTCAATGTGAAGGTCCATCGGATACAGTAAAGCGACATTGGTGCATCAGAATGTAATACTGGTCTCCCAGGAAACGCTCAAACCAAACCACAAACAATAAGAAGCGTCAGTCTTCTTGTACTTAAGTCTACATTGTGCCTTTTGAATTAAATCCTGACGCAATATCTCTGTTTCATAGTCAATGTGAAGGTCCATCGGATAGAGTAAAGCTGCATTGGTACGTCGTATTCTAATACTGGACTCATAGGAAACGCTCAAAGCAAACCAAAAACATTGAGAAGAGTCAGTCTTCTTGTACGTAAGTCGGCATTGTGCCATTTGAATTAAATCCCGACGCAAAATCTGCGTTTCATCGTCAATGTGAAGGTCCATCGGATACAGTAAAGCTGCATTGGTTCCTACGGAATCTAATACTTTTCTCCCAGGAAACGCTCTAAGCAAACCACAAACTATGAGAAGCGTCAGTCTATTTGTACTTAAGTCGGTATTGTACCATTTGAATTAAATCCCGACGCAATTTCTGTGTTTCATTGTCATTGTAAAGGTCCATCGGACACAGTAAAGCTGCATTGGTGCATCAGAATGTAATACTGGTCTCCCAGGAAACGCTCAAACCAAACCACAAACAATAAGAAGCGTCAGTCTTCTTGTACTTAAGTCTACATTGTGCCTTTTGAATTAAATCCCGACGCAATTTCTGTGTTTCATCATCAATGTGAAGGTCGAACGGATACAGTAAAGCTGCAACGGTTCCTTCGGAAACTAATACTGGTCTCCCAGGAAACGTTCAAAGCAAACCACAAAAAATGAGAAGAGTCAGTCTTGTTGTACTTAAGTTGGCATTGTGGTTTTTGAATTAAATCCCGACGCAATTTCAGTGTCTCATCGTTAATGTGAAGGTCCATCGGATACAATAACGCTGCATTGGTGCATCGGAATCTAATACTGGTCTCCCAGGAAACTCTCAATGAAAACCACAAACAAAGAGAAGAGTCAGTCTTCTTGTACTTAAGTCGGCATTGTGCCATTTGAATTAAATCCCGACGCACTTTCTGTGTTTCATCATCAATGTGAAGGTCGAACGGATACAGTAAATCTGCATTGGTTCCTTCGGAAACTAATACTGGTCTCCGCGGAAACGTTCAAAGCAAACCACAAAAAATGAGAAGAGTCAGTCTTGTTGTACTTAAGTTGGCATTGTGGTTTTTGAATTAAATCCCGACGCAATTTCAGTGTCTCATCGTTAATGTGAAGGTCCATCGGATACAATAACGCAGCATTGGTGCATCGGAATCTAATACTGGTCTTCCAGGAAACTCCAATGAAAACAACAAACAAAGAGAAGAGTCAATCTTCTTGTACTTAAGTCGGCATTGTGCCATTTGAATTAAATCCCGACGCAATTTCTGTGTTTCAATGTCAATGTGAAGGTCCATCGGATACAGTAAAGCGACATTGGTGCATCAGAATGTAATACTGGTCTCCCAGGAAACGCTCAAACCAAACCACAAACAATAGGAAGCGTCAGTCTTCTTGACTTAAGTCTACATTGTGCCTTTTGAATTAAAACCTGACGCAATATCTCTGTATCATAGTCAATGTGAAGGTCCATCGGACAGAGTAAAGCTGCATTGGTACGTCGTATTCTAATACTGGACTCATAGGAAACGCTCAAAGCAAACCAAAAACATTGAGAAGAGCCAGTCTTCTTATACTTAAGTCGGCATTGTGCCATTTGAATTAAATCCCGACGCAAAATCTGCGTTTCATCGTCAATGTGAAGGTCCATCGGATACAGTAAAGCTACATTGGTGCGTCGGAATCTAATACTGGTCTCCCAGGAAGCGCTCATAGCAAACTACAAACATTAAGAAGCGTCAGTCTAGTTGTACTTAAGTCGGCATTGTGCCTTTTGAATTAAATCCCGACGCAATTTCTGTGTTTCATCGTCGATGTGAAGGTCCATCGGATACAGTAAAGCTGCATTGGTGCATCGGAATCTAATACTAGTCTCCCAGGAAACGCTCAAAGCATACCACAAACAATGAGATGAGTCAGTCCTCTTGTACTTAAGCAGGCATTGTGACATTTGAATTAAATCCCGACGCAATTTCTGTTTCGCATCGTCAATGTGAAGGTCCATCGGATACAGTAAAGCTACATTGGTGCGTCGGAATCTAATACTGGTCTCCCAGGAAACGCTCAAATCAAAACACAAACATTAAGAAGCGTCAGTCTTCTTGTACTTAAGTCGGCATTGTGCTTTTTGAATTAAATCCCGACGCAATTTCTGTGTTTCATCGTCAATGAAAAGGTCCATCGGATAAAGTAAAGCTGCATTGGTGCATCGGAATCTAATACTGGTCTCCCAGGAAACGCTCAAAACATACCACAAACAATGTGAAGAGTCAGTCTTCTTGTACTTAAGTCGGCGTGGTGCCATTTGTATTAAATCCCGACGCAATATCTGTGTTTCATCGTCAGTGTAAAGGTCCATCGGATACAGCAAAGCTGCTTAGTGCTTCTGAATCAAATACTGGGCTCCCAGGAAACGCTCAAAGCAAACCACAAACAATGAGAACAGACAGTCTTCTTATACTTAAGTCGGCATTGTGCCAAGTGAATAAAATCCCGACTCAATTTCTGTGTTTCAACGTCAATGTAAAGTTCCGTCGGATACATTAAAGCTGCATTGGAACGTCAGAATCTAATACTGGTCTAACTGTAAACGCTCAAGCCAAACCACAAACAATGGGAAGAGTAAGTCTTTTTGTACTTAAGTCGGCCGTGTACCATATTAATTAATTCCACACGCAATATCTGTGTTTCAACGTCAATGTGATGGTCCATCGGATACAGTAAAGCAGAATTGTTGCATCGGATTCAAATTCTGATCTCCCAGGAAACGCTCAAAGCAGAAAACGAATAATAAGAAGCGTCAGTCTTCTAGGACCTAAGTCGGCATTGTGCTTATTTGATTTAAATCCCGACGGAATTTCTGTGTTTCATCGTCAAGGTGAAGAGCCATCGGATACAGTAAAGCTGCATTGCTGCATCGGAATTTAATACAGGTCTCCCAGGAAACGCTTAAAGCAAACCACAAACAATGAGAAGAGTCAGTGTTCTTGTCCTTAAGTCGGCATTGTGCAATCTGAATTAAATCCCGACTCAATTTCTGTGTTTCATCAGCAATGTGGAGGTCCATCGGATCCAGTTAAGCTGCATTGGTGCATCGGAATCAAATAGTGGTCTCCCAGGAAATGATCAAAGCAAACCACATACAATGAGAATAGTCAGTCTGCTTGAACTTAAGTCGGCATTGTGCCATTTGAATTAAATCCCGACGCAATTTCTGTGTTTCATCGTCAAAATAAAGATCTATTGGATACAGTATAGCTGCATTTGTGCGTCGGAATCTAATACTGGTCTCCCAGGAAACGCACAAAGCAAACCACAAACAATGAGAATAGTCAGTCTTCTTGTACTTAAGTCGGCATTGTGCCATTTGAATTAAATGCAGACGTAATTTCTGTGTTTATTCGTCATTGTGAAGGTCCATCGGTTACAGTAAAGCTGCATTAGTGCTTCGGAATCATATACTGGTCTCCCGGGTAACGCTCAAAGCAAAAAACAAACAGTGAGAAGTGTCAGTTCTCTTGTACTTAAGTCGGCATTGTGACATTTGAATTAAATGCCGACGCAATTTCTGTGCTTCATCGTCAATGTGAGGGTCCATCGGATACAGTAAAGCTGCATAGGTGCAACGGAATATAATTCTCGTCTCCCAGGAAACGTTCAAAGAAAACCACAAACAAATAGAAGGGTCAGTCCTCTTGTACTTAAATCGGCATTGAGCCATTTGCATAAATTCCCGACGCAATTTCCGTGTTTCATCGTCAATGTGAAGGACCATCGGATACAGTAAAGCTGCAGTGGTGCATCGGAATCTAATACTGGTCTCCCAGGAAACGCTCAAAGCAAACCACAAACAATGAGAAGAGTCAGTCTTCTTGTTTCTTGCCGGCATTGTGCCATTTGAATTAAATTCCGACGCAATTCCTTTGTTACATCGTCAATGTGAAGGTCCATCGGATACATTAAAGCTGCATTGGGGCATCGGAATCTAATACTGGTCTCCCAGGAAACGCTCAAAGCAACCCACAAACAATGAGATGCGTCAGTCTTCTTGTACTTAAGTCAGCATTGTGCAGTTTGAATTAAATCCCGCCGCAACTCTGTATTTCAACGTCAATGTGAAGGTCCATCGGACACAGTAAGGCTGCATTGGTGCATCGTAATCTGATACTGGGCTCCCAGGAAACGCTCGAAGCAAACCACCAACAGTGAGAAGAGTCAGTCATCTACTTCCTTCTCGGCATTGTGCCATTTGAATTAAATCCCGACGCAATTTCTGTGTTTCATCGTCAATGTGAAGGTCTATCGGATATAGTAAAGCTGCATTGGTGCATCGGAATCAAATGCTGGTCTCCCAGGAAACGCTTAAAGCAAACCACCAACAATGAGAAGCGTTCGTCTTCTTGTTCTAAAGTCGGCATTGTTGCATTTGAATTAAATACCGACGCAATTTCTGTGTTTCATCGTCAATGAGAAGATCCATTGGATACAGTAAAACTGCATTGGTGCATCGCAATCTAATACTGGTCTCCCTGGAAACGCTCAAAGCAAACCACGAACAATGAGAAGAGTCAATCTTTTTGTATTTAGGTCGGCATTGCGCCTTTTCTATTAATTCCCGCCGCAAATTCAGGGCTTCATCTTCAATGTGAATGTCCATCGGATACGGTAAAGCAGCATTGGTGCAACGGAATCAAATACTGGTCTCCCAAGAAACGCTCAATGTATACCACAAACAATGAGAAGCGTCAGTCGTCTTGTACTTAAGTCGGCATTGTGCCATTTCAGTTAAATCCCGACGCAATTTCTGTGTTTCGTCGACAACGGGAAGGTCCATCGGATACAGTAAAGCTGCATTGGTTCCGTCGGAATCTAATACTGGTCTCCCAGGAAACGCTCAAAGCAAACCACATACAATGAGAAGAGTCAGTCCCCTTGTACTTAAGTCGGCATTGTGCCATTTTTATTAAATCCCGACGCAATATCTGTGTTTCAACGTCAATGCGATGGTCCATCAAATACAGTAAAGCAGAATTGTTGCATCGTAATCAAATTCTGATCTCCCAGGAAGCGCTCAAATCAGACCACGAACAATAGGAAGCGTCAGTCTTCTAGGACCTAAGTCGGCATTGTGCTTATTTGACTTAAATTCCGACGCAAAATCTGTGTTTCATCGTCAAGGCGAAGGTCCTACGGATACAGTAAAGCTGCATTGCTGCATCGGAATTTAATACTGGTCTCCCAGGAAACGCTCAAAGCAAACCACAAACAATGAGAAGAGTCAGTGATCTTGTCCTTAAGTCGGCATTGTGCCATTCGAATTAAATCCAGACGCAATTTCTGTGTTTCATCGTCAGTGTGAAGGTCCGTCGGATACGTTAAAGTTGCATTGGTGCAACGGAATCTAATACTCGTCTCCCAGGAAACGCTCAAAGCAAACCACAAACATTGCGAAGAGTCAGTCTTCTACTACTTATATCGGCATTGTGCCATTTGAATTTAATCCCGACGCAATTTCAGTGTTTCATCGTCAATGTGAAGGTCCACCGGATACAGTAAAGCTGCATTTGTGCATCGGAAGCTAATACTGGTCTCCCAGGAAACTCTCAAAGCAAACCACAAACAATGAGAAGAGTCAGTCTTCTTGTACTTAAGTTCGCATTGTGCCATTTGAATGAAATCCCGACGCAAATTATGTGTTTCATCGTCAATATGCAGGTCCATCGGAAACAGTAAAGCTGCATTGGTGCATCGGAATCTAATACTGGTCTCCCAGGAAACGCTCAAACCATACCACATACAATGGGAAGAGTCAGTCTTCTTGTACTTAAGTCGGCATTGTGCCATGTGAATTAAATCCCGTCTCAATTTCTGTGTTTCAACGTCAATGTGATGGTCCATCGGATACATTAAAGCTTCATTGGAACGTCGGAATCTAATACTGGTCTCCCAGGAAACGCTCAAAGCAAACCACAAACAATGGGAAGAGTAAGTCATCTTGTACTTAAGTCGCCGTTTGCCATTTTCATTAAATCCCGACGCAAAATCTGTGTTTCAACGTCAATGTAATGGTCCATCGGATACAGCAAAGCAGAATTGTTGCATCATAATCAAATTCTGATCTCCCAGGAAACGCTCAAAGCTGACCACGAACAATAAGAAGCGTCAGTCTTCTAGGACCTAAGTCGGCATTGTGCTTATTTGATTTAAATCCCGACTCAATTTCTGTGTTTCATCATCAATGTGGAGGTCCATCGGATACAGTTATGCTGCATTGGTGCATCGGAATCAAATAGTGGTCTCCCAGGAATTGATCAAAGCAAACCACAGAGAATGAGAATAGTCAGTCTGCTTGAACTTAAGTCGGCATTGTGCCATTTGAATTAAATCCCGACGGAATTTCTGTGTTTCATCGTCAAAATAAAGGTCTATTGGATACAGTATAGCTGCATTGGTGCTTCGGATTCTAATACTGGTCTCCCAGGAAACGCACAAAGCAAACCACAAACAATGAGAATAGTCAGTCTTCTTGTACTTATGTCGGCATTGTGCCATTTGAATTAAATCCAGACGCAATTTCTGTGTTTCATCGTCAGTGTGAAGGTCCGTCGGATACGTTAAAGTTGCATTGGTGCATCGGAATGTATTACAGGTCTCCCAGGAAACGCACAAAGCAAACCACAAACAATGAGAAGAGTCATTCTTCTTGTTCCTTGTAGGCATTGTGCCATTTGAATTAAATCCAGACACAATTTCTGTGTTTATTCGTCATTGTGAAGGTCCATCGGTTACAGTAATGCTGCATTAGTGCTTCGGAATCAAATACTGGTCTCCCAGGTAACGCTCATAGATATCCACAAACAGTGAGAAGCGTCAGTCCTCTTGTACTTAAGTCGGCATTGTGACATTTGAATTAAATGCCGACGCAATTTCTGTGCTTCATCGTCAATGTGTGGGTCCATCGGATACAGTAAAGCTGCATTGGTGCAACGGAATCTAATACTAGTCTCCCACGAAACGCTCAAAGCAAACCGCAAACAATGAGAAGAGTCAGTCTTCTTGTTTCTTGTCGGCATTGTGCCATTTGAATTAAATTCCGACGCAATTTCTTTGTTTCATCGTCAATGTGAAGGTCCATCAAATACATTAGAGCTGCATTGGGGTATCGGAATCTAATACTGGTCTCCCAGGAAACGCTCAAAGCAAACCACAAACAAAAAGAAGAGTCAGTCATCTTGTACCATGACGACATTGTGCCATTTGAATAAAATCCGACGCAATTTCTGTGTTAATCGTCAATGTGAAGGTGTATCGGATACAGTAAAGCTGCTTTGGAGCATCGGAATCAAATACTGGTCTCCCAGGAAACGCTCAAAGCAAACCACAAACAATGAGAAGCGTCCGTCTTCTTGTACTTAAGTCGGCATTGTTAAATTTGAATTAAATCCCGACGCAATTTCTGTGTTTCATTGTCAAAGTGTTGGTCCATTGGATACAGTAAAGCTACATAGGTGCATCGGAATCTAATACTGGTCTCCCAGGAAACCCTCAAAGCAAACCACTAACAATGAGAAGAGTGAGTCTTATTTTACTTAAGTCGGCATTGTGCCATATGAATTAAATCCTGACGCAATTTCCGTGTTTCATCGTCAATGTGAAGGTTCATCGGATTCAGTAAAGCTGCATTGGTGCATCATAATGTAATACTGGTATCCCAGGAAACGCTCAAAGCAAACCACGAACAATGAGAAGAGTCAATCTTCTTGTATTTAGGTCGGCATTGTGCCTTTTCTATTAAATCCCGACGCAAATTCAGTGTTACATCTTCAATGTGAATGTCCATCGTATACGGTAAAGCTGCATTGGTGCATCGGAATCAAATACAGGTGTCCCAGGAAACGCTCAAAGCAAACCACAAACAAAGAGGTGCGTCAGTCCTCTTTTACTTAAGTCGGCATTGTGCCATTTCAATTTAATCCCGAAGCAATTTCAGAGTTTCATCGTCAATGTGAAGGTCCATCGGATACAGTAATGCTTCATTGTTGCATCCCAATCTAATATTGGTCTCCCAGGAAACGCTGAAAGCAAACCACAAACAATGAGGACAGTCAGACTTCTTGTACTTATGTCGGCATTGTGCCATTTCAATTAAATTCCGACGCAATTTCTGTGTTTCATCGTGAATGTGAAGGTGCATCGGATACAGTAGAGCGGCATTGGTGCATCGGAATCCAATACTGGTCTCCCAGGGACCGCTCCAAGCAAACCACAAACAATGAGAGGAGTCAGTCTTCTTGTACGTAAGTCGGCATTGTGCCATTTGAATTAAATCCCGACGCAATTTCTGTGTATCAGCGTCAATGTGAAAGTCCATCGGAAACAGTAAAGCTACATTGGTGCATTTTAATGTAATACTGGTATCCCAGGAAACACTCAAAGCAAACCACACACAATGAGAAGTGTCAGTCTTCTTGTACTTAAGTCAGCTTTGCGCCTTATGTATTAAACCCCATCGCAATATCTGTGTTTCATCGTCAATCTGAAGGTTCGTCGGATACAGTAAAGCTGCATTGGTGCATGGGAATCTAATACTGGTCTCCCAGGAAACGCTCAAAGCGAACGACAAACAATATAAAGAGTCAGTCTTCTTCTACTTAAGTCGGCATTGTGCCATTTGAATTAATTCCCGACGCAATTTCAGTCTTTAATCGTCAATGAGAATGTACATCGCATACAGTAAAGCTGCATTTGTGCATCGGAAACTAATATTGGTCTCCCAGGAAACGCTCAAAGCTAACCACAAACAATGAGAAGAGTAGTCTTCTTGTACTAAAGTCGTCAATGTGAAGGTCCATCGTATACAGTAGAGCTACATTGGTGCATCAGAATGTAATACTGGTAACCCAGGAAACGCTGAAAGCAAACCACGAGCTATGAGAAGAGTCAATCTTCTTGTATTTAGGTCGGCAATTTGCCGTTTGAATTAAATCCCGATGCAATATCTGTGTTTCAACGTCAATGTGAAGTCCATCGGATACAATGATGCTGAATTGGTGCATCGATATCTAATACTGGTCTCCCAGGAAACGCTCAAAGCAAACCACAAACAATGAGAAGATTCAGTCGCTTTGCCCTTAAGTCGGCATTGTGCCATTTGAATTAAATCCCGACGCAATTTCTGAGTGTCTTCGTCAATGTGAAGGTCCATCGGATACAGTTATGCTGCATTGGTGCATTGGAATCAAATAGTGGTCTCCCAGGAAACGATCAAAGCAAACCACAGACAACGAGAATAGTCAGTCTTCTTGTACTTAAGTCGGCATTGAGCCATTTGAATTTAATCCCGACGCAATATCTGTGTTTCATTGTCAATGTGAAGGTCCATCGAATGCAGTAAAGGGGCATTGGTGCATCGGAATATAATACTGGTCTCCCAGGAAACGCTCATAGCAAACCACAAACAATGAGAAGAGTCAGTCTTCTTGTTTCTTGTCGTCATTGTGCCATTTCAATTAAATTCCGATGCTATTTCTGTGTATCATCGTCAATGTGAATGTCCATCGGACACAGTAAGGCTGCATTGGTGCATCGTAATCTGATACTGGGATCCCAGGAAACGCTCGAAGCAAACCACAAACAGTGAGAAGAGTCAGTCTTATAGTTCCTTCTCGGCATTGTGCCATTTGGGTTAAGTCCCGACGCAATTCCTGTGTATCATCGTCAGTGTGAAGGTCTATCGGATATAGTAAAGCTGCATTGGTGCATCGGTATCAAATACTGGTCTCCCAGGAGACGCTCAAAGCAAACCACCAACAATGAGAAGCGTTCGTCTTCTTGTACTTAAGTCGGCGTTGTGGCATTTGAATTAAATACCGACGCAAATTCAGTGTTTCGTCTTCAGTTTGAATGTCCATCGGATAACGTAAAGCTGCATTGGTGCATCGGAATCAAATACTGGTCTCCCAAGAAACGCTCAAAGCAAACCACAAAAATTGAGAAGCGTCATTCGTCTTGTACTTAAGTCGGCATTGTGCCATTTGAATTAAATCCCGACGCAATTTCTGTGTTTCGTCGACAATGTGAAGGTCCATCGGATACAGTAGAGCTCTATTGGTTCCGTCGGAATCTAATACTGGTCCCCCAGGAAACGCTCAAAGCAAACCACAAACAATGAGAAGAATCAATCTTCTAGAACTTAAGTCGGCTTTGCGCCATGTGAATTAAATCCCGACGCAACTCTGTGTTTCATCGTCAATGTGAAGTTCCAATGGATACAGTAAAGCTACATAGGTGCATCAGAATGTAATACTGGTATCCCAGGAAACGCTCAATGCAAACCACGAACAATGAGAAGAGTCAATCTTCTTTTATTTAGGTCGGCATTGTGCCATTTGAATTGAATCCCGACGCAATATCTGTGTTTCATCGTCAATGTGAAGTCCATCGGATACAGTGAAGCTGCATTGGTGCATCGAAATCTAATACTGGTCTCCCAGGAAACGCTCAAAGCAAACCACAAAGTATGAGAAGAGGCAGTCCTCCTGAACTTAAGTCGGCATTGTGCTATTTCAATTAAATCCCGACGCAATTTCTGTGTTTCATCGTCAAGGTGAAGTTCTATCGGGTACAGTTAAGCTGCATTGGTGCATCGGAATCAAATAGTGGTCTCCCAGGAAACGATCAAAGCAAACCACAGAAAATAAGTATTGTCAGTCTTCTTGTGCTTAAGTCGGCATTGTGCCATTTGAATTAAATCCGACGCAATTTCTGTGTTTAATCGTCAATGTGAAAGTGTATCGGATACAGTAAAGCTGCTTTGGTGCATCGGAATCAAATACTGGTCTCCCAGGATACGCTCAAAGCAAACCACAAACAATGACAGGCGTCCGTATTCTTGTACTTAAGTCTACATTGTTCCATTTGACTTAAATCCCGACGCAATAACTGTGTTTCATTGTCAATGTGAAGGTGCATCGGATGCAGTAAAGGGGCATTGGTGCAATGGAATATAATACTAGTCTCCCAGGAAACGCTCAAAGCAAACCACAAACAAGGAGAAGAGTCAGTCTTCTTGTTTCTTGTCGTCATTGTGCCATTTCAATTAAATTCCGATGCTATTTCTGTGTTTCATCGTCAATGTGATGGTCCATCGGACACAGTAAGGCTGCATTGGTGCATCGTAATCTGATACTGGGCTCCCAGGTAACGCTCGTAGGAAACCACAAACAGTGAGAAGAGTAAGTGTTATAGTTCCTTCTCGGCATTGTGCCATTTGAGTTAAGTCCCGACGCAATTTTTGTGTTTCATCGTCAATGTAAAGGTCCATCGGATACAGTAAAGCTGCATTGGTCTATCGGAATCTAATACTGTTCTCCCAGGTAACGCTCAAAGCTAACTACAAACAGTGAGAAGATTCAGTCCCCTTGTACTTAAGTTGGCATTGTGGGATTTGAAATAAATCCCGAAGCAATTTCTTTGTTTCATCGGCAATTTGAAGGTACACTGGATTCAGTACAGCTGCCGTGGTGCATCGAAATCTTATACTGGTCTCCCAGAAAACGCTCAAAGCAAACCACAAATAATGAGAAGAGTCAGTCTTTTTGTACCTAAGTCGGCATTGTGAAATTTGAATTAAATCCCGACCCGATTTCTGTGTTTAATTGTCTATGTGAAGGTCCATCTGATACAGAGATGCTGCATTGGTGCTTCGGAATCTAGTTCTGGTCTCCCAGGAAACGCTCAAAGAAAACCACAAACAATGAGAACCGAGAGTCTTCTTATACTTAAGTCGGCATTGCGCCATCTGAATTAAATCCCGACTCAATTTCTGTGTTCCAACGTCAATGTAAAGGTCCATCGGATACATTAAAGCTGCATTGGATGGTCGGAATCTAATACTGGTCTCTCAGGAAACGCTCAAAGCAAACCACAAACATTGGGAAGAGAAAGACTTCTTGTACTGAAGTCGGCATTGTGCCATTTTAATTAAATCCCGACGCAATATCTGTGTTTCATCGTCAATGTGATGGTCCATCGGATACAGTAAAGCTGCATTCTTGCATCGGAATCAAATTCTGATCTCCCAGGAAACGCTCAAAGCAAACCACGAACAATGAGAAGCGTCAGTCTTATAGGACCTAAGTCGGCATTGTGCCATTTGAAATAAATCCGGACGCAATTTCTGTGTTTCATCGTCAAGGAGAAGGTCCATTGGATACAGTAAAGCTGCACTGGTACATCGGAATTTAATACTGGTCTCCCAGGAAGCGCTGAAAGCAAACCACAAACAAAGAGAGGAGGCAGTGATCTTGTTCTTAAGTCGGCATTGAGCAATCTGAATTTAATCCCGACTCAATTTCTGTGTTTCATCATCAATGTGGAGGTCCATCGGATACAGTTATGCTGCATTGGTGCGTCGGAATCAAATAGTGGTCTCCCAGGAAACGATCAAAGCAAACCACAGAAAATGAGTATAGTCAGTCTTCTTGTACTTAAGTCGGCATTGTGCCATTTGAATTAAATGTGACGCAATTTTAGTGTTTAATCGTCAATGTGATGGTGTATCGGATACAGTAAAGCTGCTTTGGTGCATTGGAATCAAATACTGGTCTCCCAGGAAACGCTCAAAGCAAACCACAAACAATGAGAGGCGTCTGTATTCTTGTACTTAAGTCAGCATTGTTCCATTTGACTTAAATCCCGACGCAATATCTGTGTTTCAATGTCAATGTGAAGGTCCATCGGATACAGTAAAGCAACATTGGTGCATCAGAATGTAATACTGGTATCCCAGGGAACGCTCAAAGGAAACCACGAACAATGAGAAGATTCAATCTTTTTGTATTTAGATCGGCATTGTGCCTTTTCAATTAAATCCCAAAGCAAATTCAGTGTTTCATCTTCAATTTCAATGTCCATCGGATAACGTAAAGCTGCATTGGTGCATCGGAATCAAATACTGGTCTCCCAAGAAACGTTCAAAGCAAACCACAAACAATGAGACGCGTCAGTCGTCTTGTACTTAAGTCGGCATTGTGCCATTTGAATTAAATCCCGACGCAATTTCTGTGTTTCGTCGACAATATGAAGGTCCATCGGATACAGTAAAGCTGTATTGGTTCCTTCGGAATCTAATACTGGTCTCCCAGGAAACGCTCAAAGCAAACCAGAAACAATGAGAAGAATCAATCTTCTAGTACTTAAGTCGGCTTTGCGCCATGTGAATTAAATCCCGACGCAACTCTGTGTTTCATCGTCAATGTGAAGGTCCATCGGTTACAGTCAAGCTACATAGGTGCATCAGAATGTAATACTGGTATCCCAGGAAACGCTCAAAGCAAACCACGAACAATGAGAAGAGTCAATCTTCTTTTATTTAGGACGGCATTGTGTCGTTTGAATTGAATACCGACGCAATATCTGTGTTTCATCGTCAATGTGAAATCCATCGGATACAGTGAAGCTGCATTGGTGCATCGAAATCTAATACTGGTCTCCCAGGAAACGCTCAAAGCAAACCACAAAGTATGAGAAGAGGCAGTCCTCCTAAACTTAAGTCGGCATTGTGCCTTTTGAATTAAATCCCGACGGAATTTCTGTGTTTCATCGTCAATGTGAAAGTCCATCGGATACAGTAAAGCTACATTGGTGTATTATAATGTAATACTGGTATCCCAGGAAACACTCAAAGCAAACCACAAACAATGAGAGGAGTCAATCTTCTTGTACTTAAGTCTTCATTTTGCCGTTTGAATTAAATCCCAACGCAATTTCTGTGTTTCATCGTCAATGTGGAGGTCCATCGGATACAGTAAAGCTGCATTGGTGCTTCGGAATCTAATACTGGTCTCCCAGGAAACGCTCAAAGCGAACCACAAACAATGAGAACCGACAGTCTTCTTATACTTAAGTCGGCATTGTGCCATTTGAATTAAATCCCGACGTAATTTCTGTGTATCATCGTCAATGTGAAGGTCCATCGGATACAGTAAAGCTGCGTTGGTGCATCTGAATCTAATACTGGTCTCCCAGGAAACGCTCAAAGCAAACCACAAACAATGAGAAGAGTCAGTCGCCTTGTCCTTAAGTCGGCATTGTGCCATATAAATTAAATCCCGACGCTATTTCTGTGTTTCATCGTCAATGTGAAGGTCCATCGGATACAGTAAAGCTGCACTGGTGCATCGGAATCAAATACAGGTCTCCCAGGAAACGCTCAAAGCAAACCACATACAATGAGAAGCGTCAGTCTCCTTATACTTGAGTCGGCATTGTGCCATTTGAATTAAATTCCGACGCAATTTCTGTGTTTCGTCGACAATGTGACGGTCCATCGGATACAGTAGAACTGCATTGGTGCATCGTAATCTAATACTGGTCTCACAGGAAACGCTCAAAGGAAGCCACAAACAATGAGAAGCTTCAGTCTTCTTGTACTTAGGTCGGTATTGTGTCATTTGAAAAAAATCCCAACGCAATTTCTGTGTTTCATCGTCAAGGTGAAGGTCCATCGGATACAGTAAAGCTGCACTGGTGCAACGGAATCTTTTACTGGTCTCCCAGGAAACGCTCAAAGCAAACCACAAACAATGAGAAGAGTCAGTGTTCTTGTACTTAAGTCAGCATTGTGCAATGTGAATTAAATACCTACTCAATTTCTGTGTGTCATCATCGACGTGGAGGTCCATCGTGTACAGTTAAACTGCATTGGTGCATCGGAATCAAATAGTGGTCTCTCAGGAAACGATCAAAGCAAACCAGAGAAAATGAGTATAGTCAGTCTTCTTGTACTTAAGTCGGCATTGTGCCATTTGAATTAAATCTGACGCAATTTCTGTGTTTAATCGTCAATGTGAAAGTGTATCGGATACAGTAAAGCTGCTTTGGTGCATCGGAATCAAATACAGGTCTCCCAGGAAACGCTCAAAGCAAACCACAAACAATGAGAGGCGTCTGTATTCTTGTACTTAGGTCAGCATTGTTCCATTTGACTTAAATCCCGACGCAATATCTGTGTTTCATTGTCAATGTGAAGCTCCATCGAATGCAGTAAAGGGGCATTGGTGCATCGGAATATAATACAGGTCTCCCAGGAAACGCTCAAAGCAAACCACAAACAATGAGAAGAGTCATTCTTCTTGCTTCTTTTCGTCATTGTGCCATTTCAATTAAATCCCGGCGCAATTTCTGTGTTTCATCGTCAATGTGAAGGTCCATCGGATACAGTAAAGCTGCGTTGGTGCATCTGAATCTAATACTGGTCTCCCAGGAAACGCTCAAAGCAAACCACAAACAATGAGAAGGGTCAGTCGCCTTGTCCTTAAGTCGGCATTGTGCCATATAAATTAATTCCCGACGCTATTTCTGTGTTTCATCGTCAATGTGAAGGTCCATCGGATACAGTAAAGCTGCACTGGTGCATCGGAATCAAATACAGGTCTCCCAGGAAACGCTCAAAGCAAACCACATACAATGAGAAGCGTCAGTCTCCTTATACTTGAGTCGGCATTGTGCCATTTGAATTAAATACCGACGCAATTTCTGTGTTTCATAGTCAATGAGAAGATCCATTGGATACTGTAAAGCTGCATTGGTGCATCGCAATCTAATATTGGTCACCCAGGAAACGCTCAAAGAAAACCACAAACAATGAGAACAATCAGTCGTCTACTACTTAAGTCGGATTTGCGCCATGTGAATTAAATCCCGACGCAATTCTGAGTTTCATCGTCAATGTGAAGGTCCTTCGGATACAGTAAAGCAACATTGGTGCATCAGAACGTAATACTGGTATCCCAGGAAACGCTCAAAGCAAACCACTAACAATGAGAAGAGTCAATCTTTTTGTATTTAGATCGGCATTGTGCCTTTTCATTTAAATCCCAACGCAAATTCAGTGTTTCATCTTTAGTTTGAATGTCCATCGGATACGGTAAAGCTGCATTGGTGTTTAGGAATCAAATACTGGTCTCCCAGGAAACGCTCAAAGCAAACCACAAACAATGAGAAGAGTCAGTCTAATTTTACTTAAGTCGGCATTGTGCCATATGAATTAAATCCCGACGCAATTTCTTTGTTTCATCGTCAATGTGAAGGTTCATCGGATACAGTAAAGCTGCATTGGTGCATCGGAATCAAATACTGGTCTCCCAGGAAACGCTCAAAGGAAACCACAAACAATGGGAAGATTCAGTCTTCAAGTACTTAAGTCGGCTTTGCGCCATGTGAATTAAATCCCGACGCAATTCTGTGTTTCATCGTCAATGTGAAGTTCCATCGGATACAGTAAAGCAACATTGGTGCATCAGAATGTAATACTGGTATCCCAGGAAACGCACAAAGCAAACCACGAACAATGAGAAGAGTCAATCTTTTTGTATTTAGATCGGCATTGTGCCTTTTCAATTAAATCAAAACGCAAATTCAGTTTTTCATCTTCAATTTGAATGTTCATCGGATAACGTAAAGCTTCATTGGTGCATCGGAAACAAATACTGGTCTCCCAGGAAACGCTCAAAGCAAACCACAAACAATGAGAAGCGTTAGTCGTCTTGTACTTAAGTCGGCATTGTGCCATTTGAATTTAATCCCGACGCAATATCTGTGTTTCATTGTCAATGTGAAGGTCCATCGAATGCAGTAAAGGGGCATTGGTGCATCGGAATATAATACTGGTCTCCCAGGAAACGCTCATAGCAAACCACAAACAATGAGAAGAGTCAGTCTTCTTGTTTCTTGTCGTCATTGTGCCATTTCAATTAAATTCCGATGCTATTTCTGTGTATCATCGTCAATGTGAATGTCCATCGGACACAGTAAGGCTGCATTGGTGCATCGTAATCTGATACTGGGATCCCAGGAAACGCTCGAAGCAAACCACAAACAGTGAGAAGAGTCAGTCTTATAGTTCCTTCTCGGCATTGTGCCATTTGGGTTAAGTCCCGACGCAATTCCTGTGTATCATCGTCAGTGTGAAGGTCTATCGGATATAGTAAAGCTGCATTGGTGCATCGGTATCAAATACTGGTCTCCCAGGAGACGCTCAAAGCAAACCACCAACAATGAGAAGCGTTCGTCTTCTTGTACTTAAGTCGGCGTTGTGGCATTTGAATTAAATACCGACGCAAATTCAGTGTTTCGTCTTCAGTTTGAATGTCCATCGGATAACGTAAAGCTGCATTGGTGCATCGGAATCAAATACTGGTCTCCCAAGAAACGCTCAAAGCAAACCACAAAAATTGAGAAGCGTCATTCGTCTTGTACTTAAGTCGGCATTGTGCCATTTGAATTAAATCCCGACGCAATTTCTGTGTTTCGTCGACAATGTGAAGGTCCATCGGATACAGTAGAGCTCTATTGGTTCCGTCGGAATCTAATACTGGTCCCCCAGGAAACGCTCAAAGCAAACCACAAACAATGAGAAGAATCAATCTTCTAGAACTTAAGTCGGCTTTGCGCCATGTGAATTAAATCCCGACGCAACTCTGTGTTTCATCGTCAATGTGAAGTTCCAATGGATACAGTAAAGCTACATAGGTGCATCAGAATGTAATACTGGTATCCCAGGAAACGCTCAATGCAAACCACGAACAATGAGAAGAGTCAATCTTCTTTTATTTAGGTCGGCATTGTGCCATTTGAATTGAATCCCGACGCAATATCTGTGTTTCATCGTCAATGTGAAGTCCATCGGATACAGTGAAGCTGCATTGGTGCATCGAAATCTAATACTGGTCTCCCAGGAAACGCTCAAAGCAAACCACAAAGTATGAGAAGAGGCAGTCCTCCTGAACTTAAGTCGGCATTGTGCTATTTCAATTAAATCCCGACGCAATTTCTGTGTTTCATCGTCAAGGTGAAGTTCTATCGGGTACAGTTAAGCTGCATTGGTGCATCGGAATCAAATAGTGGTCTCCCAGGAAACGATCAAAGCAAACCACAGAAAATAAGTATTGTCAGTCTTCTTGTGCTTAAGTCGGCATTGTGCCATTTGAATTAAATCCGACGCAATTTCTGTGTTTAATCGTCAATGTGAAAGTGTATCGGATACAGTAAAGCTGCTTTGGTGCATCGGAATCAAATACTGGTCTCCCAGGATACGCTCAAAGCAAACCACAAACAATGAGAGGCGTCCGTATTCTTGTACTTAAGTCTACATTGTTCCATTTGACTTAAATCCCGACGCAATAACTGTGTTTCATTGTCAATGTGAAGGTGCATCGGATGCAGTAAAGGGGCATTGGTGCAATGGAATATAATACTAGTCTCCCAGGAAACGCTCAAAGCAAACCACAAACAAGGAGAAGAGTCAGTCTTCTTGTTTCTTGTCGTCATTGTGCCATTTCAATTAAATTCCGATGCTATTTCTGTGTTTCATCGTCAATGTGATGGTCCATCGGACACAGTAAGGCTGCATTGGTGCATCGTAATCTGATACTGGGCTCCCAGGTAACGCTCGTAGGAAACCACAAACAGTGAGAAGAGTAAGTCTTATAGTTCCTTCTCGGCATTGTGCCATTTGAGTTAAGTCCCGACGCAATTTTTGTGTTTCATCGTCAATGTAAAGGTCCATCGGATACAGTAAAGCTGCATTGGTCTATCGGAATCTAATACTGTTCTCCCAGGTAACGCTCAAAGCTAACTACAAACAGTGAGAAGATTCAGTCCCCTTGTACTTAAGTTGGCATTGTGGGATTTGAAATAAATCCCGAAGCAATTTCTTTGTTTCATCGGCAATTTGAAGGTACACTGGATTCAGTACAGCTGCCGTGGTGCATCGAAATCTTATACTGGTCTCCCAGAAAACGCTCAAAGCAAACCACAAATAATGAGAAGAGTCAGTCTTTTTGTACCTAAGTCGGCATTGTGAAATTTGAATTAAATCCCGACCCGATTTCTGTGTTTAATTGTCTATGTGAAGGTCCATCTGATACAGAGATGCTGCATTGGTGCTTCGGAATCTAGTTCTGGTCTCCCAGGAAACGCTCAAAGAAAACCACAAACAATGAGAACCGAGAGTCTTCTTATACTTAAGTCGGCATTGCGCCATCTGAATTAAATCCCGACTCAATTTCTGTGTTCCAACGTCAATGTAAAGGTCCATCGGATACATTAAAGCTGCATTGGATGGTCGGAATCTAATACTGGTCTCCCAGGAAACGCTCAAAGCAAACCACAAACATTGGGAAGAGAAAGACTTCTTGTACTGAAGTCGGCATTGTGCCATTTTAATTAAATCCCGACGCAATATCTGTGTTTCATCGTCAATGTGATGGTCCATCGGATACAGTAAAGCTGCATTCTTGCATCGGAATCAAATTCTGATCTCCCAGGAAACGCTCAAAGCAAACCTCGAACAATGAGAAGCGTCAGTCTTATAGGACCTAAGTCGGCATTGTGCCATTTGAAATAAATCCGGACGCAATTTCTGTGTTTCATCGTCAAGGAGAAGGTCCATTGGATACAGTAAAGCTGCACTGGTACATCGGAATTTAATACTGGTCTCCCAGGAAGCGCTGAAAGCAAACCACAAACAAAGAGAGGAGGCAGTGATCTTGTTCTTAAGTCGGCATTGAGCAATCTGAATTTAATCCCGACTCAATTTCTGTGTTTCATCATCAATGTGGAGGTCCATCGGATACAGTTATGCTGCATTGGTGCGTCGGAATCAAATAGTGGTCTCCCAGGAAACGATCAAAGCAAACCACAGAAAATGAGTATAGTCAGTCTTCTTGTACTTAAGTCGGCATTGTGCCATTTGAATTAAATGTGACGCAATTTTAGTGTTTAATCGTCAATGTGATGGTGTATCGGATACAGTAAAGCTGCTTTGGTGCATTGGAATCAAATACTGGTCTCCCAGGAAACGCTCAAAGCAAACCACAAACAATGAGAGGCGTCTGTATTCTTGTACTTAAGTCAGCATTGTTCCATTTGACTTAAATCCCGACGCAATATCTATGTTTCAATGTCAATGTGAAGGTCCATCGGATACAGTAAAGCAACATTGGTGCATCAGAATGTAATACTGGTATCCCAGGGAACGCTCAAAGGAAACCACGAACAATGAGAAGATTCAATCTTTTTGTATTTAGATCGGCATTGTGCCTTTTCAATTAAATCCCAAAGCAAATTCAGTGTTTCATCTTCAATTTCAATGTCCATCGGATAACGTAAAGCTGCATTGGTGCATCGGAATCAAATACTGGTCTCCCAAGAAACGTTCAAAGCAAACCACAAACAATGAGAAGCGTCAGTCGTCTTGTACTTAAGTCGGCATTGTGCCATTTGAATTAAATCCCGACGCAATTTCTGTGTTTCGTCGACAATATGAAGGTCCATCGGATACAGTAAAGCTGTATTGGTTCCTTCGGAATCTAATACTGGTCTCCCAGGAAACGCTCAAAGCAAACCAGAAACAATGAGAAGAATCAATCTTCTAGTACTTAAGTCGGCTTTGCGCCATGTGAATTAAATCCCGACGCAACTCTGTGTTTCATCGTCAATGTGAAGGTCCATCGGTTACAGTAAAGCTACATAGGTGCATCAGAATGTAATACTGGTATCCCAGGAAACGCTCAAAGCAAACCACGAACAATGAGAAGAGTCAATCTTCTTTTATTTAGGTCGGCATTGTGTCGTTTGAATTGAATACCGACGCAATATCTGTGTTTCATCGTCAATGTGAAATCCATCGGATACAGTGAAGCTGCATTGGTGCATCGAAATCTAATACTGGTCTCCCAGGAAACGCTCAAAGCAAACCACAAAGTATGAGAAGAGGCAGTCCTCCTAAACTTAAGTCGGCATTGTGCCTTTTGAATTAAATCCCGACGGAATTTCTGTGTTTCATCGTCAATGTGAAAGTCCATCGGATACAGTAAAGCTACATTGGTGTATTATAATGTAATACTGGTATCCCAGGAAACACTCAAAGCAAACCACAAACAATGAGAGGAGTCAATCTTCTTGTACTTAAGTCTTCATTTTGCCGTTTGAATTAAATCCCAACGCAATTTCTGTGTTTCATCGTCAATGTGGAGGTCCATCGGATACAGTAAAGCTGCATTGGTGCTTCGGAATCTAATACTGGTCTCCCAGGAAACGCTCAAAGCGAACCACAAACAATGAGAACCGACAGTCTTCTTATACTTAAGTCGGCATTGTGCCATTTGAATTAAATCCCGACGTAATTTCTGTGTATCATCGTCAATGTGAAGGTCCATCGGATACAGTAAAGCTGCGTTGGTGCATCTGAATCTAATACTGGTCTCCCAGGAAACGCTCAAAGCAAACCACGAACAATGAGAAGAGTCAGTCGCCTTGTCCTTAAGTCGGCATTGTGCCATATATATTAAATCCCGACGCTATTTCTGTGTTTCATCGTCAATGTGAAGGTCCATCGGATACAGTAAAGCTGCACTGGTGCATCGGAATCAAATACAGGTCTCCCAGGAAACGCTCAAAGCAAACCACATACAATGAGAAGCGTCAGTCTCCTTATACTTGAGTCGGCATTGTGCCATTTGAATTAAATTCCGACGCAATTTCTGTGTTTCGTCGACAATGTGACGGTCCATCGGATACAGTAGAACTGCATTGGTGCATCGTAATCTAATACTGGTCTCACAGGAAACGCTCAAAGGAAGCCACAAACAATGAGAAGCTTCAGTCTTCTTGTACTTAGGTCGGTATTGTGTCATTTGAAAAAAATCCCAACGCAATTTCTGTGTTTCATCGTCAAGGTGAAGGTCCATCGGATACAGTAAAGCTGCACTGGTGCAACGGAATCTTTTACTGGTCTCCCAGGAAACGCTCAAAGCAAACCACAAACAATGAGAAGAGTCAGTGTTCTTGTACTTAAGTCAGCATTGTGCAATGTGAATTAAATACCTACTCAATTTCTGTGTGTCATCATCGACGTGGAGGTCCATCGTGTACAGTTAAACTGCATTGGTGCATCGGAATCAAATAGTGGTCTCTCAGGAAACGATCAAAGCAAACCAGAGAAAATGAGTATAGTCAGTCTTCTTGTACTTAAGTCGGCATTGTGCCATTTGAATTAAATCTGACGCAATTTCTGTGTTTAATCGTCAATGTGAAAGTGTATCGGATACAGTAAAGCTGCTTTGGTGCATCGGAATCAAATACTGGTCTCCCAGGAAACGCTCAAAGCAAACCACAAACAATGAGAGGCGTCTGTATTCTTGTACTTAGGTCAGCATTGTTCCATTTGACTTAAATCCCGACGCAATATCTGTGTTTCATTGTCAATGTGAAGCTCCATCGAATGCAGTAAAGGGGCATTGGTGCATCGGAATATAATACTGGTCTCCCAGGAAACGCTCAAAGCAAACCACAAACAATGAGAAGAGTCATTCTTCTTGCTTCTTTTCGTCATTGTGCCATTTCAATTAAATCCCGGCGCAATTTCTGTGTTTCATCGTCAATGTGAAGGTCTATCGGATATAGTAAAGCTGCATTGGTGCATCGGAATATGATACTGGTCTCCCAGGAAACGCTCAAAACAAACCACCAACAATGAGAAGCGTTCGTCTTTTTGTACTTAAGGCTGCATTGTTGCATTTGAATTAAATACCGACGCAATTTCTGTGTTTCATAGTCAATGAGAAGATCCATTGGATACTGTAAAGCTGCATTGGTGCATCGCAATCTAATATTGGTCACCCAGGAAACGCTCAAAGAAAACCACAAACAATGAGAACAATCAGTCGTCTACTACTTAAGTCGGATTTGCGCCATGTGAATTAAATCCCGACGCAATTCTGAGTTTCATCGTCAATGTGAAGGTCCTTCGGATACAGTAAAGCAACATTGGTGCATCAGAACGTAATACTGGTATCCCAGGAAACGCTCAAAGCAAACCACTAACAATGAGAAGAGTCAATCTTTTTGTATTTAGATCGGCATTGTGCTTTTTCATTTAAATCCCAACGCAAATTCAGTGTTTCATCTTTAGTTTGAATGTCCATCGGATACGGTAAAGCTGCATTGGTGTTTAGGAATCAAATACTGGTCTCCCAGGAAACGCTCAAAGCAAACCACAAACAATGAGAAGAGTCAGTCTAATTTTACTTAAGTCGGCATTGTGCCATATGAATTAAATCCCGACGCAATTTCTTTGTTTCATCGTCAATGTGAAGGTTCATCGGATACAGTAAAGCTGCATTGGTGCATCGGAATCAAATACTGGTCTCCCAGGAAACGCTCAAAGGAAACCACAAACAATGGGAAGATTCAGTCTTCAAGTACTTAAGTCGGCTTTGCGCCATGTGAATTAAATCCCGACGCAATTCTGTGTTTCATCGTCAATGTGAAGTTCCATCGGATACAGTAAAGCAACATTGGTGCATCAGAATGTAATACTGGTATCCCAGGAAACGCACAAAGCAAACCACGAACAATGAGAAGAGTCAATCTTTTTGTATTTAGATCGGCATTGTGCCTTTTCAATTAAATCAAAACGCAAATTCAGTTTTTCATCTTCAATTTGAATGTTCATCGGATAACGTAAAGCTTCATTGGTGCATCGGAAACAAATACTGGTCTCCCAGGAAACGCTCAAAGCAAACCACAAACAATGAGAAGCGTTAGTCGTCTTGTACTTAAGTCGGCATTGTGCCATTTGAATTAAATCCCGACGCAATTTCTGTGTTTCGTCGACAATGTGACGGTCCATCGGATACAGTAAAGCTGCATTGGTTCCGTCGGAATCTAATACTGGTCTCCCAGGAAACGCTCAAAGCAAACCAGAAACAATGAGAAGAATCAATCTTCTAGTACTTAAGTCGGCTTTGCGCCATGTGAATTAAATCCCGACGCAACTCTGTGTTTCATCGTCAATGTGAAGGTCCATCGGATACAGTAAAGCTACATAGGTGCATCTGAATGTAATACTGGTATCCCAGGAAACGCTCAAAGCAAACCACGAACAATGAGAAGAGTCAATCTTCTTTTATTTAGGTCGGCATTGTGTCGTTTGAATTGAATCCCGACGCAATATCTGTGTTTCATCGTCAATGTGAAGTCCATCGGATACAGTGAAGCTGCATTGGTGCATCGAAATATAATACTGGTCTCCCAGGAAACGCTCAAAGCAAACCACAAAGTAAGAGAAGAGGCAGTCCTCCTGAACTTAAGTCGGCATTGTGCCATTTCAATTAAATCCCGACGCAATTTCTGTGTTTCATCGACAATGTGACGGTCCGTCGGATACAGTAAAGCTGCATTGGTGCACCTGAATCTAATACTGGTCTCCCAGGAAACACTCAAAGCAAACCACAAACAATGAGAAGAGTCAGGCTCCTTGTCCTTAGGTCGGCATTGTGCCATTTGAATTAAATCCCGAAGCAATGCCTGTGTATCATCGTCAATGTGAAGGTCCATCTGATACAGTAAAGCTGCATTGTTGCATCGGCAATGTGACGGTCCGTCGGATACAGTAAAGCTGCATTGGTGCACCTGAATCTAATACTGGTCTCCCAGGTTGTGTGTCCTCCATCGCAGTCGGTACGGACGTGTCTCGCGCGCGCTCCCGCAACTACGGTCTCTTTGTCGGTTCTTTCGGGAACAATCACGCCAGTGAACGAAAAAAACAGTGATCAGTGATGGATAATAGTGAAGTGAAGCAGTCCTACAAAATTTTCTCGTGTTTAGACTAGAGAAATAGTGCATTAGTGACTTCGCGGGCACATTTACGGAATGTCGGACCTCATCAAAGGTATTTCACTACAACTAATATCCAAAAACACTACTAATACGATTAGGAACGCTTGACATTACTAACATTACTAACCGCAGTGCTGTGAAAGTGTTAAAAACAATATGAAAGGAAAGTTACCGTGTGACGAATCATCAAAGTAACGTATGGTAGGATATTTCTCCGTAATTAGACGTTAAATATCCACCAAACTCACGATAACGTGTTAGAACAGTGAAGGGTAGCTTCCCAAAGTGTCCCGAATAAAAAACTGATAATAACGGACTTAGACTAAAAACGAAGACTAACATATGGTAGCAAATCTCGCAGAAAAGACTAGCTTAATATGAAGGAAATCAGTGTGAACAATACCCATACAGTGAAGGGAAACGATCATAATTCTGAATTATAGACATATTATTGGTAAAAGTCATAAACTGTCGATAGTGAAGAAAATTGATTGCGAGTAACGTAAAGCGATACGCCGTGCGACGGAACGCAAAGTCCCGAGAGTAGGTCGCAGTGCGCCAGCTGACACGCACTACGCGTGAGTTTCGCAAGCAGGCCAAACTGCGCTGGCCACAGCAAACCTGTGTTGCTAAACACGACTCGTGTCTCCGCGCCCAACCGCGGGAGTCAGCAGCTTACGCGGGCTCACAGTCCCCACCTGGTCCCGCGAACCACGTGGCCGGCTGACGTGCGGAGCTGACCGCGGCGCTCGGTGTCGATCGGACATTGCCGGCGTAGCCACCCAGCCCACATTCGGCCTCGCTCTGTGACGTATCGCTTTTGGGACTTACGTGTCACAATGTGGTGCCGCACACGCAATACACACTAAAAAAAGGTCACTCTTTAAGAACTGTAACACAGATTCGCAATCCTGGATCGAGCACGCCTACTAAGTGGTGCTAACACCACACCCAAGTCCACGAAAGGGACGCTTAGTAGAGCGCAGAGCAGCACCAGTTGCAAAATATCGCCTATAGGCATGGCGTCTGGTGTCCACGAATATGCCGTTATGTCACCGAGCCAGAAGATCGCTGCAATTGACGAGCTATTAAATGACATTGGGGCGGAATTAAAGGCCAAACACGTATCGAGTAGCGTACTGAATACGATAAGGAATAAAATATTCCCTTTGGCTTTCCAACTCACGTCAGCAGAAGCAAAGGTCGAGCTGCTGCAAGAGCAGAACAAAGATCTACTGCGCGAACTTCAGCACTCAGCTGACCCAGTTAAGGACCTTAGAATTGAGTCTCTCACAGAACAGGTCAACAAACTCGAGGAAGACAATACAAAACTCGCTGAAATAAACCAAGAGCTCAGGGACCAAATTAGGGATCTGACAGGAAAGGTTACTGAACAGGCACAGCAACAGGCCAAGACACTAACACACGCTGCGGCACTCTCCACCGCACCCAAAGAACATAAACGCATTGAGGTGGCAAAAGCCAAGCAGGCAACCACTCTCTTCATAAAGTCTACCAACAACCAAGACACGAAAACAATAAAACAAACGTTGACAAAAAACATCAACCCAAGACGAGACAACCTACACATTAAGTCAATAAGAAACACGAAGACAGCTGTGATTGTCGAACCAGCAACACAGGAGGACTGTAGGAAAATAATAGAAAAGACGAAAGATATTGAGAATATCGCGTGTGAGGGGCCCAGAAAGCGGCAACCTTTGGTGATAGTCTATCGAGTGACAGACACTATCTCGGATAGAGAATTTCTTGAGTGTTTATACGACCAAAATCTCAGTGACGACTTCACAAAAGACGAATTCGACAAAGACGTGAAAATCAGATTCCGCACAGGGCCGAAAGGAAAGGGATACAACCACCAAGTGTTGGAAGTCACACCAAGAATTTATTGGTACCTCACCAAAAAAGGAAGGGTGTGCATAGACTTCCAATCCCTATCTGTCAAAGACTATACGTCAGTGAGCCAGTGTTACAACTGTTGTGACCTTGGCCATACAACCAAAGCCTGCGCAGACACAGGTACGACCTGTTCAAGGTGTGGCAAAAAGGGCCACAAACGCGCGGACTGTCGAGCATCAGAGCCCATCGATTGCATCCCTTGCAGGAACAGAAACCGAATTTGCAATAAGAGCAGGGGTGGCGTCTGCCAGACCTACAAACAGCTGCTTGATAGACTAATTGACAGTACTGACTATGGCAACTGAACACTCCCCTGAGTCAAACAACATGCTCCATAAATCAACCCCAAAAAAAATAAGATCATACAAGTCACCATCCACCAGGCACAGAAACCATCTACGTGCAATACTCTGGCGTAAGAGGCAAAAACTATTACCTGACGGCTACCCCAACAATGGTCACATTCCAGGCTTGATACATAATACAAACCTGGAGGACAGCCATCATGCAATCACTGAATACATAGACGACCTAACACTCACAGGACAAATGTCACCAGAAGCCGCCAAACTAATCAAAAGACAAATAATGTACTGGATGACATTCCAGACGACCCTTATGAACAGGATAGACGAACTCGAAGACGAACTACTGAGAATAGACATGATAACCCCAAATCCTGATACCGACAGACCAGAAAACCATACCACACATGATCAACCAAAGCAACTGCACAAAACAGCGTTGCTAACGACTCAAGATCACCCATCCACTCCAGCACAACGACGCACATACGACACTACAAAATGCGAAGGACGTATCAAACCAATCAAATTCATACAAGGCGAGACCTTGAACCCAACGGTGCTAAACACAACCGTAACGCAAGCAAGCACAACTGGAGTCCAAACGGAAAACATGAACAAATCAGACACCTCAGACTGTAATCAAATCAAACGCAAAATAACTCTCTCTGACTCACTGACAGAGGAAGAAGACGACGTCTATTATTGCCCTTACGCCAGAGAATGTAGTGTTCATAATAATGATATTCGAAACAGTAATACCGACCTTGAACAGGCCACAGCGCCGGCAGACATCACGAATGCCACACAAAAAGCCGCAGCAACAACCGCAACAAAAGTCTGCGGAGGGTCTGGCAACAGAGGCGACAGTGCGCACATTATACCAAAAGCTGTTACGTCTGTCACAGGTAGCGCAGACGAGCAGTCAAGTGGGAACCAAATCACGTCAAATCAATGCAGAATGGAGGCACAAACAACCAACACATCTGATACACATCAAGACTGCACAAACGAAACACACACAAAAAACAAACGAATCATCGCAGCCTTTAGGAAACTAAAACCGCATAGGAAACCCAAACAGCCTAAGAGAGTCCCGAAAGTGAAAGCGTGTGACGACCAATCGCGGCAATCGCAGGCTGCCTCAAAACCTAGTGATACGAAAGTGCATACCCCTGATGATACCAACACCTTCGCAGCCTCCCAACCAACAACCTCAATGCCGACGCCCAAGGAAACCCCCACAACAACCAACGAGGAAGTCAATCCAGCGCCCCCCGCAGAGGTGCACAACAACGCCACTACACCATCACGACACGTCACGGCTGCAGAGACGCCAACACACGCCACCGACACCGATAGTTTTAGTTACGACAAGCTAGATATAAATGTAAAATTAAGTAGGCTAGAAAAAAGAGACATCTTAGAGACGGCACAGCGGATGCTCATCCGCACCCTACACCCGTACGGCCAATCTGTTTGTTTCCGTACATCAGAGCAAACCGATAGACTGATTCTCAAAACGGAGAATATTCCAACAGATCCAGACAGCCTACTAGACCTGCTCATGCAGGTGTGCGCCCGCAGGGAGGAACCATTCGATATGGACAAGCTTTACAAGGATCACGTAAGGGCTCATGGGAGAACATACTTCGATTACAGTCAAACTGGCAGCAAGTGCTACGCCACAGTTAAACACCCAAACTGCTAATAGCACAGCTTAATGCTATGCGGAGTATACTTGTAAATTCGGAGCTCCCACGGGTCCTACGTGAACTAAAAAGTGACATTCTGTGCATACAGGAGCCCTACACTAGACAAGGGCATATCCCCAACTTTCCTCCAAGTGCGGTGACAGTTGCGGAGGGGACAGGCTGCATGGCATCTGTCATAATCCTAAACAAAGAAATACATCCAGTCCAAATTACAGAACTCTGTTCCGAGCACCTAGTTACTGTTGAAGTCACACACAAGGGGGATACTTGGATCATCGCGTCGCTGTACGCCCAATTCTGTCATTGCATCAAACCATACGCAGACCTCATCAGAGATGTTGCGCAATACGCTGGCAACAAAAAACTTCTCATCTGTGCAGACATAAATGCCAGATCAACCCTGTGGCATTCAGACAGAACTGACGACAGAGGTAGAATAATAAATGACATCATCCAAGAAAACAGACTACACGTACTCAACAAGGAAGGACATCACCCGACTCACATCGGACACAACGGTCATTCATCAAACATAGACATCACCCTCGTTAATAATGCCGCCATCAACCACGTACGAGACTGGACCGTACATGACCAGATCACTGCTAGCGACCACAACATCATCACACTAACCTTAAGTGGCACACCAAACGTCAACACAGAAACACTACCAAAAAGACTATTATTTGACAAAACAGACTGGGACAGGGTCAGACAAAAAATACATGAGCACATACCGCAAGACATCACCGGCAGTGTTGATTACAGAGCACACATGCTGACAGATATCATTACACACACACAGAACACCTGCATACCCACACAAAGAATGACAAAACACCAAAATATTCCCTGGACTACACAATTAACACGACTCAAACAAGACTCAAAACGTAAACGTAAACTTTACCAACGAGCAATTTCAGATAGAGAAAGACAATTACGACTACACGACTACCGGCTTGCCAAGGATAAATATAAGCTTGAGCTGAATAAGACCAGGAAAGACCATTGGAACAGCCATGTAGCAGCACAAACACAACTAAACATTTGGGGGGAACCATACAAAATCGTGACAGAGAAAATTAAGAGCCCACTGGTTCTGGGAACGCTGCGACAGGAGGATGGTGAGATGACTAAGGGCTGGAGACGCACAGCGGAGTTCCTGCTGAGCAAACTTCTGCCCGACGACATCGCAGACACAGACACACCACAACATGCAGCACTGAGACGCAAAGTAGACACAGTATACACCACACCAAACGTCACCTGTCCATTTGCGCAGGAAGAAGTGGCGACAGCGATCTCAGAACTCAAAAACAAAAAGGCACCTGGGCCGGATGGTATCCACTCTGAGGTACTGAAACAAATTGCACCACAGATCACCCCGTTTCTCACAATGTTGTTAAACGATGCATTAAGGCTGGGCCGTGTGCCTGCAGTGTGGAAGACCTCGAAGGCGGTTATCATCAAAAAGGCTCCAGACAAAGACCCATCAGACCCCAAGTCATACAGACCAATTTGCCTTATCAATACACTCGGTAAAGTACAAGAAAAACTACTCTGCAAAAGACTACAAGTACACCGAACACTACGGGGACTGACACCACACCAATACGGCTTCAGGGAAGGGAAATCTATAGACGACGCAATTAACAGAGCACTCCAAATAGTACACGACACACCCTCCAAATACACACTTGCAATTATGATAGACATCTCAGGTGCCTTCGACAACCTCTGGTGGCCGGCCTTGTTCAAGAGGCTCAGACACCTGCAGGTACCGGAGTCTCTGTATAATAGTTTCATGGACTACTGCAGAGACAGAACGGTCGTTTGGCAAATGGACAACCAGAAAGTGATTAAACGAATTACAAAAGGCTGTCCACAAGGGTCGATCTGCGGCCCCGTCTTCTGGGACATAGTTATAGAACCGCTCCTACAGTTACTAGAGGAGCACATCTTGACAGATGGAGCTGTCGCTTATGCTGATGATCTACTCGTCGTAGTTTCAGCAAATAACCGTGCCCAGCTAGAAGAAAGAGCCAATGGAACACTTAGGACAATAACCCAATGGTGCACAGATAATAAATTAAAGATAGCAGGAAACAAAACAACTTATACATTGCTAAAGGGTATCCTGCGCAGGAACCCAATAGTCAAAATTGGGGACACAAACATAAAAAGACTAGCAGTCACACGCTATCTAGGAGTATACATTGATGAACGATTGAACTTCCACGAACACATGCGAATATGCACAAACAAAGCAGAAAAGATACTACACAAACTGGCTAGGCTAAATTCGGAACAATTCAGACTACCCCTGTCAGTGACACGAACATACCATTGCGCTCTCTTCGAGTCAGTACTATGCTTTGCTGCCAGTACGTGGGCCCACAGGTTAAATCTCTCAACCAACAGAACCATTGTACGTCGAGGCCAAAGAAGTGTTCTACTTCGACTAACAGGGGCATTCAACACAACATCAAATGACGCACTATGTGTCGTCATGGGAATTTTCCCCATAGATATCACCATTAGGTACCGCGCAGCAATGTACTGGCTTAGGATGGGGAGAATAGACCAGGTTCGGCAGATCACTGGTGTACCGATTGAGACAACACGCCAACTCAGAGCATGGCGAGTGGATACCTGGCAGAGCGAGTGGGCCAACAGCGATAAGGGCCGCCGTGTCTACAACTTCTTCCCTGACATCCGGGAAAGGCTAAAACTAAAACATATTGATCCCAGCCGCGGTATGGTACATTTCATCACAGGACATGGCCCTTATCCCACGCACCTGTACCGCGTGAGTCTGCAGCTGACTAATAGATGCACATGCGGGGAAGAAGGTTCCCCTGAACATACTGTCTTCTTCTGCGGACAACGCACGAACATAAGACACACAGTACACATAAATCGCCTGAACACACAGAACGAACTACATGCCATAATACGCGACCCGGAAAGGTGGACTGAACTCAACAAACTAACGGACGAAATCTCGAAGATCCAACAAATAGAATACTTGCGCAACAGACCCTACCGAAGGCAAGTCGGTCCAAACAGACGTCACGATGCCCAGGGGGATACAGATATGATGAGCACCACGAGTGATGAAGAAGAAACAGATACAGACCAGGGCACCAACACAGATATTGAAGCGTCCAGCGCGGATGATCCATAGTGTCAACCAAGTCAAATTCAAAGAACAGAGTGGAACAGTCGACAAGAGGTGCACAAGTCACACACAATCCTAAAAACAGATTGCACCGTATATATAAATAGTTTACAGCATCTCCATGTCCAATAAGAGCTTAAAGCTAGGTACCTCTTCAAGGGACCTACACCTTCCGTTAAGAGGCAGCGCACAGTCTGTATGGAAGGATCTTAATTGTGGTCCCTCTCTTTTGAGCCCAACCCGACGGATACCTATGGTAGATCGGGGAAAACCACCGCTCAGGCTGTGTTGCTGGCGGGGCCAGAAGGTGCTAACTGCCACACCACGTATCATTGTAAGTCTCATTGGATCAGTGTGAACTGTTTGTACAACCAACCTACACAGCCTATACCTCAACCTCCACTATACTAAGAACCTCTCATCTGAAGCTTAAAGTTGGGCACCTCTTCAAGGGACCTACGCCCCCCTGGTAAGAGGCGGCGCACGGCCTGGATGGAAGGATCTTAATTGTGGTTCCTCTCTTTTGAGCCCAACCCGACGGATACCTATGGTAGATCGGGGAAAACCACCGTTCAGTTCGTGTTGTCGGCGGGGCCGGGAGGTGCTTGCGCCTGATGTACTCTACTAGGAGCCTTGCAGGCTCAACACAAACCGTTAGCGTCATTACCTTATTACTTTTACCACGAGTACCCTTTCATTAGCAACTTTGAGCCAAGCACAAAATCAGTTACCTCTCTATTGTATATCGTAAATAGTTTAGCAGGCTGGACATGGAGGTCTTAGTCTTAGTTTCTAGCTTTAACGTACCCTAATTTCTTCTAGTTAAGGTAGTTTTTAGGATGGTAGATGTTAAAGGCATGGTGAGCAACGGCCAGCGTCTTGAGGGTCATTCCAAGACCCGGGCCGCCGCCCACAACCAGGTGACGGGACATATTATACCTCTAACTTCTCTATTCAGTTCTCTTCCTTCCTTCCTTCCAAATATTTAATTTCGTTTTGTTTATTAATATCTTACTTGATTTTGTATTAGTAATAAGTTTTTCTAATGCTGCACAAAAAAAAAAAGATAACAAATGGATGTAAACAGAGCCCGCCTCCACGTGGCGGGACACGGGCAACGGTGTGAGTGGGGACGGGAGCCGGTGTGGTGTTACTTTAAGTCACTGCGGACCCCGGACCCAGTCACAGCGGCTAAGTGGCAATATACTACCCACCATAAGAAATTAGACGGTGGGTCATAAAATATAAGCAGCTAGTGAAAAAAAAAAAAAAAAAAAAAAAGTGTTGCATCGGAATTTTATACTGGCCTCCCAGGAAACGCTCAAAGCAAACCACATACAATGAGAAGAGTCAGTCCCCTTGTACTTAAGTCGGCATTGTGCCATTTGACTTAAATCCCGACGCAGTATCTCTGTTTCATCGTCAACATGAAAGTCCAACGGATACAGTAGAGCGGCATTGGTGCATCGGAATCTAATACTGGTCTCCCAGGGACCGCTCCAAGCAAACCACAAACAATGAGAGGAGTCAGTCTTCTTGTACGAAAGTCGGCATTGTGCCATTTGAATTAAATCACGACGGAATTTCTGTGTTTCATCGTCAATGTGAAAGTCCATCGGATACAGTAAGGCTACATTGGTGTATTATAATGTAATACTGGTATCCCAGGAAGCACTCAAAGCAAACCACAAATAATGAGAGGAGTCAATCTTCTTGTACTTAAGTCTTCATTGTGCCGTTTGAATTAATTCCCGACGCAATTTCTGTGTTTCATCGTCAATGTGACGGTCCATCGGATACAGTAAAGCTGCATTGGTGCATCCGAATGTAATACATGTCTCCCAGGAAGCGCTCAAAGCAAACCACAAACAATGAGAAGAGTCAGTCTTCTTGTACTTCAGTCGGCATTGTGCAATTTGAATTAAATCCCGACGCAATTTCTCTGTTTCATCGTCAATGTGAATGTCCATAGGATACAGTAAAGCTGCATTTGTGCATCGGAAACTAATACTGGTCTACCAGGAAACGCTCAAAGCAAACCACGAACAATGAGAAGAGTCAGTCCTCTTGTACGTAAGCTGCATTGGTGCTTCGGAATCTAATTCTGGTCTCCCAGGAAACGCTCAAGGCAAACCACAAACAATGAGAACCGACAGTCTTCTTATACTTAAGTCGGCATTGTGCCATTTGAATTAAATCCCGACGCAATTTCTGTGTTTCATCGTCAATGTGAAGGTCCATCGGATACAGTAAAGCTGCATTGGTGCATCTCAATCTAATACTGGTCTCCCAGGAAACGCTCAAAGAAAACCACAAACAATGAGACGAGTCAGTCGCCATGTCCTTAAGTCGGCATTGTGCCATATAAATTAAATCCCGACGCTATTTCTGTGTTTCATCGTCAATGTGAAGGTCCATCGGATACAGTAAAGCTGCACTGGTGCATCCGAATCAAATACAGGTCTCCCAGGAATCGCTCAAAGCAAACCACATACAATGAGAAGCGTCAGTCTTCTTATACTTGAGTCGGAATTGTGCCATTTGAATTAAATTCCGACGCAATTTCTGTGTTTCATCGACAATGTGATGGTCCATCGGATAAGTAGAGCTGCATTGGTGCATCGTAATCTAATACTGGTCTCACAGGAAACGCTCAAAAGAAGCCACAAACAATGAGAAGCTTCAGTCTTCTTGTACTTAGGTCGGCATTGTGTCATATGAAATAAATCCCGACGCAATTTCTGTGTCTCATCGTCAATGTGAAGGTCCATCGGATACAGTAAAGCTGTATTGGTGCAACGGTATCTGATACTGGTCTCCCACGAAACGCTCAAAGGAAACCACAAACAATGACAAGAGTCAGTCTTCTTTTACTTAAATCCTCATTGTGCCATTAGAATTAAATCCCGACGCAACTTCTGTGTTTCATCGTCAATGTGAAGGTCCATGAATACGGTATAGCTGCATTGGTGCATCGGAATCTAATACTGGTCACCCAGGTAAAGCTCAAAGCAAACCACAAACAGTGAGAAGAGTCAGTCTTCTTGTTCCTTGTCGGCATTGTGCCATTTGAATTATATACCGACGCAATTTCTGCGTCTCATCGTCAATTTGAAGGTCCATCGCATCCAGTAAAGCTGCATTCGTGCATCGGAATCTAATACTGGTCTCCCAGGGGACGCTCAAAACAAACCACAAACAATGAGAAAACCCAGTCTTCTTGTACTTAAGTCGGCATTGTGTCATTTGAATTAAATCCCGACGCAATTTCAGTGATTTATCGTCAATGTGAAGGTCCATCGGATACAGTAAAGATGCATTGGTGCATCGGAATCTAATACTAGTCTCCCAGGAAACGCTCATAGCGAAACACAAGCATTGAGAAGAGTTAGTCTTCTAGTACTTAAGTCGGCATTGTGCTATCTGAAGTAAATCCCGACTCAATTTCTGTGTTTCATCAACAATGTGAAGGTCCATCGGATGCAGTAGTGCTGCATTGGTGCATCGGAATCAAATACTGGTCTCCCAGGAAAAGCTCAAAGCAAACCACAAACAGGGGGAAGAGTAAGTCTTTTTGTAATTAAGTCGGCATTGTGCCATTTGAATTCAATCCCGACGCAATTTCGGTGTTTCATCGTCAATGTGAAGGTCCATCGGATACAGTAAAGCTGCATTGGTGCATCGGAATCAAATACAGGTCTCCCATGTAACGCTCAAAGCAAAACACATACAATGAGAAGCGTCAGTTTTCTTGTACTTGAGTCGGCATTGTGCCATTTGAATTAAATCCCTATGCAATATCTGTGTTTCATCGTCAATGCGAAGATCCTTGGGATACAGTAAAGTTGCATTGGTGCAACGCAATCTATTATTGGTCTCCCAGGAAACGCTCAAAGGGAACCACAAACAATGGGAACTTTCAGTCTTCTTGTACTTAAGTCGGCATTGTGCCACTTGAATTAAATCCCGTCGCAATTTCTGTGTTTCATCGTCAATGAGAAGGTCCATCGGATACAGTAAAGCTGCATTTTTGCATTGGTTTCTAATACTGGTCTTCCAGGAATCGCTCAAAGGAAACCACAATTAATGAGAAGAGTAAGACATCTTGTTCCCCGTCGGCATTGTGCCATTTGAATTAAATCCCGACGCAATATCTGTGTTTCATCGTCAATGTGAAGGTCCATCGGATACAGTAAAGATGCATTGGTGCATCGGAATCTAATACTAGCTTCTTAGGAAACCTTCAAAGCGAAACACAAACATTGAGAAGAGTCAGTCTTGTAGTACTTAAGTCGGCATTGTGCAATCTGAATTAAATCCCGACTCAATTTCTCTGTTTCATCATCAATGTGAAGGTCCATCGGATGCAGTAAAGCTGCATTGGTGGATCGGATTCCAATACTGGTCTCCCTGGAAACGCTCAAAACAAACCACAAACAATGACAAGAATCAGTGTTCTTGTACTTAAGTCGGCATTGTGCAATCTGAATTAAATCCCGACTCAGTTTCTGTGTTTCATCATCAATGTGAAGGTGCATCGGATACAGTAATGCTGCATCGGTGCATCGGAATGTAATACTGGTCTGCCAGGAAACGCACAAAGCAAACCACTAACTATCAGAGGAGTCACTCTTCTTGTTCCTTGTCGGCATTGTGCAAATTGAATTAAATTCCGACGCAATTTCTGTGTTTCATCGTCGATGTGAAGGTACATCGGATACTGTAAGGCTGCATTATTGCATGGTAATCTAATACTGGTCTCCCAGGAAACGCTCGAAGCAAACCACAAACAGTGGGAAGAATCAGTCTTCTTGATCCTTGTCGGCATTGCGCCATTTGAATTAAATCCCGACGCAATTTATGTGTTTCATCGTCAATGTGAAAGTCCATCAGATACAGTAAGTCTGCATTTGTGCATTGGAATCTAATACTGGTCTCCCAGGAAACGCTCAAAGCAAACCACTAACAATGAGAAGAGTCAGTCTTTTTGTACTTAAGTCATCATTGTACCATTAAAATTAAGTCCCGAAGCAATTCTGTGTTTCGGCGTCAATATGAAGGTCCATCAGACACAGTAAAGCAGCATTGGTGCGTCCGAATCTATTACTGGTCTCCCTGGAAACGCTCTAAGCAAACCACAAACAACGAGAAGAGTAAGTCTTCTTGTACTTAAGTCGGCATTGTGCCATTTGAATTAAATCCCGTCGCAAATTCAGTGATTCATCGTCAATGTGAAGGATCATCGGATACAGTAAAGCTGCATTGGTGCATCGGAATCTAACTCTGGTCTCCCAGGAAACGCCCAAAGCAAACCACAAACAATGAGAAGAGTCAGTCATCTTGTACTTAAGTCGGCATATTGCCATTTGAATTAAATCCCAACGCAATTTCTGTGTTTATTCGTCAATGACAAGGTCCATCGGATACAGGGAAGATGCATTGGTGCATCGGAATCTAATACTAGTCTCCCAGGAAACGCTCAAAGCGAACCACAAACATTGAGAAGAGTCAGTCTTCTAGTACTTAAGTCGGCATTGTGCAATCCGAATTAAATCCCGATTTAATTTCTGTGTTTCATCATCAATGTGAAGGTCCATCGGATACAGTAGAGCCGCATAGGTGAATCGGAATCAAAAAGTTTTCGCCCAGGAGACGCTCAAAGCAAACCAAAAACAATGAGAGGCTTCTGTATTCTTCTACTTAGGTCAGCATTGTTCCATTTGACTTAAATCCCGACGCAATATCTGTGTTTAATTGTCAATGTGAAGGTCCATCGAATGCAGTAAAGGGGCATTGGTGCATCGGAATATAATACTGGTCTCCCAGGAAACGCTCAAAGCAAACCACAAACAATGAGAAGAGTCATTCTTCTTGTTTCTTGTCGTCATTGTGCCATTTCAATTAAATCCCGGCGCAATTTCTGTGTTTCATCGTCAATGTGAAGGTATATCGGATATAGTAAAGCTGCATTGGTGCATCCGAATCCGATACTGGTCTCCCAGGAAACGCTCAAAACAAACCACCAACAATGAGAAGCGTTCGTCTTCTTGTACTTAAGTCTGCATTGTTGCATTTGAATTAAATCCCGACGCAATTCTGAGTTTCATCGTCAAAGTGAAGGTCCTTCGGATACAGTAAAGCAACATTGGTGCATCAGAACGTAATACTGGTATCCCAGGAAACGCTCAAAGCAAACCACTAACAATGAGAAGAGTCAATCTTTTTGTATTTAGATCGGCGTTGTGCCTTTTCAATTAACTCCCAACGCAAATTCAGTGTTTCATCTTCAATTTGAATGTCCATCGGATACGGTAAAGCTGCATTGGTGCTTAGGAATCAAATACTGGTCTCCCAGGAAACGCTCAAAGCAAACCACAAACAATGAGAAGAGTCAGTCTAATTTTACTTAAGTCGGCATTGTGCCATATGAATTAAATCCCGACGCAATTTCTGTGTTTCATCGTCAATGTGAAGGTTCATCGGATACAGTAACGCTGCATTGGTGCATCGGAATCAAATACTGGTCTCCCAGGAAACGCTCAAAGGAAACCACAAACAATGAGAAGAATCAGTCTTCAAGTACTTAAGTCGGCTTTGCGCCATGTGAATTAAATCCCGACGCAATTCTGTGTTTCATCGTCAATGTGAAGTTCCATCGGATACAGTAAAGCAACATTGGTGCATCAGAATGTAATACTCGTATCCCAGGAAACGCTCAAAGCAAACCACGAACAATGAGAAGAGTCAATGTTTTTGTATTTAGAACGGCATTGTGCCTTTTCAATTAAATCTAAACGCAAATTCAGTGTTTCATCTTCAATTTGAATGTCCATCGGATAACGTAACGCTTCATTGGTGCATCGGAAACAAATACTGGTCTCCCAAGAAACGCTCAAAGCAAACCACAAACAATGAGAAGCGTTAGTCGTCTTGTACTTAAGTCGGCATTGTGCCATTTGAATTAAATCCCGACGCAATTTCTGTGTTTCGTCGACAATGTGACGGTCCATCGGATACAGTAAAGCTCCATTGGTTCCGTCGGAATCTAATACTGGACTCCCAGGAAACGCTCAAAGCAAACCAGAAACAATGAGAAGAATCAATCTTCTAGTACTTAAGTCGGCTTTGCGTCATGTGAATTAAATCCCGACGCAACTCTGTGTTTCATCGTCAATGTGAAGGTCCATCGGATACAGTAAAGCTACATAGGTGCATCAGAATGTAATACTGGTATCCCAGGAAACGCTCAAAGCAAACCACGAACAATGAGAAGAGTCAATCTTCTTTTATTTAGGTCGGCATTGTGCCATTTCAATTAAATCCCGACGCAATTTCTGTGTTTCATCGACAATGTGACGGTCCGTCAGATACAGTAAAGCTGCATTGGTGCACCTGAATCTAATACTGGTCTCCCAGGAAACACTCAAAGCAAACCACAAACAATGAGATGAGTCAGGCTCCTTGTCCTTAGGTCGGCATTGTGACATTTGAATAAAATCCCGACGGAATTTCTGTGTTTCATCGTCAAAGTGAAAGTCCATCGGATACAGTAAAGCTACATTGGTGTATTATAATGTAGTACTGGTATCCCAGGAAGCACTCAAAGCAAACCACAAACAATGAGAGGAGTCAATCTTCTTGTACTTAAGTCTTCATTGTGCCGTTTGAATTAATTCCCCACGCAATTTCTGTGTTTCATCGTCAATGTGAATGTCCATAGGATACAGTAAAGAAGCATTTGTGCATCGGAAACTAATACTGGTCTACCAGGAAACGCTCAAAGCAAACCACGAACAATGAGAAGAGTCAGTCATCTTGTACGTAAGCTGCATTGATGCTTCGGAATCTAATTCTGGTCTCCCAGGAAACGCTCAAGGCAAACCACAAACAATGAGAACCGACAGTCTTCTTATACTTAAGTAGGCATTGTGCCATTTGAATTAAATCCCGACGCAATTTCTGTGTTTCATCGTCGATGTGAAGGTCCATCGGATACAGTAAAGCTGCATTGGTGCATCTCAATCTAATACTGGTCTCCCAGGAAACGCTCAAAGAAAACCACAAACAATGAGACGAGTCAGTCGCCTTGTCCTTAAGTCGGCATTGTGCCATATAAATTAAATCCCGACGCTATTTCTGTGTTTCATCGTCAATGTGAAGGTCCATCGGATTCAGTAAAGCTGCACTGGTGCATCGGAATCAAATACAGGTCTCCCAGGAATCGCTCAAAGCAAACCACATACAATGAGAAGCGTCAGTCTTCTTATACATGAGTCGGAATTGTGCCATTTGAATTAAATTCCGACGCAATTTCTGTGTTTCATCGACAATGTGATGGTCCATCGGATACAGTAGAGCTGCATTGGTGCATCGTAATCTAATACTGGTCTCACAGGAAACGCTCAAAGGAAGCCACAAACAATGAGAAGCTTCAGTCTTCTTGTACTTAGGTCGGCATTGTGTCATTTGAAATAAATCCCGACGCAATTTCTGTGTCTCATCGCAATGTGAAGGTCCATCGGATACAGTAAAGCTGTATTGGTGCAACGGTATCTGATACTGGTCTCCCACGAAACGCTCAAAGGAAACCACAAACAATGACAAGAGTCAGTCTTCTTTTATTTAAATCCTCATTGTGCCATTAGAATTAAATCCCGACGCAACTTCTGTGTTTCATCGTCAATGTGAAGGTCCATCGGATACAGTGAAGCAGCATTGGTGCGTCGGAATCTAAGACTCATCTTCCAGGAAACGCTCAAAGCAAACCACAAACATTGAGAAGGGTCAGTCTTATTTTACTTAAGTCGGCAATGTGGCTTTCGAATGAAATCCCGACGCAATTTCAGTGTTTCATCGTCATCGTGAAGGTCCATGGAATACGGTATAGCTGCATTGGTGCATCGGAATCTAATACTGGTCTCCCAGGTAACGCTCAAAGCAAACCACAAACAGTGAGAAGAATCAGTCTTCTTGTTCCTTGTCGGCATTGTGCCATTTGAATTATATACCGACGCAATTTCTGCGTCTCATCGTCAATTTGAAGGTCCATCGCATACAGTAAAGCTGCATTCGAGCATCGGATTCCAATACTCGTCTCCCAGGGGACGCTCAAAGCAAACCACAAACAATGAGAAAACCCAGTCTTCTTGTACTTAAGTCGGCATTGTGCCATTTGAATTAAATCCCGACGCAATTTCAGTGTTTCATCGTCAATGTGAAGGTCCATCGGATACAGTAAAGATGCATTGGTGCATCGGAATCTAATACTGGTCTCCCAGGAAAAGTTCAAAGCAAACCACAAACAGGGGGAAGAGTAAGTCTTTTTGTAATTAAGTCGGCATTGTGCCATTTGAATTCAATCCCGACGCAATTTCGGTGTTTCATCGTCAATGTGAAGGTCCATCGGATACAGTAAAGCTGCATTGGTGCATCGGAATCAAATACAGGTCTCCCATGTAACGCTCAAAGCAAACCACATACAATGAGAAGCGTCAGTTTCCTTGTACTTGAGTCGGCATTGTGCCATTTGAATTAAATCCCTATGCAATATCTGTGTTTCATCGTCAATGTGAAGATCCTTGGGATACAGTAAAGTTGCATTGATGCAACGCAATCTAGTATTGGTCTCCCAGGAAACGCTCAAAGGGAACCGCAAACAATGGGAACTTTCAGTCTTCTTGTACTTAAGTCGGCATTGTGCCACTTGAATTAAATCCCGACGCAATTTCTGTGTTTCATCGTCAATGAGAAGGTCCATCGGATACAGTAAAGCTGCATTGGTGCATTGGTTTCTAATACTGGTCTCCCAGGAATCGCTCAAAGCAAACCACAATTAATGAGAAGAGTAAGACATCTTGTTCCCTGTCGGCATTGTGCCATTTGAATTAAATCCCGACGCAATATCTGTGTTTCATCGTCAATGTGAAGGTCCATCGGATACAGTAAAGATGCATTGGTGCATCGGAATCTAATACTAGCTTCTTAGAAAACCTTCAAAGCGAAACACAAACATTGAGAGGGGTCAGTCTTCTAGTACTTAAGTCGGCATTGTGCAATCTGAATTAAATCCCGACTCAATTTCTCTGTTTCATCATCAATGTGAAGGTCCATCGGATGCAGTAAAGCTACATTGGTGGATCGGATTCCAATACTGGTCTCCCTGGAAACGCTCAAAGCAAACCACAAACAATGACAAGAATCAGTGTTCTTGTACTTAAGTCGGTATTGTGCAATCTGAATTAAATCCCGACTCAGTATCTGTGTTTGATCATCAATGTGAAGGTGCATCGGATACAGTAGAGCCGCATAGGTGAATCGGAATCAAATAGTTTTCGCCCAGGAGACGCTCAAAGCAAACCACAATTAATGAGATGCTTCAGTCTTCTTGTACTTAAGTCGGCATTGTGCCACTTGAATTAAATCAAGACGCAATTTCTGTGTATCATCGTCGATGTGAAGGTACATCGGATACTGTAAGGCTGCATTATTGCATCGTAATCCAATACTGGTCTCCCAGGAAACGCTCGAAGCAAACCACAAACAGTGAGAAGAGTCAGTCTTCTTGTACTTAAGTCATCATTGTGCCATTAGAATTAAGTCCCGAAGGAATTCTGTGTTTCAGCGTCAATATGAAGGTCCATCGGACACAGTAAAGCAGCATTGGTGCGTCCGAATCTATTACTGGTCTCCCTGGAAACGCTCTAAGCAAACCACAAACAACGAGAAGAGTAAGTCTTCTTGTACTTAAGTCTGCATTGTGCCATTTGAATTAAATCCCGTCGCAAATTCAGTGTTTCATCGTCAATGTGAAGGATCATCGGATACAGTAAAGCTGCATTGGTGCAATGGAATCTAACTCTGGTCTCCCAGGAAACGCCCAAAGCAAACCACAAACAATGAGAAGACTCAGTCATCTTGTACTTAAGTCGGCATATTGCCATTTGAATTAAATCCCAACGCAATTTCTGTGTTTTTTCGTCAATGGCAAGGTCCATCGGATACAGTGAAGATGCATTGGTGCATCGAAATCTAATACTAGTCTCCCAGGAAACGCTCAAAGCGAACCACAAACATTGAGAAGAGTCAGTCTTCTAGTACTTAAGTCGGCATTGTGCAATCCGAATTAAATCCAAATTTAATTTCTGTGTTTCATCATCAATGTGAAGGTCCATCGGATACAGTAGAGCCGCATAGGTGAATCGGAATCAAATAGTTTTCGCCCAGGAGACGCTCAAAGCAAACCACAATTAATGAGATGCTTCAGTCTTCTTGTACTTAAGTCGGCATTGTGCCACTTGAATTAAATCAAGACGCAATTTCTGTGTATCATCGTCAATGTGAAGGTCCATCGGATACACTAAAGCTGCATTTGTGCATCGGAATGTAATACTGGTCTGCCAGGAAACGCACAAAGCAAATCACTAACTATGAGAAGAGATACTCTTCTTGTTCCTTGTTGGCATTGAGCAAATTGAATTAAATTCCGACGCAATTTCTGTGTTTCGTCGTCAATGTGAAGGTCCATCGGATACAGTAAGGCTGCATTGGAACATGGTAATCTAATACTGGACTCCCAGGAAACGTACGAAGCAAACCACAAACAGTAAGACGAGTCAGTCTTCTTGCTCCTTGTCGGCATTGTGCCGTTTGAATTAAATCCCGACGCAATTTCTGAGTTTCATCGTCAATGTGAACGTCCATCGGATACAGTAAAGCTGCATTGGTGCATCGGAATCTAATACTGGTCTCCCAGGAAACGCTCAGAGCAAACAACAAACAATGAGAATAGTCAGTCTTCTTTAACTTAAGTCGGCATTGTGCCATTAGAATTAAATCCCGACGCAATTTCTGTGTTTCATCGTCAATGTGAAGGTCCATCGGATACTGTAAAACTGCATTGGTACATCGGAAAATAATACTCGTCTCAGAGAAAACGCGCAAAGCAAACCACAAACAATGAGAATAGTCAGTCTTCTTCAACTTAAGTCGGCATTGTGCCATTTGAATTAAATCCCGACGCAATTTCTGTGTTTCATCGGCACTGTGACGGTCCATCGGATACAGTACAGCTGAATTGGTGCATCGGAATATAATACTGGTTTCCCAGGAAGCACTCAAAGCAAACCACAAACAATGAGAGGGGTCAGTCTTCTTCTACTTAAGTGGGCATTGTGCCATTTGAATTAAATCCCGACGCAATTTCTGTGTTTCATCGGCACTGTGTGGGTCCATCGGATACAGTAAAGCTGCATTGGTGCATCGGAATATAATACTGGTCTCCCAGGAAACACTCAAAGCAAACCACAAACAATGAGAGGGGTCAGTCTTCTTGTACTTAAGTCGGCATTGTGCCATTTGAATTAAATCCCGACGCCATATCTGTGTTTCATCGTCACTGTGAGGGTCCATCGGATACAGTAAAGCTGCATTGGTGCATCGGAATCTAATAGTGGTCTCCCAGGAAACACTCAAAGCAAACCACAAACAAAATAGAGGGGTCAGCCTTCTTGTACTTAAGTCGGCATTGTGCCATTTGAATTAAATCCCGACGTAATTTCTGTGTTTCATCGTCACTGTGAGTGTCCATCTGATACTGAAAGCTGCGTTGGTGCATTGGAAAATAATACTGGTCTCCCAGGAAACGCTCAAAGCAAACCACAAACAAGGAGAGGAGTCAGTCTTCTTCAACTTAAGTCGGCATTGTGCCATTTGAATTAAATCCCGACGCAATTTCTCTGTTTCATCGTCACTGTGAGGGTACATCCGATACATAAAGCTGCATTGGTGCATCGGAATATAATACTGGTCTCCCAGGAAATTCTCAAAGCAAACCACAAATAATGAGAGGGGGCAGTCTACTCGTACTTAAGTCGGCATTGTGCCATTTGAATTAAATCCCGATGCAATTTCTGTGTTTCATCGGCACTGTGGGGATCCATCGGATACAGTAAAGCAGCATTGGTGCATCGGAATATAATACTAGTCTCCCAGGAAACACTCAAAGCAAACCACAAACAATGAGAGGGGTCAGTCTTCTTGTACTTAAGTCGGCATTGTGCCATTTGAATTAAATTCCCACGCAATTTCTGTGATTCGTCGTCACTGTGAGGGGCCGTCGGATACAGTAAAGCTGCATTAAGCATCGGAATCTAATACTGGTCTCCCAGAAACGCTCAGAGCAAACCACAAACAATGAGAATAGTCAGTCTTCTTCAACTTAGGTCGGCATTGTGCCATTTTAATTAAATCCCGACGAAATTACTGTGTTTCATCGTCACTGTTAGGGTACATCCGATACATAAAGCTGCATTGGTGCATCGGAATATAATACTGGTCTCCCAGGAAACACTCAAAGCAAACCACAAACAATGAGAGGGGTCAGTCTTCTTGTACTTAAGTGGGCATTGTGCCATTTGAATTAAATCCCGACGCAATTTCTGTGTTTCATCGGCACTGTGAGGGTCCATCGGATACAGTACAGCTGCATTGGTGCATCGGAATATAATACTGGTCTCCCAGGAAACACTCAAAGCACACCACAAACAATGAGAGGGGTCAGTCTTTTTGTACTTAAGTCGGCATTGTGCTATTTGAATTAAATCCCGACGCAATTTCTGTGTTTCATCGGCACTGTGAGGGTCCATCGGATACAGTAAAGCTGCGTTGGTGCATTGGAAAATAATACTGGTCTCCCAGGAAACGCTCAAAGCAAATCACAAACAATGAGAAGAGTCAGTCTTCTTCAACTTAACTCGGCATTGTGCTATTTGAATTAAATCCCAACGCAATTTCTGTGTTTCATCGTCACTGTGAGGGTATATCCGATACATAAAGCTGCATTGGTGCATCGGAATATAATACTGGTCTCCCTGGAAACACTCAAAGCCAACCACAAACAATGAGAGGGGTCAGTCTTCTTGTACTTATGTCGGATTGTGCCATTTGAATTAAATCCCGAGGCAATTTCTGTGTTTCATCGGCACTGTGAGGGTCCATCGGATACAGTAAAGCTGCATTGGTGCATCGGAATATAATCCTGCTCTCCCAGGAAACACTCAAAGCAAACCACAAACAATGAGAGGGGTCAGTCTTCTTGTACTTAAGTCGGCATTGTGCCATTAGAATTGAATCCCGACGCAATTTCTGTGTTTCGTCGTCACTGTGAGGGTTCGTCGGATACGGTAAAGCTGCATTGGTACATCGGAATCTAATACTGGTCTCCCAGGAAACACTCAAAGCAAACCACAAACAATGAGAATTGTCAGTATTCTTCAACTTAAGTCGGCATTCTGCCATTTGAATTAAATCCCGACGCAATTTCTGTGTTTCATCGGCACTGTGAGGGTCCATCGGATACAGTAAAGCTGTATTGGTGCATCGGAATATTATACTGGTCTCCCAGGAAACACTCAAAGCAAACCACAAAAAATGAGAGGGGTCAGTCGTCTTGTACTTAAGTCGGCATTGTGCAATTTGAATTAAATCCCGACGCAATTTCTGTGTTTTTAATCGTCAATGAAAAGGTCCATCGGATACAGTAAAGCTGCATTGGTGCATCGGAATCTAATACTGGTCTCCCAGGAAACGCTCAGAACAAACCACAAACAATGAGAATAGTCAGTCTTCTTGAACTTAAGTCGGCATTGTGCCAATTGAAATAAATCACGACGCAATTTCTGTGTTTCGTCGTCACTGTGAGGGTATGTCGAATACAGTGAAGCTGCATTGGTGCATCGGAATCCAATACTGGTCGCCCAGGAAACACTCAAAGCAAACCACAAACTATGAGAATAGTCAGTCTTCTTCAACTTAAGTCGGCATTGTGCCATTTGGATTAAATCCCGAAACAATTTCTGTGTTTCATTGGCACTGTTAGGGTCCATCGGATACAGTAAAGCTGCATTGGTGCATCATAATATAATACTGGTTTCCCAGGAAACACTCAAAGCAAACCACAAACAATGAGAGGGGTCAGTATTCTTGTACTTAAGTCGGCATTGTGCCATTTGAATTAAATCCCGACGCAATTTCTGTGTTTAGTCGTCACTGTGAGGGGCCTTCGGATACAGAAAAGCTGCATTGGTGCATCGGAATCAAATACTGGTCTCCCAGGAAACGCTCAGAGCAAACCACAAACAATGAGAATAGTCAGCCTTCTTCAACTTAAGTCGGCATTGTGCCATTTGAATTGAATCCCGACGCAATTTCTGTGTTTCATCGGCACTGTGAGGGTCCATCAGATACAGTAAAGCTGCATTGGTGCATCGGAATATAATACTGGGCTCCCAGGAAACACTCAAAGCAAACCACAAACAATGAGAGGGGTCAGTCTTCTTGTACTTATGTCGGCATTGTGCCATTAGAATTAAATCCCGACGCAATTTCTGTGTTTCGTCGTCACTGCGAGGCTCCGTCGGATACGGTAAAGCTGCATTGGTGCATCGGAATCTAATACTGGTCTCCCAGGTAACACTCAAAGCAAACCACAAACAATGAGAGGGGTCAGTCTTTTTGTACTTAAGTCGGCATTGCGCCATTTGATTTAAATCCCGACGCAATACCTGTGTTTCATCGTCACTGTGAGTTTCCATTGGATCCAGTAAAGCTGCATTGGTGCATCGGAATATAATACTGGTCTCCCAGGAAACACTCAAAGCAAACCACAAACAATGAGAGGGGTCAGTCTTCTTGTACTTAAGTCGGCATTGTGCCATTTGAATTAAATCCTGACGCAATTTCTGTGTTTCGTCGTCACAGTGAGGGTCCGTCGGATACAGTAACGCTGCATTGGTGCATCGGAATCTAATACTGGTCTCCCAGGAAACACTCAAAGCAAACCACAAACAATAAGAATAGTCAGTCTTCTTCAACTTTAGTCGGCATTGTGCCATTTGAATTAAATCCCGACGCAATTTCTGTGTTTCATCGGCACTGTGACGGTCCATCGGATACAGTAAAGCTGAATTGGTGCATCGGAATATAATACTGGTTTCCCAGGAAGCACTCAAAGCAAACCACAAACAATGAGAGGGGTCAGTCTTCTTCTACTTAAGTGGGCATTGTGCCATTTGAATTAAATCCCGACGCAATTTCTGTGTTTCATCGGCACTGTGAGGGTCCATCGGATACAGTAAAGCTGCATTGGTGCATCGGAATATAATACTGGTCTCCCAGGAAACACTCAAAGCAAACCACAAACAATGAGAGGGGTCAGTCTTCTTGTACTTAAGTCGGCATTGTGCCATTTGAATTAAATCCCGACGCCATATCTGTGTTTCATCGTCACTGTGAGGGTCCATTGGATACAGTAAAGCTGCATTGGTGCATCGGAATCTAAAGGTGGTCTCCCAGGAGACACTCAAAGCAAACCACAAACAAAATAGAGGGGTCAGCCTTCTTGTACTTAAGTCGGCATTGTGCCATTTCAATTAAATCCTGACGTAATTTCTGTGTTTCGTCGTCACTGTGAGTGTCCATCTGATACTGAAAGCTGCGTTGGTGCATTGGAAAATAATACTGGTCTCCCAGGAAACGCTCAAAGCACACCACAAACAAGGAGAGGAGTCAGTCTTCTTCAACTTAAGTCGGCATTGTGCCATTTGAATTAAATCCCGACGCAATTTCTGTGTTTCATCGTCACTGTGAGGGTACATCCGATACATAAAGCTGCAATGGTGCATCGGAATATAATACTGGTCTCCCAGGAAACTCTCAAAGCAAACCACAAATAATGAGAGGGGTCAGTCTACTCGTACTTAAGTCGGCATTGTGCCATTTGAATTAAATCCCGATGCAATTTCTGTGTTTCATCGGCACTTTGGGGATCCATCGGATACAGTAAAGCAGCATTGGTGCATCGGAATATAATACTAGTCTCCCAGGAAACACTCAAAGCAAACCACAAACAATGAGAGGGGTCAGTCTTCTTGTACTTAAGTCGGCATTGTGCCATTTGAATTAAATTCCCACGCAATTTCTGTGTTTCGTCGTCACTGTGAGGGGCCGTCGGATACAGTAAAGATGCATTATGCATCGGAATCTAATACTGGTCTCCCAGAAACGCTCAGAGCAAACCACAAACAATGAGAATAGTCAGTCTTCTTCAACTTAGGTCGGCATTGTGCCATTTTAATTAAATCCCGACGAAATTACTGTGTTTCATCGTCACTGTTAGGGTACATCCGATACATAAAGCTGCATTGGTGCATCGGAATATAATACTGGTCTCCCAGGAAACACTCAAAGCAAACCACAAACAATGAGAGGGGTCAGTCTTCTTGTACTTAAGTGGGCATTGTGCCATTTGAATTAAATCCCGACGCAATTTCTGTGTTTCATCGGCACTATGAGGGTCCATCGGATACAGTACAGCTGCAATGGTGCATCGGAATATAATACTGGTCTCCCAGGAAACACTCAAAGCAAACCACAAACAATGAGAGGGGTCAGTCTTTTTGCACTTAAGTCGGCATTGTGCTATTTGAATTAAATCCCGACGCAATTTCTGTGTTTCATCGGCACTGTGAGGGTCCATCGGATACAGTAAAGCTGCGTTGGTGCATTGGAAAATAATACTGGTCTCCCAGGAAACGCTCAAAGCAAATCACAAACAATGAGAAGAGTCAGTCTTCTTCAACTTAATTCGGCATTGTGCTATTTGAATTAAATCCCAACGCAATTTCTGTGTTTCATCGTCACCGTGAGGGTATATCCGATACATTAAAGCTGCATTGGTGCATCGGAATATAATACTGGTCTCCCTGGAAACACTCAAAGCCAACCACAAACAATGAGAGGGGTCAGTCTTCTTGTACTTATGTCGGATTGTGCCATTTGAATTAAATCCCGAGGCAATTTCTGTGTTTCATCGGCACTGTGAGGGTCCATCGGATACAGTAAAGCTGCATTGGTGCATCGGAATATAATCCTGCTCTCCCAGGAAACACTCAAAGCAAACCACAAACAATGAGAGGTGTCAGTCTTCTTGTACTTAAGTCGGCATTGTGACATTAGAATGAATCCCGACGCAATTTCTGTGTTTCGTCGTCACTGTGAGGGTTCGTCGGATACGGTAAAGCTGCATTGGTGCATTGGAATCTAATACTGGTCTCCCAGGAAACACTCAAAGCAAACCACAAACAATGAGAATTGTCAGTATTCTTCAACTTAAGTCGGCATTCTGCCATTTGAATTAAATCCCGACGCAATTTCTGTGTTTCATCGGCACTGTGAGGGTCCATCGGATACAGTAAAGCTGCATTGGTGCATCGGAATATTATACTGGTCTCCCAGGAAACACTCAAAGCAAACCACAAACAATGAGAGGGGTCAGTCGTCTTGTACTTAAGTCGGCATTGTGCAATTTGAATTAAATCCCGACGCAATTTCTGTGTTTTATCGTCAATGAAAAGGTCCATCGGATACAGTAAAGCTGCATTGGTGCATCGGAATCTAATACTGGTCTCCCAGGAAACGCTCAGAACAAACCACAAACAATGAGAATAGTCAGTCTTCTTGAACTTAAGTCGGCATTGTGCCAATTGAAATAAATCATGACGCAATTTCTGTGTTTCGTCGTCACTGTGAGGGTCCGTCGAATACAGTGAAGCTGCATTGGTGCATCGGAATCCAATACTGGTCGCCCAGGAAACACTCAAAGCAAACCACAAACTATGAGAATAGTCAGTCTTCTTCAACTTAAGTCGGCATTGTGCCATTTGGATTAAATCCCGACACAATTTCTGTGTTTCATTGGCACTGTTAGGGTCCATCGGATACAGTAAAGCTGCATTGGTGCATCATAATATAATACTGGTTTCCCAGGAAACACTCAAAGCAAACCACAAACAATGAGAGGGGTCAGTATTCTTGTACTTAAGTCGGCATTGTGCCATTTGAATTAAATCCCGACGCAATTTCTGTGTTTAGTCGTCACTGTGAGGGGCCTTCGGATACAGAAAAGCTGCATTGGCGCATCGGAATGTAATACTGGTCTCCCAGGAAACGCTCAGAGCAAACCACAAACATTGAGAATAGTCAGCCTTCTTCAACTTAAGTCGGCATTGTGCCATTTGAATTGAATCCCGACGCAATTTCTGTGTTTCATCGGCACTGTGAGGGTCCATCAGATACAGTAAAGCTGCATTGGTGCATCGGAATATAATACTGGGCTCCCACCAAACACTCAAAGCAAACCACAAGCAATGAGAGGGGTCAGTCTTCTTGTACTTAAGTCGGCATTGTGCCATTAGAATTAAATCCCGACGCAATTTCTGTGTTTCGTCGTCACTGTGAGGGTCCGTCGGATACGGTAAAGCTGCATTGGTGCATCGGAATCTAATACTGGTCTCCCAGGTAACCCTCAAAGCAAACCACAAACAATGACAGGGGTCAGTCTTTTTGTACTTAAGTCGGCATTGCGCCATTTGATTTAAATCCCGACGCAATACCTGTGTTTCATCGTCACTGTGAGGGTCCATTGGATCCAGTAAAGCTGCATTGGTGCATCGGAATATAATACTGGTCTCCCAGGAAACACTCAAAGCAAACCACAAACAATGAGAGGGGTCAGTCTTCTTGTACTTAAGTCGGCATTGTGCCATTTGAATTAAATCCTGACGCAATTTCTGTGTTTCGTCGTCACAGTGAGGGTCCGTCGGATACAGTAACGCTGCATTGGTGCATCGGAATCTAATACTGGTCTCCCAGGAAACACTCAAAGCAAACCACAAACAATAAGAATAGTCAGTCTTCTTCAACTTTAGTCGGCATTGTGCCATTTGAATTAAATCCCGACGCAAATTCTGTGTTTCATCGGCACTGTGAGGGTCCATCGGATACAGTAAAGCTGCATCGGGGCATCGGAATATAATACTGGTCTCCCAGGAAACACTCAAAGCAAACCACAACCAATGAGAGGGGTCAGTCTTCTTGTACTTAAGTCGGCATTGTGCCATTTGAATTAAATCCTGACGCAATTTCTGTGTTTCATCGTCACTGTGAGGGTCCGTCGGATACAGTAAAGCTGCATTGGTGCATCGGAATCTAATACTGGTCTCCCAGGAAACACTCAAAGGAAACCACATACAATGAGAGGGGTCAGTTTTCTTGTACTTAAGTCGGCATTGTGCCATTTGAATTAAATCCCGACGCAATTTCTGTGTTTTGTCGTCAATGAAAAGGTCCATCGGATACAGTAAAGCTGCATTGGTGCATCGGAATCTAATACTGCTCTCCCAGGAAACGCTCAGAGCAAACCACAAACAATTAGAATAGTCAGTCTTCTTCAACTTAAGTCGGCATTGTGCCATTTGAATGAAATCCCGATGCAATTTCTGTGTTTCGTCGTCACTGTGAGGGGCCGCCGGATACAGTAAAGCTGCATTGGTGCATCGGAATCTAATACTGGTCTCCCAGGAAACGCTCAGAGCAAACCACAAACAATGAGAATAGTCAGTCTTCTTCAACTTAAGTCGGCATTGAGCCATTTGAATAAAATCCCGACGCAATTTCTGTGTTTCATCGGCACTGTGAGTGTCCATCGGATACAGTAAAGCAGCATTGGTGCATCGGAATATAATACTGGCCTCCCAGGAAACACTCAAAGAAACCACAAACAATGAGATGGATCAATCGTCTTGTACTTATGTCGTCATTGTGCAATTTGTATTAAATCCGGACGCAATATCTGTGTTTCATCGTCACTGTGAGGGTCCATCGGATACAGTAAAGTTGCACTGGTGCATCGGAATCTAATACTGGTCTCCCAGGAAACACTCAAAGCAAACCACAAACAATGAGAGGGGTCAGTCTTCTTTTACTTAAGTCGGCATTGTGCCATTTGAATTAAATCCCGACGCAAGTTCTATGTTTCGTCGTCACTGTGAGGGTCCGTCGGATACAGTAAAGCTGCATTGGTGCATCGGAAGCTAATACTGGTCTCCCAGGAAACGCTCAGAGCAAACCACAAACAATGAGAATAGTCAGTCTTCTTGAACTTAAGTCGGCATTGTGCCAATTGAAATAAATCACAACGCAATTTCTGTGTTTCGTCGTCACTGTGAGGGTCCGTCGGATACGGTAAAGCTGCATTGGTGCATGGGAATCTAATACTGGTCTCCCAGGAAACGCTCACAGCCAACCACAAACAGTGAGAATAGTCAGTCTTCTTCAACTTAAGTCGGCATTGTGCCATTTGAATTAAATTCCGACGCAATTTCTGTGTTTCATCGGCACTGTGAGGGTCCATCGGATACAGTAAAGCTTCATTGGTGCATCGGAATATAATACTGGTCTCCCAGGAAACACTCAAAGCAAACCACAAACAACGAGAGGGGTCAGTCATCTTTTACTTAAGTCGGCATTGTGCCATTTGAATTAAATCCCGACGCAAGTTCTGTGTTTCGTCGTCACTGTGAGGGGCCGTCGGATACAGTAAAGCTGCATTGGTGCATCAGAATCTAATACTGGTCTCCCAGGAAACGCTCAGAGCAAACCACAAACAATGAGAGTAGTCAGTCTTCTTCAACTTATGTCAGCATTGTGCCATTTGAATTATATCCCGACGCAATTTCTGTGTTACATCGGCTCTGTGAGGGTCCGTTGGATACGGTAAAGCTGCATTGGTGCATCGGAATATAATACTGGTATCCCAGGAAACACTCAAAGCAAACCACAAACAATGAGAGGGGTCAGTCTTCTTTTACTTAAGTCGGCATTGTGCGATTTGAATTAAATCCCGACGTAAGTTCTGTGTTTCGTCGTCACTGAGAGGGGCCGTCGGATACAGTAAAGCTGCATTGGTGCATCGGAATCTAATACTGGTCTCCCAGGAAACGCTCAGAGCAAACCACAAACAATGAGAATAGTCAGTCATCTTCAACTTAAGTCGGCTTTGTGCCATTTCAATTAAATCCCGACGCAATTTCTGTGTTTCATCGGCACTGTGAGGGTCCATCGGATACAGTAAAGTTGCATTGGTGCATCGGAATCTAATACTGGTCTCCCAGGAAACACTCAAAGCAAACCACAAACAATGAGAGGGGTCAGTCTTCTTTTACTTAAGTCGGCATTGTGCCATTTGAATTAAATCCCGACGCAAGTTCTATGTTTCGTCGTCACTGTGAGGGTCCTTCGGATACAGTAAAGCTGCATTGGTGCATCGGAATCTAATACTGGTCTCCCAGGAAACGCTCAGAGCAAACCACAAGCAATGAGAATAGTCAGCCTTCTTCAACTTAAGTCGGCATTGTGCCATTTGAATTGAATCCCGACACAATTTCTGTGTTTCATCGGCACTATGAGGGTCAATCGGATACAATAAAGCTGCATTGGTGCATCGGAATATAATACTGGGCTCCCAGGAATAACTCAAAGCAAACCACAAACAATGAGTGGGGTCAGTCTTCCTGTACTTAAGTCGGCATTGTGCCATTAGAATTAAATCCCGACGCAATTTCTGTGTTTCGTCGTCACTGTGAGGGTCCGTCGGATACGGTAAAGCTGCATTGGTGCATCGGAATCTAATACTGGTCTCCCAGGTAACACTTAAAGCAAACCACAAACAATGAGAGGGGTCAGTCTTTTTGTACTTAAGTCGGCATTGTGCCATATGATTTAAATCCCGACGCAATACCTGTGTTTCATCGTCACTGTGAGGGTCCATCGGATCCAGTAAAGCTGCATTGGTGCTTCGGAATATAATACTGGTCTCCCAGGAAACACTCAAAGCAAACCACAAACAATGAGAGGGGTCAGTCTTCTTGTACTTAAGTCGGCATTGTGCCATTTGAATTAAATCCCGACGCAATTTCTGTGTTTCATCGTCACTGTGAGGGTCCGTCGGATACAGTAAAGCTGCATTGGTGCATCGGATTCTAATACTGGTCTCCCAGGAAACGCTCAGAGCGAACCACAAACAATGAGAATAGTCAGTCTTCTTCAACTTAAGTCGGCATTGTGCCATTTGAATTAAGTCCCGACGCAATTTCTGTGTTTCATCGGCACTGTGAGGGTCCATCCGATACAGTAAAGCTGCATTGGTGCATCGGAATATAACACTGGTCTCCCAGGAAACGCTTAAAGCAAACCACAAACAATGAGAGGGGTCAGTCGTCTTGTACTTAAGTCTGCATTGTGCAATTTGAATTAAATCCCGACGCAATTTCTGTGATTTACCGTCAATGAACTGGTCCATCGGATACAGTAAAGCTGCATTGGTGCATCGGAATCTAATACTGGTCTCCCAGGAAACACTCAAAGCAAACCTCAAACAATGAGAGCGGTCAGTGTTCTTGTACTTAAGTCGGCATTGTGCCATTTGAATTAAATCCCGACGCAATTTCTGTGTTTCATGGGCACTGTGAGGGTCCATCGGATACAGTAAAGCTGCATTGGTGCATCGGAATGTAACACTGGTCTCCCAGGAAACACTCAAAGGAAACCACAAACAATGAGAGGGGTCAGTCGTCTTGTACTTATGTCGGCATTGTGCAATTTGTATTAAATCCCGACGCAATTTCTGTGTTTTATCGTCAATGAAAAGGTCCATCGGATACAGTAAAGTTGCATTGGTGCATCGGAATCTCATACTGGTCTCCCAGGAAACGCTCAGAGCAAACCACAAACAATGAGAATAGTCAGTCTTCTTCAACTTAAGTCGGCATTGTGCCATTTGAATGAAATCCCGATGCAATTTCTATGTTTCGTCGTCACTGTGAGGGGCCGCCGGATACAGTAAAGCTGCATTGGTGCATCGGAATCTGATACTGGTCTCCCAGAAAACGCTCAGAGCAAACCACAAACAATGAGAATAGTCAGTCTTCTTCAACTTAAGTCGGCATTGAGCCATTTGAATTAAATCCCGACGCAATTTCTGTGTTTCATCAGCACCGTGAGGGTCCGTCGGATACAGTAAAGCTGCATTGGTGCATCGGAATATAATACTGGTCTCATAGGAAACACTCAAAGCAAACTACAAACAATGAGAGGGGTCACTCTTCTTGTACTTAAGACGGCATTGTGCCATTAGAATTAAATCCCGACGGAATTTCTGTGTTTCGTCGTGACTGTGAGGGTCCGTCGGATACGGTAAAGCCGTATTTGTGCATCGGAATCTAATACTGGACTACCAGGAAACACTCAAAGCAAACCACAAACAACGAGAATAGTCAGTCTTCTTCAACTTGAGTCTGCATTGTGCCATTACAATTAAATCCCGACTCAATTTCTGTGTTTCATCGGCACTGTGAGGGTCCATCGGATGTAGTAAAGCTGCATTGGTGCATCGGAATATAATATGGTCTCCCAGGAAACACTCAAAGCAAACCACAAACAATGAGAGGGTTCAGCCTTCTTGTACTTAAGTCGGCATTGTGCCATTTGAATTAAATCCGGACGCAATATCTGTGTTTCATCGTCACTGTGAGGGTCCATCGGATACAGTAAAGCTGCATTGGTGCATCGGAATATAATACTGGTCTCCCAGGAAACACTCAAAGCAAACCACAAACAATGAGAGGGGTCAGTCTTCTTCAACTTTAGTCGGCATTGTGCCATTCGAATTAAATCCCGACGCAATTTCTGTGTTTCGTCGCCACAGTGAGGGTCCGTCGGATACAGTAAAGCTGCATTAGTGCATCGGAATCTAATACTGGTCTCCCAGCAAACACTCAAAGCAAACCACAAACAATGAGAATAGTCAGTCTTCTTCAACTTAAGTCGGCATTGTGCCATTTGAATTAAATCCCGACGCAATTTCTGTGTTTCGTCCTCACTGTGAGGGTCCGTCGGATACAGTAAAGCTGCATTGGTGCATCGGAAGCTAATACTGGTCTCCCAGGAAACGCTCAGAGCAAACCACAAACAATGAGAATAGTCAGTCTTCTTGAACTTAAGTCGGCATTGTGCCAATTGAAATAAATCACAACGCAATTTCTGTGTTTCGTCGTCACTGTGAGGGTCCGTCGGATACGGTAAAGCTGCATTGGTGCATGGGAATCTAATACTGGTCTCCCAGGAAACGCTCACAGCAAACCACAAACAGTGAGAATAGTCAGTCTTCTTCAACTTAAGTCGGCATTGAGCCATTTGAATTAAATCCCGACGCAATTTCTGTGTTTCATCAGCACCGTGAGGGTCCGTCGGATACAGTAAAGCTGCATTGGTGCATCGGAATATAATACTGGTCTCATAGGAAACACTCAAAGCAAACTACAAACAATGAGAGGGGTCAGTCTTCTTGTACTTAAGACGGCATTGTGCCATTAGAATTAAATCCCGACGCAATTTCTGTGTTTCGTCGTGACTGTGAGGGTCCGTCGGATACGGTAAAGCCGTATTTGTGCAGCGGAATCTAATACTGGACTCCCAGGAAACACTCAAAGCAAACCACAAACAACGAGAATAGTCAGTCTTCTTCAACTTAAGTCTGCATTGTGCCATTTGAATTAAATCCCGACTCAATTTCTGTGTTTCATCGGCACTGTGAGGGTCCATCGGATGTAGTAAAGCTGCATTGGTGCATCGGAATATAATATGGTCTCCCAGGAAACACTCAAAGCAAACCACAAACAATGAGAGGGTTCAGCCTTCTTGTACTTAAGGCGGCATTGTGCCATTTGAATTAAATCCGGACGCAATATCTGTGTTTCATCGTCACTGTGAGGGTCCATCGGATACAGTAAAGCTGCATTGGTGCATCGGAATATAATACTGGTCTCCCAGGAAACACTCAAAGCAAACCACAAACAATGAGAGGGGTCAGTCTTCTTCAACTTTAGTCGGCATTGTGCCATTCGAATTAAATCCCGACGCAATTTCTGTGTTTCGTCGCCACAGTGAGGGTCCGTCGGATACAGTAAAGCTGCATTAGTGCATCGGAATCTAATACTGGTCTCCCAGCAAACACTCAAAGCAAACCACAAACAATGAGAATAGTCAGTCTTCTTCAACTTAAGTCGGCATTGTGCCATTTGAATTAAATCCCGACGCAATTTCTGTGTTTCGTCCTCACTGTGAGGGTCCGTCGGATACAGTGAAGCTGCATTGGTGCATCGGAAGCTAATACTGGTCTCCCAGGAAACGCTCAGAGCAAACCACAAACAATGAGAATAGTCAGTCTTCTTGAACTTAAGTCGGCATTGTGCCAATTGAAATAAATCACAACGCAATTTCTGTGTTTCGTCGTCACTGTGAGGGTCCGTCGGATACGGTAAAGCTGCATTGGTGCATGGGAATCTAATACTGGTCTCCCAGGAAACGCTCACAGCAAACCACAAACAGTGAGAATAGTCAGTCTTCTTCAACTTAAGTCGGCATTGTGCCATTTGAATTAAATCCTGACGCAATTTGTGTGTTTCATCGGCACTGTGAGGGTCCATCGGATACAGTAAAGCTTCATTGGTGCATCGGAATATAATACTGGTCTCCCAGGAAACACTCAAAGCAAACCACAAACAACGAGAGGGGTCAGTCATCTTTTACTTAAGTCGGCATTGTGCCATTTGAATTAAATCCCGACGCAAGTTCTGTGTTTCGTCGTCACTGTGAGGGGCCGTCGGATACAGTAAAGCTGCATTGGTGCATCAGAATCTAATACTGGTCTCCCAGGAAACGCTCAGAGCAAACCACAAACAATGAGAGTAGTCAGTCTTCTTCAACTTATGTCAGCATTGTGCCATTTGAATTATATCCCGACGCAATTTCTGTGTTTCATCGGCACTGTGAGTGTCCATCGGATACAGTAAAGCTGCATTGGTGCATCGGAATATAATACTGGCCTCCCAGGAAACACTCAAAGCAAACCACAAACAACGAGAGGGGTCAGTCTTCTTGTACTTAAGTCGGCATTGTGCCATTTGAATTAAATCCGGACGCAATTTCTGTGTTTCATCGGCACCATGAGGGTCAGTCGGATACAGTAAAGCTGCAATGGTGCATCGGAATAGAATACTGGTCTCCCAATAAACACTCAAAGCAAACTACAAACAATGAGAGGTGTCAGTCTTCTTGTAATTAAGTCAGCATTGTGAAATTATAATTAAATCCCGACGCAATTTCTGCGTTTCGTCGTCACTGTGAGGGTCCGCCGGATACGGTAAAGCCGCATTGGTGCATCGGAATCTAATACTGGACTCCCAGGAAACACTCAAAGCAAGCCACAAACAATGAGAATAGTCAGTCTTCTTCAACTTAAGTCTGCATTGTGCCATTTGAATTAAATCCCGACGCAATTTTTGTGTTTCATCGGCACTGTGAGGGTCCATCGGATGCAGTAAAGCTGCATTGGTGCATCGGAATATAATATGGTCTCCAAGGAAACACTCAAAGCAAACGACAAACAATGAGAGGGGTCAGCCTTCTTGTACTTAAGTCGGCATTGTGCCATTTGAATTAAATTTCGACGCAATATCTGTGTTTCATCGTCACTGTGAGGGTCCATCGGATACAGTTAAGCTGCATTGGTGCATCGGAATATAATACTGGTCTCCCAGGAAACACTCAAAGCAAACCACAAACAATGAGAGGGGTCAGTCTTCTTTAACTTTAGTCGGCATTGTGCCATTTGAATTAAATCCCGACGCAATTTCTGTGTTTCGTCGCCACAGTGAGGGTCCGTCGGATACAGTAAAGCTGCATTAGTGCATCGGAATCTAATACTGGTCTCCCAGGAAACACTCAAAGCAAACCACAAACAATGAGAATAGTCATTCTTCTTCAACTTAAGTCGGCATTGTGCCATGTGAATTAAATCCCGACGTAATATCTGTGTTTCATCGTTACTGTGAGGGACCATCGGTTACACTAAGGCTGCATTGGGGCATCGGAATATAATACTGGTCTCCCAGGGAACACTCAAAGCAAACCACAAACAATGAGAGGGGTCAGTCTTCTTGTACTTAAGTCGGCATTGTGCCATGTGAATTACATCCCGACGCAATTTCTGTGTTTCGTCCTCACTGTGAGGGTCCGTCAGATACTGTAAAGCTGGATTGGTGCATCGAAAGCTAATACTGGTCTCCCAGGAAACGCTCAGAGCAAACCACAAACAATGCTAATAGTCAGTCTTCTTGAACTTAAGTCGGCATTGTGCCAATTGAAATAAATCACGACGCAATTTCTGTGTTTCGTCGTCACTGTGAGGGTCCATCGGATACGGAAAAGCTGCATTGGTGCATCGGAATCGAATACTGGTCTCCCAGGAAACGCTCACAGCAAACCACAAACAATGAGAATAGTCAGTCTCCTTCAACTTAAGTCGGCATTGTGCCATTTGAATTAAATCCCGACGCAAATTCTGTGTTTCATCGGCACTGTGAGGGTCCATCGGATACAGTAAAGCTGCATTAGTGCATCGGAATATAATACTGGTCTCGCAGGAAACACTCAAAGCAAACCACAAACAATGAGAGGGGTCAGTCTTCTTTTACTTAAGTCGGCATTGTGCCATTTGCATTAAATCCTGATGCAAGTTCTGTGTTTCGTCGTCACTGAGAGGGGCCGTCGGATACAGTAAAGCTGCATTGGTGCATCGGAATCTAATACTGGTCTCCCAGGAAACGCTCAGAGCAAACCACAAACTATGAGAATAGTCAGTCTTCTTCAACTTATGTCAGCATTGTGCCATTTGAATTATATCCCGACGCAATTTCTGTGTTACATCGGCTCTGTGAGGGCCCGTCGGTTACAGTAAAGCTGCATTGGTGCATCGGAATATAATACTGGTCTCCCAGGAAACACTCAAAGCAAACCACAAACAATGAGAGGGGTCAGTCTTCTTGTACTTAAGTCGGCATTGTGCCATTTGAATTAAATCCCGACGCAATTTCGGTTTTTCATCGGCACCGTGAGGGTCCATCGGATACAGTAAAGCTGCATTGGTGCATCGGAATATAATTCTGGTCTCCCAGGAAACACTCAAAGCAAACCACAAACAATGAGAATAGTCAGTCTTCTTCAACTTAAGTCGGCATTGTGCCATTTGAATTAAATCCCAACGCAATTTCTGTGTTTCATCGGCACTGTGAGGGTCCATCGGATACAGTACAGCTGCATTGTGCATCGGAATATAATACTGGTCTCCCAGGAAACAATCAAAGCAAACCACAAACAATGAGAGAGGTCAGTCTTCTTGTACTTAAGTCGGCATTGTGCCATTTGAATTAAATCCCGACGCAATATCTGTGTTTCATCGTCACTGTGAGGGTCCAACGGAAACAGTAAAGCTGCATTGGTGCATCGGAATCTAATACTAGTCTGCCAGGAAACACTAAAAGCCAGCCACAAACAATGAGAATAGTCAGTCTTCTTCAACTTAAGTCGGCATTGCGCCATTTGAATTAAATCCCGACGCAATTTCTGTGTTTCATCGTTTCTGTGAGGGTCCATCGGTTACACTAAAGCTGCATTGGGGCATCGGAATATAATACTGGTCTCCCAGGGAACACTCAAAGCAAACCACAAACAATGAGAGGGGTCAGTCTTCTTGTACTTAAGTCGGCATTGTGCCATTTGAATTAAATCCCGACGCAATTTCTGTGTCTCGTCCTCACTGTGAGGGTCCGTCGGATACAGTAAAGCTGCATTGGTGCATCGGAAGCTAATACTGGTCTCCCAGGAAACGCTCAGAGCAAACCACAAACAATGAGAATAGTCAGTCTTCTTGAACTTAAGTCGGCATTGTGCCAATTGAAATAAATCACGACGCAATTTCTGTGTTTCGTCGTCACTGTGAGGGTCCGTCGGATACGGTATAGCTGCATTGGTGCATCGGAATCTAATACTGGTCTCCCAGGAAACGCTCACAGCAAACCACAAACAATGAGAATAGTCAGTCTTCTTCAACTTAAGTCAGCATTGTGCCATTTGAATTAAATCCCGACGCAATTTCTGTGTTTCATCGGCACTGTGAGTGTCCATCGGATACAGTAAAGCTGCATTGGTGCATCGGAATATAATACTGGCCTCCCAGGAAACACTCAAAGCAAACCACAAACAACGAGAGGGGTCAGTCTTCTTGTACTTAAGTCGGCATTGTGCCATTAGAATTAAATCCCGACGCAATTTCTGTGTTTCGTCGTCACTGTGAGGGTCCGTCGGATACGGTAAAGCCGCATTGGTGCATCGGAATCTAATACTGGACTCCCAGGAAACCCTCAAAGCAAACCACAAACAATGGGAATAGTCAGTCTTCCTCAACTTAAGTCTGCATTGTGCCATTTGAATTAAATCCCGACTCAATTTCTGTGTTTCATCGGCACTGAGAAGGTCCATCGGATGCAGTAAAGCTGCATTGCTGCATCGAAATAGAATATGGTCTCCCAGGAAACACTTAAAGCAAACCACAAACAATGAGAGGGGTCAGCCTTCTTGTACTTAGGTCGGCATTGTGCCATTTGAATTAAAACCCGACGCAATATCTGTGTTTCATCGTCACTGTGAGGGTCCATCGGATACAGTAAAGCTGCATTGGTGCATCGGAATATAATACTGGTCTCCCAGGAAACACTCAAAGCAAACCACAAACAATGAGAGGGGTCAGTCTTCTTCAACTTTAGTCGGCATTGTACCATTTGAATTAAATCCCGACGCAATTTCTGTGTTTCCTCGCCACAGTGAGGGTCCGTCGGATACAGTAAAGCTGCATTAGTGCATCGGAATCTAATACTGGTCTCCCAGGAAACACTCAAAGCAAACCACAAACAATGAGAATAGTCATTCTTCTTCAACTTAAGTCGGCATTGTGCCATTTGAATTATCCCGACGCAATTCCTGTGTTTCATCGTTACTGTGAGGGTCCATCGGTTACACTAAAGCTGCTTTGGGGCATCGGAATATAATACTGGTCTCCCAGGGAACACTCGAAGCAAACCACAAACAATGAGAGGGGTCAGTCTTCTTGTACTTAAGTCGGCATTGTGCCATTTGAATTTAATCCCGACGCAATTTCTGTGTTTCGTCCTCACTGTGAGGGTCCGTCGGATACAGTAAAGCTGCATTGGTGCATCGAAAGCTAATACTGGTCTCCCAGGAAACGCTCAGAGCAAACCACAAACAATGCGAATAGTCAGTCTTCTTGAACTTAAGTCGGCATTGTGCCAATTGAAATAAATCACGACGCAATTTCTGTGTTTCGTCGTCACTGTCAGGGTCCATCGGATACGGAAAAGCTGCATTGGTGCATCGGAATCTAATACTGGTCTCCCAGGAAACGCTCACAGCAAACCACAAACAATGAGAATGGTCAGTCTTCTTCAGCTTAAGTTGGCATTGTGCCAATTGAATTAAATCCCGACGCAATTTCTGTGTTTCATCGGCACTGTGAGGGTCCATCGGATACAGTAAAGCTGCATTGGTGCATCGGAATATAATACTGGTCTCCCAGGAAACACTCAAAGCAAACCACAAACAATGAGAGGGGTCAGTCATCTTTTACTTAAGTCGGCATTGTGCCATTTGAATTAAATACCGACGCAAGTTCTGTGTTTCGTCGTCACTGTGAGGGGCCGTCGGATACAGTAAAGCTGCATTGGTGCATCGGAATCTAATACTGGTCTCCCAGGAAACGCTCAGAGCAAACCACAAACAATGAGAGTAGTCAGTCTGCTTCAACTTATGTCAGCATTGTGCCCTTTGAATTATATCCCGACGCAATTTCTGTGTTACATCGGCTCTGTGAGGGTCCGTCGGATACGGTAAAGCTGCATTGGTGCATCGGAATCTAATACTGGTCTCCCAGGAAACGCTCACAGCAAACCACAAACAATGAGAATAGTCAGTCTTCTTCAACTTAAGTCGGCATTGTGCCATTTGAATTAGATCCCGACGCAATTTCTGTGTTTCATCGGCACTGTGAGGCTCCATCGGATACAGTAAAGCTGCATTAAGGCATCGGAATATAATACTGGTCTCCCAAGAAACACTCAAAGCAAACCACAAACAATGAGAGTTGTCAGTCTTCTTGTACTTAAGTCGGCATTGTGCAATTTGAATTAAATCCCGACGCAATTACTGTGTTTCATCGGCACCGTGAGGGTCCATCGGATACAGTAAAGCTGCATTGGTGCATCGGAATATAATACTGGTATCCCAGGAAACGCTCAGAGCAAACCACAAACAATGAGAATTGTCAGTCTTCTTCAACTTAAGTCGGCATTGTGCCATTTGAATTAAATCCCGACGGATTTTCTGTGTTTTATCGGCACTGTGAGGGTCCATCGGATACAGTAAAGCTGCATTGGTGCATCGGAATATAATACTGGTCTCCCAGGGAGCACTCAAAGCCACCCACAAACAATGAGAGTGGTCAGTCTTCTTGTACTTAAGTCGGCATTGTGCCATTTGAATTAAATCCCGACGCAATTTCTGTGTTTCATCGGCACTGTGAGGGTCCATTGGATACAGTAAAGCTGCATTGGTGCATCGGAATATAATACTGGTCTCCCAGGAAACACTCAAAGCCAGCCACAATCAATGAGAATAGTCAGTCTTTTTCAAGTTAAGTCGGCATTGTGCCATTTGAATTAAATCCCGACGCAATTTCTGTGTTTCATCGGCACTGTGAGGGTCCATCTGATACAGTAAAACTGCATTGGTGCATCGGAAAATAATACTGGTCTCCCAGAAAACGCCCAAAGCAAACCACAAACAATGAGAAGAGTCAGTCTTCTTGTTTCTTGTCGGCATTGTGCCATTTGAATTAAATCCCGACGCAATTTCAGTGTTTTATCGTCAATGTGAGGGTCCATCGGATACAGTAAATCTGCATTGGTGCATCGGAATCTAATACTGGTCTCCCAGGAAACGCTCAGAGCAAAACAACAAACAATGAGAATAGTCAGTCTTCCTGAACTTAAGTCGGCATTGTGCCATTTGAATTAAATCCCAACGCAATTTCTGTGTTTCATCGTCAATGTGAAGGAGCATCGGATACTGTAAAGCTGCATTGGTGCATCGGAAAATAATGCTGGTCTCCCAGGAAACGCTCAAAGCAAACCACAAACAATGAGAATATTCAGTCTTCTTGAACTTAAGTCGGCTTTGTGCCTATTGAAATAAATCACAACGCAATTTCTGTGTTTCGTCGTCACTGTGAGGGTCCGTCGGATGCGGTAAAGCTGCATTGGTGCATCGGAATCTAATACTGGTCTCCCAGGAAACTCTCAAAGCAAACCACAAACAATGAGAAGAGTCAGTCTTCTTCAACTTAAGTCGGCATTGTGCCATTTGAATTAAATCCCGAAGCAATTTCTGTGTTTCATCGGCGCTGTGCGGGTCCATCGGATACAGTAAAGCTGCATTGGTGCATCGGAATATAATACTGGTCTAACAGGAATCACTCAAAGCAAACCACAAACAATGAGAGGGGTCAGTCTTCTTGTACTTAAGTCGGCATTGTGCCATTTGAATTAAATCCCGACGCAATTTCTGTGTTTCATCGGCTCTGTGAGGGTCCATCGGATACAGTAAAGCTGCATTGGGGCATCGGAATATAATACTGGTCTCCCAGGAAACACTCAAAGCAAACCACAAACAATGAGAGTGGTCAGTCTTCTTGTACTTAAGTCGGCATTGTGCCATTTGAATTAAATACCGTCGCAATTTCTGTGTTTCGTCGTCACTGTGAGGGTCCGTCGGATACAGTAAAGCTGCATTGGTGCATCGGAATCTAATACTGGTCTCCCAGGAAACGCTCAGAGCAAACCACAAACAATGAGAATAGTCAGTCTTCTTCAACTTAAGTCGGCATTGTGCCATTTGAATTAAATCCCGAAGCAATTTCTGTGATTCATCGGCACTGTGAGGGTCCATCGGATACATTAAAGCTGCATTGGTGCATCGGAAAATAATACTGGCCTCCCAGAAAACGCTCAAAGAAAACCACAAACAATGAGAAGAGTCAGTCTTCTTGCTTCTTATCGGCATTGTGCCATTTGAATTAAATCCCGACGCAATTTCAGTGTTTTATCGTCAATGTGATGGTCCATCAGATACAGTAAAGCTGCATTGGTGCATCGGAATCTAATACTGGTCTCCCAGGAAACGCTCAGAGCAAACAACAAACAATGAGAATAGTCAGTCTTCCTGAACTTAAGTCGGCATTGTGCCATTTGAATTAAATCTCGACGCAATTTCTGTGTTTCATCGTCAATGTGAAGGTCCATCGGACACTGTAAAGCTGCATTGGTGCATCAGAAAGTAATGCTGGACTCACAAGAAACGCTCAAAGCAAACCACAAACAATGAGAAGAGTCAGTCTTCTTCAACTTAAGTCGGCATTGTGCCATTTGAATTAAATCCCGACGCAATTTCTGTGTTTCATCGGCACTGTGAGGGTCCATCGGATACAGTAAAGCTGCATTGGTGCATCGGAATATAATACTGGTCTAACAGGAAACACTCAAAGCAAACCACAAACAATGAGAGGGGTCAGTCGTTTGTACTTTTGTCGGCATTCTGCAATTTGAATTAAATCCCGACGCAATTTCTGTGTTTTATCGTCAATGAAATGGTCCATCGGATACAGTAAAGCTGCATTGGTGCATTGGAATCTGATACTGGTCTCCCAGGAAACGCTCAGAGCAAACCACAAAAAATGAGAATAGTCAGTTTTCTTGAACTTAAGTCGGCATTGTGCCAATTGAAATAAATCACGACGCAATTTCTGTGTTTCGTCGACACTGTGAGGGTCCGTCGGATGCGGTAAAGCTGCATTGGTGCATCGGAATCTAATACTGGTCTGCCAGGAAACACTCAAAGCCAGCCACAAACAATGAGAATAGTCAGTCTTCTTCAACTTAAGTCGGCATTGTGCCATTTGAATTAAATCCCGACGCAATTTCTGTGTTTCATCGGCACTGTGAGGGTCCATCGGATACAGTAAAGCTGCAGTGGTGCATCGGAATATAATACTGGTTTCCCAGGAAACACTCAAAGCAAACCACAAACAATGAGAGGGGTCAGTCTTCTTGTACTTAAGTCGGCATTGTGCCATTTGAATTAAATCCAGACGCAATTTCTGTGTTTCATTGTCAATGTGAAGGACCATCGGATACTGTAAAGCTGCATTGGTGCATCGGAAAATAATGCTGGTCGCCCAGGAAACGCTCAAAGCAAACCACAATCAACGAGAATAGTCAGTCTTCTTGAACTTAAGTCTGCATTGTGCCAATTGAAATAAATCACAACGCAATTTCTGTGTTTCGTCGTCACTGTGAAGGTCCGTCGGATGCGGTAAAGCTGCATTGGTGCATCGGAATCTAATACTGGTCTCCCAGGAAACTCTCAAAGCAAACCACAAACAATGAGAAGAGTCAGTCTTCTTCAACTTAAGTCGGCATTGTGCCATTTGAATTAAATCCCGACGCAATTTCTGTGTTTCATCGGCACTGTGCGGGTCCATCGGATACAGTAAAGCTGCATTGGTGCATCGGAATATAATACTGGTCTAACAGGAATCACTCAAAGCAAACCACAAACAATGAGAGGGGTCAGTCTTCTTGTACTTAAGTCGGTATTGTGCCATTTGAATTAAATCCCGACGCAATTTCAGTGTTTCATCGGCACTGTGAGGGTCCATCGGATACAGTAAAGCTGCATTGGGGCATCGGAATATAGTACTGGTCTCCCAGGAAACACTCAAAGCAAACCACAAACAATGAGAGTGGTCAGTCATCTTTTACTTAAGTCGGCATTGTGCCATTTGAATTAAATTCCGACGCAAGTTCTGTGTTTCGTCGTCACTGTGAGGGGCCGTCGGATACAGTAAAGCTGCATTGGTGCATCGGAATCTAATACTGGTCTCCCAGGAAATGCTCAGAGGAAACCACAAACAATGAGAGTAGTCAGTCTTCTTCAACTTATGTCAGCATTGTGCCATTTGAATTATATCCCGACGCAATTTCTGTGTTACATCGGCTCTGTGAGGGTCTGTCAGATACGGTAAAGCTGCATTGGTGCATCGGAATCTAATACTGGTCTCCCAGGAAAAGCTCACAGCAAACCACAAACAATGAGAATAGTCAGTCTTCTTCAACTTAAGTCGGCATTGTGGCATTTGAATTAAAACCCGACGCAATTTCTGTGTTTCATCGGCACTGTGAGGCTCCATCGGATACAGTAAAGCTGCATTAAGGCATCGGAATATAATACTGGTCTCCCAAGAAACACTCAAAGCAAACCACAAACAATGAGAGTTGTCAGTCTTCTTGTACTTAAGTCGGCATTGTGCCATTTGAATTAAATCCCGACGCAATTACTGTGTTTCATCGGCACCGTGAGGGTCCATCGGATACAGTAAAGCTGCATTGGTGCATCGGAATATAATACTGGTCTCCCAGGAAACACTCAAAGCAAACAACAAACAATGAGAGGGGTCACTCTTCTTGTACTTAAGTCGGCATTGCGCCATTAGAATTTTATCCCGACGCAATTTCTGTTTTTCGTCGTCACTGTGAGGGTCCGTCGGATACAGTAAAGCTGCATTGGTGCATCGGAATCTAACACTGGTCTCCCAGGAAACGCTCAGAGCAAACCACAAACAATGAGAATAGTCAGTCATCTTCAACTTAAGTCGGCATTGTGCTATTTGAATTAAATCCCGAAGGATTTTCTGTGTTTTATCGGCACTGTGAGGGTCCATCGGATACAGGAAAGCTGCATTGGTGCATCGGAATATAATACTGGTCTCCCAGGAAGCACTCAAAGCAAACCACAAACAATGAGAGTGGTCAGTCCTCTTGTACTTAAGTCGGCATTGTGCCATTTGAATTAAATCCCGACGCAATTTCTGTGTTTCATCGGCACTGTGAGGGTCCATCTGATAAAGTAAAGCTGCATTGGTGCATCGGAAATTAATACTGGTCTCCCAGAAAACGCCCAAAGCAAACCACAAACAATGAGAAGAGTCAGTCTTCTTGTTTCTTGTCGGCATTGTGCCATTTGAATTAAATCCCGACGCAATTTCACTGTTTTATCGTCAATGTGAGGGTCCATAGGATACAGTAAATCTGCATTGGTGCATCGGAATCTAATACTGATCTCCCAGGAAACGCTCAGAGCAAAACAACAAACAATGAGAATAGTCAGTCTTCCTGAACTTAAGTCGGCATTGTGCCATTTGAATTAAATCCCGACGCAATTACTGTGTTTCATCGTCAATGTGAAGGACCATCGGATACGGTAAAGCTGCATTGGTGCATCGGAAAATAATGCTGGTCTCCCAGGAAACGCTCAAAGCAAACCACAAACAATGAGAATATTCAGTCTTCTTGAACTTAAGTCGGCATTGTGCCAATTGAAATAAATCACAACGCAATTTCTGTGTTTCGTCGTCACTGTGAGGGTCCGTCGGATGCGGTAAAGCTGCATTGGTGCATCGGAATCTAATACTGGTCTCCCAGGAAACTCTCAAAGCAAACCACAAACAATGAGAAGAGTCAGTCTTCTTCAACTTAAGTCGGCATTGTGCCATTTGAATTAAATCCCAACGCAATTTCTGTGTTTCATCGGCGCTGTGCGGGTCCATCGGATACAGTAAAGCTGCATTGGTGCATCGGAATATAATACTGGTCTAACAGGAATCACTCAAAGCAAACCACAAACAATGAGAGGGGTCAGTCTTCTTGTACGTAAGTCGGCATTGTGCCATTTGAATTAAATCCCGACGTAATTACTGTGTTTCATCGGCACTGTGAGGGTCCATCGGATACAGTAAAGCTGCATTGGGGCATCGGAATATAATACTGGTCTCCCAGGAAACACTCAAAGCAAACCACAAACAATGAGAGTGGTCAGTCTTCTTGTACTTAAGTCGGCATTGTGCCATTTGAATTAAATCCCGTCGCAATTTCTGTGTTTCGTCGTCACTGTGAGGGTCCATCGGATACAGTAAAGCTGCATTGGTGCATCGGAAAATAATACTGGCCTCCCAGAAAACGCTCAAAGCAAACCACAAACAATGAGAAGAGTCAGTCTTCTTGCTTCTTATCGGCATTGTGCCATTTGAATTAAATCCCGACGCAATTTCAGTGTTTTATCGTCAATGTGATGGTCCATCGTATACAGTAAAGCTGCATTGGTGCATCGGAATCTAATACTGGTCTCCCAGGAAACGCTCAGAGCAAACAACAAACAATGAGAATAGTCAGTCTTCCTGAACTTAAGTCGGCATTGTGCCATTTGAATTAAATCCCGACGCAATTTCTGTGTTTCATCGTCAATGTGAAGGTCCATCGGATACTGTAAAGCTGCATTGGTGCATCAGAAAGTAATGCTGGTCTCCCAAGAAACGCTCAAAGCAAACCACAAACAATGAGAAGAGTCAGTCTTCTTCAACTTAAGTCGGCATTGTGCCATTTGAATTAATTCCCGACGCAATTTCTGTGTTTCATCGGCACTGTGAGGGTCCATCGGATACAGTAAAGCTGCATTGGTGCATTGGAATCTGATACTGGTCTCCCAGGAAACGCTCAGAGCAAACCACAAACAATGAGAATAGTCAGTATTCTTGAACTTAAGTCGGCATTGTGCCAATTGAAATAAATCACGACGCAATTTCTGTGTATCGTCGACACTGTGAGGGTCCGTCGGATGCGGTAAAGCTGCATTGGTGCATCGGAATCTAATACTGGTATGCCAGGAAACACTCAAAGCCAGCCACAAACAATGAGAATAGTCAGTCTTCTTCTACTTAAGTCGGCATTGTGCCATTTGAATTAAATCCCGACGCAATTTCTGTGTTTCATCGGCACTGTGAGGGTCCATCGGATACAGTAAAGCTGCAGTGGTGCATCGGAATATAATACTGGTTTCCCAGGAAACACTCAAAGCAAACCACAAACAATGAGAGGGGTCAGTCTTCTTGTACTTAAGTCGGCATTGTGCCATTTGAATTAAATCCAGACGCAATTTCTGTGTTTCATCGTAAATGTGAAGGACCAACGGATACTGTAAGGCTGCATTGGTGCATCGGAAAATAATGCTGGTCTCCCAGGAAACGCTCAAAGCAAACCACAAACAATGAGAATAGTCAGTCTTCTTGAACTTAAGTCGGCATTGTGCCAATTGAAATAAATCACAACGCAATTTCTGTGTTTCGTCGTCACTGTGAGGGTCCGTCGGATGCGGTAAAGCTGCATTGGTGCAACGGAATCTAATACTGGTCTCCCAGGAAACTCTCAAAGCAAACCACAAACAATGAGAAGAGTCAGTCTTCTTCAACTTAAGTCGGCATTGTGCCATTTGAATTAAATCCCGATGCAATTTCAGTGTTTCATCGGCACTGTGCGGGTCCATCGGATACAGTAAAGCTGCATTGGTGCATCGGAATATAATACTGGTCTAACAGGAATCACTCAAAGCAAACCGCAAACAATGAGAGGGGTCAGTCTTCTTGTACTTAAGTCGGCATTGTGCCATTTGAATTAAATCCCGACGCAATTTCTGTGTTTCATCGGCACTGTGAGGGTCCATCGGATACAGTAAAGCTGCATTGGGGCATCGGAATATAATACTGGTCTCCGAGGAAGCACTCAAAGCAAACCACAAACAATGAGAGTGGTCAATCTTCTTGTACTTAAGTCGGCATTGTGCCATTTGAATTAAATCCCGACGCAATTTCTGTGTTTCATCGGCACTGTGCGGGTCCATCGGATACAGTAAAGCTACATTGGTGCATCGGAATATAATACTGGTCTCCCAGGAAACACTCAAAGCAAACCACAAACAATGAGAGGGGTCAGTCGTTTGTACTTATGTCGGCATTCTGCAATTTGAATTAAATCCCGACGCAATTTCTGTGTTTTATCGTCAATGAAATGGTCCATCGGATACAGTAAAGCTGCATTGGTGCATTGGAATCTGATACTGGTCTCCCAGGAAACGCTCAGAGCAAACCACAAACAATGAGAATAGTCAGTTATCTTGAACTTAAGTCGGCATTGTGCCAATTGAAATAAATCACGACGCAATTTCTGTGTTTCGTCGTCACTGTGAGGGTCCGTCGGATGCGGTAAAGCTGCATTGGTGCATCGGAATCTAATACTGGTCTGCCAGGAAACACTCAAAGCCAGCCACAAACAATGAGAATAGTCAGTCTTTTTCAACTTAAGTCGGCATTGTGCCATTTGAATTAAATCCCGACGCAATTTCTGTGTTTCATCAGCACTGTGAGGGTCCATCTGATACAGTAAAGCTGCATTGGTGCATCGGAAAATAATACTGGTCTCCCAGAAAACGCCCAAAGCAAACCACAAACAATGAGAAGAGTCAGTCTTCTTGTTTCTTGTCGGCATTGTGCCATTTGAATTAAATCCCGACGCAATTTCAGTGTTTTATCGTCAATGTGAGGGTCCATCGGATACAGTAAATCTGCATTGGTGCATCGGAATCTAATACTGGTCTCCCAGGAAACGCTCAGAGCAAAACAACAAACAATGAGAATAGTCAGTCTTAGTGAACTTAAGTCGGCATTGTGCCATTTGAATTAAATCCCGACGCAAATTCTGTGTTTCATCGTCAATGTGAAGGTCCATCGGATACTGTAAAGCTGCATTGGTGCATCGGAAAAAAATGCTGGTCTCCCAGGAAACGCTCAAAGCAAACCACAAACAATGAGAAGAGTCAGTCTTCTTCAACTTAAGTCGGCATTGTGCCATTTGAATTAAATCCCGACGCAATTTCTGTGTTTCATCGGCACTGTGAGGGTCCATCGGATACAGTAAAGCTGCATTGGTGCATCGGAATATAATACTGGTCTAACAGGAAACACTCAAAGCAAACCACAAACAATGAGAGGGGTCAGTCTTCATGTACTTATAGTCGGCATTGTGCCATTTGAATTAAATCCCGACGCAATTTCTGTGTTTCATCGGCACTGTGAGAGTCCATCGGATACAGTAAAGCTGCATTGGGGCATCGGAATATAATACTGGTCTCCCAGGAAACACTCAAAGCAAACCACAAACAATGAGAGTGGTCAGTCTTCTTGTACTTAAGTCGGCATTGTGCCATTTGAATTAAATTCCGTCGCAATTTCTGTGTTTCGTCGTCACTGTGAGGGTCCGTCGGATACAGTAAAGCTGCGTTGGTGCATCGGGATCTAATACTGGTCTCCCAGGAAACGCTCAGAGCAAACGACATACAATGAGAATAGTCAGTCTTCTTCAACTTAAGTCGGCATTGTGCCATTTGAATTAAATCCCGACGTAATTTCTGTGTTTTATCGGCACTGTGAGGGTCCATCAGATACAGTAAAGCTGCATAGGTGCATCGGAATATAATACTGGTCTCCGAGGAAGCACTCAAAGCAAACCACAAACAATGAGAGTGGTCAATCTTCTTGTACTTAAGTCGGCATTGTGCCATTTGAATTAAATTCCGACGCAATTTCTGTGTTTTATCGTCAACGAAATGGTCCATCGGATACAGTAAAGCTGCATTGGTGCATTGGAATCTGATACTGGTCTCCCAGGAAACGCTCAGAGCAAACCACAAACAATGAGAATAGTCAGTTTTCTTGAACTTAAGTCGGCATTGTGCCAATTGAAATAAATCATGACGCAATTTCTGTGTTTCGTCGACACTGTGAGGGTCCGTCGGATGCGGTAAAGCTGCATTGGTGCATCGGAATCTAATACTGGTCTGCCAGGAAACACTCAAAGCCAGCCACAAACAATGAGAATAGTCAGTCTTCTTCAACTTAAGTCGGCATTGTGCCATTTGAATTAAATCCCGACGCAATTTCTGTGTTTCATCGGCACTGTGAGGGTCCATCGGATACAGTAAAGCTGCAGTGGTGCATCGGAATATAATACTGGTTTCCCAGGAAACACTCAAAGCAAACCACAAACAATGAGAGGGGTCAGTCTTCTTGGACTTAAGTCGGCATTGTGCCATTTGAATTAAATCCAGACGCAATTTCTGTGTTTCATCGTCAATGTGAAGGACCATCGGATACTGTACAGCTGCATTGGTGCATCGGAAAATAATGCTGGTCTCCCAGGAAACGCTCAAAGCAAACCACAAACAATGAGAATAGTCAGTCTTCTTGAACTTAAGTCGGCATTGTGCCAATTGAAATAAATCACAACGCAATTTCTGTGTTTCGTCGTCACTGTGAGGGTCCGTCGGATGCGGTAAAGCTGCATTGGTGCATCGGAATCTAATACTGGTCTCCCAGGAAACTCTCAAAGCAAACCACAAACAATGAGAAGAGTCAGTCTTCTTCAACTTAAGTCGGCATTGTGCCATTTGAATTAAATCCCGATGCAATATCAGTGTTTCATCGGCACTGTGCGGGTCCATCGGATACAGTAAAGCTGCATTGGTGCATCGGAATATAATACTGGTCTAACAGGAATCACTCAAAGCAAACCACAAACAATGAGAGGGGTCAGTCTCCTTGTACTTAAGTCGGCATTGTGCCATTTGAATTAAATCCCGACGCAATTTCTGTGTTTCATCGGCACTGTGAGGGTCCATCGGATACAGTAAAGCTGCATTGGGGCATCGGAAAATAATACTGGTCTCCCAGGAAACACTCAAAGCAAACCACAAACAATGAGAGTGGTCAGTCTTCTTGTACTTAAGTCGGCATTGTGCCATTTGAATTAAATCTCGTCGCAATTTCTGTGTTTCGTCATCACTGTGGGGGTCCGTCGGATACAGTAAAGCTGCATTGGTGCATCGGAATCTAATACTGGTCTAACAGGAAACACTCAAAGCAAACCACAAACAATGAGAGGGGTCAGTCTTCATGTACTTAAGTCGGCATTGTGCCATTTTAATTAAATCCCGACGCAATTTCTGTGTTTCATCGGCACTGTGAGAGTCCATCGGATACAGTAAAGCTGCATTGGGGCGTCGGAATATAATACTGGTCTCCCAGGAAGCACTCAAAGCAAACCACAAACAATGAGAGTGGTCAATCTTCTTGTACTTAAGTCGGCATTGTGCCATTTGAATTAAATCCCGACGCAATTTCTGTGTTTCATCGGCACTGTGAGGGTCCATCGGATACAGTAAAGCTGTATTGGTGCATCGGAATATAATACTGGTCTCCCAGGAAGCACTCAAAGCAAACCACAAACAATGAGAGTGGTCAATCTTCTTGTACTTAAGTCGGCATTGTGCCATTTGAATTAAATCCCGACGCAATTTCTGTGTTTCATCGGCACTGTGAGGGTCCATCGGATACAGTAAAGCTGCATTGGTGCATCGGAATATAATACAGGTCTCCCAGGAAACACTCGAAGCAAACCACAAACAATGAGAGGGGTCAGTCGTTTGTACTTATGTCGGCATTCTGCAATTTGAATTAAATCCCGACGCAATTTCTGTGTTTTATCGTCAATGAAATGGTCCATCGGATACAGTAAAGCTGCATTGGTGCATTGGAATCTGATACTGGTCTCCCAGGAAACGCTCAGAGCAAACCACAAACAATGAGAATAGTCAGTTTTCTTGAACTTAAGTCGGCATTGTGCCAATTGAAATAAATCACGACGCAATTTCTGTGTTTCGTCGACACTGGGAGGGTCCGTTGGATGCGGTAAAGCTGCATTGGTGCATCGGAATCTAATACTGGTCTGCCAGGAAACACTCAAAGCCAGCCACAAACAATGAGAATAGTCAGTCTTCATCAACTTATGTCGGCATTGTGCCATTTGAATTAAATCCCGACGCAATTTCTGTGTTTCATCGGCACTGTGAGGGTGCATCGGAAACAGTAAAGCTGCATTGGTGCATCGGAATATAATACTGGTTTCTCAGGAAACACTCAAAGCAAACCACAAACAATGAGAGGGGTCAGTCTTCTTGTACTTAAGTCGGCATTGTGCCATTTGAATTAAATCCAGACGCAATTTCTGTGTTTCATCGGCACTGTGAGGGTCCGTCGGATACAGTAAAGCTGCATTGGTGCATCGGAATACAGTACTGGTCTCCCAGGAAACCTCACAGCAAACCACAAACAATGAGAGGGGTCAGTCGTTTGTACTTATGTCGGAATTGTGCTATTTGAATTAAATCCCGACGCAATTTCTGTGTTTTATCGTCAATGAAATGGTCCATCGGATACAGTAAAGCTGCATTGGTGCATTGGAATCTGATACTGGTCTCCCAGGAAACGCTCAGAGCAAACCACAAACAATGAGAATAGTCAGTTTTCTTGAACTTAAGTCGGCATTGTGCCAATTGAAATAAATCACGACGCAATTTCTGTGTTTCGTCGTCACTGTGAGAGTCCGTCGGATGCGGTAAAGCTGAATTGGTGCATCGGAATCTAATACTGGTCTGCCAGGAAACACTCAAAGCCAGCCACAAACAATGAGAATAGTCAGTCTTCTTCAACTGAAGTCGGCATTGTGCCATTTGAATTAAATCCCGACCCAATTTCTGTGTTTCATCGGCACTGTGAGGGTCCATCGGCTACAGTAAAGCTGCATTGGTGCATCGGAACATAATACTGGTCTCCCAGGAGACGCTCAGAGCAAACTACAAACAATGAGAATAGTCAGTCTTCTTGAACTTAAGTCGGCATTGTGCCATTTGAATTAAATCCCGACGCAATATCTGTGTTTTATCGTCAATGTAAAGGTCCATCGGATACAGTAAAGCTGCATTGGTGCATCGCAATCTAATACTGGTCTCCCAGGAAACGCTCAGAGCAAACTACAAACAATGGGAATAGTCAGTCATCTTGAACTTAAGTCGGCATTGTGCCATTTGAATTAAATCCCGACGCAATTTCTGTGTTTCATCGTCAATGTGAAGGTCTTTCGGATACAGTGGAGCTGCATAGGTGAATCGGAATCAAGTAGTGGTCTCCCAGGAGACGCTCAAAGCATACCACAAACAATGAGGAGAGTCAGTCTTCTTGTACTTAAGTCGACATTATGCCATTTGAATTAAATCCCGACGCAATTTCTGTGTTTCATCGTCAATGTGAAGGTCCATCAGATACTGTAAGGCTGCATTGGTGCATCGGAAAATAATACTGGACTCCCAGAAAACGTTCAAAGCGGACCACATACAATGAGAAGAGTCAGTCTTCTTGAACTGAAGTCGGCATTGTTCCATTTGAATAAATCCCGACGCAATTTCTGAGTTTCATCGTCAATGTGAAGGTTTATCGGATACTGTAAAGCTGCATTGGTGCATCGGAAAATAATACTGGTCTCCCAGGAAACGCCGAAAGCAAACCACAAACAATGAGAAGAGTCAGTCTTCTTGTTTCTTGTCGGCATTGTGCCATTTGAATTAAATCCCGACGCAATTTCCGTGTTTTATCGTCAATGTGAGGGTCCATTGGATACAGTAAAGCTGCATTGGTGCATCGGAATCTAATACTGGTCTCCCAGGAAACGCTCAGAGCAAACAACAAACAATGAGAATAGTCAGTCTTCTTTAACTTAAGTCGGCATTGTGCAATTTGAATTAAATCCCGACGCAATTTCTGTGTTTCATCGTCAATGTTAAGGTCCATCGGATACTGTAAAGCTGCATTGGTGCATCGGAAAATAATACTGGTCCCAGAGAAAACGCTCAAAGCAAACCACAAACAATGAGGAGAGTCAGTCTTCTTCAACTTAAGTCGGCATTGTGCCATTTGAATTAAATCCCGACGCAATTTCTGTGTTTCATCGTCACTGTGACGGTCCATCGGATACTGCAAAGCTGCATTGGAGCATCGGATAATAATACTGGTCTCCCAGGAAACGCTCAGAACAAACAACAAACAATGAGAATAGCCAGTCTTCTTTAACTTAAATCGGCATTGTGCAATTTGAATTAAATCCCGACGCAATTTCTGTGTTTCATCGTCAATGTGAAGGTCCATCGGATACTGTTAGGCTGCATTGGTGCATCGGAAAATAATACTGGTCTCAGAGAAAACGCTCAAAGCAAACCACAAACAATGAGAAAAGTCAGTCTTCTGGAACTTAAGTCGGCATTGTGCCATTTGATTTAAATCCCGACGCAATTTCTGTGTTTCATCGTCAATGTAAAGGTCCATCGGATACTGTGAAGCCGCATTGGTGCATCGGAGAATTATACTGGTCTTTCAGGAAACGCTCAAAGCGGACCACATACAATGAGAAGAGTCAGTCTTCTTGAACTGAAGTCGGCATTGTGCCATTTGAATTAAATCCCGACGCAATTTCTGTGTTTCATCGTCAATGTGAAGGTTTATCGGATACTGTAAAGCTGCATTGGTGCATCGGAAAATATACTGGTCTCCCAGGAAACGGTGGTGCATCGGAGAATTATACTGGTCTTTCAGGAAACGCTCAAAGCGGACCACATACAATGAGAAGAGTCAGTCTTCTTGAACTGAAGTCGGCATTGTGCCATTTGAATTAAATCCCGACGCAATTTCTGTGTTTCATCGTCAATGTGAAGGTTTATCGGATACTGTAAAGCTGCATTGGTGCATCGGAAAATAATACTGGTCTCCCGGGAAACGCTCAAAGCAAACCACAAACAATGGGAAGAGTCAGTCTTCTTGTTTCTTGTCGGCATTGTGCCATTTGAATTAAATCCCGACGCAATTTCCGTGTTTTATCGTCAATGTGAGGGTCCATCGGATACAGTAAAGCTGCATTGGTGCATCGGAATCTAATACTGGTCTCCCAGGAAACGCTCAGAGCAAACAACAAACAATGAGAATAGTCAGTCTTCTTTAACTTAAGTCGGCATTGTGCAATTTCAATTAAATCCCGACGCAATTTCTGTGTTTCATCGGCACTGTGAGGGTCCATCGGATACATTTAAGCTGCATTGGTGCATCGGGATATAATACTGGTCTCCCAGGAAACACTCAAAGCAAACCACAAACAATGAGAGGGGTCCTTCTTCTTGTACTTAAGTCGGCATTGTGACATTAGAATTAAATCCCGACGCAATTTCTGTGTTTCGTCATCACTGTGTGGGTCCGTCGGATACAGTAAAGCTGCATTTGTGCATCGGAATCTAATACCGGTCTCCCAGGAAACGCTCAGAGCAAACCACAAACAATGAGAATAGCCAGTCTTATTCAACTTAAGTCGGCATTATGCCATTTGAATTAAATCCCGACGCAATTTCTGTGTTTTATCGTCAATGAAATGGTCCATCGGATACAGTAAAGCTGCATTGGTGCACAGGAATCTAATACTGGTCTCCCAGGAAGCACTCAAAGCAAACCACAAACAATGAGGGGGGGCAGTCTTGTTGTACTTAAGTCGGCATTGTGCCATTTGAATTAAATCCCGACGCAATTTCTGTGTTTCATCGGCACTGTGAGGGTCCATCGGATTCAGTAAAGTTGCATTGGTGCATCGGAATATTATACTGGTCTCCCAGGAACACTCAAAGCAAACCACAAACAATGAGAGGGGTCAGTCGTCTTGTACTTAAGTCGGCATTGTGCAATTTGAAATGAATCCCGACGCAATTTCTGTGATTTATCGTCAATGAAAAGGTCCATCGGATACAGTAAAGCTGCATTGGTGCATCGGAATCTAAAACTGGTCTCCCAGGAAACGCTCAGAGCAAACCACAAACAATGAGAATAGTCAGTCTTCTTCAACTTAAGTCGGCATTGTGCCAATTGAAATAAATCACGACGCAATTACTGTGTTTCATCGTCACTGTGAAGGTCCATCGGATACAGCAAAGCTGCATTGGTTCATCGGAATATAATACTGGTCTCCCAGAAAACACTCAAAACTAACCACAAACAATGAGAAGAGTCAGTCTTATTGTTTCTTGTCGGCATTGTGCCATTTGAATAAAATCCGACGCAATATCTGTGTTTCAGCGTAACTGTTAGGTTCCATCGGATAGAGTAAAGCTGCATTGGTGCATCGGAATATAATACAGGTCTCCATGGAAACACTCAAAGCAAACCACAAACAATGAGAAGAGTCAGTCTTCTTGTTTCTTGTCGGCATTGTGCCATTCGAATTAAATCCCGACGCAATTTCTGTGTTTTATCGTCAGTATAAAAGTCCATCGGATACAGTAAAGCTGCATTGGTGAATCGGAATCTACTACTTGTCCCCCAGGAACGCCCAGAGCAAACCGCAAACAATGAGAATAGTCAGTCATCTTGAACTTAAGTCGGCATTGTGCCATTTGAATTAAATCCCGACCCAATTTCTGTGTTTCATCGTCAATGGGAAGGTCCGTCGGATACTGTAGAGCTGCATTGGTGCCCGGAAAATAATACTGGTCTCCCAGGAAACGCTCAAGGCTAACCACAAACAATGAGAAGAGTGACTCTTCTTGTTTCTTGTCGGCATTGTGCCATTTCAATTAAATACCGCGCAATATCTGTGTTTCAGTGTCATTGTCAGGGTCCATCGGATAGAGTAAAGCAGCATTGGTGCATCGGAATATAGTACTGGTCTCCCAGGAAACGCTCAAAGCAAACCACAAACAATGAGAAGAGTCAGTCTTCTTGTTTCCTGTCGGCATTGTGCCATTTGAATTAAATCCCTACGCAATTCCTGTTTTTCATATTCACTGTGAGTGTGTATCGGATACAGTAAAGCTGCATTGGTTCATCGGTATATTATACGGGCCTCCCAGGAAACACTCAAAGCAAACCACAAACAATGAGAGGGGTCAGTCTTCTAGTACTTAAGTCGGCGTTGTGGCATTTGAATTAAATCCCGACGCAATTTCTTTGTTTCATCGTTAATGTGAAGGTCCATCGGATACTGTAAAGCTGCATTGGTGCATCGGAAAATAATGCTGGTCTCCCAGGAAACACTCAAAGCAAACCACAAACAATGAGAAGAGTCAGTCTTCTTGTTTCTTGTCGGCATTGTGCCATTTGAACTAAATCCCGACGCAATATCTGTGTTTCAGCGTCACTATGAGGGTCCATCGGATACAGTAAAGCTGCATTGGTGCATCGGAAAATAATACTGATCTCCCAGTAAACGCCCAAAGCAAACCGCAACAATGAGAAGAGTCAGTGTTCTTGTACTTAAGTCGGCATTGTGCAATCTGCATTAAATCCCGACTCAATTTCTGTGTTTCATCATCAATGCGAAGGTCCTTCGGATACAGTAAAGCTGCATTGGTGCATCGGAATCAAAGACTGGTCTCCCAGGAAACGCTCAAAGCCAACCACAAACAATGAGAATAGTCAGTCTCCTTGTACTTAAGTCGGCATAGTGGCATTTGAATTAAATCCCGACGCAACTTCTGTGTTTAATCGTCAATGTGAAGGTCCATAGTATACAGTAAAGCTGCATTGGTGCATCGGAATCTGTTACTGGTCTCCCAGGAATCGCTCAAAGCAAACCACAATTAATGAGAAGAGTAAGACCTCTTGTTCCATGTCGGCATTGTGCCATTTGAATTAAATTCCGACGCAATTTCTGTGTTTCATCGCCAATGTGAAGGTCCACCGCATACAGTAAGGCTGCGTTGGAGCATCGTAATCTAATACTGGTCTGCCAGGAAACGCTCAAAGGAAACCGCAAACAATGAGAAGAGTAAGTCTTTTTGTACTTAAGTCTGCATTCTGCCATTTGAAGTCAATCCCGACGCAATGTCTGTGTTTCATCGTCAATGTGAAGGTCCGTCGGATACAGTAAAGCTGCATTGGTGCATCGGAATCAAATACAGGTCTCCCAGGAAATTCTCAAAGCAAACCATACACAATGAGAAGCGTCAGTCTTCTTGTACTTGCGTCGGCATTGTGCCATTTGAATTAAATCCCGACGCAATTTCTGTGTTTAATCGTCAAAGTGAAGGTCCATAGGATACAGTAAAGCTGCATTGGTGCATCGGAATCTGTTACTGGTCTCCCAGGAATCGCTCAAAGCAAACCACAATTAATGAGAAGAGTAAGACTTCTTGTTCCCTGTCGGCATTGTGCCATTTGAATTAACTTCCGACGCAATTTCTGTGTTTCATCGTCAATGTGAAGGTCCATCGGATAAAGTAAAGCTGTATCGGTGTAACGGTATCTGATACTGGTCTCCCACGAAACGCTCAAAGGAAACCACAAACAATGACAAGAGTCAGTCGTCTTGTACTTAAGTCGGCATTGTGCCGTTTGAAACAAATCCCGACGCAATTTCTGTGTTTCATCGTCAATGTGAAGGTCCATCGGATACAGTTAAGCTGCATTGAAGCATCGGAATCTAATACTGGTCTTCCAGGAAACGCTCAAAGCAAACCACAAACAATGAGAAGAGTCAGTCTTCTTGTGTCTTGTAGGCATTGTGCCATTTGAATTAAATCCCGACGCAATTTCTGAGTTTCATCGTCACTGTGAGGGTGTATCGGATACAGTAAAGCTGCATTGGGTCATCGGTATATTATACTGGTGTCCAAGGAAACACTCAAAGCAAACCACAAACAATGAGTGGGGTCACTCGTCTTGTACTTAAGTCGGCATTGTGCCATTTGAATTAAATCCCGACGCAATTTCTTTGTTTCATCGTCAATGTGAAGGTCCATCGGATACTGTAAAGCTGCATTGGTGCATCGGAAAATAATACTGGTCTCCCATTAAACGTTCAAAGCCAACCACAAACGATGAGAAGAGTCAGTCTTCTTGTGTCTTGTAGGCATTGTGCCATTTGAATTAAATCCCGACGCAATTTCTGAGTTTCATCGTCACTGTGAGGGTGTATCGGATACAGTAAAGCTGCATTGGGTCATCGGTATATTATACTGGTGTCCAAGGAAACACTCAAAGCAAACCACAAACAATGAGTGGGGTCACTCGTCTTGTACTTAAGTCGGCATTGTGCCATTTGAATTAAATCCCGACGCAATTTCTTTGTTTCATCGTCAATGTGAAGGTCCATCGGATACAGTTAAGCTGCATTGGTGCATCGGAATCTAATACTGGTCTTCCAGGAAACGCTCAAAGCAAACCACAAACAATGAGAAGAGTCAGTCTTCTTGTGTCTTGTAGGCATTGTGCCATTTGAATTAAATCCCGACGCAATTTCTGAGTTTCATCGTCACTGTGAGGGTGTATCGGATACAGTAAAGCTGCATTGGGTCATCGGTATATTATACTGGTGTCCAAGGAAACACTCAAAGCGAACCACAAACAATGAGAGGGGTCACTCGTCTTGTACTTAAGTCGGCATTGTGCCATTTGAATTCAATCCCGACGCAATGTCTATGTTTCATCGTCAATGTGAAGGTCCATCGGATACAGTAAAGCTGCATTGGTGCATCGGAATCAAATACAGGTCTCCCAGGAAATTCTCAAAGCAAACCATATACAATGAGAAGCGTCAGTCTTCTTGTACTTGCGTCGGCATTGTGCCATTTGAATTAAATTCCGACGCAATTTCTGTGTTTCGTCGTCAAAGTGAAGGTCCATCGGATTCAGTAAAGCTGTATTGGTGCAACGGAATCTGATACTGGTCTTCCACGAAACGCTCAAAGGAAACCACAAACAATGACAAGAGTCAGTCGTCTTGTACTTAAGTCGGCATTGTGCCGTTTGAATTCACTCCCGACGCAAGTTCTGTGTTTCATCGTCAATGTGAAGGTCTATCGGATACAGTAAAGCTGCACTGGTGCATCGGAATCTGTTACTGGTTTCCCAGGAATCGCTCAAAGCAAACCACAATTAATGAGAGGAGTAAGACCTCTTGTTCCATGTTGGCATTGTGCCATTTGAACAAACTTCCGACGCAATTTCTGTGTTTCATCGCCATTGTGAAGGTCCACCAGATACAGTAATGCTGAATTGGAGCACCGTAATCTAATACTGGTCTCCCAGCAAACGCTCAAAGCAAACCGCAAACAATGAGAAGAGCAAGACTTTTTGTACTTAAGTCGGCATTGTGCCATTTGAATTCAATCTCGACGCAATTTCTGTGTTTCATCGTCAATGTGTAGGTCCATCGGATACAGTAAAGCTGCATTGGTGCATCGGAATCAAATACAGGTCTCCCAGGAAACGCTCAAAGCAAACCATATACAATGAGAAGAGTAAGACTTCTTGTTCCCTGTCGGCATTGTGCCATTTGAATTAAATTCCGACACAACCTCTGTGTTTCATCGTCAATGTGAAGGTCCATCGGATACAGTAAAGCTGCATTGGTGCATCGTAAACTAATACTGGTCTCACAGGAAACGCTCAAAGTAAGCCACAAAGAATGAGAAGCTTCAGTCTTGCTGTTTCCTCTCGGCATTGTGCCATTTGAATTAAATCCCGACGCAGTATCTGTGGTTCAGCGTCACTATGAGGGTCCATCGGATAGAGTAAAGCAGCATTTGTGCATCGGAAAATAATACTGGTCTCCCAGGAAACGCTCAAAGCAAACCGCAAACAATGAGAAGAGTCAGTGTTCTTGTACTTAAGTCGGCATTGTGCAATCTGCATTAAATCCTGACTCAGTTTCTGTGTTTCATCATCAATGTGAAGGTCCATCGGATACAGTAGAGCAGCATAGGTGAATCGGAATCAAATAGTTGTCTCCCAGGAGACGCTCAAAGCAAACCACAAACAATGAGAAGATTCAGTCTTCTTGTACTTAGGTCGACATTGTGCCATTTAAATTAAGTCCCGACGCAATTTCTGTGTTTCATCGTCAATGTGAAGGTCCATCGGGTACAGTAAAGCTACATTGGTGCTTTGGAAGGTAATAGTAGTCTCCCAGGAAACGCTCAAAGTGAAACACAAACATTGAGAAGAGTCAGTCTTCTAGTACTTACGTCGGCATTGTGCAATCTGAATTAAATCCCGACTCAATTTCGATGTGTTTCATCATCAATGAGAAGGTCCATCGGATGCAGTAATGCCGCATTGGTGCATCGGAATCAAAGACTGGGCTCCCAGGAAACGCTCAAAGCATACCACATACAATGGGAAGCTTCAGTCTTCTGGTACTTGAGTCGGCATTGTGCCATTTGAATTAAATCCCGATGCAATATCTGAGTTTCTTCGTCTATGTGAAGGTCCATCGGATACAGTAAAGCTGCATTGGTGCAACGGAATCTAATATTGGTCTCGCAGGAAACGCTCAAAGCCAACCACAAACAATGAGAACAGTCAGTCTTCTTGTACTTAAGTCGGCATTGTGCTATTTGAATTACATCCCGACGCAAATTCTGTGTCTCATCGTCAATGTGAAGGTACATCGGATACAGTAAAGCTGCATTGGTGCATCGGAATCTATTACTGGTCACCAAGGAATCGCCCAAAGCAAACCACAAACAATGAGAAGAGTCGGGCTTCTTGTGCTTAAGTCGGCAATGTGCATTAGAATTTATTCCAGACGAAAATTTTGTGTTTCCTCGTCAATGTGAAGGTCCATCGGATACAGTAAAGCTGCATTGATGCATCGGAATGTAATACTGGTCTCCCAGGAAACGCTCAAAGCAAACCACAAACAATGAGAATAGTCAGTCTCCATGTACTTATGTCGGCATTGTGGCATTTGAATTAAATCCCGACGCAATTTCTGTGTTTAATCGTCAATGTGAAGGTCCATAGGATACAGTAAAGCTGCATTGGTGCATCGTAATCTAATACTGGTCTCCCAGCAAACGCTCAAAGGACACAGCAAACAATGAGAAGAGTAAGACATTTTGTACTTAAGTCGGCATTGTGCCATTTGAATTCAATCTCGACGCAATTTCTGTGTTTCATCGTCAATGTGAAGGTCAATCGGATACAGTAAAGCTGCATTGGTGCATTGTAAACTAATACTGGTCTCACAGGAAACGCTCAAAGTAAGCCACAAACAATGAGAAGCTTCAGTCATCTTGTACTTAGGTCGGCATTGTGTCATTTGAAATAAATCCCGACGCAATTTCTGTGTTTCATCGTCAATGTGAAGGTCCATCAGATACAGTAAAGCCGTATCGGTGCAACGGTATCTGATACTGGTCTCATACGAAACGCTCAAAGGAAACCACAAACAATGACAAGAGTCAGTCGTCTTGTACTTAAGTCAGCATTGTGCCATTTGAATTAAATCACGACGCAATTTCTGCATTTCATCGTCAAAGTGAAGGTCCATCGGATACAGTGAAGCTGCATTGGTGCATCGGAATCTAATACTGGTCTCCCAGGAAACGCTCAAAGCAAACCACAAACAACAAGAAGAGTCTGTCTTTTTGTACCTTGTCGGCAATTTGCCATTTGAATGAAATCCCGACGCTATTTCTTTTTTTAATCGTCAATGTCAAGGTCCATCGTATACAGTAAAGCTGCAATGGTGCATCGGAATCAAATACTGGTCTCACAGGAAACGCTCAAAGGGAACCACAAACAATGAGAAGCGTCAGTGTTCTTGTACTTAGTTCGGCATTGTGTCATTTGAAATAAATCCCGACACAATTTCTGTGTTTCATCGTCAAAGTGAAGGTCCATCGGATTCAGTAAAGCTGTATTGGTGTAACGGAATCTGATACTGGTCTTCCACGAAACGCTCAAATGAAACCACAAACAATGACAAGAGTCTGTCTTCTAGCACTTAAGTCGGCATTGTGCCATTTGAATTAAATCCCGATGCAATTGCTGTGTTTCATCGTCAATGTGAAGGTCCATAGGATACAGTAAAGCTGCATTGGTGCGTCGGAATTTAATACTGGTCTCTCAGGAAATGCTCAAAGCAAACCACAAACGTTGAGATGGAACAGTCTTCCTGTTCCTTGTCGGCATTGTGCAATATGAATTATATACCGACGCAATTTCTGTGTCTCATCGTCAATGTGAAGGTCCATCGGATACAGTAAAGCTGAATTGGTGCAACGGTATCTGATACTGGTCTCCCACGAAACGCTCAAAGGAAACCAAAAACAATGACAAGAGTCAGTCTTCTTGTACTTAAGTCGGCATTGTGCCATTTGAATTAAATCCCGATGCAATTTCTGTGTTTCATCGTCAATGTGAAGGTCCATCGGATACAGTAACGCTGCATTGGTGCATCGGAATCTAATACTGGTCTCCCAGGAAACGCTCAAAGGAACCCACAAACAATGAGAAGCGTCAGTTTTCTTGTACTTAGGTCGGCATTGTGTCATTTGAAATAAATCCCGACGCAATTTCTGTGTCTCATCGTCAATGTGAAGGTTCATCCGATTCAGTAAAGCTGTATTGGTGAAACGGAATATGATACTGGTCTCCCACGAAACGCTCAAAGGAAACCACAAACAATGACAAGAGTCAGTCTTCTTGTACTTAAGTCGCCATTGTGCCATTAGAATTAAATCCCGACGCAATTACTGTGTTTCATCGTCAATGTGAAAGTCCATCGGATACAGTAAAGCAGCATTGGTGCATCGGAATCTAAGACTGGTCTCCCAGGAAACGCTCAAAGCTAACCACAAACATCGAGAAGGTTCAGTCTTATTTTACTTAAGTCGGCATTGTGGCTTTCGAAATAAATCCCGACGCAATTTATGTGTTTCATCGTCAATGTGAAGGTCCATCGGATACAGATAAGCTCCTTTGGTGCATCGGAATCTAATACTGGTCTCAAAGGAAACGCTCAAAGCAAACCACAAACAATAAGAAGAGTCTGTCTTCTTGTACATTGTCGGCAATTTGCCATTTGAATGATATCCCGACGCTATTTCTCTTTTTAATCGTCAATGTGAAGGTCCATCGGATACAGTAAAGCTGCATTGGTGCAACGCAATCTAATATTGGTCTCGCAGGAAACGCTCAAAGCGAACCACAAACAATGGGCACTGTCAGTCTTCTTGTACTTAAGTCGGCATTGTGCCACTTGAATTAAATCCCGACGCAATTTCTGTGTTTAATCGTCAATGTGAAGGACCATCGGATACAGTAAAGCTGCATTGGTGCATCGGAATCTGTTACTGGTCTCCCAGGAATCGGTCAAAGCAAACCACAATTAATGAGAGGACGAAGACCTCTTGTTCCATGTCGGCATTGTGCCATTTGAACAAAATTCCGACGCAATTGCTGTGTTTCATCGCCAATGTGAATGTCCACTGGATACAGTAAGGCTGCATTGGAGCATCGTAATCTAATACTGGTCTCCCAGCAAACGCTCAAAGCAAACCGCAAACAATGAGAAGAGTAAGACTTTTTGTACTTAAGTTGGCATTGTGCCATTTGAATTCAATCTCGACGCAATTTCTGTGTTTAATCGTCAATGTGAAGGTCCATCGGCTACAGTAAAGCTGCATTGGTGCATCGGAATCAAATACAGGTCTCCCAGGAAATGCTCAAAGCAAACCATATACAATGAGAAACGTCAGTCTTCTTGTACCTGAGTCAGCATTGTGCCTTTTGAATTAAATCCCAATGCAATTTCTGTGTTTCATCGTCAATGTGAAGGTCCATCGGATACAGTAAAGCTGCATTGGTGCAACGCAATCTAATATTGGTCTCGCAGGAAACGCTCAAAGCGAACCACAAACATTGAGAACTGTCAGTCTTCTTGTACTTAAGTCGGCATTGTGCCACTTGAATTAAATGCCGACGCAATTTCTGTGTTTCATCTTCAATGTGATGGACCATCGGATACAGAAAAGCTGCATAGGTGCATCGGAATCTAATACTCGTCTCCCAGGAATCGCTCAAACCAAACCACAATTAATGAGAAGAGTAAGACTTCTTGTTCCCTGTCGGCATTGTGCCATTTGAATTAAATTCCGACGCAATTTCTGTGTTTCATCTTCAATGTGAAGGTCCATCGGATACAGTAAAGCTGAATTGGTGCATCGTAAACTAATACTGGTCTCAAAGGAAACCCTCAAAGCAAACCACAAACAATAAGAAGAGTCTGTCTTCTTGTACCTTGTCGGCAATTTGCCATTTGAATGATATCCCGACGCTATTTCTCTTTTTAATCGTCAATGTGAAGGTCCATCGGATACAGTAAAGCTGCATTGGTGCATCGGAATCAAATACTGGTCTGACAGGAATCGCTTAAAGGAAACCACAAACAATGAGAAGCGTCAATGTTCCTGTACTTAGGTCGGCATTGTGTCATTTGAAATAAATCCCGACGCAATTTCTGTGTTTCATCGTCAAAGTGAAGGTCCATCGGATTCAGTAAAGCTGTATTGGTGAAACGGAATCTGATACTGGTCTTCCACGAAACGCTCAAAGGAAACCACAAACAATGACAAGAGTCAGTCGTCTTGTACTTAAGTCGGCATTGTGCCGTTTGAATTCACTCCCTACGCAAGTTCTGTGTTTCATCGTCAATGTGAATGTCTATCGGATACAGTAAAGCTGCATTGGTGCATCGGAATCTGTTACTGGTTTCCCAGGAATCGCTCAAAGCAAACCACAATTAATGAGAGGAGTAAGACCTCTTGTTCCATGTTGGCATTGTGCCATTTGAACAAACTTCCGACGCAATTTCTGTGTTTCATCGCCATTGTGAAGGTCCACCAGATACAGTAATGCTGAATTGGAGCACCGTTATCTAATACTGGTCTCCCAGCAAACGCTCAAAGCAAACCGCAAACAATGAGAAGAGCAAGACTTTTTGTACTTAAGTCGGCATTGTGCCATTTGAATTCAATCTCGACGCAATTTCTGTGTTTCATCGTCAATGTGAAGGTCCATCGGATACAGTAAAGCTGCATTGGTGCATCGGAATCAAATACAGGTCTCCCAGGAAACGCTCAAAGCAAACCATATACAATGAGAAGAGTAAGACTTCTTGTTCCCTGTCGGCATTGTGCCATTTGAATTAAATTCCGACACAACTTCTGTGTTTCATCGTCAATGTGAAGGTCCATCGGATACAGTAAAGCTGCATTGGTGCATCGTAAACTAATACTGGTCTCACAGGAAACGTTCAAAGTAAGCCACAAAGAATGAGAAGCTTCAGTCTTCCTGTTTCTTCTCGGCATTGTGCCATTTGAATTAAATCCCGACGCAATTTCTGTGTTTCAGCGTCACTGTGAGGGTCCATCGGATAGAGTAAAGCTGCATTGGTCCTTCAGAATATAATACTGGTCTCCCAGGAAACACTCAAAGCAAACCACAAACATTGAGAAGAGTCAGTCTTCTAGTACTTACGTCGGCATTGTGCAATCTGAATTAAATCCCGACTCAATTTCGATCTGTTTCATCATCAATGAGAAGGTCCATCGGATGCAGTAATGCCGCATTGGTGCATCGGAATCAAAGACTGGGCTCCCAGGAAACGCTCAAAGCATACCACATACAATGGGAAGCTTCAGTCTTCTGGTACTTGAGTCGGCATTGTGCCATTTGAATTAAATCCCGATGCAATATCTGAGTTTCTTCGTCAATGTGAAGGTCCATCGGATACAGTAAAGCTGTATTGGTGCATCGGAATCTATTACTGGTCACCCAGGAAACGCCCAAAGCAAACCACAAACAATGAGAAGAGTCAGGCTTCTTGTGCTTAAGTCGGCAATGTGCATTAGAATTTATTCCAGACGAAAATTTTGTGTTTCCTCGTCAATGTGAAGGTTCATCGGATACAGTAAAGCTGCATTGATGCATCGGAATGTAGTACTGGTCTCCCAGGAAACGCTCAAAGCAAACCACAAACAATGAGAATAGTCAGTCTCCTTGTACTTAAGTCGGCATTGTGCCATTTGCATTAAATCCCGACGCAATTTCTGTGTTTAATCGTCAATGTGAAGGTCCATAGGATACAGTAAAGCTGCATTGGTGCATCGGAATCTGTTACTGGTTTCCCAGGAATCGCTCAAAGCAAACCACAATTAATGAGAGGAGTAAGACCTCTTGTTCCATGTTGGCATTGTGCCATTTGAACAAACTTCCGACGCAATTTCTGTGTTTCATCGCCATTGTGAAGGTCCACCAGATACAGTAATGCTGAATTGGAGCACCGTAATCTAATACTGGTCTCCCAGCAAACGCTCAAAGCAAACCGCAAACAATGAGAAGAGCAAAACTTTTTGTACTTAAGTCGGCATTGTGCCATTTGAATTCAATCTCGACGCAATTTCTGTGTTTCATCGTCAATGTGAAGGTCCATCGGATACAGTAAAGCTGCATTGGTGCATCGGAATCAAATACAGGTCTCCCAGGAAACGCTCAAAGCAAACCATATACAATGAGAAGAGTAAGACTTCTTGTTCCCTGTCGGCATTGTGCCATTTGAATTAAATTCCGACGCAATTTCTGTGTTTCATCGCCAATGTGAAGGACCATCGGATACAGTAAAGCTGCATTGGTGCATCGGAATCCAATACAGGTCTCCCAGGTATCGCTCAAAGCAAACCACAAATAATGAGAAGAGTAAGACTTCTTGTTCCCTGTCGGCATTTTGCCATTTGAATTAAATTCCGACGCAATTTCTGTGTTTCATCGTCAAAGTGAAGGTCCATCGGATTCAGTAAAGCTGTATTGGTGCAACAGAATCTGATACTGGTCTTCCACGAAACGCTCAAAGGAAACCACAAACAATGACAAGAGTCAGTCGTCTTGTACTTAAGTCGGCATTGTGCCGTTTGTATTCAATCCCGACGCAAGTTCTGTGTTTCATCGTCAATGTGATGGTCCATCGGATACAGCAAAGCTGCATTGGTGCATCGGAATCTGTTACTGGTTTCCCAGGAATCGCTCAAAGCAAACCACAAATAATGAGAGGAGTAAGACCTCTTGTTCCATGTTGGTATTGTGCCATTTGAACAAACTTCCGACGCAATTTCTGTGTTTCATCGCCAATGTGAAGGTCAACCGGATACAGTAATGCTGAATTGGAGCATCGTAATCTAATACTGGTCTCCCAGCAAACGCTCAAAGCAAACCGCAAACAATGAGAAGAGCAAAACTTTTTGTACTTAAGTCGGCAATGTGCCATTTGAATTCAATCTCGACGCAATTTCTGTGTTTCATCGTCAATGTGAAGGTCCATCGGATACAGTAAAGCTGCATTGGTGCATCGGAATCAAATACAGGTCTCCCAGGAAACGCTCAAAGCAAACCATATACAATGAGAAGCGTAAGTCTTCTTGTACTTGAGTCAGCATTGTGCCATTTGAATTAAATCCCTATGCAATTTCTGTGTTTCATCGTCAATGTGAAGGTCCATCGGATACAGTAAAGCTGCATTGGTGCAATGCAATCTAATATTGGTCTCGCAGGAAACGCTCAAAGCGAACCACAAACAATGGGAACTGTCAGTCTTCTTGTTTCTTTTCGGCATTGTGCCATTTGAATTAAATCCCGACGCAATTTCTGTGTTTCATCGTCAATGTGAAGGTCCATCAGATACAGAAAAGCCATATCGGTGCAACGGTATCTGATACTGGTCTCCTACGAAACGCTCAAAGGAAACCACGAACAATGACAAGAGTCAGTCGTCTTGTACTTAAGTCAGCATTGTGCCATTTGAATTAAATCACGACGCAATTTCTGCGTTTCATCGTCAATGTGAAGGTTCATCGGATACAGTGAAGCCGCATTGGTGCATCGGAATCTAATACTGGTCTCCCAGGAAACGCTCAAAGCAAACCACAAACAACAAGAAGAGTCTGTCTTCTTGTACCTTGTCGGCAATTTGCCATTTGAATGAAATCCCGACGCTATTTCTTTTTTTAATCGTCAATGTCAAGGTCCATCGGATACAGTAAAGCTGCAATGGTGCATCGGAATCAAATACTGGTCTCACAGGAAACGCTCAAAGGGAACCACAAACAATGAGAAGCGTCAGTGTTCTTGTACTTAGTTCGGCATTGTGTCATTTGAAATAAATCCCGACACAATTTCTGTGTTTCATCGTCAAAGTGAAGGTCCATCGGATTCAGTAAAGCTGTATTGGTGTAACGGAATCTGATACTGGTCTTCCACGAAACGCTCAAAAGAAACCACAAACAATGACAAGAGTCAGTCTTCTAGCACTTAAGTCGGCATTGTGCCATTTGAATTAAATCCCGATGCAATTGCTGTGTTTCATCGTCAATGTGAAGGTCCATCGGATACAGTAACGCTGCATTGGTGCATCGGAATCTAATACAGGTGTCCCAGGAAACGCTCAAAGGAACCCACAAACAATGAGAAGCGTCAGTTTTCTTGTACTTAGGTCGGCATTGTATCATTTGAAATAAATCCCGACGCAATTTCTGTGTCTCATCGTCAATGTGAAGGTTCATCCGATCCAGTAAAGCTGTATTGGTGAAACGGAATATGATACTGGTCTCCCACGAAACGCTCAAAGGAAACCACAAACAATGACAAGAGTCAGTCTTCTTGTACTTAAGTCGGCATTGTGCCATTAGAATTAAATCCCGACGCAATTACTGTGTTTCATCGTCAATGTGAAAGTCCATCGGATACAGTAAAGCAGCATTGGTGCATCGGAATCTAAGACTGGTCTCCCAGGAAACGCTCAAAGCTAACCACAAACATCGAGAAGGTTCAGTCTTATTTTACTTAAGTCGGCGTTGTGGCTTTCGAATTAAATCCCGACGCAATTTATATGTTTCATCGTCAATGTGAAGGTCCATCGGAAACAGATAAGCTCCATTGGTGCATCGGAATCTAATACTGGTCTCAAAGGAAACGCTCAAAGCAAACCACAAACAATAAGAACAGTCTGTCTTCTTGTACATTGTCGGCAATTTGCCATTTGAATGATATCCCGACGCTATTTCTCTTTTTAATCGTCAATGTGAAGGTCCATCGGATACAGTAAAGCTACATTGGTGCATCGGAATCAAATACTGGTCTGACAGGAAACGCTCAAACGAAACCACAAACAATGAGAAGCGTCAGTGTTCTTGTACTTAAGTCGGCATTGTGTCGTTTGAAATAAATCCCGACGCAATTTCTGTGTTTCATCGTCAAAGTGAAGGTCCATCGGATTCAGTAAAGCTGTTTTGGTAAAACGGAATCTGATACTGGTCTTCCACGAAACGCTCAAAGGAAACCACAAACAATGACAAGAGTCAGTCGTCTTGTACTTAAGTCGGCATTGTGCCGTTTGAATTCAATCCCGACGCAAGTTCTGTGTTTCATCGTCAATGTGAAGGTCCATCGGATATAGTAAAGCTGCATTGGTGCATCGGAATCTGTTACTAGTCTCCCAGGAATCGCTCAAAGCAAACCAAAATTAATGAGAAGAGTAAGACTTCTTGTTCCCTGTCGGCATTGTGCCATTTGAATTAAATTCCGACGCAATTTCTGTGTTTCATCGTCAATGTGAAGGTCAATCGGAAACAGTAAAGCTGCATTGGTGCATCGTAAACTAATACTGGTCTCACAGGAAACGCTCAAAGTAAGCCACAAACAATGAGAAGCTTCAGTCTTCTTGTACTTAGGTCGGCATTGTGTCATTTGAAATAAATCCCGACGCAATATCTGTGTTTCATCGTCAATGTGAAGGTCCATCGGATACAGTAAATCTGTATCGGTGCATAGGTATCTGATACTGGTCTCCCACGAAACGCTCAAAGGAAACCCCAAACAATGACAAGAGTCAGTCGTCTTGTACTTAAGTCGGTATTGTGCCGTTTGAATTAAATCCCGACGCAATTTCTGTGTTTCATCGTCAATGTGAAGGCCATCGGATACAGATAAGCTCCATTGGTGCATCGGAATCTAATACTGGTCTCAAAGGAAACGCTCATTGCAAACCACAAACAATAAGAAGAGTCTGTCTTCTTGTACCTTGTCGGCAATTTGCCATTTGAATGATATCCCGACGCTATTTCTCTTTTTAATCGTCAATGTGAAGGTCCATCGGATACAGTAAAGCTGCATTGGTGCAACGCAATCTAATATTGGTCTCGCAGGAAAGGCTCAAAGCGAACCAGAAACAATGGGCACTGTCAGTCTTCTTGTACTTAAGTCGGCATTGTGCCACTTGAATTAAATCCCGACGCAATTTCTGTGTTTCATCGTCAATGTGAAGGACCATCGGATACAGTAAAGCTGCAATGGTGCATCGGAATCTGTTACTGGTCTCCCAGGAATCGGTCAAAGCAAACCACAATTAATGAGAGGAGGAAGACCTCTTGTTCAATGTCGGCATTGTGCCATTTGAACAAAATTCCGACGCAATAGCTCTGTTTCATCGCCAATGTGAAGGTCCACTGGATACAGTAAGGCAGCATTGGAGCATCGTAATCTAATACTGGTCTCCCAGCAAACGCTCAAAGCAAACCGCAAACAATGAGAAGAGTAAGACTTTTTGTACTTAAGTCGGCATTGTGCCATTTGAATTCAATCTCGACGCAATTTATGTGTTTCATCGTCAATGTGAAGGTCCATCGGATACAGTAAAGCTGCATTGGTGCATCGGAATCAAATACAGGTCTCCCAGGAAATGCTCAAAGCAAACCATATACAATGAGGAGCGTCAGTCTTCTTGTACCTGAGTCAGCATTGTGCCTTTTGAATTAAATTCCTATGCAATTTCTGTGTTTCATCGTCAATGTGAAGGTCCATCGGATACAGTAAAGCTGCATTGGTGCAACGCAATCTAATATTGGTCTCGCAGGAAACGCTGAAAGCGAACCACAAACATTGGGAACTGTCAGTCTTCATGTACATAAGTCGGCATTGTGCCACTTGAATTAAATGCCGACGCAATTTCTGTGTTTCATCTTCAATGTGATGGACCATCGGATACAGAAAAGCTGCATAGGTGCATCGGAATCTAATACTCGTCTCCCAGGAATCGCTCAAAGCAAACCACAATTAATGAGAAGAGTAAGACTTCTTGTTCCCTGTCGGCATTGTGCCATTTGAATTAAATTCCGACGCAATTTCTGTGTTCCATCGTCAATGTGAATGTCCATCGGATACAGTAAAGCTGCATTGGTGCATCGTAAACTAATACTGGTCTCACAGGAAACGCTCAAAGTAAGCCACAAACAATGAGAAGCTTCAGTCTTCTTGTACTTAGGTCGGCATTGTGTCATTTGAAATAAATCCCGACGGAATTTCTGTGTTTCATCGTCAATGTGAAGGTCCATCGGATACAGTAAAGCTGTATCGGTGCAACGGTATATGATACTGGTCTCCCACGAAACGCTCAAAGGAAACCACAAACAATGACAAGAGTCAGTCGTCTTGTACTTAAGTCGGCATTGTGCCATTTGCATTAAATCCCGACGCAATTTCTGTGTTTAATCGTCAATGTGAAGGTCCATAGGATACAGTAAAGCTGCATTGGTGCATCGGAATCTGTTACTGGCTTCCCAGGAATCGCTCAAAGCAAACCACAATTAATGAGAGGAGTAAGACCTCTTGTTCCATGTTGGCATTGTGCCATTTGAACAAACTTCCGACGCAATTTCTGTGTTTCATCGCCATTGTGAAGGTCCACCAGATACAGTAATGCTGAATTGGAGCACCGTAATCTAATACTGGTCTCCCAGCAAACGCTCAAAGCAAACCGCAAACAATGAGAAGAGCAAAACTTTTTGTACTTAAGTCGGCATTGTGCCATTTGAATTCAATCTCGACGCAATTTCTGTGTTTCATCGTCAATGTGAAGGTCCATCGGATACAGTAAAGCTGCATTGGTGCATCGGAATCAAATACAGGTCTCCCAGGAAACGCTCAAAGCAAACCATATACAATGAGAAGAGAAAGACTTCTTGTTCCCTGTCGGCATTGTGCCATTTGAATTAAATTCCGACGCAATTTCTGTGTTTCATCGCCAATGTGAAGGACCATCGGATACAGTAAAGCTGCATTGGTGCATCGGAATCCAATACAGGTCTCCCAGGTATCGCTCAAAGCAAACCACAAATAATGAGAAGAGTAAGACTTCTTGTTCCCTGTCGGCATTTTGCCATTTGAATTAAATTCCGACGCAATTTCTGTGTTTCATCGTCAAAGTGAAGGTCCATCGGATTCAGTAAAGCTGTATTGGTGCAACGGAATCTGATACTGGTCTTCCACGAAACGCTCAAAGGAAACCACAAACAATGACAAGAGTCAGTCGTCTTGTACTTAAGTCGGCATTGTGCCGCTTGTATTCAATCCCGACGCAAGTTCTGTGTTTCATCGTCAATGTGATGGTCCATCGGATACAGCAAAGCTGCATTGGTGCATCGGAATCTGTTACTGGTTTCCCAGGAATCGCTCAAATCAAACCACAAATAATGAGAGGAGTAAGACCTCTTGTTCCATGTTGGCATTGTGCCATTTGAACAAACTTCCGACGCAATTTCTGTGTTTCATCGCCAATGTGAAGGTCAACCGGATACAGTAATGCTGAATTGGAGCATCGTAATCTAATACTGGTCTCCCAGCAAACGCTCAAAGCAAACCGCAAACAATGAGAAGAGCAAAACTTTTTGTACTTAAGTCGGCATTGTGCCCTTTGAATTCAATCTCGACGCAATTTCTGTGTTTCATCGTCAATGTGAAGGTCCATCGGATACAGTAAAGCTGCATTGGTGCATCGGAATCAAATACAGGTCTCCCAGGAAACGCTCAAAGCAAACCATATACAATGAGAAGCGTAAGTCTTCTTGTACTTGAGTCAGCATTGTGCCATTTGAATTAAATCCCTATGCAATTTCTGTGTTTCATCGTCAATGTGAAGGTCCATCGGATACAGTAAAGCTGCATTGGTGCAATGCAATCTAATATTGGTCTCGCAGGAAACGCTCAAAGCGAACCACAAACAATGGGAACTGTCAGTCTTCTTGTTTCTTTTCGGCATTGTGCCATTTGAATTAAATCCCGACGCAGTATCTGTGTTTCAGCGTCACTATGAGGGTCCATCGGATAGAGTAAAGCAGCATTTGTGCATCGGAAAATAATACTGGTCTCCCAGGAAACGCTCAAAGCAAACCGCAAACAATGAGAAGAGTCAGTGTTCTTGTACTTAAGTCGGCATTGTGCAATCTGCATTAAATCCCGACTCAGTTTCTGTCTTTCATCATCAATGTGAAGGTCCATCGGATACAGTAGAGCAGCATAGGTGAATTGGAACCAAATAGTTGTCTCCCAGGAGACGCTCAAAGCAAACCACAAACAATGAGAAGATTCAGTCTTCTTGTACTTAGGTCGACATTGTACCATTAAAATTAAGTCCCGACGCAATTTCTGTGTTTCATCGTCAATGTGAAGGTCCATCGGGTACAGTAAAGCTACATTGGTGCTTTGGAATGTAATACTAGTCTCCGAGGAAACGCTCAAAGTGAAACACAAACATTGAGAAGAGTCAGTTTTCTAGTACTTAAGTCGGCATTGTGCAATCTGAATTAAATCCCGACTCAATTTCGATGTGTTTCATCATCAATGAGAAGGTCCATCGGATGCAGTAATGCCGCATTGGTGCATCGGAATCAAAGACTGGGCTCCCAGGAAACGCTCAAAGCATACCACATACAATGAGAAGCTTCAGTCTTCTGGTACTTGAGTCGGCATTGTGCCATTTGAATTAAATCCCGATGCTATATCTGAGTTTCATCGTCAATGTGTAGGTCCATCGGATACAGTAAAGCTGCATTGGTGCAACGGAATCTAATATTGGTCTCGCAGGAAACGCTCAAAGCCAACCACAAACAATGAGAACAGTCAGTCTTCTTGTACTTAAGTCGGCATTGTGCTATTTGAATTACATCCCGACGCTATTTCTGTGTCTCATCGTCAATGTGAAGGTCCATCGGATACAGTAAAGCTGCATTGGTGCATCGGAATCTATTACTGGTCACCAAGGAATCGCCCAAAGCAAACCACAAACAATGAGAAGAGTCGATCTTCTTGTGCTTAAGTCGGCAATGTGCATTAGAATTTATTCCAGACGAAAATTTTGTGTTTCCTCGTCAATGTGAAGGTCCATCGGATACAGTAAAGCTGCATTGACGCATCGGAATGTAATACTGGTCTCCCAGGAAACGCTCAAAGCAAACCACAAACAATGAGAATAGTCAGTCTCCTTGTACTTATGTCGGCATTGTGCCATTTGAATTAAATCCCGACGCAATTTCTGTGTTTAATCGTCAATGTGAAGGTCCATAGGATACAGTAAAGCTGCATTGGTGCATCGGAATCTAATACTGGTCTCCCAGGAATCGCTCAAAGCAAACCACAATAAATGAGAGGAGTAAGACCTCTTGTTCCATGTCGGCATTGTGCCATTTGAACAAAATTCCGACGCAATTGCTGTGTTTCATAGGCAATGTGAATGTCCACCGGAAACAGTAAGGCTGCATTGGAGCATCGTAATCTAATACTGGTCTCCCAGCAAACGCTCAAAGCAAACCGCAAACAATGAGAAGAGTAAGACATTTTGTACTTAAGTCGGCATTGTGCCATTTGAATTCAATCTCGACGCAATTTCTGTGTTTCATCGTCAATGTGAAGGTCAATCGGATACAGTAAAGCTGCATTGGTGCATTGTAAACTAATACTGGTCTCACAGGAAACGCTCAAAGTAAGCCACAAACAATGAGAAGCTTCAGTCTTCTTGTACTTAGGTCGGCATTGTGTCATTTGAAATAAATCCCGACGCAATTTCTGTGTTTCATCGTCAATGTGAAGGTCCATCGGATACAGTAAAGCTGCATTGGTGCAACGCAATCTAATATTGGTCTCGCAGGAAACGCTGAAAGCGAACCACAAACATTGGGAACTGTCAGTCTTCATGTACATAAGTCGGCATTGTGCCACTTGAATTAAATGCCGACGCAATTTCTGTGTTTCATCTTCAATGTGATGGACCATCGGATACAGAAAAGCTGCATAGGTGCATCGGAATCTAATACTCGTCTCCCAGGAATCGCTCAAAGCAAACCACAATTAATGAGAAGAGTAAGACTTCTTGTTCCCTGTCGGCATTGTGCCATTTGAATTAAATTCCGACGCAATTTCTGTGTTCCATCGTCAATGTGAATGTCCATCGGATACAGTAAAGCTGCATTGGTGCATCGTAAACTAATACTGGTCTCACAGGAAACGCTCAAAGTAAGCCACAAACAATGAGAAGCTTCAGTCTTCTTGTACTTAGGTCGGCATTGTGTCATTTGAAATAAATCCCGACGGAATTTCTGTGTTTCATCGTCAATGTGAAGGTCCATCGGATACAGTAAAGCTGTATCGGTGCAACGGTATATGATACTGGTCTCCCACGAAACGCTCAAAGGAAACCACAAACAATGACAAGAGTCAGTCGTCTTGTACTTAAGTCGGCATTGTGCCATTTGCATTAAATCCCGACGCAATTTCTGTGTTTAATCGTCAATGTGAAGGTCCATAGGATACAGTAAAGCTGCATTGGTGCATCGGAATCTGTTACTGGCTTCCCAGGAATCGCTCAAAGCAAACCACAATTAATGAGAGGAGTAAGACCTCTTGTTCCATGTTGGCATTGTGCCATTTGAACAAACTTCCGACGCAATTTCTGTGTTTCATCGCCATTGTGAAGGTCCACCAGATACAGTAATGCTGAATTGGAGCACCGTAATCTAATACTGGTCTCCCAGCAAACGCTCAAAGCAAACCGCAAACAATGAGAAGAGCAAAACTTTTTGTACTTAAGTCGGCATTGTGCCATTTGAATTCAATCTCGACGCAATTTCTGTGTTTCATCGTCAATGTGAAGGTCCATCGGATACAGTAAAGCTGCATTGGTGCATCGGAATCAAATACAGGTCTCCCAGGAAACGCTCAAAGCAAACCATATACAATGAGAAGAGAAAGACTTCTTGTTCCCTGTCGGCATTGTGCCATTTGAATTAAATTCCGACGCAATTTCTGTGTTTCATCGCCAATGTGAAGGACCATCGGATACAGTAAAGCTGCATTGGTGCATCGGAATCCAATACAGGTCTCCCAGGTATCGCTCAAAGCAAACCACAAATAATGAGAAGAGTAAGACTTCTTGTTCCCTGTCGGCATTTTGCCATTTGAATTAAATTCCGACGCAATTTCTGTGTTTCATCGTCAAAGTGAAGGTCCATCGGATTCAGTAAAGCTGTATTGGTGCAACGGAATCTGATACTGGTCTTCCACGAAACGCTCAAAGGAAACCACAAACAATGACAAGAGTCAGTCGTCTTGTACTTAAGTCGGCATTGTGCCGCTTGTATTCAATCCCGACGCAAGTTCTGTGTTTCATCGTCAATGTGATGGTCCATCGGATACAGCAAAGCTGCATTGGTGCATCGGAATCTGTTACTGGTTTCCCAGGAATCGCTCAAATCAAACCACAAATAATGAGAGGAGTAAGACCTCTTGTTCCATGTTGGCATTGTGCCATTTGAACAAACTTCCGACGCAATTTCTGTGTTTCATCGCCAATGTGAAGGTCAACCGGATACAGTAATGCTGAATTGGAGCATCGTAATCTAATACTGGTCTCCCAGCAAACGCTCAAAGCAAACCGCAAACAATGAGAAGAGCAAAACTTTTTGTACTTAAGTCGGCATTGTGCCCTTTGAATTCAATCTCGACGCAATTTCTGTGTTTCATCGTCAATGTGAAGGTCCATCGGATACAGTAAAGCTGCATTGGTGCATCGGAATCAAATACAGGTCTCCCAGGAAACGCTCAAAGCAAACCATATACAATGAGAAGCGTAAGTCTTCTTGTACTTGAGTCAGCATTGTGCCATTTGAATTAAATCCCTATGCAATTTCTGTGTTTCATCGTCAATGTGAAGGTCCATCGGATACAGTAAAGCTGCATTGGTGCAATGCAATCTAATATTGGTCTCGCAGGAAACGCTCAAAGCGAACCACAAACAATGGGAACTGTCAGTCTTCTTGTTTCTTTTCGGCATTGTGCCATTTGAATTAAATCCCGACGCAGTATCTGTGTTTCAGCGTCACTATGAGGGTCCATCGGATAGAGTAAAGCAGCATTTGTGCATCGGAAAATAATACTGGTCTCCCAGGAAACGCTCAAAGCAAACCGCAAACAATGAGAAGAGTCAGTGTTCTTGTACTTAAGTCGGCATTGTGCAATCTGCATTAAATCCCGACTCAGTTTCTGTCTTTCATCATCAATGTGAAGGTCCATCGGATACAGTAGAGCAGCATAGGTGAATTGGAACCAAATAGTTGTCTCCCAGGAGACGCTCAAAGCAAACCACAAACAATGAGAAGATTCAGTCTTCTTGTACTTAGGTCGACATTGTACCATTAAAATTAAGTCCCGACGCAATTTCTGTGTTTCATCGTCAATGTGAAGGTCCATCGGGTACAGTAAAGCTACATTGGTGCTTTGGAATGTAATACTAGTCTCCGAGGAAACGCTCAAAGTGAAACACAAACATTGAGAAGAGTCAGTTTTCTAGTACTTAAGTCGGCATTGTGCAATCTGAATTAAATCCCGACTCAATTTCGATGTGTTTCATCATCAATGAGAAGGTCCATCGGATGCAGTAATGCCGCATTGGTGCATCGGAATCAAAGACTGGGCTCCCAGGAAACGCTCAAAGCATACCACATACAATGAGAAGCTTCAGTCTTCTGGTACTTGAGTCGGCATTGTGCCATTTGAATTAAATCCCGATGCTATATCTGAGTTTCATCGTCAATGTGTAGGTCCATCGGATACAGTAAAGCTGCATTGGTGCAACGGAATCTAATATTGGTCTCGCAGGAAACGCTCAAAGCCAACCACAAACAATGAGAACAGTCAGTCTTCTTGTACTTAAGTCGGCATTGTGCTATTTGAATTACATCCCGACGCTATTTCTGTGTCTCATCGTCAATGTGAAGGTCCATCGGATACAGTAAAGCTGCATTGGTGCATCGGAATCTATTACTGGTCACCAAGGAATCGCCCAAAGCAAACCACAAACAATGAGAAGAGTCGATCTTCTTGTGCTTAAGTCGGCAATGTGCATTAGAATTTATTCCAGACGAAAATTTTGTGTTTCCTCGTCAATGTGAAGGTCCATCGGATACAGTAAAGCTGCATTGACGCATCGGAATGTAATACTGGTCTCCCAGGAAACGCTCAAAGCAAACCACAAACAATGAGAATAGTCAGTCTCCTTGTACTTATGTCGGCATTGTGCCATTTGAATTAAATCCCGACGCAATTTCTGTGTTTAATCGTCAATGTGAAGGTCCATAGGATACAGTAAAGCTGCATTGGTGCATCGGAATCTAATACTGGTCTCCCAGGAATCGCTCAAAGCAAACCACAATAAATGAGAGGAGTAAGACCTCTTGTTCCATGTCGGCATTGTGCCATTTGAACAAAATTCCGACGCAATTGCTGTGTTTCATAGGCAATGTGAATGTCCACCGGAAACAGTAAGGCTGCATTGGAGCATCGTAATCTAATACTGGTCTCCCAGCAAACGCTCAAAGCAAACCGCAAACAATGAGAAGAGTAAGACATTTTGTACTTAAGTCGGCATTGTGCCATTTGAATTCAATCTCGACGCAATTTCTGTGTTTCATCGTCAATGTGAAGGTCAATCGGATACAGTAAAGCTGCATTGGTGCATTGTAAACTAATACTGGTCTCACAGGAAACGCTCAAAGTAAGCCACAAACAATGAGAAGCTTCAGTCTTCTTGTACTTAGGTCGGCATTGTGTCATTTGAAATAAATCCCGACGCAATTTCTGTGTTTCATCGTCAATGTGAAGGTCCATCAGATACAGAAAAGCCATATCGGTGCAACGGTATCTGATACTGGTCTCCCACGAAACGCTCAAAGGAAACCACAAACAATGACAAGAGTCAGTCGTCTTGTACTTAAGTCAGCATTGTGCCATTTGAATTAAATCACGACGCAATTTCTGCGTTTCATCGTCAATGTGAAGGTCCATCGGATACAGTGAAGCCGCATTGGTGCATCGGAATCTAATACTGGTCTCCCAGGAAACGCTCAAAGCAAACCACAAACAACAAGAAGAGTCTGTCTTCTTGTACCTTGTCGGCAATTTGCCATTTGAATGAAATCCCGACGCTATTTCTTTTTTTAATCGTCAATGTCAAGGTCCATCGGATACAGTAAAGCTGCATTGGTGCATCGGAATCAAATACTGGTCTCACAGGAAACGCTCAAAGGGAACCACAAACAATGAGAATCGTCAGTGTTCTTGTACTTAGTTCGGCATTGTGTCATTTGAAATAAATCCCGACACAATTTCTGTGTTTCATCGTCAAAGTGAAGGTCCATCGGATTCAGTAAAGCTGTATTGGTGTAACGGAATCTGATACTGGTCTTCCACGAAACGCTCAAAAGAAACCACAAACAATGACAAGAGTCAGTCTTCTAGCACTTAAGTCGGCATTGTGCCATTTGAATTAAATCCCGATGCAATTGCTGTGTTTCATCGTCAATGTGAAGGTCCATCGGATACAGTAACGCTGCATTGGTGCATCGGAATCTAATACAGGTGTCCCAGGAAACGCTCAAAGGAACCCACAAACAATGGGAAGCGTCAGTTTTCTTGTACTTAGGTCGGCATTGTATCATTTGAAATAAATCCCGACGCAATTTCTGTGTCTCATCGTCAATGTGAAGGTTCATCCGATTCAGTAAAGCTGTATTGGTGAAACGGAATATGATACTGGTCTCCCACGAAACGCTCAAAGGAAACCACAAACAATGACAAGAGTCAGTCTTCTTGTACTTAAGTCGGCATTGCGCCATTAGAATTAAATCCCGACGCAATTACTGTGTTTCATCGTCAATGTGAAAGTCCATCGGATACAGTAAAGCAGCATTGGTGCATCGGAATCTAAGACTGGTCTCCCAGGAAACGCTCAAAGCTAACCACAAACATCGAGAAGGTGCAGTCTTATTTTACTTAAGTCGGCGTTGTGGCTTTCGAATTAAATCCCGACGCAATTTATATGTTTCATCGTCAATGTGAAGGTCCATCGGAAACAGATAAGCTCCATTGGTGCATCGGAATCTAATACTGGTCTCAAAGGAAACGCTCAAAGCAAACCACAAACATTAAGAAGAGTCTGTCTTCTTGTACATTGTCGGCAATTTGCCATTTGAATGATATCCCGACGCTATTTCTCTTTTTAATCGTCAATGTGAAGGTCCATCGGATACAGTAAAGCTACATTGGTGCATCGGAATCAAATACTGGTCTGACAGGAAACGCTCAAACGAAACCACAAACAATGAGAAGCGTCAGTGTTCTTGTACTGAAGTCGGCATTGTGTCATTTGAAATAAATCCCGACGCAATTTCTGTGTTTCATCGTCAAAGTGAAGGTCCATCGGATTCAGTAAAGCTGTTTTGGTGAAACGGAATCTGATACTGGTCTTCCACGAAACGCTCAAAGGAAACCACAAACAATGACAAGAGTCAGTCGTCTTGTACTTAAGTCGGCATTGTGCCGTTTGAATTCAATCCCGACGCAAGTTCTGTGTTTCATCGTCAATGTGAAGGTCCATCGGATACAGTAAAGCTGCATTGGTGCATCGGAATCTGTTACTAGTCTCCCAGGAATCGCTCAAAGCAAACCAAAATTAATGAGAAGAGTAAGACTTCTTGTTCCCTGTCGGCATTGTGCCATTTGAATTAAATTCCGACGCAATTTCTGTGTTTCATCGTCAATGTGAAGGTCAATCGGAAACAGTAAAGCTGCATTGGTGCATCGTAAACTAATACTGGTCTCACAGGAAACGCTCAAAGTAAGCCACAAACTATGAGAAGCTTCAGTCTTCTTGTACTTAGGTCGGCATTGTGTCATTTGAAATAAATCCCGACGCAATATCTGTGTTTCATCGTCAATGTGAAGGTCCATCGGATACAGTAAAGCTGTATCGGTGCATCGGTATCTGATACTGGTCTCCCACGAAACGCTCAAAGGAAACCCCAAACAATGACAAGAGTCAGTCGTCTTGTACTTAAGTCGGTATTGTGCCGTTTGAATTAAATCCCGACGCAATTTCTGTGTTTCATCGTCAATGTGAAGGCCATCGGATACAGATAAGCTCCATTGGTGCATCGGAATCTAATACTGGTCTCAAAGGAAACGCTCATTGCAAACCACAAACAATAAGAAGAGTCTGTCTTCTTGTACCTTGTCGGCAATTTGCCATTTGAATGATATCCCGACGCTATTTCTCTTTTTAATCGTCAATGTGAAGGTCCATCGGATACAGTAAAGCTGCATTGGTGCAACGCAATCTAATATTGGTCTCGCAGGAAAGGCTCAAAGCGAACCAGAAACAATGGGCACTGTCAGTCTTCTTGTACTTAAGTCGGCATTGTGCCACTTGAATTAAATCCCGACGCAATTTCTGTGTTTCATCGTCAATGTGAAGGACCATCGGATACAGTAAAGCTGCAATGGTGCATCGGAATCTGTTACTGGTCTCCCAGGAATCGGTCAAAGCAAACCACAATTAATGAGAGGAGGAAGACCTCTTGTTCAATGTCGGCATTGTGCCATTTGAACAAAATTCCGACGCAATAGCTGTGTTTCATCGCCAATGTGAAGGTCCACTGGATACAGTAAGGCTGCATTGGAGCATCGTAATCTAATACTGGTCTCCCAGCAAACGCTCAAAGCAAACCGCAAACAATGAGAAGAGTAAGACTTTTTGTACTTAAGTCGGCATTGTGCCATTTGAATTCAATCTCGACGCAATTTATGTGTTTCATCGTCAATGTGAAGGTCCATCGGATACAGTAAAGCTGCATTGGTGCATCGGAATCAAATACAGGTCTCCCAGGAAATGCTCAAAGCAAACCATATACAATGAGGAGCGTCAGTCTTCTTGTACCTGAGTCAGCATTGTGCCTTTTGAATTAAATTCCTATGCAATTTCTGTGTTTCATCTTCAATGTGATGGACCATCGGATACAGAAAAGCTGCATAGGTGCATCGGAATCTAATACTCGTCTCCCAGGAATCGCTCAAAGCAAACCACAATTAATGAGAAGAGTAAGACTTCTTGTTCCCTGTCGGCATTGTGCCATTTGAATTAAATTCCGACGCAATTTCTGTGTTCCATCGTCAATGTGAAGGTCCATCGGATACAGTAAAGCTGCATTGGTGCATCGTAAACTAATACTGGTCTCACAGGAAACGCTCAAAGTAAGCCACAAACAATGAGAAGCTTCAGTCTTCTTGTACTTAGGTCGGCATTGTGTCATTTGAAATAAATCCCGACGCAATTTCTGTGTTTCATCGTCAATGTGAAGGTCCATCGGATACAGTAAAGCTGTATCGGTGCAACGGTATCTGATACTGGTCTCCCACGAAACGCTCAAAGGAAACCACAAACAATGACAAGAGTCAGTCGTCTTGTACTTAAGTCAGCATTGTGCCATTTGAATTAAATCACGACGCAAATTCTGCGTTTCATCGTCAATGTGAAGGTCCATCGGATACAGTGAAGCTGCATTGGTGCATCGGAATCTAATACTGGTCTCCCAGGAAACGCTCAAAGCAAACCACAAACAACAAGAAGAGTCTGTCTTCTTGTACCTTGTCGGCAATTTGCCATTTGAATGAAATCCCGACGCTATTCCTTTTTTTAATCGTCAATGTCAAGGTCCATCGGATACAGTAAAGCTGCAATGGTGCATCGGAATCAAATACTGGTCTCACAGGAAACGCTCAAAGGAAACCACAAACAATGAGAAGCGTCAGTGTTCTTGTACTTAGGTCGGCATTGTGTCATTTGAAATAAATCCCGACGCAAATTCTGTGTTTCATCGTCAAAGTGAAGGTCCATCGGATTCAGTAAAGCTGTATTGGTGAAACGGAATCTGATACTGGTCTTCCACGAAACGCTCAAAAGAAACCACAAACAATGACAAGAGTCAGTCCTCTTGCGCTTAAGTCGGCATTGTGCCATTTGAATTAAATCCCGACGCAATTTCTGAGTTTCATCGTCAATGTGAAGGTCCATCGGATACAGTAAAGCTGCATTGGTGCATCGGAATCTAATACTGGTCTCCCAGGAAACGCTCAAAGGAAGCCACAAACAATGAGAAGCGTCAGTTTTCTTGTACTTAGGTCGGCATTGTGTCATTTGAAATAAATCCCGACGCAATTTCTGTGTCTCATCGTCAATGTGAAGGTCCATCCGATTCAGTAAAGCTGTATTGGTGAAACGGAATATGATACTGGTCTAACACGAAACGCTCAAAGGAAACTACAAACAATGACAAGAGTCAGTCTTCTTGTACTTAAGTCGGCATTGTGCCATTAGAATTAAATCCCGACGCAATTACTGTGTTTCATCGTCAGTGTGAAAGTCCTTCGGATACAGTAAAGCTGCATTGGTGCATCGGAATCTAAGACTGGTCTCCCAGGAAACGCTCAAAGCTAACCACAAACATCGAGAAGGTTCAGTCTTATTTTACTTAAGTCGGCATTGTGGCTTTCGAATTAAATCCCGACGCAATTTATGTGTTTCATCGTCAATGTGAAGGTCCACCGGATACGGAAGATCTGCATAGGTGAGTCGGAATCAATTAGTGGTCTCACAGGAGACGCGCAAAGCAAACCACAAACAATAAGAAAACCCAGTCTTCTTGTACTTAAGTCGACATTGTGCCATTTGAATTAAATCCCGACGCAATTTCTGTGTTTCATCGTCAATGTGAAGGTCCATCGGATACAGTAAAGCTGCTTTGGTGCATTGGAATGTAATACTGGTCTGCCAGGAAACGCACAAAGCAAACCACTAACTATGAGAAGAGGCACTCTTCTTTTTCCTTGTCGGCATTGTGCCAATTGAATTAAATTACGACGCTATTTCTGTGTTTAATCGTCAATGTGAAGGGGCTCCGGATACAGTAAGGCAGCATTATTGCATCGTAATCTAATACTGGTCTCCCAGGAAACGCTCGAAGCAAACCACAAACAGTGAGAAAAGTCAGTTTTCTTGTTCCTTGTCGGCATTGTGCCATTTGAATTAAATCCCGACGCAATTTCTGTGTTTCATCGTCCATGTGAAGGTCCATCGGATACAGTAAGGCTGCATTGGTGCATCGGAATCTAATACTGGTCTCCCAGGAAACGCTCAAAGCAAACCACAAACAATGAGAAGAGTCAGTCTCCTTGTACTTAAGTCATCATTGTGCCATTAGAAATTAATCCCGACGCAATTCTGTGTTTCATCGTCAATGTGAAGGTCCATCGGACACAGTAAAGCTGCATTGGTGCGTCCAAATGTAATACTGGTCTCCCTGGAAACGCTCAAAGCAAACCACAAACAACGAGAAGAGTCAGTCTTCTTGTACTTAAGTCGGCATTGTGCCAGTTGAATTAAATCCCGTCTCAAATTCAGTGTTTGATCGTCAATGTCAAGGTCCATCGGATACAGTAAAGATGCATTTGCGCATCGGAATCTAATACTAGTCTCCCTGGAAACGCTCAAAGCGAACCACAAACATTGAGGAGAGTCCGTCTTCTAGTACTTATGTCGGCATTGTGCAATCTGAATTAAATCCCGACTCAATTTCTGTGTTTCATTATCAATGTGAAGGTCCATCGGATTGAGTAAAGCTGCATTGGTGAATCGGAATCAAATACTGGTCTACCAGGAAACGCTCAAAGCAAACCACAAACAATAAGAAGATTAAGTCCTCTTGTACGTAAGACGGCATTGTGCCATTTGAATTAAATCCCGACGCAATTTCTGTAATTCATCGTCAATGTGAAGGTCCATCGGATACAGTAAAGCTGCATAGGTGCATCGGAATGTAATACTGGTCTGCCAGGAAACGCACAAAGCTAACCATTAACTATGAGAAGATTCACTATTCTTGATCCTTGTTGAATTTGTGCCAATTGAATTAAATTCCGGCGTAATTTCTGTGTTTCATCGTCAATGTGAAGGTCCATCGGATACAGTAAGGCTGCATTGGTGCATGGTAATCTAATACTGGTCTCATAGGAAACGTTCGAAGCAAACCACAAACAGTGAAAAGAGTCAGTCTTCTTATTCCTTGTAGGCATTGTGCCGTTTGAATTAAATCCCGACGAAATTTCTGTGTTTATGTTACTTTAAATCCGTCTTGATTGCAAATTTTTTTTTATTATTCATATGACCGGTTTCGGTTCATTCAGAACCATCTTCAGATCTGTAAAAATAATTATACTAATTTACTATTTCACGAAAGCAAATCTTTTTCATCCTATCTTATCAACATCAAATGTACCAGAACGTACCTGATATTTAAGTTACAGGAGTAACCCGTCCAATTCAGCAACTTTCACATGCTACGTCACATAAAATTGGTTGGCAGAGTGCACGTCATTTATATTAATTATGACACTATTACCGACAGGTGGCGTCTGGTACATTTGTTACATTACATTTGCACATACTGTATTCAGTAGATCTTTTTTATATTAAAAATATTTAATTAAAATATGTAGATGTCAAAGCTAAAATCTGTACTTGTCAGGATTAAAAAACAGTAAAATTATCATTTTTATACGATCTAACAGGCATAGGGACAGAAGGAAGGCAAGTAGCAGTTAAGAGGAACAACAAGAAAAAATATGTAGCTCTCACTTACAATGGAAGAATTGAAGACAAAATTGAAAGATGCTTTCGTAAATCCGACGTTAAAATAGGGTTCCGAACAAATAACACGTTAAAATTGAAGCTCCGGCATAGAATATGTAATAGTAGGAATAAATTTCAGGATTCAGGTGTATATAAAATCAAATGTAATGACTGCCGTAAACAATATATAGGGCAGACTGGTAGGAACTTTGAAACCAGATTCAGGGAGCACACCTACTCTCAAAACAAAACAGCTTTTGGGGCGCATATGGCTGCGACAAAGCACTCAGTCACGAATATTGAAAACAACTTAGACATCCTGCATAGAGCTCACAAGGGACGGTTCCTTGACATTTTAGAAGAGATCGAAATATACACCCATAAAAACAAAGATCCGGATTTAATCCTCAACGAACAAAGCGAATTCAATCATAACGCCTATTTTAGCATTTATGACGACCTACTAAGATGACAACTGTTGCGTATGGAGATCCAGGCCGAGGGATGAGAGATGGTGCGCGGTGGAGAAGCCGGAAGACGCGTGCAACGCCTGGCGTCGTTGACGGGGCCCTCCTGTGCGGCCCTCTTGCCCGCGGCGATGGACAGCAGACGACTGAGCGGCCGCGGCACAACACCAAAGTGGCGGGAACCACGGAAGCAGACCGTAGAAGAAAACAAGTTCACACCAGCACCATAGATATATAAATCGCCCTATGCCTGTTAGATCGTATAAAAATGATAATTTTACTGTTTTTTAATCCTGACAAGTACAGATTTTAGCTTTGACATCTACATATTTTAATTAAATATTTTTAATATAAAAAAGATCTACTGAATACAGTATGTGCAAATGTAATGTAACAAATGTACCAGACGCCACCTGTCGGTAATAATGTCATAATTAATATAAATGACGTGCACTCTGCCAACCAATTTTATGTGACGTAGCATGTGAAAGTTGCTGAATTGGACGGGTTACTCCTGTAACTTAAATATCAGGTACGTTCTGGTACATTTGATGTTGATAAGATAGGATGAAAAAGATTTGCTTTCGTGAAATAGTAAATTAGTATAATTATTTTTACAGATCTGAAGATGGTTCTGAATGAACCGAAACCGGTCATATGAATAATAAAAAAAATTTGCAATCAAGACGGATTTAAAGTAACATAAAATCACTGATTGCTGTTATCCCATAAGACATTATGTCTGTTTTTGCAAAATTTCTGTGTTTCATCGTCAATGTGAAGGTCCATCGGATACAGTAAAGCTGCATTGGTGTGTCGGAAGCTAATACTGGTCTCCCAGGAAACGCTCACAGCAAACCACAAACATTGAGAAGAGTCAGTCTTATTTTACTTATGTCGGCATTGTAGCATTTGAATTAAATCCTGACGCAATTTCTGTGTTTCATCGTCAATGTGAAGATCCATCGGATACAGTAAAGCTGCATTGGTGCATCGGAATGTAATACTGGTCTCCCAGGAAACGCTCAAACCAAAACACAAGCAATGAGAAGAGTCAGTGTTCTTGTACTTAAGTCATCATTGCGCCATTAGAATTAAATCCCGACGCAATTCTGTGTTTCATCGTCAATGTGAAGGGTTATCGGACACAGTAAAGCTGCATTGGTGCGTCCGAATCTAATACTGGTACCCTGGAAACACTCAAAGCAAACCACAAACAACGAGAACAGTCAGTCTTCTTGTACTTAAGTCGGCATTGTGCCATTTGAATTAAATCCCGTCGCAATTTCGGTGTTTCATCGTCAATGTGAATGTCCATCATATACAGCATAGCTGCATAGGTGCATCGGAATCTAATATTGGTCTCCCAGGAAACGCTCAAAGCAAACCACAAACAACGAGAACAGACAGTCTTCTTGTGCTTATGGCGGCATTGTGCCTTTTGAATTAAATCCCGACGCTATTTCTGTGTTTCATCTTAAATGTGAAGGTCCATCGGATACAGTAAGCTGCATTGGTAAATCGAAATCCAATACTGGTCTCCCAGGAAACGCTCAGAGCAAACTACAAACAATGAGAAGAGTCAGTCTTCTTGTACTTAAGTCGGCATTGTGCAATCAGAATTAAATCGCGACTCAGTTCCTGTGTTTCATCATCTATGTGAAGGTTGATCGGATACAGTAGAGCTGCAATGGTGAATCGGAATCAAATAGTGGTCTCCCAGGAGGCGCTCAAAGCAAACCATAAACAATGAGGGGAGTCAGTCTTCTTGTACTTAAGTACTTGGACTTGTACTAATCCCGACGCAATTTCGGTGTTCCATCGTCAATGTGAATGTCCATCGGATACAGTAAAGCTGCATAGGGGCATCGGAATCTAATATAGGTCTCCCAGGAAACGCTCAAAGCGAAACACAAACATTGAAAAGAGTCCGTCTTCTAGTACTTAAGTAGGCATTGTGCAATCTGAATTAAATCCCGACCCAATTTCTGTGTTTCATCTTCAATGTGAAGGTCCACTGGATACAGTAAGCTGCATTGGTAAATCGAAATCCAATACTGGTCTCCCAGGAAACGCTCAGAGCAAACCACAAACAATGAGAAGAGTCAGTCTTCTTGTACTTAAGTCGGCATTGTGCAATCAGAATTAAATCGCGACTCAGTTCCTGTGTTTCATCATCTATGTGAAGGTTGATCGGATACAGTTGAGCTGCAAAGGTGAATCGGAATCAAATAGTGGTCTCCCAGGAAACGCTCAAAGCAAACCACAAACAATGAGAGGGGTCAGTCTTCTTGTACTTAAGTCAGCATTGTGCCATTTGAATTAAATCCCGACGCAATTTCTGTGTTTCATCGTCAATGGGAAGGTCCATCGGATACAGTAAAGCTGCATTGGTGCATCGGAATCTAATACTGGTCTCCCAGGAAACGCTCAAAGCAAACCACAAACAATGAGAGGGGTCAGTCTTCTTGTACTTAAGTCAACATTGTGCCATTTGAATTAAATCCCGACGCAATTTCTGTGTTTCATCGTCAATGTGAAGGTCCATCGGATACAGTAAGGCTGCATTATTGCATCGTAATCTAATACTAGTCTCCCAGGAATAGCTCGAAGCAAACCACAAACAGTGAGAAGAGTCAGTCTTCTTGTTCCTTGTCGGCATTGTGCCATTTCAATTAAATCCCGACGCAATTTCTGTGTTTCATCGTCAATGTTATGGTCCATCGGATACAGTAAAGCTGCATTGGTGCAACGGAATCTGATACTGGTCTCCCACGAGACGGTCAAAGCAAACCACAAACAATGACAAGAGTGATTCTACTTGTACTTAAATCGGCATTGTGCCATTTGAATTAAATCCCGACGCAATTTCTGTGTTTCGTCGTCAATGTGAAGGTCCATCGGATACCGTAAGGCTGCATTGGTGCATCGGAATCTATTACTGGACTCCCTGTAAACGCTCAAAGCAAACCACAAACAATGAGAAGAGTCAGTGTTGTTGTACATAAGTCGGCATTGTGCCATTAGAATTAAATCCCGACGCAATTTCGGTGTTTCATCGTCAATGTGAAAGTCCATCGGATACGGTAAAGCTCCATTGGTGCATCGGAATCTAAGACTGGTCTCCCAGGAAACGCTCAAAGCTAACCACAAACATCGAGATGGGTCTGTCTTATTTTACTTAAGTCGGCATTGTGGCTTTCGAATTAAATCCCGACGCAATTTCTGTGTTTCATCGTCAATGTGAAGGTCCATCGGATACGGTATAGCTGCATTGGTGCAACGGAATCTAATACTGGTCTCCCCGGAAACGCTTAAAGCAAACCACAAACAGTGAGAAGAGTCAGTCTTCTTGTACCTTGTCGGCATTGTGCCATTTTAATTATATACCGACGCAATTTCTGTGTCTCATCGTCAATGTAAAGGTCCATCGGATACAGTAATGCTGCATTGGTGCATCGGAATCTAATACTAGTCTCCCAGGAAACGCTCAAAGCAAACCACAAACAATGAGAAAACTCAGTCTTCTTGTGCTTAAGTCGGCATTGTGCCATTTGAATTAAATCCCGACGCAATTTCTGTGTTTCATCGACAATGTCAAGGTCCATCGGATACAGTAAAGATGCATTTGTGCATCGGAATCTAATACTAGTCTCCCAGGAAACGCTCAAAGCGAAACACAAACATTGAGAAGAGTCAGTCTTCTAGTACGTAAGTCGGCATTGTGCAATCTGAATTAAATCCCGACTCAAAATCTGTGTTTCATCATCAATGTGAAGGTCCATCGGATACAGTAGAGCTGCGTAGGTGAGTCGGAATCAATTAGTGGTCTCACAGGAGACGCGCAAACAAAACACAAACAATGAGAAAACCCAGCCTTTTTGTACTTAAGTCGGCATTGTACCATTTGAATTATATCCCGACGCAATTTCTGTGTTTCATCGTCAATGTGAAGGTCCATCGGATACAGTAAAGCTGAACTGGTGCATCGGAAAGTAATACTGGTCTGCCAGGAATCGCACAAAGCAAACCACTAACTATGAGAAGAGTCACTGTTCTTTTTCCTTGTCGGCATTGTGCCAATTGAATTAAATTCCGACGCAATTTCTGTGTTTCATCGTCAATGTGAAGGTCCATCGGAGACAGTAAGGCTGCATTATTGCATCGTAATCAAATACTGGTCTCCCAGGAAACGCTCGAAGCAAACCAAAAACTTGGGGAAGAGTCAGTCTTCTTGTTCCTTGTCGGCATTGTGCCATTTGAATTAAATCCCGACGTAATTTCTGTGTTTCATCGTCAATGGTAAGGTCCATCGGATACAGTAAAGCTGCATTGGTGCGTCCGAATCTAATTCTGGTCTCCCTGGAAACGCTCAAAGCAAACCACAAACATTGAGAAGAGTCAGTCCTATTTTACTTAAGTCGGCATTGTGCCATTTGAATTAAATCCCGACGCAATTTCTGTGTTTCATCGTCAATGTGAAGGTCCATCGGATACGGTATAGCTGCAATGGTGCAACGGAATCTAATACTGGTCTCCCAGGAAACGCTCAAAGCAAACCACAAACAGTGAGAAGAGTCAGTCTTCTAGTTCCTTGTCGGCATTGTGCCATTTGAATTATATACCGACGCAGTTTCTGTGTCTCATCGTCAATGTGAAGGTCCATCGGATACAGTAAATCTGCATTGGTGCATCGGAATCTAATACTGGTCTCCCAGGAAACGCTCAAAGCAAACCACAAACAATGAGAAAACTCAGTCTTCTTGTACTTAAGTCGGCAATGTGTCATTTGAATTAAATCCGACGCAATTTCTGTGTTTCATCGACAATGTGAAGGTCCATCGGATACAGTAAAGATGCATTGGTGCAACGGAATCTAATACTAGTCTCCCAGGAAACGCTCAAAGCGAAACACAAACATTGAGAAGAGTCAGTCTTCTAGTACTTAAGTCGGTATTGTGCAATCTGAATAAAATCCCGACTCAATTTCTGGGTTTCATCATCAATGTGAAGGTCCATCGGATGCAGTAAAGCTCCATTGGTGAATCGGAATCCGATACTAGTCTCCCAGGAAACGCTCAAAGCAAACCACAAACAATTTGAAGAGTCAGTGTTCTTGTACTTAAGTCAGCATTGTGCAATCTGAAATAAATCCTGACTCAGTTTCTATGTTTCATCATCAGTGTGAAGGTCCATCGGATACAGTAAAGCTGCAAAGGTGAGTCGGAATCAATTAGTGGTCTCACAGGAGACGCGCAAAGCAAACCACAAACAATGAGAAAACCCAGTCTTCTTGTACTTAGGTCGACATAGTGCCATTTGAATTAAATCCCGCCGCAATTTCTGTGTTTCATCGTCAATGTGAAGGTCCATCGGATACAGTAAAGCTGCATTGGTGCATCGGAATGTAATACTGGTCTGCCAGGAAACGCACAAAGCAAACCACTAACTATGAGAAGAGTCACTCTTCTTTTTCCTTGTCGGCATTGTGCCAATTGAATTAAATTCCGACGCAATTTCTGTGTTTCATCGTCAATGTGAAGGTCCATCGGATACAGTAAGGCTGCATTATTGCATCGTAATCTAATACTGGTCCCCCAGGAAACGCTCGAAGCAAACCACAAACAGTGAGAAGAGTCAGTCTTCTTGTTCCTTGTCGGCATTGTGCCATTTGAATTAAATCCCGACGCAATTTCTGTGTTTCAACGTCAATGTTAAGGTCCATCGGATACAGTAAAGCTGCATTGGTGCGTCCGAATCTAATTCTGGTCTCCCAGGAAACGCTCAAAGTAAACCACAAACATTGAGAAGGGTCAGTACTATTTTACTCAAGCCGGCATTGTGCCATTTGAATTAAATCCCGAAGCAATTTCTGTGTTTCATCGTCAATGTGAAGGTCCATCGGATACAGTAAAGCTGCATAGGTGCATCGGAATGTAATACTGGTCTGCCAGGAAACGCACAAAGCAAACCACTAACTATGACAAGATTCACTAATCTTGAACTTTGTTGGCTTTGTGCCAATTGAATTAAATTCCGACGCAATTTCTGTCTTTCATCTTCAATGTGAAGGTCCATCGGATACAGTAAGGCTGCATTGGTGAATGGTAATCTAATACTGGTCTCCCAAGAAACGTTCGAAACAAACCACAAACAGTGAGAAGAGTCAGTCTTCTAATTCCTTGTAGGCATTGTGCCGTTTGAATTAAATCCCGACGCAATTTCTGTGTTTCATCGTCAATGTGAAGGTCCATCTGATACAGTAAAGCTGCATTTGTGCGTCGGAATCTAATACTGGTCTCCCAGGAAACGCTCAAAGCAAACCACAAACAATGAGAAGAGTCAGTCTTCTTGTACTTAAGTCATCATTGTCCCATAAGAATTAAATCCCGACGCAATTCTGTGTTTCATCGTCAATGTGAAGGGTTATTGGACACAGTAAAGTGCATTGGTGTGTCCGAATCTAATACTGGTCCCCCTGGAAACACTCAAAGCAAACCACAAACAACGAGAACAGTCAGTCTTCTTGTACTTAAGTCGGCATTGTGCCATTTGAATTTAATCCCGACGCAATTTCGATGTTTCATCGTCAATGTGAAGGTCCATCGGATACATCAAAGCTGCATAGGTGCATCGGAATCTAATATTGGTCTCCCAGGAAACGCTGTAAGCAAACCACAAACAACGAGAACAGTCAGTCTTCTTGTACATAAGTCGGCATTGTGCCATTTCAATTAAATCCCGACGCAATTTCTGTGTTTCATCGTCAATGTGAAAGTCCATCAGATACGGAAAGGCTGCATTGGTGCATCGGAATCTAAGACTGGTCTCCCAGGAAACGCTCTAAGCTAACCACAAACATCGAGAAGGGTCAGTCTTATTTTACTTAAGTCGGCATTGTGGCTTTCGATTTAAATCCCGACGCAATTTCTGTGTTTCATCGTCAATGTGAAGGTCCATCGGATACAGTAAAGCTGCATTGGTGCATCGGAATCTAATACTAGTCTCCGAGGAAACGCTTAAAGCGAAACACAAACAATGAGAAGGGTCAGTCTTCTAGTACTTAAGTCGGCATTGTGCAATCTGAATTAAATCCCGACACAATTTCTGTGTTTCATCATCAATGTGAAAGTCCATCGGATCCAGTAAAGCTGCATTGGTGAATCGGAATCCGATACTGGTCTCCCAGGAAACGCTCAAAGCAAACAACAAACAATGAGAAGAGTCAGTCTTCTTGTACTTAAGTCGGCATTGTGCGATCTGAAATAAATCCCGATTCAGTTTCTGTGTTTCATCATCAATGTGAAGATCCTTCGGATACAGTAGAGCTGCATAGGTGAGTCTGAATCAATTAGTGGCCTCACAGGAGACGCGCAAAGCAAACCACAAACTATGAGAGAACCCAGTCTTCTTGTACTTAAGTCGACATTGTGCCATTTGAATAAAATCCCGACGCAATTTCTGTGTTTCATCGTCAATGTGGAGGTCCATCGGATACAGTAAAGCTGCAATTGTGCATCGGAATGTAGTACTGGTCTGCCAGGAAACGCACAAAGCAAACCACTAACTATGAGAAGAGTCACTCTTCTTTTTCCTTGTCGGTATTGTTACAATTTAAGTAAATTCCGGCGCAATTTCTGTGTTTCATCGTCAATGTGAAAGTCCATCGTATACAGTAAGGCTGCATTATTGCATCGAAATATAATACTGGTGTCACAGGAAACTCTCGAAGCAAACCACAAACAGTGAGAAGAGTCAGTCTTCTTGTTCCTTGTTGGCATTGTGCCATTTGAATTAAATCCCGACGCAATTTCTGTGTTTCATCGTCAATGTTAAGGTCCATCGGATACAGTAAAGCTGCATTGGTGCGTCCAAATCTAATACTGGTCTCCCTGGAAACGCTCAAAGCAAAGCACAAACAACGAGAAGAGTCAGTCTTCTTGTACTTAAGTCGGCATTGTGCCATTTGAATTAAATCCCGTCGCAAATTCAGTGTTTCATCGTCAATGTCAAGGTCCATCGGATACGGTAAAGATGCATTTGTGCATCGGAATCTAATACTAGTCTCCCAGGAAACGCTCAAAGCGAACCAAAAACATTGAGAAGAGTCAGTCTTCTTATACATAAGTCGGCATTGTGCAATCTGAATTAAATCACGACTCAATTTCTGTGTTTCATCATCAAAGTGAAGGTCCATCGGATAGAGTAAAGCTGCATTGGTGAATCGGAAACCAAAACTGGTCTCCCAGGAAACGCTCAAAGCAAACCACAAACAATAAGAAGAGTCAGTCTTCTTGTACCTAAGTCGGCATTGGGCAATCTGAAATAATCGAGACTCAGTTTCTGTGTTTCATCATCAATGTGAAGGTAAAACGGATACAGTACGGCTGCATAGGTGAATCGGAATCAAATAGCGGTCTCCCAGGAGACGCTCAAAGCAAACCACAAACAATGAGAAGAGTCAGTCTTCTTGTACGTAAGACGGCATTGTGCCATTAGAATAAATTCCCGACGCAATTTCTGTGTTTCATCGTCAATGTGAAGGTCCATCGTATACAGTAAAGCTGCATAGGTGCATCGGAATGTAATACTGGTCTGCCAGGAATCGCACAAAGCAAACCACTAACTATGAGAAGATTCACTATTCTTGATCCTTGTTGGCTTTGTGCCAATTGAGTTAAATTCCGACGCAATTTCTGTGTTTCATCGTCAATGTGAAGGTCCATCTGATACAGTAAGGCTGCATTGGTGCATGGTAATCTAATACTGGTCTCCCAGGAAACGTTCGAAACTAACCACAAACAGTGAGAAGAGTCAGTCTTCTTATTCCTTGTAGGCATTGTGCCGTTTGAATTAAATCCCGTCGCAATTCTGTGTTTCATCGTCAATGTGAAGGGTTATCGGACACAGTAAAGCTGCATTGGTGCGTCCGAATATAATACTGGTCTCCCTGGAAACACTCAAAGCAAACCACAAACAACGAGAACAGTCAGTCTTCTTGTACTTAAGTCGGCATTGTGCCATTTGAATTTAATCCCGACGCAATTTCGGTGTTTCAACGTCAATGTGAAGGTCCATCGGATACAGTAAAGCTGCATAGGTGCATCGGAATCTAATATTGGTCTCCGAGGAAACGCTCAAAGCAAACCTCAAACAATGAGAAAACTCAGTCTTCTTGTACTTAAGTCAGCATTGTGCCATTTGAATTAAATCCCGACGCAATATCTGTGTTTCATCGTCAATGTGAAGGTCCATCGGATACAGTGAACATGCATTGGTTCATCGGAATCTAATACTAGTCTCCCAGGAAACGCTCAAAGCGAAACACAAACATTGAAAAGAGTCAGTCTTCTAGTACGTAAGGCAGCATTGTGCAATCTGAATTAAATCCCGACTCAATTTCTGTGTTTCATCATCAATGATAAGGTCCATCGGATACAGTAAGGCTGCATTATTGCATCGTAACCTAATACTGGTATCCCAGGAAACGCTCAAACCAAACCACAAACAGTGAGAAGAGTCCGTCTTCTCGTTCCTTGTCGGCATTGTGCCATTTGAATTGAATCCCGACTCAATTTCTGTGTTTCATCGTCAATGTGAGGGTCCATCGGATACAGTAAAGCTGCATTGGTGCGTCGGAATCTAATACTGGTCTCCCAGGATACGCTAAAAAGCAAACCACAGACATTGATAAGAGTCAGTCGTATTTTACTTAAGTCGGCATTGTGCCATTTAAATTAAATGCCGACGCAATTTCTGTGTTTCATCGTCAATGCGAAGGTCCATCGGATACAGTAAGACTGCATTGGTGCTTCGGAATCTATTACTGGTCTCCCAGGAAACGCTCAAAGCAAACCACAAACAATGAGAAGAGTCAGTCTACTTGTACGTAAGTCATCATTGTGCCATTAGAATTAAATCCCGAAGCAATTCTGTGTTTCATCGTCAATGTGAAGGTCCAGCGGACACAGTAAAGCTGCATTGGTGCGTCCGAATCTAATACTGGTCTTCCTGGAAACGCTGAAAGCAAACGACAAACAACGAGAAGAGTCAGTCTTCTTGCACTTAAGTCGGCATTGTGCCATTTGAATTAAATGCCGTCGCAAATTCAGTGTTTCGTCGTCAGTGTGAAGGACCATCGGATACAGTAAAGCTGCATTGGTGCATCGGAATCTAATTCTGGTCTCTCAGGAATCGCCCAAAGCAAACCACAAACAATGAGAAGAGTCAGTCTTCTTGTACTTAAGTCGGCATTGGGTAATCTGAATTAATTCGAGACTCAGTTTCTGTGTTTCATCATCAATGTGAAGGTCCATCGGATACAGTAGAGCTGCATAAGTGAATCGGAATCAAATAGTGGTCTCCCAGGTGACGCTCAAAGCAAACCACAAACAATGAGAAGAGTCAGTCTTCTTGTACTTAAGTCGGCATTGTGCCATTTGAATTAAATCCCGACGCAATTTCTGTGTTTCATCGTCAACGTGAAGGTCCATCAGATACAGTAAAACTGCTTTGGTGCGTCGGAATCGAATACTGGTCTCCCAGAAAACGCTCAAGGCAAACCACAAACATTGAGAAGAGTCAGTCTCATTTTACTTATGTCGGCATTGTAGCATTTGAATTAAATCCCGACGCAATTTCTGTGTTTCATCGTCAATGTGAAGGTCAATCGGATACAGTAAAGCTGCATTGGTGCTACGGAAACTAATACTGGTCTCGCAGGAAACGCTCATAACAAACCACAAACAATGAGAAGAGTCAGTCTTCTGGTACTTAAGTCATAATTGCACCATTAGAATTAAATACCGACGCAATTCTGTGTTTCATCGTCAATATGAAGGGTTATCGGACACAGTAAATCTGCATTGGTGCGTCCGAATCTAGTACTGGTCTCCCTGGAAACGCTCAAAGCAAACGACATACAACGAGAAGAGTCAGTCTTATTGTACTTAAGTCGGCATTGTGCCTTTTGAATTAAATCCTTACGCAAATTCAGTGTTTCATCGACAATGTGAAGGACCATCGGAAACAGTAAAGTTGCATTGGTGCATCGGAATCTAATACTGGTGTACCAGGAAATGCACAAAGCAAACCACAAACAATGAGAGGAGTCAGTGATCTTGGACTTCAGTCGGCATTGTACCAAATGAATTTAATCCCGACTCAGTTTCGGTGTTTCATCGTCAATGTGAATGTCCATCGGATACAGTAAAGCTGCATATGTGCATCGGAATCTAATATTGGTCTCCCAGGAAACGCTCAAAGCAAACCACAAACAACGTGAACAGTCAGTCTCCCTGTACTTAAGTCGGCATTGTGCAATCTGAATTAAATCCCGACTCAATTTCTGTGTTTCATCATCAATGTGAAGGTCCAGCGGACAGATTAAAGCTGCATTGGTGAATCGGAATCAAATACTGCTCTACCAGGAAACGCTCAAAGCAAACCACAAACAATAAGAAGAGTCAGTCTTCTTGTACTTAAGTCGGCATTAGGCAATCTGAATTAAATCGAGACTCAGTTTCTGTGTTTCATCATCAATGTGAAGGTAAAACGGATACGGTAGGGCTGCATAGGTGAATTGGAATCAAACAGCGGTCTCCCAGGAGATGCTCAAAGCAAACCACAAACAATGAGAGAGTCAGTCTTCTTGTACGTAAGAGGGCATTGTGCCATTTGAATTAAATCAAGACGCAATTTCTGTGTTTCATCGTCAATGTGAAGGCCCATCGGATACAGTAAAGCTGCATAGGTGCATCGGAATGTAATACTGGTCTGCCAGGAAACGCACAAAGGAAACCACTAACTATGAGAAGATTCACTGTTCTTGATCCTTGTTTTCTTTGTGCCAATTGAATTAAATTCTGACGCAATTTCTGTGTTTCATCGTCAATGTGAAGGTCCATTGGATACAGTGAGGCTGCATTGGTGCATGGTAATCTAATACTGGTCTCCCAGGAAACGTTCGAAGCAAACCACAAACAGTGAGATGAGTCAGTCTTCTTAATCCATGTAGGCATTGTGCCGTTGGAATTAAATCCCGACTCAATTTCTGTGATTCATCGTCAATGTGAAGGTCCATCGGATACAGTAAAGCCGCATTGGCGCCTCGGAATCTAATACTGGTCTCCCAGGAACCCCTCAAAGCGAACCACAAACATTGAGAACAGTCAGACTTCTAGTACTTAAGTCGGCATTGTGCAATCTGAATTAAATCCCGACTCAATTTCTGTGTTTCATCTTCAATGTGAAGGTCCAACGGATACAGTAAGCTGCATTGGTAAATCGAAATCCAATACTGGTCACCCAGGAAACGCTCAGAGCAAACCACAAACAATGAGAAGAGTCGGTGTTCTTGTACTTTAGTCGGCATTGTGCCATTTGAATTAAATCCCGACGCAATTTCTGTGTAACATCGTCAATATGAAGGTCCATTGGACACAGGACGGCTGCATTATTGCATCGTAATCTAAAACTGGTCTCCCAGGAAACGCTCGAAGCAAACCACAAACAGTGAGTAGAGTCAGTCTTCTTGTTCCTTGTAGGCATTGTGCCATTTGAATTTAATCCCGATGCAATTTCGGTGTTTCATCCTCAATGTGAATGTCCATCGGATACAGTAAAGCTGCATAGGTGTATCGGTATCTACTATTGGTCTCCCAGGAAACACTCAAAGCAAACAACAAACAACTAGAACAGTCAGTATTCTTGTACTTAAGTCGGCATTGTACCATTTGAATTTAATCTCGACGCAATTTCGGTGTTTCATCGTCAATGTGAAAGTCCATCGGATACGGTAAAGCTCCATTGGTGCATCGGAATCTAAGACTGGTCTCCCAGAAAACGCTCAAAGCTAACCACAAACATCGAGAAGGGTCAGTCTTATTTTACTTAAGTCGGCATTGTGGCTTTCGAATTAAATCCCGACGCAATTTCTGTGTTTCATCGTCAATGTGAAGGTCCATCGGATACGGTATAGCTGCATTGGTGCAACGGAATCTAATACTGGTCTCCCAGGAAACGCTTAAAGCAAATCACAAACAGTGAGAAGAGTCAGTCTTCTTGTACCTTGTCGGCATTGTGCCATTTTAATTATATACGGACGCAATTTCTGTGTCTCATCGTCAATGTAAAGGTCCATCGGATACAGTAATGCTGCATTGGTGCACCGGAATCTAATACTGGTCTCCCAGGAAACGCTCAAAGCAAACCACAAACAATGAGAAAACTCAGTCTTCTTGTGCTTAAGTCGGCATTGTGTCATTTGAATTAAATCCCGACGCAATTTCTGTGTTTCATCGACAATGTGAAGGTCCATCGGATACAGTAAAGATGCATTTGTGCATCGCAATCTAATACTAGTCTCCCAGGAAACGCTCAAAGCGAAACACAAACATTGAGAAGAGTCAGTCTTCTAGTACGTAAGACGGCATTGTGCAATCTGAATTAAATCCCGACTCAATATCTGTGTTTCATCATCAATGTGAAGGTCCATCGGATGCAGTAAAGCTGAATTGGTGAATCGGAATCCGATACTGGTCTCCCAGGAAACGCTCAAAGCAAACCGCAAACAATAAGAAGAGTCAGTGTTCTTGTACTTAAGTCGGCATTGTGCAATCTGAAATAAATCCAGACTCAGTTTCTGTGTATCATCATGAATGTGAAGGTCCAACGGATACAGTAGAGCTGCATAGGTGAGTCGAAATCAATTATTGGTCTCACAGGAGACGCGCAAACAAAACACAAACAATGAGAAAACCCAGCCTTCTTGTACTTAAGTCGGCATTGTACCATTTGAATTAAATCCCGACGCATTTTCTGTGTTTCATCGTCAATGTGAAGGTCCATCGGATACAGTAAAGCTGCACTAGTGCATCGGAAAGTAATACTGGTCTGCCAGGAAACGCACAAAGCAAACCACAAACTATGAGAAGAGTCACTGTTCTTTTTCCTTGTCGGCTTTGTGCCAATTCAATTAAATTCCGACGCAATTTCTGTGTTTCACCGTCAATGTGAAGGTCCATCGGAGACAGTAAGGCTGCATTATTGCATCGTAATCTAATATTGGTCTCTTAGGAAACGCTCGAAGCAAACCAAAAACTTTGGGAAGAGTCAGTCTTCTTGTTCCTAGTCGGCATTGTGCCATTTGAATTAAATCCCGACGCAATTTCTGTGTTTCAACGTCAATGTTAAGGTCCATCGGATACAGTAAAGCTGCATTGGTGCGTCCGAATCTAATTCTGGTCTCCCAGGAAACGCTCAAAGCAAACCACAAACATTGAGAAGGGTCAGTACTATTTTACTCAAGCCGGCATTGTGCCATTTGAGTTAAATCCCGACGCAATTTCTGTGTTTCATTGTCGATGTGAAGGTCCATCGGATACAGTAAAGCTGCATGGGTGCATCGGAATGTAATACTGGTCTGCCAGGAAACGCACAAAGCAAACCACTAACTATGACAAGATTCACTAATCTTGATCCTTGTTGGCTTTGTGCCAATTGAATTAAATTCCGACGCAATTTCTGTCTTTCATCTTCAATGTGAAGGTCCATCGGATACAGTAAGGCTGCATTGGTGCATGGTAATCTAATACTGGTCTCCCAAAAAACGTTCGAAACAAACCACAAACAGTGAGAAGAGTCAGTCTTCTAATTCCTTGTAGGCATTGTGCCGTTTGAATTAAATCCCGACGCAATTTCTGTGTTTCATCGTCAATGTGAAGGTAAAACGGATACGGTAGGGCTGCATAGGTGAATTGGAATCAAACAGCGGTCTCCCAGCAGATGCTCAAAGCAAACCACAAACAATGAGAGAGTCAGTCTTCTTGTACGTAAGAGGGCATTGTGCCATTTGAATTAAATCAAGACGCAATTTCTGTGTTTCATCGTCAATGTGAAGGCCCATCGGATACAGTAAAGCTGCATAGGTGCATCGGAATGTAATACTGGTCTGCCAGGAAACGCACAAAGGAAACCACTAACTATGAGAAGATTCACTGTTCTTGATCCTTGTTTTCTTTGTGCCAATTGAATTAAATTCTGACGCAATTTCTGTGTTTCATCGTCAATGTGAAGGTCCATTGGATACAGTGAGGCTGCATTGGTGCATGGTAATCTAATACTGGTCTCCCAGGAAACGTTCGAAGCAAACCACAGACAGCGAGATGAGTCAGTCTTCTTAATCCATGTAGGCATTGTGCCGTTGGAATTAAATCCCGACTCAATTTCTGTGATTCATCGTCAATGTGAAGGTCCATCGGATACAGTAAAGCTGCATTGGCGCGTCGGAATCTAATACTGGTCTCCCAGGAACCCCTCAAAGCGAACCACAAACATTGAGAACAGTCAGACTTCTAGTACTTAAGTCGGCATTGTGCAATCTGAATTAAATCCCGACTCAATTTCTGTGTTTCATCTTCAATGTGAAGGTCCAACGGATACAGTAAGCTGCATTGGTAAATCGAAATCCAATACTGGTCACCCAGGAAACGCTCAGAGCGAACCACAAACAATGAGAAGAGTCGGTGTTCTTGTACTTTAGTCGGCATTGTGCCATTTGAATTAAATCCCGACGCAATTTCTGTGTAACATCGTCAATATGAAGGTCCATTGGATACAGTACGGCTGCATTATTGCATCGTAATCTAAAACTGGTCTCCCAGGAAACGCTCGAAGCAAACCACAAACAGTGAGTAGAGTCAGTCTTCTTGTTCCTTGTAAGCATTGTGCCATTGGAATTTAATCCCGATGCAATTTCGGTGTTTCATCCTCAATGTGAATGTCCATCGGATACAGTAAAGCTGCATAGGTGTATCGGTATCTACTATTGGTCTCCCAGGAAACACTCAAAGCAAACAACAAACAACTAGAACAGTCAGTATTCTTGTACTTAAGTCGGCATTGTACCATTTGAATTTAATCTCGACGCAATTTCGGTGTTTCATCGTCAATGTGAAAGTCCATCGGATACGGTAAAGCTCCATTGGTGCATCGGAATCTAAGACTGGTCTCCCAGAAAACGCTCAAAGCTAACCACAAACATCGAGAAGGGTCAGTCTTATTTTACTTAAGTCGGCATTGTGGCTTTCGAATTAAATCCCGACGCAATTTCTGTGTTTCATCGTCAATGTGAAGGTCCATCGGATACGGTATAGCTGCATTGGTGCAACGGAATCTAATACTGGTCTCCCAGGAAACGCTTAAAGCAAATCACAAACAGTGAGAAGAGTCAGTCTTCTTGTACCTTGTCGGCATTGTGCCATTTTAATTATATACGGACGCAATTTCTGTGTCTCATCGTCAATGTAAAGGTCCATCGGATACAGTAATGCTGCATTGGTGCACCGGAATCTAATACTGGTCTCCCAGGAAACGCTCAAAGCAAACCACAAACAATGAGAAAACTCAGTCTTCTTGTGCTTAAGTCGGCATTGTGTCATTTGAATTAAATCCCGACGCAATTTCTGTGTTTCATCGACAATGTGAAGGTCCATCGGATACAGTAAAGATGCATTTGTGCATCGCAATCTAATACTAGTCTCCCAGGAAACGCTCAAAGCGAAACACAAACATTGAGAAGAGTCAGTCTTCTAGTACGTAAGACGGCATTGTGCAATCTGAATTAAATCCCGACTCAATATCTGTGTTTCATCATCAATGTGAAGGTCCATCGGATGCAGTAAAGCTGAATTGGTGAATCGGAATCCGATACTGGTCTCCCAGGAAACGCTCAAAGCAAACCGCAAACAATGAGAAGAGTCAGTGTTCTTGTACTTAAGTCGGCATTGTGCAATCTGAAATAAATCCAGACTCAGTTTCTGTGTATCATCATGAATGTGAAGGTCCAACGGATACAGTAGAGCTGCATAGGTGAGTCGAAATCAATTATTGGTCTCACAGGAGACGCGCAAACAAAACACAAACAATGAGAAAACCCAGCCTTCTTGTACTTAAGTCGGCATTGTACCATTTGAATTAAATCCCGACGCATTTTCTGTGTTTCATCGTCAATGTGAAGGTCCATCGGATACAGTAAAGCTGCACTAGTGCATCGGAAAGTAATACTGGTCTGCCAGGAAACGCACAAAGCAAACCACAAACTATGAGAAGAGTCACTGTTCTTTTTCCTTGTCGGCTTTGTGCCAATTCAATTAAATTCCGACGCAATTTCTGTGTTTCACCGTCAATGTGAAGGTCCATCGGAGACAGTAAGGCTGCATTATTGCATCGTAATCTAATATTGGTCTCTTAGGAAACGCTCGAAGCAAACCAAAAACTTTGGGAAGAGTCAGTCTTCTTGTTCCTAGTCGGCATTGTGCCATTTGAATTAAATCCCGACGCAATTTCTGTGTTTCAACGTCAATGTTAAGGTCCATCGGATACAGTAAAGCTGCATTGGTGCGTCCGAATCTAATTCTGGTCTCCCAGGAAACGCTCAAAGCAAACCACAAACATTGAGAAGGGTCAGTACTATTTTACTCAAGCCGGCATTGTGCCATTTGAGTTAAATCCCGACGCAATTTCTGTGTTTCATTGTCGATGTGAAGGTCCATCGGATACAGTAAAGCTGCATGGGTGCATCGGAATGTAATACTGGTCTGCCAGGAAACGCACAAAGCAAACCACTAACTATGACAAGATTCACTAATCTTGATCCTTGTTGGCTTTGTGCCAATTGAATTAAATTCCGACGCAATTTCTGTCTTTCATCTTCAATGTGAAGGTCCATCGGATACAGTAAGGCTGCATTGGTGCATGGTAATCTAATACTGGTCTCCCAAGAAACGTTCGAAACAAACCACAAACAGTGAGAAGAGTCAGTCTTCTAATTCCTTGTAGGCATTGTGCCGTTTGAATTAAATCCCGACGCAATTTCTGTGTTTCATCGTCAATGTGAAGGTCCATCTGATACAGTAAAGCTGCATTGGTGCGTCGGAATCTAATACTGGTCTCCCAGGAAACGCTCAAAGCAAACCACAAACAATGAGAAGTGTCAGCCTTCTTGTACTTAAGTCATCATTGTCCCATAAGAATTAAATCCCGACGCAATTCTGTGTTTCATCGTCAATGAGAAGGGTTATTGGACACAGTAAAGCTGCATTGGTGGGTCCGAATGTAATACTGGTCCCCCTGGAAACACTCAAAGCAAACCACAAACAACGAGAACAGTCAGTCTTCTTGTACTTAAGTCGGCATTGTGCCATTTGAATTTAATCCCGACGCAATTTCTGTGTTTCATCGTCAATGTGAAGGTCCATCGGATACATCAAAGCTGCATAGGTGCATCGGAATCTAATATTGGTCTCCCAGGAAACGCTGTACGCAAACCATAAACAACAAGAACAGTCAGTCTTCTTGTACATAAGTCGGCATTGTGCCATTTCAATTAAATCCCGACGCAATTTCTGTGTTTCATCGTCAATGTGAAAGTCCATCGGATACGGAAAGGCTGCATTGGTGCATCGGAATCTAAGACTGGTCTCCCAGGAAACGCTCTAAGCTAACCACAAACATCGAGAAGGGTCAGTCTTATTTTACTTAAGTCGGCATTGTGGCTTTCGATTTAAATCCCGACGCAATTTCTGTGTTTCATCGTCAATGGGAAGGTCCATCGGATACAGTAAAGCTGCATTGGTGCATCGGAATCTAATACTAGTGTCCGAGGAAACGCTTAAAGCGAAACACAAACAATGAGAAGGGTCAGTCTTCTAGTACTTAAGTCGGCATTGTGCAATCTGAATTAAATCCCGACACAATTTCTGTGTTTCATCATCAATGTGAAAGTCCATCGGATGCAGTAAAGCTGCATTGGTGAATCGGAATCTAATACTGGTCTCCCAGGAAACGCTCAAAGCAAACCACAAACTATGAGAGAACCCAGTCTTCTTGTACTTAAGTCGACATTGTGCCCTTTGAATAAAATCCCGACGCAATTTCTGTGTTTCATCGTCAATGTGGAGGTCCATCGCATACAGTAAAGCTGCAATTGTGCATCGGAATGTAGTACTGGTCTGCCAGGAAACGCACAAAGCAAACCACTAACTATGAGAAGAGTCACTCTTCATTTTCCCTGTCGGTATTGTTATAATTGAATTAAATTCCGGCGCAATTTCTGTGTTTCATCGTCAATGTGAAGGTCCATCGTATACAGTAAGGCTGCATTATTGCATCAAAATATAATACTGGTCTCACAGGAAACGCTCGAAGCAAACCACAAACAGTGAGAAGAGTCAGTCTTCTTGTTCCTTGTCGGCATTGTGCCATTTGAATTAAATCCCGACGCAATTTCTGTGTTTCATCGTCAAAGTTAAGGTCCATCGGATACAGTAAAGCTGCATTGGTGCGTCCAAATCTAATACTGGTCTCCCTGGAAACGCTCAAAGCAAAGCACAAACAACGAGAAGAGTCAGTCTTCTTGTACTTAAGTCGGAATTGTGCCATTTGAATTAAATCCCGTCGCAAATTCAGTGTTTCATCGTCAATGTCAAGGTCCATCGGATACAGTAAAGATGCATTTGTGCATCGGAATCTAATACTAGTCTCCCAGGAAACGCTCAAAGCGAACCAAAAACATTGAGAAGAGTCAGTCTTCTTATACATAAGTCGGCATTGTGCAATCTGAATTAAATCACGACTCATTTTCTGTGTTTCATCATCAAAGTGAAGGTCCATCGGATAGAGTAAAGCTGCATTGGTGAATCGGAAACCAATACTGGTCTCCCAGGAAACGCTCAAAGCAAACCACAAACAATAAGAAGAGTCAGTCTTCTTGTACCTAAGTCGGCATTGGGCAATCTGAATTAAATCGAGACTCAGTTTCTGTGTTTCATCATCAATGTGAAGGTAAAACGGATACAGTACGGCTGCATAGGTGAATCGGAATCAAATAGCGGTCTCCCAGGAGACGCTCAAAGCAAACCACAAACAATGAAAAGAGTCAGTCTTCTTGTACGTAAGACGGCATTGTGCCATTTGAATAAAATCCCGACGCAATTTCTGTGTTTCATCGTCAATGTGAAGGTCCATCGTATACAGTAAAGCTGCATAGGTGCATCGGAATGTAATACTGGTCTGCCAGGAATCGCACAAAGCAAACCACTAACTATGAGAAGATTCACTATTCTTGATCCTTGTTGGCTTTGTGCCAATTGAATTAAATTCCGACGCAATTTCTGTGTATCATCGTCAATGTGAAGGTCCATCTGATACAGTAAGGCTGCATTAGTGCATGGTAATCTAATACTGGTCTCCCAGGAAACGTTCGAAACTAACCACAAACAGTGAGAAGAGTCAGTCTTCTTATTCCTTGTAGGCATTGTGCCGTTTGAATTAAATCCCGTCGCAATTCTGTGTTTCATCGTCAATGTGAAGGTCCATCGGATACAGTGAAGATGCATTGGTTCATCGGAATCTAATACTAGTCTCCCAGGAAACGCTCAAAGCGAAACACAAACATTGAAAAGAGTCAGTCTTCTAGTACGTAAGTCAGCATTGTGCAATCTGAATTAAATCCCGACTCAATTTCTGTGTTTCATCATCAATGTTAAGGTCCATCGGATACAGTAAGGCTGCATTATTGCATCGTAACCTAATACTGGTATCCCAGGAAACGCTCAAACCAAACCACAAACAGTGAGAAGAGTCTGTCTTCTCGTTCCTTGTCGGCATTGTGCCATTTGAATTAAATCCCGACTCAATTTCTGTGTTTCATCGTCAATGTGAGGGTCCATCGGATACAGTAAGGCTGCATTGGTGCTTCGGAATCTAATACTGGTCTCCCAGGAAACGCTCAAAGCAAACCACAAACATTGAGAAGAGTCAGTCTACTTGTACGTAAGTCATCATTGTGCCATTAGAATTAAATCCCGAAGCAATTCTGTGTTTCATCGTCAATGTGAAGGTCCAGCGGACACAGTAAAGCTGCATTGGTGCGTCCGAATTTAATACTGGTCTTCCTGGAAACGCTCAAAGCAAACGACAAACAACGAGAAGAGTCAGTCTTCTTGTACTTAAGTCGGCATTGTACCATTTGAATTAAATGCCGTCGCAAATTCAGTGTTTCGTCGTCAGTGTGAAGGACCATCGGATACACTAAAGCTGCATTTGTGCATCGGAATCTAATTCTGGTCTCTCAGGAATCGCCCAAAGCAAACCACAAACAATGAGAAGAGTCAGTCTTCTTGTACTTAAGTCGGCATTGGGTAATCTGAAATAATTCGAGATTCTGTTTCTGTGTTTCATCATCAATGTGAAGGTCCATCGGATACAGTAGAGCTGCATTGGTAAATTGAAATCCAATTCTGGTCTCCAAGGAAACGCTCAAAGCAAACCTCAAACAATGAGAAAACTCAGTCTTCTTGTACTTAAGTCAGCATTGTGCCATTTGAATTAAATCCCGACGCAATATCTGTGTTTCATCGTCAATGTGAAGGTCCATCGGATACAGTGAAGATGCATTGGTTCATCGGAATCTGTTACTAGTCTCCCAGGAAACGCTCAAAGCAAACCACAAACAATGAGAAGAGTCAGTCTTCTTGTACTTAAGTCGGCATTGTGCCATTTGAATTAAATCCCGACGCAATTTCTGTGTTTCATCGTCAATGTGAAGGTCCATCAGATACAGTAAAACTGCTTTGGTGCGTCGGAATCGAATACTGGTCTCCCAGAAAACGCTCAAGGCAAACCACAAACATTGAGAAGAGTGAGTCTCATTTTACTTATGTCGGCATTGTAGCATTTGAATTAAATCCCGACGCAATTTCTGTGTTTCATCGTCAATGTGAAGGTCAATCGGATACAGTAAAGCTGCATTGGTGCTACGGAAACTAATACTGGTCTCGCAGGAAACGCTCATAGCAAACCACAAACAATGAGGAGAGTCAGTCTTCTGGTACTTAAGTCATAATTGCACCATTAGAATTAAATACCGACGCAATTCTGTGTTTCATCGTCAATATGAAGGGTTATCGGACACAGTAAATCTGCATTGGTGCGTCCGAATCTAGTACTGGTCTCCCTGGAAACGCTCAAAGCAAACGACATACAACGAGAAGAGTCAGTCTTATTGTACTTAAGTCGGCATTGTGCCTTTTGAATTAAATCCTTACGCAAATTCAGTGTTTCATCGACAATGTGAAGGACCATCGGAAACAGTAAAGTTGCATTGGTGCATCGGAATCTAATACTGGTGTCCCAGGAAATGCACAAAGCAAACCACAAACAATGAGAGGAGTCAGTGATCTTGTACTTCAGTCGGCATTGTACCAAATGAATTTAATCCCGACTCAGTTTCGGTGTTTCATCGTCAATGAGAATGTCCATCGGATACAGTAAAGCTGCATATGTGCATCGGAATCTAATATTGGTCTCCCAGGAAACGCTCAAAGCAAACCACAAACAACGAGAACAGTCAGTCTCCCTGTACTTAAGTCGGCATTGTGCAATCTGAATTAAATCCCGACTCAATTTCTGTGTTTCATCATCAATGTGAAGGTCCAGCGGACAGATTAAAGCTGCATTGGTGAATCGGAATCAAACACTGGTCTACCAGGAAACGCTCAAAGCAAACCACAAACAATAAGAAGAGTCAGTCTTCTTGTACTTAAGTCGGCATTAGGCAATCTGAATTAAATCGAGACTCAGTTTCTGTGTTTCATCATCAATGTGAAGGTAAAACGGATACGGTAGGGCTGCATAGGTGAATTGGAATCAAATAGCGGTCCCCCAGGAGATGCTCAAAGCAAACCACAAACAATGAGAGAGTCAGTCTTCTTGTACGTAAGAGGGCATTGTGCCTTTTGAATTAAATCAAGACGCTATTTCTGTGTTTCATCGTCAATGGGAAGGCCCATCGGATACAGTAAAGCTGCATAGGTGCATCGGAATGTAATACTGGTCCGCCAGGAAACGCACAAAGGAAACCACTAACTATGAGAAGATTCACTGTGCTTGATCCTTGATTTCTTTGTGCCAATTGAATTAAATTCTGACGCAATTTCTGTGTTTCATTGTCAATGCGAAGGTCCATCGGATACAGTGAGGCTGCATTGGTGCATGGTAATCTAATACTGGTCTCCCAGGAAACGTTCGAAGCAAACCACAAACAGTGAGATGAGTCAGTCTTCTTAATCCATGTAGGCATTGTGCCGTTGGAATTAAATCCCGACTCAATTTCTGTGATTCATCGTCAATGTGAAGGTCCATTGGATACAGTAAAGCCGCATTGGCGCGTCGGAATCTAATACTGGTCTCCCAGGAAACGCTCAAAGCAAACCACAAACATTGAGAAGATTCAGTCTTATTTTACTTATGTCGGCATTGTAGCATTTGAATTAAATCCCGACGCAATTTCTGTGTTTCATCGTCAATGTGAAGGTCCGTCGGATACAGTAAAGCTGCATTGGTGCGGCCGAATCTAATAGTGGTCTCCCTGGAAACACTCAAAGCAAACCACAAACAACGAGAACAGTCAGTCTTCTTGTACTTAAGACGGCATTGTGCCATATGAATTTAATCCCGACGCAATTTCGGTGTTTCATCGTCAATGTGAATGTCCATCATATACAGTAAAGCTGCATAGGTGCATCGGAATCTAATATTGGTCTCCCAGATAACGCTCAAAGCAAACCACAAACAACGAGAACAGTCAGTCTTCTTGTACCTAAGTCGGCATTGTGCCATTTGAATTAAATCCCGACGCAATTTCTGTGTTTCACCGTCAATGTCAAGGTACATCGGATACAGTAAAGATGCATTGGTGCATCGGAATCTAATACCAGTCTCCCAGGAACCGCTCAAAGCGAACCACAAACATTTGAACAGTCAGACTTCTAGTATTTAAGTCGGCATGTGCAATCTGAATTAAATCCCGACTCAATTTCTGTGTTTCATCTTCAATGTGAAGGTCCAACGGATACAGTAAGCTGCATTGGTAAATCGAAATCCAATACTGGTCACCCAGGAAACCCTCAGAGCAAACCACAAACAATGAGAAGAGTCGGTGTTCTTGTAATTTAGTCGGCATTGTGCCATTTGAATTAAATCCCGACGCATTTTCTGTGTTTCATCGTCAATGTGAAGGTCATCGGATACATTAAAGCTGCATTGGTGCATCGGAATATAATACTGGTCTGCCAGGAAACGCACAAAGCGAACCTATAACTATGAGAAGAGTCACTCTTCTTGTTCCTTGTCGGCATTGTGCCAATTGAATTAAATTCCGACGCAATTTCTGTGTATCATCGTCAATATGAAGGTCCATCGGATACAGTACGGCTGCATTATTGCATAGTAATCTAAAACTGGTCTCCCAGGAAACGCTCGAAGCAAACCACAAACAGTGAGTAGAGTCAGTCTTCTTGTTCCTTGTAGGCATTGTGCCATTTGAATTAAATCCCGACGCAATTTCTGTGTTTCGTCGTCAATTTGAGGGTCCATCGGATACATTAAAGCTGCATTGGTGCGTCGGAATCTAATACTGGTCTCACAGGAAACGTTCAAAGCAAACGACAAACATTGAGAAGAGTCGGTCTTTTTTTACTTATGTCGGCATTGTAGCATTTGAATTAAATCCCGACGCAATTTCTGTGTTTCATCGTCAATGTGCCGGTCCATCGGATACATTAAAACTGCATTGGTGCATCGGAATATAATACTGGTCTGCCAGGAAACGCACAAAGCAAACCTCTAACTATGAGAAGAGTCACTCTTCTTGTTCCTTGTCGGCATTGTGCCTTTTGAATGAAATCCCGACGCAAACTCAGTGTTTCATCGACAATGTGAAGGACCATCGGATACAATAAAGTTGCATTGGTGCATCGGAATCTAATACTGGTCTCCCAGGAAATGCACAAAGCAAACCACAAACAATGAGAGGAGTCAGTCTTCTTGTACTTAAGTCGGCATTGTGCCATTTGAATTAAATCCCGATGCAATTTCGGTGTTTCATCCTCACTGTGAATGTCCATCGGATACAGTAAAGCTGCATAGGTGTATCGGTATCTACTATTGGTCTCCCAGGAACCACTCAATGCAAACAACAAACAACGAGAACAGTCAGTATTCTTGTACTTAAGTCGGCATTGTACCATTTGAATTTAATCTCGACGCAATTTCGGTGTTTCATCGTCAATGTGAATGTCCATCGGATACAGTAAAGCTGCATATGTGCATCGGAATCTAACATTGGGCTTCCAGGAAACACTCAAAGCAAACCACAAACAACGAGAACAGTCAGTCTTCTTGTACTTAAGTCGGCATTGTGCCATTTGTATTAAATCCCGACGCAATTTCTGTGTTTCACTGTCAATGTCAAGGTCCATCGGATACAGTAAAAATGCATTGGTGAATCGGAATCGAATACTAGTCTTCCAGGAACCCCTCAAAGCGAACCACAAACATTGAGAACAGTCAGACTTCTAGTACTTAAGTCGGCATTGTGCAATCTGAATTAATTCCCGATTTAATATCTGTGTTTCATCATCTATGTGAAGGTCCATCGGATACAGCAGAGCTGCAAAGGTGAATCGGAATCAAATAGTGGTCTCCCAGGAGACACTCAAAGCAAACCACAAACTGTGAGAGGGGTCAGTCTGCTTGTACTTAAGTCGGCATTGTGCCATTTGAATTTAATCCCGACGCAATTTCGGTGTTTCATCGTCAATGTGAATGTCCATCGGATACAGTAAAGCTGCATTGGTGCGTCGGAATCTAATACTGGTCTCCCAGGATACGCTAAAGAGCAAACCACACACATTGAGCAGAATCAGTCGTATTTTACTTAAGTCGGCATTGTGCCATTTAAATTAAATCCCGACGCAATTTCTGTGTTTCATCGTCAATGTGAAGGTCCATCGGATACAGTAAGGCTGCATTGGTGCTTCGGAATCTAACACTGGTCTCCCAGGAAACGCTCAAAGCAAACCACAAACAATGAGAAGAGTCAGTCTTCTTGTACGTAAGTCATCACTGTACCATTAGAATTAAATCCCGAAGCAATTCTGTGCTTCATCGTCAATGTGAAGGTCCAGCGGACACAGTAAAGCTGCATTGGTGCGTCCGAATCTAATACTGGTCTTCCTGGAAACGCTCAAAGCAAACCACAAACAACGAGAAGAGTCAGTCTGTTTGTACGTAAGTCGGCATTGCGCCATTTGAATTAAATGCCGTCGCAAATTCAGTGTTTCGTGGTCAGTGTGAAGGACCATCGGATACAGTCAAGCTGCATTGGTGCATCGGAATCTAATTCTGGTCTCCCAGGAATCGCCCAAAGCAAACCGAAAACAATGAGAAGAGTCAGTCTTCTTGTACTAAAGTCGGCATTGGGCAATCTGTATGAAATTCGAGACTCAGTTTCTGTGTTTCATCATCAATGTGAAGGTCCATCGGATACAGTAGAGCTGCATAAATGAATCGGAATCAAATAGTTGTCTCCCAGGTGACGCTCAAAGCAAACCACAAACAATGAGAAGAGTCAGTCTTCTTGTACTTAACTCGCCATTGTGCCATTTGAATTAAATCCCGACGCAATTTCTGTGTTTCATCGTCAATGTGAAGGTCCATCGATACAGTATAGCTGCATTGGTGCGTCCGAATCTAATACTGGTCTCCCTGGAAACACTCAAAGCAAACCACAAACAACGAGAACAGTCAGTCTTCTTGTTCATAAGTCGGCATTGTGCCATTTGAACATAATCCCGACGCAATTTCTGTGTTTCATCGTCAATGTGAATGTCCATCATATACAGTAAAGCAGCATAGGTGCATCGGAATCTAATATTGGTCTCCCAGATAACGCTCAAAGCAAACCACAAACAACGAGAACAGTCAGTCCTCTTGTACTTAAGTCGGCATTGTGCCATTAGAATTAAATCCCGACGCCATTTCTGTGTTTCACCGTCAATGTCAAGGTAAATCGGATACAGTTAAGATGCATTGGTGCATCGGAATCTAATACTAGTCTCCCAGGAAATGCTCAAAGCGAAACACAAACATTGAGAAGAGCCAGACTTCTAGTACTTAAGTCGGCATTGTGCAATCTGAATTAAATCCCGACTCAATTTCTGTGTTTCATCTTCAGTGTGAAGGTCCATCGGATACAGTAAGCTGCATTGGTAAATCGAAATCCAATACTGGTCACCCAGGAAACGCTCAGAGCAAACCACATACAATGAGAAGAGTCAGTCTTCTTCTACTTAAGTCGGCATTGTGCAATCAGAATTAAATCGCGACTCAGTTTCTGTGTTTCATCATCTATGTGAAGCACCATCGGATACAGTAGAGCTGCAAAGGTGAATCGGAATCAAATAGTGGTCTCCCAGGAGACGCTCAAAGCAAACTATAAACAATGAGAGGAGTCAGTCTACTTGCACTTAAGTACTTGTACTAATGCCGACGCAATTTCGGTGTTCCATCGTCTATGTGAATGTCCATCGGATACAGTAAAGCTGCATAGGGGCTTCGGAATCTAATATAGGTCTCCCAGGAAACGCTCAGAGCGAAACACAAAGATTGAAAAGAGTCAGTCTTCTAGTACTTAAGTCAGCATTGTGCAATCTGAAATAAATACCGACTAAAATTCTGTGTTTCATCATCAATGTGAAGGTCCATCGGATGCAGTAAAGCTGCGTTGGTGAATCGGAATCCAATAATGGTTTCCCAGGAAACGCTCAAACCAAACCACAAACAATGAGAAGAGTCAGTGTTCTTGTACTTAAGTCGGCATTGTGCAATCTGGAATAAATCCCGTCTCAGTTTCTGTGTTTCATCATCAATGTGAAGGTACATCGGATACAGTAGAGCTCCATAGGTGAATCGGAATAAAGTAGTGGTCTCCCAGGAGACGCTCAAAGCAAACCACAAACAATGAGAGGAGTCGGTGCTCTTGTACATAAGTCGACACTGTGCCATTTGAATTAAATCCCGACGCATTTTCTGTGTTTCATCGTCAATGTGAAGGTAATCGGATACAGTAAACCTGCATTGGTGCATCGGAATGTAATACTGGTCTCCCAGGAAACGCACAAAGCAAACCTCTAACTATGAGAAGAGTCACTCTTCTTGTTCCTTGTCGGCATTGTGCCAATTGAATTAAATTCCGACGCAATTTCTGTGTATCATCGTGAATGTGAATGTCCATCGGATACAGTATGGCTGCATTATTGCATCGTAATCTAATACTGGTCTCCCAGGAAACGTTCGAAGCAAACCACAAACAGTGAGTAGAGTCAGTCTTTTTGTACTTAAGTCATCATTGTCCCATTAGAATTAAATCCCGACGCAATTCTGTGTTTCATCGTCAATGTGAAGGGTTATCGGACACAGTAAAGCTGCATTGGTGCGTCCGAATCTAATACTGGTCTCCTTGGAAACACTCAAAGCAAACCACAAACAACGAGAACAGTCAGTCTTCTTGTACTTATGTCATCATTGTCCCATTAGAATTAAATCCCGACGCAATTCTGTGTTTCATCGTCAATGTGAAGGTCCATCGGATACAGTAAAGATGCAATGGTGCATCGGAATCTAATACTAGTCTCCCAGGAAACGCTCAAAGCCAACCAAAACATTGAGAAGAGTCAGTATTCTAGCACTTAAGTCGGCGTGGTGCAATCTGAATTAAATCCCGACCCAATTTCTGTGTTTCATCATCAATGTGAAGGTCCATCGGATACAGCAAGCTGCATTGGTAAATCGAAATCCAATACTGGTCTCCCGGGAAACGCTCAAAGGAAACCTCAAACAACGACAAGAGTCAGTCCTCTTGTACTTAAGACGGCATTGTGCCATTAGAATTAAATCCCGACGCAATTTCTGTGTTTCATCGTCAATGTGAAGGTCCATCGGATACAGTAAAGCTGCATTGGTGCATCGGACTCTAATACTGGTCTCACTGTAAACGCTCAAAGCAAACCACAAACAATGAGAAGAGTCAGTCTTCTTGTACGTAAGTCATCATTGTGCCATAAGAATTAAATCCCGAAGCAATTCTGTGCTTCATCGTCAATGTGAAGGTCCAGCGGACACAGTAAAGCTGCATTGGTGCGTCGGAATATAATACTGGTCTGCCAGGAAACGCACAAAGCAAACCCCTAACTATGAGAAGAGTCACTCTTCTTGTTCCTTGTCGGCATTGTGCCTTTTGAATGAAATCCCGACGCAAACTCAGTGTTTCATCGACAATGTGAAGGACCGTCGGATACAGTAAACCTGCATTGGTGCATCGGAATGTAATACTGGTCTCCCAGGAAACGCACAAAGCAAACCTCTAACTATGAGAAGAGTCACTCTTCTTGTTCCTTGTCGGCATTGTGCCATTTGAATTTAATCCCTATGCAATTTCGGTGTTTCATCCTCAATGTGAATGTCCATCGGATACAGTAAAGCTGCATAGGTGTATCGGTATCTACTATTGGTCTCCCAGGAAACACTCAAAGCAAACAACAAACAACGAGAACAGTCAGTGTTCTTGTACTTAAGTCATCATTGTACCATTTGAATTTAATCTCGACGCAATTTCGGTGTTTCATCGTCAATGTGAATGTCCATCGGATACAGTAAAGCTGCATATGTGCATCGGAATCTAACATTGGGCTTCCAGGAAACGCTCAAAGCAAACCACAAACAACGAGAACAGTCAGTCGTCTTGTACTTAAGTCGGCATTGTGCCATTTGTATTAAATCCCGACGCAATATCTGTGTTTCACTGTCAATGTCAAGGTCCATCGGATACGGTAAAAATGCATTGGTGAATCGGAATCGAATACTAGTCTTCCAGGAAACGCTCAAAGCGAAATACAAACATTAAGAAGAGTCAGTCTTCTAGTACTTAAGACGGCATTGTGCAATCTGAATTAATTCCCGATTTAATATCTGTGTTTCATCATCTATGTGAAGGTCCATCGGATACAGTAGAGCTGCAAAGGTGAATCGGAATCAAATAGTGGTCTCCCAGGAGACACTCAAAGCAAACCACAAACTGTGAGAGGGGTCAGTCTGCTTGTACTTAAGTCGGCATTGTGCCATTTGAATTTAATCCCGACGCAATTTCGGTGTTTCATCGTCAATGTGAATGTCCATCGGATACAGTAAAGCTGCATTGGTGCGTCGGAATCTAATACTGGTCTCCCAGGATACGCTAAAGAGCAAACCACAGACATTGAGCAGAATCAGTCGTATTTTACTTAGGTCGGCATTGTGCCATTTAAATTAAATCCCGACGCAATTTCTGTGTTTCATCGTCAATGTGAAGGTCCATCGGATACAGTAAGGCTGCATTGGTGCTTCGGAATCTAATACTGGTCTCCCAGGAAACGCTCAAAGCAAACCACAAACAATGAGAAGAGCCAGTCTCCTTGTACGTAAGTCATCATTGTGCCATTAGAATTAAATCCCGAAGCAATTCTGTGCTTCATAGTCAATGTGAAGGTCCAGCGGACACAGTAAAGCTGCATTGGTGCGTCCGAATCTAATACTGGTCTTCTTGGAAACGCTCAAAGCAAACCACAAACAACGAGAAGAGTCAGTCTGTTTGTACGTAAGTCGGCATTGTGCCATTTGAATTAAATGCCGTCGCAATTTCTGTGTTTCATCGTCAATGTGAAGGCCCATCGGATACAGTAAAGCTGCATAGGTGCATCGGAATGTAATACTAGTCTGTCAGGAAACGCACAAAGCAAACCACTAACAATGAGAAGATTCACTGTTCTTGATCCTTGTTTTCTTTGTGCCAATTGAATTAAATTCTGACGCAATTTCTGTGTTTCATCGTCAATGTGAAGGTCCATCGGATACAGTGAGGCTGCATTGGTGCATGGTAATATAATACTGGTCTCCCAGAAAACGCTCAAAGCAAACCACAAACATTGAGAAGAGTCAGTCTTATTTTACTTATGTCGGCATTGTAGCATTTGAATTAAATGCCGACGCAATTTCTGTGTTTCATCGTCAATGTGAAGGTCCATCGGATACAGTAAAGCTGCATTGGTGCGTCCGAATCTAATACTGGTCTCCCTGGAAACACTCAAAGCAAACCACAAACAACGAGAACAGTCAGTCTTCTTGTACTTAAGTCGGCATTGTGCCAATTGAATTTAATCCCGACGCAATTTCTGTGTTTCATCGTCAATGTGAATGTCCATCATATACAGTAAAGCTGCATAGGTGCATCGGAATCTAATATTGGTCTCCCAGATAACGCTCAAAGCAAACCACAAACGACGAGAACAGTCAGTCTTCTTGTACTTAAGTCGGCATTGTGCCATTTGAATTAAATCCCGACGCAATTTCTGTGTTTCACCGTCAATGTCAAGGTACATCGGATACAGTAAAGATGCATTGGTGCATCGGAATCTAATACTAGTCTCCCAGGAAACGCTCGAAGCGAACCACAAACATTGAGAAGAGTCAGACTTCTAGTACTTAAGTCAGCATTGTGCAATCTGAATTAAATCCCGACTCAATTTCTGTGTTTCATCTTCAGTGTGAAGGTCCATCGGATACAGTAAGCTGCATTGGTAAATCGAAATCCAATACTGGTCACCCAGGAAACGCTCAGAGCAAACCACATACAATGAGAAGAGTCAGTCTTCTTGTACTTAAGTCGGCATTGTGCAATCGGAATTAAATCGCGACTCAGTTCCTGTGTTTCATCATCTATGTGAAGCACCATCGGATACAGTAGAGCTGCAAAGGTGAATCGGAACCAAATAGTGGTCTCCCAGGAGACGCTCAAAGCAAACTATAAACAGTGAGAGGAGTCAGTCTACTTGCACTTAAGTACTTGTACTAATGCCGACGCAATTTCGGTGTTCCATCGTCTATGTGAATGTCCATCGGATACAGTAAAACTGCATAGGGGCTTCGGAATCTAATATAGGTCTCCCAGGAAACGCTCAAAGCGAAACACAAAGATAGAAAAGAGTCAGTCTTCTAGTACTTAAGTCAGCATTGTGCAATCTGAATTAAATCCCGACTCAATTTCTGTGTTTCATCATCAATGTGAAGGTCCATCGGATGCAGTAAAGCTGCGTTGGTGAATCGGAATCCAATAATGGTTTCCCAGGAAACGCTCAAACCAAACCACAAACAATGAGAAGAGTCAGTGTTCTTGTACTTAAGTCGGCATTGTGCAATCTGGAATAAATCCCGTCTCAGTTTCTGTGTTTCATCATCAATGTGAAGGTACATCGGATACAGTAGAGCTCCATAGGTGAATCGGTATAAAGTAGTGGTCTCCCAGGAGACGCTCAAAGCAAACCACAAACAATGAGAAGAGTCGGTGTTCTTGTACATAAGTCGACATTGTCCCAATTGAATTAAATTCCGACGCAATTTCTGTGTATCATCGTGAATGTGAAGGTCCATCGGATACAGTGTGGCTGGATTATTGCATCGTAATCTAATACTGGTCTCCCAGGAAACGTTCGAAGCAAACCACAAACAGTGAGTAGAGTCAGTCTTCTTGTACTTAAGTCATCATTGTCCCATTAGAATTAAATCCCGACGCAATTCTGTGTTTCATCGTCAATGTGAAGGGTTATCGGACACAGGAAAGCTGCATTGGTGCGTCCGAATCTAATACTGGTCTTGGAAACACTCAAAGCAAACCACAAACAACGAGAACAGTCAGTCTTCTTGTACTTAAGTCATCATTGTCCCATTAGAATTAAATCCCGACGCAATTCTGTGTTTCATCGTCAATGTGAAGGTCCATCGGATACAGTAAAGATGCTATGGTGCATCGGAATCTAATACTAGTCTCCCAGGAAACGCTCAAAGCGAAACACAAACATTGACAAGAGTCAGTATTCTAGCACTTAAGTCGGCATGGTGCAATCTGAATTAAATCCCGACCCAATTTCTGTGTTTCATCATCAATGTGAAATTCCATCGGATACAGCAAGCTGCATTGGTAAATCGAAATCCAATACTGGTCTCCCGGGAAACGCTCAAATGAAACCACAAACAATGACAAGAGTCAGTCCTCTTGTACTTAAGACGGCATTGTGCCATTAGAATTAAATCCCGACGCAATTTCTGTGTTTCATCGTCAATGTGAAGGTCCATCGGATACAGTAAAGCTGCATTGGTGCATCGGACTCTAATACTGGTCTCACTGTAAACGCTCAAAGCAAACCACAAACAATGAGAAAACTCAGTCTTCTTGTACTGAAGTCAGCATCGTGCCATTTGAATTTAATCCCGACGCAATATCTGTGTTTCATCGTCAATGTGAAGGTCCACCAGATACAGTGAAGATGCAATGGTGCATCGGAATCTAATACTAGTCTCCGAGGAAACGCTCAAAGCGAAACACAAACATTGAAAAGAGTCAGTCTTCTAGTACTTAAGTCGGCATTGTGCAATCTGAATTAAATCCCGACTCAATTTCTGTGTTTCATCATCAACGTGAAGGTCCATCGGTTGCAGTAAAGCTGCATTGGTGCATCGTAATCTAATACTGGTCTCCCAGGAAACGCTCGAAGCAAACCACAAACAGTGAGAAGAGTCAGTCTTCTTGTTCATTGTCGGCTTTGTGCCATTTGAATTAAATCCCGACGCAATTTCTGTGATTCATCGTCAATGTGACGTTGCATCGGATACAGTAAAACTGCATTGGTACAATGGAATATAATACTGGTCTGCCAGGAAACGCACAAAGCAAACCTCTAACTATGAGAAGAGTCACTCTTCTTGTTCCTTGTCGGCATTGTGCCTTTTGAATGAAATCCCGACGCAAACTCAGTGTTTCATCGACAATGTGAAGGACCATCGGATACAGTAAAGTTGCATTGGTGCATCGGAATCTAATACTGGTCTCCCAGGAAATGCACAAAGCAAACCACAAACAATGAGAGGAGTCAGTCTTCTTGTACTTAAGTCGGCATTGTGCCATTAGAATTTAATCCCGATGCAATTTCGGTGTTTCATCGTCAATGTGAATGTCCATCGGATACAGTAATGCTGCATAGGTGTATCGGAATCTACTATTGGTCTCCCAGGAAACACTCAAAGCAAACAACAAACAACGAGAACAGTCAGTCTTCTTGTACTTAAGTCGGCATTGTAACATTTGAATTTAATCTCGACGCAATTTCGGTGTTTCATCGTCAAAGTGAATGTCCATCGGATACAGTAAAGCTGCATATGTCCATCGGAATCTAATATTGGTCTCCCAGGAAACGCTCAAAGCAAACCACAAACAATGAGATTAGTCAGTCTTCTTGAACTTAAGTTCGCATTGTGCCATTTGAATTAAATCCCGACGCAATTTCTGACTTTCATCGTCAATGTGAAGGTCCATCGGATACAGTAATTCTGCATTGGTGCATCGGAATCTAATACTGGTCTCCCAGGAAACGCTCAAATTAAACCACAAACAATGAGAAGAGTCAGACATCTTGTTTCTTGTAGGCATTGTGCCATTTGAATTAAATTACGACGCAATTTCTGTGTTTCTTCGTCAATGTGGATGTCCATCGGATACAGTAAGGCTGCATTGATGCATTGTGATCTAACACTGGTCTCCCAGGGAACGCTCGAAGCAAACCACAAACAATGAGATGAGTCAGTCTTCTTGTTCGTTGTCGGCATTGTGCCATATGAATTAAATCACGAAGCAATTTCTGTGTTTCATCGTCACTGTGGGGGTCCGTCGGAATCTGTAAAGTTGCATTGGTGCATCGAATAATAATACTGGTCTCCCTGGAAACGCCCAAAGAAACCACAAACAATGAGAATTGTCAGTATTCCTCAACTTAAGTCGGCATTGTGCCATTTGAATTAAATCCCGACGCGATTTCTGTGTTTCATCGTCAGTGTGAAGGTCCATCGGATACTGTAAAGCTGCATTGGTGCATCGGAAAATAATACTAGTCTCCCAGGAAACGCTTAAAGCAAACCACAACCAATGAGAAGAGTCAGTCTTCTTGAACGTAAGTCGGCATTGTGCCATTTGAATTAAATCCCGACGCATTTTCTGTGTTTCATCGTCACTGTGAGGGTTCATTGGATACTGTAAAGCTGCAATGGTGCATCGGAAAATAATACTGGTCTCCCAGGAGACACTCAAAGCAAACCACAAACAATGAGAGGGGTCAGTCTACTTGTACTTAAGTCGGCATTGTGCCATTTGAATTAAATCCCGACGCAATTTCTGTGTTTTATCGTCAATGTAATGGTCCATCGGATACAGTAAAGCTGCATTGGTGCATCGGAATCTAATTCTTGTCTCCCAGGAAACGCTCAAAGGAAACCACAAACAATGAGAAGAGTCAGTCTTCTTGTTTCTTGTCGGCATTGTGCCATTTGAATTAAGTCCCGTCGCAATTTCTGTGTTTCATCGTCACTGTGAGGGTCCATCGCATACAGTTAAGCTGCATTGGTGCATCGGAATCTAATACTGGTCTCCCAGGAAACGCTCAGAGCAAACCACAAACAATGAGAATAGTCAGTCTTCTTAAAACTTAAGTCGGCATTGTAGCATTTGAATTATATCAGGACGCAATATCTGTGTTTCAGCGACACTGTGTGGGTCCATCGGATAGAGTAGAGCTGCATTGGTGCATCAGAAAATAATTCAGGTCTCCCAGGAAACACTCAAAGCAAACCACAAACAATGAGATGAGTCAGTCTTCTTGTTTCTTGTCGGCATTGTGCAATCTGAATTAAATCCCGACTCAATTTCTGTGTTTCATCTTCAGTGTGAAGGTCCATCGGATACAGTAAGCTGCATTGGTAAATCGAAATCCAATACTGGTCACCCAGGAAACGCTCAGAGCAAACCACATACAATGAGAAGAGTCAGTCTTCTTGTACTTAAGTCGGCATTGTGCATTTAGAATTAAATCGCGACTCAGTTCCTGTGTTTCATCATCTATGTGAAGCACCATCGGATACAGTAGAGCTGCAAAGGTGAATCGGAATCAAATAGTGGTCTCCCAGGAGACGCTCAAAGCAAACTATAAACAGTGAGAAGAGTCAGTCTACTTGCACTTAAGTACTTGTACTAATGCCGACGCAATTTCGGTGTTCCATCGTCTATGTGAATGTCCATCGGATACAGTAAAACTGCATAGGGGCTTCGGAATCTAATATAGGTCTCCCAGGAAACGCTCAAAGCGAAACACAAAGATAGAAAAGAGTCAGTCTTCTAGTACTTAAGTCAGCATTGTGCAATCTGAATTAAATCCCGACTCAATTTCTGTGTTTCATCATCAATGTGAAGGTCCATCGGATGCAGTAAAGCTGCGTTGGTGAATCGGAATCCAATAATGGTTTCCCAGGAAACGCTCAAACCAAACCACAAACAATGAGAAGAGTCAGTGTTCTTGTACTTAAGTCGGCATTGTGCAATCTGGAATAAATCCCGTCTCAGTTTCTGTGTTTCATCATCAATGTGAAGGTACATCGGATACAGTAGAGCTCCATAGGTGAATCGGTATAAAGTAGTGGTCTCCCAGGAGACGCTCAAAGCAAACCACAAACAATGAGAAGAGTCGGTGTTCTTGTACATAAGTCGACATTGTCCCAATTGAATTAAATTCCGACGCAATTTCTGTGTATCATCGTGAATGTGAAGGTCCATCGGATACAGTGTGGCTGGATTATTGCATCGTAATCTAATACTGGTCTCCCAGGAAACGTTCGAAGCAAACCACAAACAATGAGAAGAGCCAGTCTTCTTGTACGTAAGTCATCATTGTGCCATTAGAATTAAATCCCGAAGCAATTCTGTGTTTCATCGTCAATGTGAAGGTTATCGGACACAGGAAAGCTGCATTGGTGCGTCCGAATCTAATACTGGTCTCCTTGGAAACACTCAAAGAAAACCACAAACAACGAGAACAGTCAGTCTTCTTGTACTTAAGTCATCATTGTCCCATTAGAATTAAATCCCGACGCAATTCTGTGTTTCATCGTCAATGTGAAGGTCCATCGGATACAGTAAAGATGCTATGGTGCATCGGAATCTAATACTAGTCTCCCAGGAAACGCTCAAAGCGAACCACAAACATTGACAAGAGTCAGTATTCTAGCACTTAAGTCGGCATGGTGCAATCTGAATTAAATCCCGACCCAATTTCTGTGTTTCATCATCAATGTGAAAGTCCATCGGATACAGCAAGCTGCATTGGTAAATCGAAATCCAATACTGGTCTCCCGGGAAACGCTCAAAGGAAACCACAAACAATGACAAGAGTCAGTCCTCTTGTACTTAAGACGGCATTATGCCATTAGAATTAAATCCCGACGCAATTTCTGTGTTTCATCGTCAATGTGAAGGTCCATCGGATACAGTAAAGCTGCATTGGTGCATCGGACTCTAATACTGGTCTCACTGTAAACGCTCAAAGCAAACCACAAACAATGAGAAAACTCAGTCTTCTTGTACTGAAGTCAGCATCGTGCCATTTGAATTTAATCCCGACGCAATATCTGTGTTTCATCGTCAATGTGAAGGTCCACCAGATACAGTGAAGATGCAATGGTGCATCGGAATCTAATACTAGTCTCCGAGGAAACGCTCAAAGCGAAACACAAACATTGAAAAGAGTCAGTCTTCTAGTACTTAAGTCGGCATTGTGCAATCTGAATTAAATCCCGACTCAATTTCTGTGTTTCATCATCTACGTGAAGGTCCATCGGATGCAGTAAAGCTGCATTGGTGCATCGTAATCTAATACTGGTCTCCCAGGAAACGCTCGAAGCAAACCACAAACAGTGAGAAGAGTCAGTCTTCTTGTTCATTGTCGGCTTTGTCCCATTTGAATTAAATCCCGACGCAATTTCTGTGATTCATCGTCAATGTGACGTTGCATCGGATACAGTAAAACTGCATTGGTACATCGGAATATAATACTGGTCTGCCAGGAAACGCACAAAGCAAACCTCTAACTATGAGAAGAGTCACTCTTCTTGTTCCTTGTCGGCATTGTGCCTTTTGAATGAAATCCCGACGCAAATTCAGTGTTTCATCGACAATGTGAAGAACCATCGGATACAGTAAAGTTGCATTGGTGCATCGGAATCTAATACTGGTCTCCCAGGAAATGCACAAAGCAAACCACAAACAATGAGAGGAGTCAGTCTTCTTGTACTTAAGTCGGCATTGTGCCATTAGAATTTAATCCCGATGCAATTTCGGTGTTTCATCGTCAATGTGAATGTCCATCGGATACAGTAATGCTGCATAGGTGTATCGGAATCTACTATTGGTCTCCCAGGAAACACTCAAAGCAAACAACAAACAACGAGAACAGTCAGTCTTCTTGTACTTAAGTCGGCATTGTAACATTTGAATTTAATCTCGACGCAATTTCGGTGTTTCATCGTCAAAGTGAATGTCCATCGGATACAGTAAAGCTGCATATGTCCATCGGAATCTAATATTGGTCTCCCAGGAAACGCTCAAAGCAAACCACAAACAATGAGATTAGTCAGTCTTCTTGAACTTAAGTTCGCATTGTGCCATTTGAATTAAATCCCGACGCAATTTCTGACTTTCATCGTCAATGTGAAGGTCCATCGGATACAGTAATTCTGCATTGGTGCATCGGAATCTAATACTGGTCTCCCAGGAAACGCTCAAATTAAACCACAAACAATGAGAAGAGTCAGACGTCTTGTTTCTTGTAGGCATTGTTCCATTTGAATTAAATTACGACGCAATTTCTGTGTTTCTTCGTCAATGTGGATGTCCATCGGATACAGTAAGGCTGCATTGATGCATTGTGATCTAATACTGGTCTCCCAGGGAACGCTCGAAGCAAACCACAAACAATGAGATGAGTCAGTCTTCTTGTTCGTTGTCGGCATTGTGCCATATGAATGAAATCACGAAGCAATTTCTGTGTTTCATCGTCACTGTGGGGGTCCGTCGGATTCTGTAAAGTTGCATTGGTGCATCGGATAATAATACTGGTCTCCCTGGAAACGCCCAAAGAAACCACAAACAATGAGAATTGTCAGTATTCCTCAACTTAAGTCGGCATTGTGCCATTTGAATTAAATCCCGACGCAATTTCTGTGTTTTATCGTCAATGTAAAGGTCCATCGGATAGAGTAAAGCTGCATTGCTGCATCGGAATCTAATACTGGTCTCAAAGTAAACGCTCAGAATAAACCACAAAACAATGAGAATAGTCAGTCTTCTTGAACTTAAGTCGGAATTGTGATATTGGAATTAAATCTCGAATCAATTTCTGTGTGTCATCGTCAATGTGAAGGTCCATGGGATACTGTAAAGCTGCATTGGTGCATCGGAAAATAATACTGGTCTCCCAGAAAACACTCAAAGCAAACTACAAACAATGAGAGGGGTCAGTCTTCTTTTACTTAAGCCGGCTTGTGCCATTTGAAAGAAATCCCGACGCAATTACTGTGTTTTTTCGTCAATGTAAAGGTCCATCGGGTACAGTAAGGCTGCATTGGTGCATCGGAGTCTAATACTGCTCTCCCAGGAAACGCTCAGGGCAAACGACCAACAATGAAAATAGTCAGTCTTCTTGTGCTTAAGTCGCATTGTGCCATTTGAATTAAATCCCGACGCGATTTCTGTGTTTCATCGTCAGTGTGAAGGTCCATCGGATACTGTAAAGCTGCATTGGTGCATCGGAAAATAATACTAGTCTCCCAGGAAACGCTCAAAGCAAACCACAACCAATGAGAAGAGTCAGTCTTCTTGAACGTAAGTCGGCATTGTGCCATTTGAATAAAATCCCGACGCATTTTCTGTGTTTCATCGTCACTGTGAGGGTCCATTGGATACTGTAAAGCTGCAATGGTGCATCGGAAAATAATACTGGTCTCCCAGGAGACACTCAAAGCAAACCACAAACAATGAGAGGGGTCAGTCTACTTGTACTTAAGTCGGCATTGTGCCATTTGAATTAAATCCCGACGCGATTTCTGTGTTTTATCGTCAGTGTGAAGGTCCATCGGATACTGTAAAGCTGCATTGGTGCATCGGAAAATAATACTAGTCTCCCAGGAAACGCTCAAAGCAAACCACAACCAATGAGAAGAGTCAGTCTTCTTGAACGTAAGTCGGCATTGTGCCATTTGAATTAAATCCCGACGCATTTTCTGTGTTTCATCGTCACTGTGAGGGTCCATTGGATACTGTAAAGCTGCAATGGTGCATCGGAAAATAATACAGGTCTCCCAGGAGACACTCAAAGCAAACCACAAACAATGAGAGGGGTCAGTCTACTTGTACTTAAGTCGGCATTGTGCCATTTGAATTAAATCCCGACGCATTTTCTGTGTTTTATCGTCAATGTAATGGTCCATCGGATACAGTAAAGCTGCATTGGTGCATCGGAATCTAATTCTTGTCTCCCAGGAAACGCTCAAAGGAAACCACAAACAATGAGAAGAGTCAGTCTTCTTGTTTCTTGTCGGCATTGTGCCATTTGAATTAAATCCCGTCGAAATTTCTGTGTTTCATCGTCACTGTGAGGGTCCATCGCATACAGTTAAGCTGCATTGGTGCATCGGAATCTATTACTGGTCTTCCAGGAAACGCTCAGAGCAAACCACAAACAATGAGAATAGTCAGTCTTCTTAAAACTTAAGTCGGCATTGTAGCATTTGAATTATATCAGGACGCAATATCTGTGTTTCAGCGACACTGTGAGGGTCCATCGGATAGAGTAGAGCTGCATTGGTGCATCAGAAAATAATTCAGGTCTCCCAGGAAACACTCAAAGCAAACCACAAACAATGAGATGAGTCAGTCTTCTTGTTTCTTGTCGGCATTGTGCCATTTGAATTAAATCCCGACGCAATATCTGTGTCTTATCGTCAATGCAAAGGACCATCGGATACAGTAAAGCTGCATTGGTGCATCGGAATCTAGTACTGGTCTCCCAGGAAATGCTCAGAGAGAACCACAAACGAAGAGAATAGTCAGTCTTCTTGAACTTAAGCTTTCATTGTGCCGTTTGAATTAAATCCCGACGCAACTTCTGTGTTTCATCGTCAATGTGGAGGTCCATCGGATACTGTAAAGCTGCATTGGTGCATCGGAAAATAATTCTGGTCTCCCAGAAAACGATCAAAGCAAACCACAAACAATGAGAGGAGTCAGTCTTCTTGAACTTAAGTCGGCATTGTGCCATTTGAATTAAATCCCGACGCATTTTCTGTGTCTTTTCGTCAACGTAAAGGGACATCGGATACAGTAAAACTGCATTGGTGCATCAGAATATAATACTGGTCTCCCAGGAAACGCTCAGAGCAAACCATAAACAATGAGAATAGTCCTTCTTGAACTCAAGTCGGCATTGTGCCATTTGAATTTAATCCCGACGCAATTTCTGTGTCTCATCGTCAATGAGAAGGTCCATCGTATACTGTAAAGCTGCAATGGTGCACAGAAAATAAAACTGGTCTCCAAGGAAAAGCTCAAAGCTAACCACAAACAATGAGAAGGGTCAGTCTTCTTGTTTCTTGTCGGCACTGTGCCATCTGAATTAAATCCCGACGCAATATCTGTGTTTCAGCGTCACTGTGAGGGTCCATCGGATAGAGTAAAGCTGCATTGGTGCATCGGAAAATAATTCTGGTCTCCCAGAAAACGCCCAAAGCAAACAACAAACTATGAGAGGAGTCAGTCTTCTTGAACTTAAGTCGGCATTGTGCCATTTGAATTAAATCCCGACGCAATTTCAGTGTCTTTTCGTCAACGTAATGGGACATCGGATACAGTAAAGCTGCATTGGTGCATCGGAATATAATACTGGTCTCCCAGGAAACGCTCAGAGCAAACCATAAACAATGAGAATAGTCCGTCTTCTTGAACTTAAGCTGCAATGGTGCACAGAAAATAAAACTGGTCTCCAACGAAAAGCTCAAAGCTAACCACAAACAATGAGAAGAGTCAGTCTTCTTGTTTCTTGTCGGCATTGTGCCATTTGAATTAAATCCCGACGCAATATCTGTGTTTCAGCGTCACTGTGAGGGTCCATCGGATAGAGTAAAGCTGCATTGGTGCATCGGAATATAATACTGGTCTCCCAGGAAACACTCAAAGCAAACCACAAACAGTGAGAGAAGTCAGTCTTCCTGTTTCTTGCCGCCATTGTGCCGATTGAATTAAATCCCGACACAAATTCTCTGTTTCTTCGTCACTGTGACAGTCCATCGGATACTGTAAAGCTGCATTGGTGCATCGGAAAATAATTCTGGTCTCCCAGAAAACGATCAAAGCAAACCACAAACAATGAGAGGAGTCAGTCTTCTTGAACTTAAGTCGGCATTGTGCCATTTGAATTAAATCCCGACCCAATGTCTGTGTGTCATCGTCAATGTGAAGGTCCATCGGATACTGTAAAGCTGCATTAGTGCATCGGAAAGTAATACTGGTCTCCCAGGAAACGCTCAAAGGAAACCACAAACAATGACAAGAGTCAGTCCTCTTGTACTTAAGACGGCATTGTGCCATTAGAATTAAATCCCGACGCAATTTCTGTGTTTCATCGTCAATGTGAAGGTCCATCGGATACAGTAAAGCTGCATTGGTGCATCGGACTCTAATACTGGTCTCACTGTAAACGCTCAAAGCAAACCACAAACAATGAGAAAAATCAGTCTTCTTGTACTGAAGTCAGCATCGTGCCATTTGAATTTAATCCCGACGCAATATCTGTGTTTCATCGTCAATGTGAAGGTCCACCAGATACAGTGAAGATGCAATGGTGCATCGGAATCTAATACTAGTCTCCGAGGAACCGCTCAAAGCGAAACACAAACATTGAAAAGAGTCAGTCTTCTAGTACTTAAGTCGGCATTGTGCAATCTGAATTAAATCCCGACTCAATTTCTGTGTTTCATCATCTACGTGAAGGTCCATCGGATGCAGTAAAGCTGCATTGGTGCATCGTAATCTAATACTGGTCTCCCAGGAAACGCTCGAAGCAAACCACAAACAGTGAGAAGAGTCAGTCTCCTTGTTCATTGTCGGCTTTGTGCCATTTGAATTAAATCCCGACGCAATTTCTGTGATTCATCGTCAATGTGACGTTGCATCGGATACAGTAAAACTGCATTGGTACATCGGAATATAATACTGGTCTGCCAGGAAACGCACAAAGCAAACCTCTAACTATGAGAAGAGTCACTCTTCTTGTTCCTTGTCGGCATTGTGCCTTTTGAATGAAATCCCGACGCAAACTCAGTGTTTCATCGACAATGTGAAGGACCATCGGATACAGTAAAACTGCATTGGTGCATCGGAATCTAGTACTGGTCTCCCAGGAAATGCACAAAGCAAACCACAAACAATGAGAGGAGTCAGTCTTCTTGTACTTAAGTCGGCATTGTGCCATTAGAATTTAATCCCGATGCAATTTCGGTGTCTCATCGTCAATGTGAATGCACATCGGATACAGTAATGCTGCATAGGTGTATCGGAATCTACTATTGGTCTCCCAGGAAACACTCAAAGCAAACAACAAACAACGAGAACAGTCAGTCTTCTTGTACTTAAGTCGGCATTGTAACATTTGAATTTAATCTCGACGCAATTTCGGTGTTTCATCGTCAAAGTGAATGTCCATCGGATACAATAAAGCTGCATATGTCCATCGGAATCTAATATTGGTCTCCCAGGAAACGCTCAAAGCAAACCACAAACAATGAGATTAGTCAGTCTTCTTGAACTTAAGTTCGCATTGTGCCATTTGAATTAAATCCCGACGCAATTTCTGACTTTCATCGTCAATGTGAAGGTCCATCGGATACAGTAATTCTGCATTGGTGCATCGGAATCTAATACTGGTCTCCCAGGAAACGCTCAAATTAAACCACAAACAATGAGAAGAGTCAGACGTCTTGTTTCTTGTAGGCATTGTCCCATTTGAATTAAATTACGACGCAATTTCTGTGTTTCTTCGTCAATGTGGATGTCCATCGGATACAGTAAGGCTGCATTGATGCATTGTGATTTAATACTGCTCTCCCAGGGAACGCTCGAAGCAAACCACAAACAATGAGATGAGTCAGTCTTCTTGTTCGTTGTCGGCATTGTGCCATATGAATGAAATCACGAAGCAATTTCTGTGTTTCATCGTCACTGTGGGGGTCCGTCGGATTCTGTAAAGTTGCATTGGTACATCGGATAATAATACTGGTCTCCCTGGAAACGCCCAAAGAAACCACAAACAATGAGAATTGTCAGTATTCCTCAACTTAAGTCGGCATTGTGCCATTTGAATTAAATCCCGACGCAATTTCTGTGTTTTATCGTCAATGTAAAGGTCCATCGGATAGAGTAAAGCTGCATTGCTGCATCGGAATCTAATACTGGTCTCAAAGTAAACGCTCAGATTAAACCACAAAACAATGAGAATAGTCAGTCTTCTTGAACTTAAGTCGGCATTGTGATATTGGAATTAAATCTCGAATCAATTTCTGTGTGTCATCGTCAATGTGAAGGTCCATGGGATACTGTAAAGCTGCATTGGTGCATCGGAAAATAATACTGGTCTCCCAGAAAACACTCAAAGCAAACTACAAACAATGAGAGGGGTCAGTCTTCTTGTACTTAAGCCGGCTTGTGCCATTTGAAAGAAATCCCGACGCAATTACTGTGTTTTTTCGTCAATGTAAAGGTCCATCGGGTACAGTAAGGTTGCATTGGTGCATCGGAGTCTAATACTGCTCTCCCAGGAAACGCTCAGGCCAAACGACCAACAATGAAAATAGTCAGTCTTCTTGAGCTTAAGTCGGCATTGTGCCATTTGAATTAAATCCCGACGCGATTTCTGTGTTTCATCGTCAGTGTGAAGGTCCATCGGATACTGTAAAGCTGCATTGGTACATCGGAAAATAATACTAGTCTCCCAGGAAACGCTCAAAGCAAACCACAACCAATGAGAAGAGTCAGTCTTCTTGAACGTAAGTCGGCATTGTGCCATTTGAATTAAATCCCGACGCATTTTCTGTGTTTCATCGTCACTGTGAGGGTCCATTGGATACTGTAAAGCTGCAATGGTGCATCGGAAAATAATACTGGTCTCCCAGGAGACACTCAAAGCAAACCACAAACAATGAGAGGGGTCAGTCTACTTGTACTTAAGTCGGCATTGTGCCATTTGAATTAAATCCCGACGCAATTTCTGTGTTTTATCGTCAATGTAATGGTCCATCGGATACAGTAAAGCTGCATTGGTGCATCGGAATCTAATTCTTGTCTCCCAGGAAACGCTCAAAGGAAACCACAAACAATGAGAAGAGTCAGTCTTCTTGTTTCTTGTCGGCATTGTGCCATTTGAATTAAATCCCGTCGCAATTTCTGTGTTTCATCGTCACTGTGAGGGTCCATCGCATACAGTTAAGCTGCATTGGTGCATCGGAATCTAATACTGGTCTCCCAGGAAACGCTCAGAGCAAACCACAAACAATGAGAATAGTCAGTCTTCTTAAAACTTAAGTCGGCATTGTAGCATTTGAATTATATCAGGACGCAATATCTGTGTTTCAGCGACACTGTGAGGGTCCATCGGATAGAGTAGAGCTGCATTGGTGCATCAGAAAATAATTCAGGTCTCCCAGGAAACACTCAAAGCAAACCACAAACAATGAGATGAGTCAGTCTTCTTGTTTCTTGTCGGCATTGTGCCATTTGAATTAAATCCCGACGCAATTTCTGTGTCTTATCGTCAATGCAAAGGGCCATCGGATACAGTAAAGCTGCATTGGTGCATCGGAATCTAGTACTGGTCTCCCAGGAAATGCTCAGAGAGAACCACAAACGAAGAGAATAGTCAGTCTTCTTGAACTTAAGCTTTCATTGTGCCGTTTGAATTAAATCCCGACGCAACTTCTGTGTTTCATCGTCAATGTGGAGGTCCATCGGATACTGTAAAGCTGCATTGGTGCATCGGAAAATAATTCTGGTCTCCCAGAAAACGATCAAAGCAAACCACAAACAATAAGAGGAGTCAGTCTTCTTGAACTTAAGTCGGCATTGTGCCATTTGAATTAAATCCCGACGCAACATTGTGTTTCATCGTCACTGTGAGGGTCCATCGGATAGAGTAAAGCTGCATTGGTGCATCGGAAAATAATTCTGGTCTCCCAGAAAACGCCCAAAGCAAACAACAAACAATGAGAGGAGTCAGTCTTCTTGAACTTAAGTCGGCATTGTGCCATTTGAATTAAATCCCGACGCATTTTCTGTGTCTTTTCATCAACGTAAAGGGACGTCGGATACAGTAAAACTGCATTGGTGCATCAGAATATAATACTGCTCTCCCAGGAAACGCTCAGAGCAAACCATAAACAATGAGAATAGTCCTTCTTGAACTCAAGTCGGCATTGTGCCATTTGAATTTAATCCCGACGCAATTTCTGTGTCTCATCGTCAATGAGAAGGTCCATCGTATACTGTAAAGCTGCAATGGTGCACAGAAAATAAAACTGGTCTCCAAGGAAAAGCTCAAAGCTAACCACAAACAATGAGAAGGGTCAGTCTTCTTGTTTCTTGTCGGCACTGTGCCATCTGAATTAAATCCCGACGCAATATCTGTGTTTCAGCGTCACTGTGAGGGTCCATCGGATAGAGTAAAGCTGCATTGGTGCATCGGAAAATAATTCTGGTCTCCCAGAAAACGCCCAAAGCAAACAACAAACAATGAGAGGAGTCAGTCTTCTTGAACTTAAGTCGGCATTGTGCCATTTGAATTAAATCCCGACGCAATTTCTGTGTCTTTTCGTCAACGTAAAGGGACATCGGATACAGTAAAGCTGCATTGGTGCATCGGAATATAATACTGGTCTCCCAGGAAACGCTCAGAGCAAACCATAAACAATGAGAATAGTCCGTCTTCTTGAACTTAAGTCGGCATTGTGCCATTTGAATTTAATCCCGACGCAATTTCTGTGTCTCATCGTCAATGTGAAGGTCCATCGTATACTGTAAAGCTGCAATGGTGCACAGAAAATAAAACTGGTCTCCAACGAAAAGCTCAAAGCTAACCACAAACAATGAGAAGAGTCAGTCTTCTTGTTTCTTGTCGGCATTGTGCCATTTGAATTAAATCCCGACGCAATATCTGTGTTTCAGCGTCACTGTGAGGGTCCATCGGATAGAGTAAAGCTGCATTGGTGCATCGGAATATAATACTGGTCTCCCAGGAAACACTCAAAGCAAACCACAAACAGTGAGAGAAGTCAGTCTTCCTGTTTCTTGCCGCCATTGTGCCGATTGAATTAAATCCCGACACAAATTCTCTGTTTCTTCGTCACTGTGACAGTCCATCGGATACTGTAAAGCTGCATTGGTTCATCGGAATATAATACTGGTCTCCCGGGAAACACTCAAAGCAAACCACAAACAATGAGAGGGGTCAGTCATCTTGTACTTAAGTCGGCATTGTGCCATTTGAATTAAATCCCGACGCAATTTCTGTGTTTTATCGTCGATGTAAAGGTCCATCGGATACAGTAAAGCTGCATTTGTGCATCGGAATGTAATACTGGTCTCCCGGGAAACGCTCAGAGCAAACCACAAACATTGAGAATAGTCAGTCTTCTTAAAACTTAAGTCGGCATTGTAGCATTTGAGTTTGATCAGGACGCAATATCTGTGTCTCAGCGACACTGTGAGGGTCCATCGGATAGAGTAGAGCTGCATTGGTACATCAGAAAATAATTCTGGTTTCCCAGGAAACGCTCAAAGCAAACCACAAACAATGAGATGAGTCAGTCTTCTTGTTTCTTGTCGGCATTGTTCCATTTGAATTAAATCCCGACTTCATTTCTGTGCTTCATCGTCAATGTGAAGGTCCGTCGGATACTGTAAAGCTGCATTGGTGCATGGGGAAATAATTCTGGTCTCCCAGAAAACGCTCAAAGCAAACCACAAACAATGAGAGGAGTCAGTCTTCTTGAACTTAAGTCGGAATTGTGCCATTTGAATTAAATCCCGACGCAATTTTTGTGTCTTATCGTCAACGTAAAGGGACATCGGATACAGTAAAGCTGCATTGGTGCATCGGAATATAATACTGGTCTCCCAGGAAACGCTCAGAGCAAACCATAAACAATGAGAATAGTCCGTCTTCTTGAACTTAAGTCGGCATTGTGCGATTTGAATTTAATGCCGACGCAATTTCTGTGTCTCATCGTCAATGTGAAGGTCCATCGTATACTGTAAAGCTGCAATGGTGCATAGAAAATAAAACTGGTCTCCAAGGAAAAGCTCAAAGCTAACCACAAACAATGAGAAGAGTCAGTCTTCTTGTTTCTTCTCTTCATTGTGCCATTTGAATTAAATCCCGACGCAGTTTATGTGTCTTATCGTCAACGTAAAGGGACATCGGATACAGTAAAGCTGCATTGGTGCATCGGAATATAATACTGATCTCCCAGGAAACACTCAAAGCAAACCACAAACAATGAGATGAGTCAGTCTTCTTGTTTCTTGTCGGCATTGTTCCATTTGAATTAAATCCCGACTTCATTTCTGTGCTTCATCGTCAATGTGAAGGTCCGTCGGATACTGTAAAGCTGCATTGGTGCATGGGGAAATAATTCTGGTCTCCCAGAAAACGCTCAAAGCAAACCACAAACAATGAGAGGAGTCAGTCTTCTTGAACTTAAGTCGGAATTGTGCCATTTGAATTAAATCCCGACGCAATTTTTGTGTCTTATCGTCAACGTAAAGGGACATCGGATACAGTAAAGCTGCATTGGTGCATCGGAATATAATACTGGTCTCCCAGGAAACGCTCAGAGCAAACCATAAACAATGAGAATAGTCCGTCTTCTTGAACTTAAGTCGGCATTGTGCGATTTGAATTTAATCCCGACGCAATTTCTGTGTCTCATCGTCAATGTGAAGGTCCATCGTATACTGTAAAGCTGCAATGGTGCATAGAAAATAAAACTGGTCTCCAAGGAAAAGCTCAAAGCTAACCACAAACAATGAGAAGAGTCAGTCTTCTTGTTTCTTCTCTTCATTGTGCCATTTGAATTAAATCCCGACGCAGTTTATGTGTCTTATCGTCAACGTAAAGGGACATCGGATACAGTAAAGCTGCATTGGTGCATCGGAATATAATACTGGTCTCCCAGGAAACACTCAAAGCAAACCACAAACAGTGAGAGAAGTCAGTCTTCTTGTTTCTTGTCGCCATTGTGCCGTTTGAATTAAATCCCGACACAAATTCTCTTTTTCTTCGTCACTGTGACGGTCCATCGGATACTGTAAAGCTGCATTGGTTCATCGGAATATAATACTGGTCTCCGAGGAAACACTCAAAGCAAACCACAAACAGTGAGAGGAGTTAGTCTTCTTGAACTTAAGTCGGCATTGTGCCATTTGAATTAAATCCCGACGTAATTTCTGTGTCTTATCGTCAATGTATAGGGCCATCGGATACAGTAAAGCTGCATTGGTGCATCGGAATCTAGTACTGGTCTCCCAGGAAATGCTCAGAGAGAAAGACAAACAAAGAGAATAGTCAGTCTTCTTGAACTTAAGCTTTCATTGTGCCTTTTGAATTAAATCCCGACGCAATTTCTGTGTTTCATCGTCAATGTGAAGGTCCATCGGCTACTGTAAAGCTGCATTGGTGCATCGGAAAATAATTCTGGTCTCCCAGAAAACGCCCAAAGCAAACAACAAACAATGAGAGGAGTCAGTCTTCTTGAACTTAAGTCGGCATTGTGCCATTTGAATTAAATCCCGACGCATTTTCTGTGTCTTTTCGTCAACGTAAAGGGACATCGGATACAGTAAAACTGCATTGGTGCATCAGAATATAATACTGCTCTCCCAGGAAACGCTCAGAGCAAACCATAAACAATGAGAATAGTCCTTCTTGAACTCAAGTCGGCATTGTGCCATTTGAATTTAATCCCGACGCAATTTCTGTGTCTCATCGTCAATGAGAAGGTCCATCGTATACTGTAAAGCTGCAATGGTGCACAGAAAATAAAACTGGTCTCCAAGGAAAAGCTCAAAGCTAACCACAAACAATGAGAAGGGTCAGTCTTCTTGTTTCTTGTCGGCACTGTGCCATCTGAATTAAATCCCGACGCAATATCTGTGTTTCAGCGTCACTGTGAGGGTCCATCGGATAGAGTAAAGCTGCATTGGTGCATCGGAAAATAATTCTGGTCTCCCAGAAAACGCCCAAAGCAAACAACAAACAATGAGAGGAGTCAGTCTTCTTGAACTTAAGTCGGCATTGTGCCATTTGAATTAAATCCCGACGCAATTTCTGTGTCTTTTCGTCAACGTAAAGGGACATCGGATACAGTAAAGCTGCATTGGTGCATCGGAATATAATACTGGTCTCCCAGGAAACGCTCAGAGCAAACCATAAACAATGAGAATAGTCCGTCTTCTTGAACTTAAGTCGGCATTGTGCCATTTGAATTTAATCCCGACGCAATTTCTGTGTCTCATCGTCAATGTGAAGGTCCATCGTATACTGTAAAGCTGCAATGGTGCACAGAAAATAAAACTGGTCTCCAACGAAAAGCTCAAAGCTAACCACAAACAATGAGAAGAGTCAGTCTTCTTGTTTCTTGTCGGCATTGTGCCATTTGAATTAAATCCCGACGCAATATCTGTGTTTCAGCGTCACTGTGAGGGTCCATCGGATAGAGTAAAGCTGCATTGGTGCATCGGAATATAATACTGGTCTCCCAGGAAACACTCAAAGCAAACCACAAACAGTGAGAGAAGTCAGTCTTCCTGTTTCTTGCCGCCATTGTGCCGATTGAATTAAATCCCGACACAAATTCTCTGTTTCTTCGTCACTGTGACAGTCCATCGGATACTGTAAAGCTGCATTGGTTCATCGGAATATAATACTGGTCTCCCGGGAAACACTCAAAGCAAACCACAAACAATGAGAGGGGTCAGTCATCTTGTACTTAAGTCGGCATTGTGCCATTTGAATTAAATCCCGACGCAATTTCTGTGTTTTATCGTCGATGTAAAGGTCCATCGGATACAGTAAAGCTGCATTTGTGCATCGGAATGTAATACTGGTCTCCCGGGAAACGCTCAGAGCAAACCACAAACATTGAGAATAGTCAGTCTTCTTAAAACTTAAGTCGGCATTGTAGCATTTGAGTTTGATCAGGACGCAATATCTGTGTCTCAGCGACACTGTGAGGGTCCATCGGATAGAGTAGAGCTGCATTGGTGCATCAGAAAATAATTCTGGTTTCCCAGGAAACGCTCAAAGCAAACCACAAACAATGAGATGAGTCAGTCTTCTTGTTTCTTGTCGGCATTGTTCCATTTGAATTAAATCCCGACTTCATTTCTGTGCTTCATCGTCAATGTGAAGGTCCGTCGGATACTGTAAAGCTGCATTGGTGCATGGGGAAATAATTCTGGTCTCCCAGAAAACGCTCAAAGCAAACCACAAACAATGAGAGGAGTCAGTCTTCTTGAACTTAAGTCGGAATTGTGCCATTTGAATTAAATCCCGACGCAATTTTTGTGTCTTATCGTCAACGTAAAGGGACATCGGATACAGTAAAGCTGCATTGGTGCATCGGAATATAATACTGGTCTCCCAGGAAACGCTCAGAGCAAACCATAAACAATGAGAATAGTCCGTCTTCTTGAACTTAAGTCGGCATTGTGCGATTTGAATTTAATCCCGACGCAATTTCTGTGTCTCATCGTCAATGTGAAGGTCCATCGTATACTGTAAAGCTGCAATGGTGCATAGAAAATAAAACTGGTCTCCAAGGAAAAGCTCAAAGCTAACCACAAACAATGAGAAGAGTCAGTCTTCTTGTTTCTTCTCTTCATTGTGCCATTTGAATTAAATCCCGACGCAGTTTATGTGTCTTATCGTCAACGTAAAGGGACATCGGATACAGTAAAGCTGCATTGGTGCATCGGAATATAATACTGGTCTCCCAGGAAACACTCAAAGCAAACCACAAACAGTGAGAGAAGTCAGTCTTCTTGTTTCTTGTCGCCATTGTGCCGTTTGAATTAAATCCCGACACAAATTCTCTTTTTCTTCGTCACTGTGACGGTCCATCGGATACTGTAAAGCTGCATTGGTTCATCGGAATATAATACTGGTCTCCGAGGAAACACTCAAAGCAAACCACAAACAGTGAGAGGAGTTAGTCTTCTTGAACTTAAGTCGGCATTGTGCCATTTGAATTAAATCCCGACGTAATTTCTGTGTCTTATCGTCAATGTATAGGGCCATCGGATACAGTAAAGCTGCATTGGTGCATCGGAATCTAGTACTGGTCTCCCAGGAAATGCTCAGAGAGAAAGACAAACAAAGAGAATAGTCAGTCTTCTTGAACTTAAGCTTTCATTGTGCCTTTTGAATTAAATCCCGACGCAATTTCTGTGTTTCATCGTCAATGTGAAGGTCCATCGGCTACTGTAAAGCTGCATTGGTGCATCGGAAAATAATTCTGGTCTCCCAGAAAACGCCCAAAGCAAACAACAAACAATGAGAGGAGTCAGTCTTCTTGAACTTAAGTCGGCATTGTGCCATTTGAATTAAATCCCGACGCATTTTCTGTGTCTTTTCGTCAACGTAAAGGGACATCGGATACAGTAAAACTGCATTGGTGCATCAGAATATAATACTGGTCTCCCAGGAAACGCTCAGAGCAAACCATAAACAATGAGAATAGTCCGTCTTCTTGAACTCAAGTCGGCATTGTGCCATTTGAATTTAATCCCGACGCAATTTCTGTGTCTCATCGTCAATGAGAAGGTCCATCGTATACTGTAAAGCTGCAATGGTGCACAGAAAATAAAACTGGTCTCCAAGGAAAAGCTCAAAGCTAACCACAAACAATGAGAAGGGTCAGTCTTCTTGTTTCTTGTCGGCACTGTGCCATCTGAATTAAATCCCGACGCAATATCTGTGTTTCAGCTTCACTGTGAGGGTCCATCGGATAGAGTAAAGCTGCATTGGTGCATCGGAAAATAATTCTGGTCTCCCAGAAAACGCCCAAAGCAAACAACAAACAATGAGAGGAGTCAGTCTTCTTGATCTTAAGTCGGCATTGTGCCATTTGAATTAAATCCCGACGCAATTTCTGTGTCTTTTCGTCAACGTAAAGGGACATCGGATACAGTAAAGCTGCATTGGTGCATCGGAATATAATACTGGTCTCCCAGGAAACGCTCAGAGCAAACCATAAACAATGAGAATAGTCCGTCTTCTTGAACTTAAGTCGGCATTGTGCCATTTGAATTTAATCCCGACGCAATTTCTGTGTCTCATCGTCAATGTGAAGGTCCATCGTATACTGTAAAGCTGCAATGGTGCACAGAAAATAAAACTGGTCTCCAACGAAAAGCTCAAAGCTAACCACAAACAATGAGAAGAGTCAGTCTTCTTGTTTCTTGTCGGCATTGTGCCATTTGAATTAAATCCCGACGCAATATCTGTGTTTCAGCGTCACTGTGAGGGTCCATCGGATAGAGTAAAGCTGCATTGGTGCATCGGAAAATAATACTGGTCTCCCAGGAAACACTCAAAGCAAACCACAAACAATGAGAGGGGTCAGTCATCTTGTACTTAAGTCGGCATTGTGCCATTTGAATTAAATCCCGACGCAATTTCTGTGTCTCATCGTCAATGTGAAGGTCCATCGTATACTGTAAAGCTGCAATGGTGCACAGAAAATAAAACTGGTCTCCAAGGAAAAGCTCAAAGCTAACCACAAACAATGAGAAGGGTCAGTCTTCTTGTTTCTTGTCGGCATTGTGCCATTTGAATTGAATCCCGACGCAATATCTGTGTTTCAGCTTCACTGTGAGGGTCCATCGGATAAAGCTGCATTGGTGCATCGGAATATAATACTGGTCTCCCAGGAAACACTCAAAGCAAACCACAAACAGTGAGAGAAGTCAGTCTTCTTGTTTCTTGTTGCCATTGTGCCGTTTGAATTAAATCCCGACACAAATTCTGTGTTTCTTCGTCACTGTGACGGTCCATCGGATACTGTAAAGCTGCATTGGTTCATCGGAATATAATACTGGTCTCCCAGGAAACACTCAAAGCAAACCACAAACAGTGAGAGGGGTCAGTCATCTTGTACTTAAGTCGGCATTGTGCCATTTGAATTAAATCCCGACGCAATTTCTGTGTTTATCGTCGATGTAAAGGTCCATCGGATACAGTAAAGCTACATTTGTGCATCGGAAAGTAATACTGGTCTCCCGGAAAACGCTCAGAGCAAACCACAAACAATGAGAATAGTCAGTCTTCTTAAAACTTAAGTCGGCATTGTAGCATTTGAATTATATCAGGACGCAATATCTGTGTTTCAGCGACACTGTGAGGGTCCATCGGATAGAGTAGAGCTGCATTGGTGCATCAGAAAATAATTCTGGTTTCCCAGGAAACACTCAAAGCAAACCACAAACAATGAGATGAGTCAGTCTTCTTGTTTCTTGTCGGCATTGTGCCATTTGAATTAAATCCCGACTTCATTTCTGTGCTTCATCGTCAATGTGAAGGTCCGTCGGATACTGTAAAGCTGCATTGGTGCGTCGGAAAATAATTCTAGTCTGCCAGAAAACGCTCAATGCAAACCACAAACAATGAGAGGAGTCAGTCTTCTTGAACGTAAGTCGGCATTGTGCCATTTGAATTAAATCGCGACGCAATTTCTGTGTCTTATCGTCAATGTAAAGGGCCATCGGATACAGTAAAGCTGCATTGGTGTATCGGAATCTAGTACTGGTCTCCCAGGAAATACTCAGAGAGAACCACAAGCAAAGAGAATAGTCAGTCTTCTTGATCTTAAGCTTTCATTGTGCCATTTGATTTAAATCCCGACGCAACTTCTGTGTTTCATCGTCAATGTGAAAGTCCATCGGATACTGTAAAGCTGAATTGGTGCATCGGAAAATAATTCTGGTCTCCCAGAAAACGATCAAAGCAAACCATAAACAATGAGAGGAGTCAGTCTTCATGAACTTAAGTCGGCATTGTGCCATTTGAATTAAATCCCGACGCAATGTCTGTGTGTCATCGTCAATGTGAAGGTCCATCGGATACAGTAAAGCTGCATTAGTGCATCGGAAAATAATACTGGTCTCCCAGGAAACGCTCAAAGCAAACCACAAACAATAAGAAGAGTCAGTCTTCTTGAACGTAAGTCGGCATTGTGCCAATTGAATTAAATCCCGACGCAATTTCTGAGTTTCATCGCAAATGTGAAGGTCCATCGGATACTGTAAAGCTGCATTGGTGCATCGGAAAATTATACTGGTCTCCCAGGAAAAGCTCAAAGCTAACCACAAACAATGAGAAGAGACAGTCTTGTTGTTTCTTGTCGGCATTTTTCCATTTGAATTAAATGGCGACGCAATTTCTGTGTTTCAGCGTCACTGTAATGGTCAATGGGATACTGTAAAGCTGCATTGGTGCATCGGAAAATTATACTGGTCTCCCAGGAAAAGCTCAAAGCTAACCACAAACAATGAGAGGAGACAGTCTTGTGGTTTCTTGTCAGCACTGTTCCATTTAAACTAAATGGCGACGCAATTTCTGTGTTTCAGCGTCACTGTAATGGTCAATCGGATAGAGTAAAGCTGCATTGGTACATCAGAATATAATACTAGTCTCCCAGGAAAAGCTCAAAGCTAACCACAAACAATGAGAAGAGACAGACTTGTTGTTTCATGTCGGCATTGTGCCATTTGAATTAAATCCCGACGCAATTTCTGTGTCTTATCGTCAACGTAAAGGGACATCGGATACAGTAAAGCTGCATTGGTGCATCGGAATATAATACTGGTCTCCCAGGAAACGCTCAGAGCAAACCATAAACAATGAGAATAGTCCGTCTTCGCGAACTTAAGTCGGCATTGTGCCATTTGAATTTAATCCCGACGCAATTTCTGTGTCTCATCGTCAATGTGAAGGTCCATCGTATACTGTAAAGCTGCAATGGTGCATAGAAAATAAAACTGGTCTCCAAGGAAAAGCTCAAAGCTAACCACAAACTATGAGAAGAGTCAGTCTTCTTGTTTCTTGTCTTCATTGTGCCATTTGAATTAAATCCCGGCGCAATTTCTGTGTCTTATCGTCAACGAAAAGGGTAATCGGATACAGTAAAGCTGCATTGGTGCATTGGAATATAATACTGGTCTCCCAGGAAACACTCAAAGCAAACCACAAACAGTGAGAGAAGTCAGTCTTCTTGTTTCTTGTCGCCATTGTGCCGTTTGAATTAAATCCCGACACAAATTCTTTGTTTCTTCGTCACTGTGACGGTCCATCGGATACTGTAAAGCTGCATTGGTTCATCGGAATATAATACTGGTCTCCCAGGAAACACTCAAGGCAAACCACAAACAATGAGAGGGGTCAGTCATCTTGTACTTAAGTCGGCATTGTGCCATTTAAATTAAATCCCGACGCAATTTCTGTGTTTTATCGTCGATGTAAAGGTGCATCGGATACAGTAAAGCTGCATTTGTGCATCGGAATGTAATACTGGTCTCCCGGGAAACGCTCAGAGCAAACCACAAACAATGAGAATAGACAGTCTTCTTAAAACTTAAGTCAGCATTGTAGCATTTGAATTATATCAGAACGCAATATCTGTGTTTCAGCGTCACTGTGAGGGTCCATCGGATAGAGTAAAGCTGCGTTTTTGCATTGGAAAATAATACTGGTCTCCCATGAAACGCTCAAATCTAACCACAAACAATGAGATGAGTCAGTCCTCTTGTTTCTTGTCGGCATTGTGCCATTTGAATTATATCCCGAAGCAATTTATGTGTGTCAGCGACACTGTGAGGGTCCATCGGATAGAGTAAAGCTGCGTTTTTGCATTGGAAAATAATACTGGTCTCCCATGAAACGCTCAAATCTAACCACAAACAATGAGATGAGTCAGTCCTCTTGTTTCTTGTCGGCATTGTGCCATTTGAATTATATCCAGAGGCAATTTCTGTGTTTCAGCGTCACTGTGAGGGTCCATCAGATAGAGTAAAGCTGCATTGGTGCATCGGAAAATAATACTGGTCTCCCAGGAAACGCTCAAAGCTAACCACAAACAATGAGAAGAGTCAGTTTTCTTGTTTCTTGTCGGCATTGTGCATTTGAATTAAATCCCGACGCAATTTCTGCGTTTCAGCGTCAGTGTGAGGTTCCATCGGATAGAGTAAAGCTGCATTTTTGCATCGGAAAAAAATACTGGTCTCCCAGGAAACACTCAAAGCAAACCACAAACAATGAGAATAGTCAGTGTTCTTGTTTCTTGTCGTCATTGTCCCTTTGGAATTGAATCCCGACTCAATTTCTGTGTTTCAGCGTCACTGTGAGGGTCCATCGGACAGAGTAAAACTGCATTGGTGAATCGGAATTTAATACTGGTCTCCGAGGAAACACTCAGAGCAAACCACAAACAATGAGAATGGTCCGTCTTCTTATTTCTTGTCGGCATTGTGCCATTTGAATTAAATCCCGACTTCATTTCTGTGCTTCATCGTCAATGTGAAGGTCCGTCGGATACTGTAAAGCTGCATTGGTGCGTCGGAAAATAATTCTAGTCTGCCAGAAAACGCTCAATGCAAACCACAAACAATGAGAGGAGTCAGTCTTCTTGAACGTAAGTCGGCATTGTGCCATTTGAATTAAATCGCGACGCAATTTCTGTGTCTTATCGTCAATGTAAAGGGCCATCGGATACAGTAAAGCTGCATTGGTGTATCGGAATCTAGTACTGGTCTCCCAGGAAATACTCAGAGAGAACCACAAGCAAAGAGAATAGTCAGTCTTCTTGATCTTAAGCTTTCATTGTGCCATTTGATTTAAATCCCGACGCAACTTCTGTGTTTCATCGTCAATGCGAAAGTCCATCGGATACTGTAAAGCTGAATTGGTGCATCGGAAAATAATTCTGGGCTCCCAGAAAACGATCAAAGCAAACCACAAACAATGAGAGAAGTCAGTCTTCATGAACTTAAGTCGGCATTGTGCCATTTGAATTAAATCCCGACGCAATGTCTGTGTGTCATCGTCAATGTGAAGGGCCGTCGGATACTGTAAAGCTGCATTAGTGCATCGGAAAATAATACTGGTCTCCCAGGAAACGCTCAAAGCAAACCACAAACAAAGAGAAGAGTCAGTCTTCTTGAACGTAAGTCGGCATTGTGCCAATTGAATTAAATCCCGACGAAATTTCTGAGTTTCATCGTCAATGTGAAGGGCCATCGGATACTGTAAAGCTGCATTAGTGCATCGGAAAATTATACTGGTCTCCCAGGAAAAGCTCAAAGCTAACCACAAACAATGAGAAGAGACAGTCTTGTTGTTTCTTGTCGGCATTGTTCCATTTGAAATAAATGGCGACGCAATTTCTGTGTTTCAGCGTCACAGTAATGGTCAATAGGATAGAGAAATGCTGCATTGGTGCATCGGAATATAATACTGGTCTCCCAGGAAAAGCTCAAAGCTAACCACAAACAATGAGAAGAGACAGACGTGTTGTTTCATGTCGGCATTGTGCCATTTGAATTAAATCCCGACGCAATATCTGTGATTCATCGTGACTGTGAGGGTCCATCGGATAGAGTAAAGCTGCATTGCTGCATCGGAATATAATACTGGTCTCCCAGGAAACGCTCAGAGCAAACCGCAAACAATGAGAAGGGTCAGTCTTCTTGTTTCTTGTCGGCACTGTGCCATCTGAATTAAATCCCGACGCAATATCTGTGTTTCAGCGTCACTGTGAGGGTCCATCGGATAGAGTAAAGCTGCATTGGTGCATCGGATAATATTTCTGGTCTCCCAGAAAACGCTCAAAGGAAACCACAAACAATAAGGGGAGTCAGTACTCTTGAACTTAAGTCGGCATTGGGCCATTTGAATTAAATCCCGACGCAATTTCTGTGTCTTATCGTCAACGTAAAGGGACATCGGATACAGTAAAGCTGCATTGGTGCATCGGAATATAATACTGGTCTCCCAGGAAACGCTCAGAGCAAACCATAAACAATGAGAATAGTCCGTCTTCTTGAACGTAAGTCGGCATTGTGCCATTTGAATTTAATCCCGACGCAATTTCTGTGTCTCATCGTCAATGAGAAGGTCCATCGTATACTGTAAAGCTGCAATGGTGCATAGAAAATAAAACTGGTCTCCAAGGAAAAGCTCAAAGCTAACCACAAACAATGATAAGAGTCAGTCTTCTTGTTTCTTGTCTTCATTGTGCTATTTGAATTAAATCCCGACGCAATTTCTGTGTCTTATCGTCAACGTAAAGGGTAATCGGATACAGTAAAGCTGCATTGGTGCATTGGAATACAATACTGGTCTCCCAGGAAACACTCAAAGCAAACCACAAACAGTGAGAGAAGTCAGTCTTCTTGTTTCTTGTCTTCATTGTGCCATTTGAATTAAATCCCGAAGCAATTTCTGTGTATCAGCGACACTGTGAGTGTCCATCGGATAGAGTAAAGCTGCGTTTTTGCATTGGAAAATAATACTGGTCTCCCAGGAAACGCTCAAATCTAACCACAAACAATGAGATGAGTCAGTCCTCTTGCTTCTTGTCGGCATTGTGCCATTTGAATTATATCCCGAAGCAATTTCTGTGTTTCAGCGTCACTGTGAGGGTCATCGGATAGAGTAAAGGCGCATTGGTGCATCGGAAAATAATACTGGTCTCCCAGGAAACGCTCAAAGCTAACCACAAACAATGAGAAGAGTCCGTTTTCTTGTTTCTTGTCGGCATTGTGCATTTGAATTAAATCCCGACGCAATTTCTGCGTTTCAGCGTCACTGTGAGGGTCCATCGGATAGAGTAAAGCTGCATTTTTGCATCGGAAAAGAATACTGGTCTCCCAGGAAACACTCAAAGCAAACCACAAACAAAGAGAATAGTCAGTCTTCTTGTTTCTTGTCGTCATTGTCCCATTGGAATTGAATCCCGACTCAATTTCTGTGTATCAGCGTCACTGTGAGGGTCCATCGGACAGAGTAAAACTGCATTGGTGAATCGGAATTTAATACTGGTCTCCGAGGAAACACTCAGAGCAAACCACAAACAATGAGAATGGTCCGTCTTCTTACTTCTTGTCGGCATTGTGCCATTTGAATTACATCCCGACGCAATTTCTGTGTTTCATCGTCAATGTGAAGGTCCATCGGATACTGTAAAGCTGCATTGGTGCATCGGAAAAGAATACTGGTTTCCCAGGAAACGCTCAAAGCAAACTACAAACAATGAGAAGAGTTAGCCTTCTTGTTTCTTATCGGCATTGTGTCATTTGAGTTAAATCCCGACGCAATTTCTGTGTTTCAGCGTCACTGTGAGGGTCCATCGGATAGAGTAAAGCTGCATTGGTGCATCGGAATCTAATACAGGTCTCCCAGGAAACACTCAAAGCAAACCACAATCAATGAGAAGAGTCGGTCTTCTTGTTTCTTGTCGGCATTGTGTCATTTGAATTAAATCCCGACGCAATTTCTGTGTTTCAGCATCACTGTGAGGGTCCATCGGATAGAGTAAAGCTGCATTGGTTCATCGGAATCTAATACTGGTGTCCCAGGAAACACTCAAAGCTAACCACAAACAATGAGACGAGTCAGTCTTCTTGTTTCTTGTCGGCATTGTGCCATTTGAATTAAAACCCGACGCAATTTCTGTGTTTCAGCGTCACTGTGAGGGTCCATCGGATAGAGTAAAGCTGCATTGCTGCATCGGAATATAATACTGGTCTCCCAGGAAACACTCAAAGCAAACAACAAACAATTAGAGGGGTCAGTCTTCTGGTACTTAAGTTGGCATTGTGCCATTTGAATTAAATCCCGACGAAATATCTGTGTTTCAGCGTCACTGTGAGGGTCCATCGGATAGAGTAAAGCTGCATTGCTGCATCGGAATATAATACTGGTCTCCCAGGAAACACACAAAGCAAACAACAAACAATGAGAGGGGTCGGTCTTCTGGTACTTAAGTCAGCATTGTGCCATTTGAATTAATTCCCGACTCAGTTTCTGTGTTTCAGCGTGTTTGTGGGGGTCCTTCGTACAGAGTAAAGCTGCATTGGTGCATCGGAATCTAATACTGGTCTCCCAGGAAATACTCAAAGCAAACCACAAACGATGAGAAGAGTCAGTCTTCTTGTTTCTAGTCGTCATTGTGCCATTTGAATTAAATCCCGGCGTAATATCTGTGTTTCAGCATCACTGTGAGGGTCCATCGGAAAGAGTAAAGCTGCATTGGTGCATCGGAATCTAATACTGGTCTCCCAGGAAACACTCAAAGCAAACCACAATCAATGACAAGAGTCGGTCTTCTTGTTTGTAGTCGGCATTGTGCCATTTGAATTAAATCCAGACGCAATTTCTGTGTTGCAGCGTCACTGTGAGGGTCCATCGGATAGAGTAAAGCTGCATTGGTTCATCGGAATTTAATACTGGTCTCCCAGGATTCACTCAAAGCTATCCACAAACAATGAGGAGAGTTAGTCTTCTTGTTTCTTGTCGGCATTGTGCCATTTGAATTTAATCCCGACGCAATTTCTGTGTTTCAGCGTCACTGTGAGGGTCCGTCGGATAGAGTAAAACTGCATTGCTGCGTCAGAATATAATAGTGGTCTCCCAGTAAACACTCAAAGCAAACAACAAACAATGAGAGGGGTCAGTCTTCTGGTACTTAAGTCGGCATTGTGCCATTTGAATTAAATCCCGGCGCAATTCCTGTGTTTCCGCGTCACTGGGAGGTTCCATCGGATAGAGTAAAGCTGCACTGATGCATCGGAATATAATACTGGTCTCCCAGGAAACACTCAAAGCAAACAACAAACAATGAGAGGGGTCAGTCTTCTGGTACTTAAGTCGGCAATGTGCCATTTGAATTAAATCCCGACGCAATTCTGTGTTTCATTGTGAATGTTAAGGTCCATCGGATACAGTGAATCTGCATTGGTGCATCGGAATCAAATACTGGTCTCCCTGGAAACGCTCAAAGCAAACCACATACAATAAGAAGAGTCAGTCTTCTTGTACTTAAGTCGGCGTTGTGCCATTTGAATTTAATCCCAGCGCAATTTCTGTGTTTCATCGTCAATGTGAATGCCCATCAGATACAGTAATGCTGCATTGGTGCATCGGAATCAAATACTGGTCTCCCTGGAAACGCTCAAAGCAAACCACAAACAACAAGAAGAGTCAGTCTTCTTGTACGTAAGTCGGAAGTGTGGCATTTGTATTAAATCCCAACGCAATTTCAGTGTTTCATCGTCAATGCGAAGGTCCATCGGTTACAGTAAAGCTGAATTGTTGCATCGGAAACTAATACTGGTCTCCAAGGGAACGCTCAAAGCTAACCATAAACAATGGCAAGAGTCAGGCTTCTTGTACTTAAGTCGGCATTGTGCCATTAGAATTAAATCGCAACGCAATTTCTGTGTATCATCGTCAATGTGAAGGTCCATCGGTTACAGTAAAGCTGCATTAGTGCATCGGAATCGAATATTGGTCTCGCTGGGAACGCTCAAAGCAAACCACAAATAATGAGAGGGGTCAGTCTTCTTCTACCTAAGTCGGCATTGTGCCATTTGTATTAAATCAAGACGCAATTTCAGTGTCTCATCGTCCATGTTAAGGTCCATCGGATACAGTAAAGCTGCATTGGTGCATGGGAATCTAATACTGGTCTCCCAGGATACGCTCAAAGCAAACCACAAACAATAAGACGAGTCAGTCTTCTTGTTTCTTTTCGGCATTGTGCCATTTGAATTAAATCCCGACGCCATTTCTGTGTTTCATCGTCAATGTGAAGGTCCATGGGATACAATAAAGGTGGATTGGTGCATCGGAACCTAATACTGGTCTCCCAGGAAACGCTCATAGCAAATCACAAACAATGAGATGAGTCAGTCTTCTTGTTCCTTGTCGGCAATGTGGAATTTTAATTAAATTCCAACGGAATTTCTGTGTTTCATCGTCAATGTTAAGCTCCATCGGATACAGTAAGGCTGCATTGGTGCATCGGAATCTAATACTGGTCACCCCGGAAACGCTCAAAGGAAACCACAAACAATGAGAAGCGTCAGTCTTCTTGTACTTAAGTCGTCATTGTTCCATTTGAAATAAATCCCGACGCAATTTCTGCGTTTCGTCGTCAATGAGAAGGTCCACCGGATACGGTAAAGCAGCATTTGTGCAACGGAATCTGATACTGGTCTCCCAGGGAACGCTCAAAGCAAACCACAAACAATGAGAAGCGTCAGTCTTCTCGTACTTAAGCCTGCATTGTGCCATTTGAATCAAATCCAGACGCAATTCGGTGTTTCATCGTGAATGGGAAGGTCCATCGGATACGGTAAAGCTGCATTGGTGCGTCCGAATCTAATACTGGTCTAACAGGAAAGGCTCAAAGCAAACCACAAACAACGTGAAGAGTCAGTCTTCTTGAACTTATGTCGGCATTGTGACATTTGAATTAAATCCCGACGCAATTTCAGTGTTTCATCGTTAATGTGAAGGACCATCGGATACAATAAAGCTGCATTGGTGCATCGGAATCAAATACTGGTCTCCCAGGAGACCCTCAAAGCAAACCACAAACAATGAGAAGAATCAGTCTTCTTGTTTCTTGTCGGCATTGTGCGATTTGATTTAAATTGCGACGCAATGTATGTGTTTCAACGTCAATGCGGAGGTCCATCGGATACAGTAAGGCTGCATTGGAGCATCGTAATCAAATACTGGTCTCCCAGGAAACGCTCGAAGCAAACCACAAACGGTGGGCAGAGTCAGTCTTCTTGTTCCTTGTCGGCATTGTGCCATTTGAATTAAATCCCGACGCCATTTCTGTGTTTCTTCGTCAATGTGAAGTTCCTTCGGATACAGTAAACCTGCATTGGTGCATCGGAATCTAATACTGGTCTCCTAGAAAACGCTCTAAGCAAACCACAAACAATAAGAAGAGTGAGTCGTCTTGTACCTTGTCGGCATGTGCCATTTGAATTAAATCCCGACGCAATATCTGTGTTTCATCGTCATTGTGAAGATCCATCGGATACAGTAAAGCTGCAGTGGTGCAACGGAATCAAATACTGGTCTTCCAGGAAACGCTCAAAAAACAACAAATAATGAGTAGAGACAGTTTTCTGGTAATTTAGTCGGCATTGTGCCATTTGAATTGAATCCCGTCGCAAATTCTGTTTCTCTTCATCAATGCCAATGTCCATCAGATGCAGTAATGCTGCATCGGTGCATCGGAATCAAATACTGGTCTCCCATGAAACCCTCAAAGCAAACCACAATCAATGAGAAGCGTCAGTCTTCTTGTACTTGAGTCGCCATTGTGCCATTTGAACTAAATCCCGATGCAATTTCTGTGTATCATCGTCAATGTGAAGGTCCATCGGATACAGTGAAGCTGCATTAGTGCATCGGAATCTAATATTGGTCTAACAGGAAACGCTCAAAGCAAACCACAAATAATGGGAGGGGTCAGTCTTCTTGTACTTAAGTCGGGATTGTGCCATTTGAATTAAATGCCGACGCAATGTCTGTCTTCCATCGTCAGTGTGAAGATCCATCTGATACAGTAAGGCTGCATTGGTGCATCGGAATCTAGTACTGGTCTCCCAGGAAACGCTCAAAGCAAACTACAAACAATGAGAAGAGTAAGTCTTTTTGTACTTAAGTCGGCATTGTGCTATTTGAATTCATCCCGACGCCATATCTGTGTTTCATCGTCATTGTGAAGGTCCATCGGATACAGTAAAGCTGCAATGGTGCTACGGAATCAAATACTGGTCTCCCAGGAAACGCTCAAATTAAACCACTAATGATGAGTAGAGTCAGTCTTCTTGTACTTAAGTCGGCATTTTGCCATTTGAATTTTCTCCCGGTGCAAATTCTGTGTTTCATCGTCAATGTCAATGTCCATCAGATGCAGTAATGCTGCAATGCTGCATCGGAATCAAATACTGGTACCCCATGAAACCCTCAAAGCGAACCACAATCAATGAGAAGCGTCAGTCTTCTTGTACTTAATTCGGCATTTTGCCATTTGAATTAAATCCCGACGCAATTTCTGTGTTTCATCGTCAATGTGAAGGTCCATCGGATACAGTAAAGCGGCATTGGTGCATCGGAATCTAATACTGGTCTCCCTGGATCGCTCAAAGCAAGCACCAAACAATGGGAAGAGTCAGTCTACTTGCTCCTTGTTGGCATTGTGCAATTTGAATTAAATTCCGACACAATTTCTATGTTTCATCGTCAATGTGAAGGTCCGTCGAATACAGGAAGGCTGCATTGGTGCATCGGAATCTAATACTGGTCTCCCAGGAAACCCTCAAAGCATCGTGATATTTGAATTCAATCTCGACGCAATATCTGTGTTTCTTCGTCAATGTGAAGGTCCATCGGATACAGTAAGGCTGCATTGGTGCATCGGAATCAAATACTGGTCACCCAGGTAACGCTCAAAGCAAACCACAAACAATGAGAAGAGTAAGTCTTTTTGTACTTAAGTCGGCACTGTGTCATTTGAATTCAATCCCGACGCAATTTGTGTGTTTCATCGTCAATGTGAAGTTCCATCGGATACAGTAAAGCTGCATTGGTGCATCGGAATATAATACTGGTCTCCCAGGAAACGCTCAAACAAACCACAAACAATGAGAAGCGTCAGTCTTCTCGTACTAATGTCTACATTGTGCCATTTGAATCAAATCCCGACGCAATTCCGTGTTTCATCGTGAATGGGAAGGTCCATCGGATACAGTAAAGCTGCATTTTTGCGTCCGAATCTAATACTGGTCTAACAGGAAACGCTCAAGGCAAACCACAAACAACGAAAAGAGTCAGTCTCCTTGTACTTAAGTAGGCATTGTGCCATTTGAATTAAATCCCGACGCAATTTCAATGTTTCATCGTTATTGTGAAGGACCATCGGGTACAGTAAAGCTGCATTGGTGCATCGGAATCAAATACTGGTCTCCCAGGAGTCGCTCAAAGCAAACCACAAACAATGAGAAGAATCAGTCTTCTTGTTTCTTGTCGGCATTGTGCCATTTGAATTAAATTGCGTCGCAATATCTGTGTTTCATCGTCAATGCGGAGGTCCATCGGATACAGTAAGGCTGCATTGGTGCATCGTAATCTAATACTGGTCTCCCAGGAAACGCTCGAAGCAAACCACAAACAGTGAGTAGAGTCTGTGTTATTGTTCCTTTTCGGCATTGTGCCATTTGAATTAAATCCCGACGCCATTTCTGTGTTCCATCGTCGATGTGAAGTTCCTTCGGATACAGTAAAGCTGCATTGGTGCATCGGAATCTAATACTGGTCTCCCAGGAAACGCTCAAAGCAAACCACAAAAATAAGATGTGTCTGTCGTCTTGTACCTTGTCGGCATTGTGCCATTTGAATTAATCCGGGCGCAAATTCTGTGATTCATCGTCAATGTTAATGTCCATCAGATGCAGTAATGCTGCATTGGTGCATCGGAATCAAATACTGGTCTCCCATGAAACCCTCAAAGCATACCACAATCAATGAGAAGCGTCAGTCTTCTTGTACTTGAGTCGGCATTGTGCCATTTGAACTAAATCCCGATGCAATTTCTGTGTATCATCGTCAATGTGAAGGTCCATCGGATACAGTAAAGCTGCATTAGTGCTTCGGAACCTAATATTGGTATCCCAGGAGACGCACAAAGCAAACCACAAGTAATGAGAGGGGTCAGTCTTCTTTTACGTAAGTCACTATTGTGCCATTTGAATTAAATCCCGACGCAATTTCTGTGTTTCATCGTCAATGTGAAGGTCCATCGGATTCAGTAAAGCAGCATTGGTGCATCGGAACCTAATACTGGTCTCCCAGAAAACGCTCAAAGCAAATCACAAACAATTAGATGGGTCAGTCTTCTTGTTCCTTGTCGGCAATGTGCCATTTGAATTAAATTCAGACGGAAATTCTGTGTTTCATCGTCAGTGTGAAGATCCATCGGATACAGTAAGGCTGCATTGGCGCATCGGATTCTAACACAGGTCTCCCAGGAAACGCTCAAAGCAAACCACAAACAATGAGAAGAGTAAGTCTTTTTGTACTTAAGTCGGCATTGTGCCATTTCAATTCAGTCCCGACGCAATATCTGTGTTTCATTGTCATTGTGAAGGTCCAGCGGATACAGTAAAGCTGAAATGCTGCATCGGAATCAAATACTGGTCTCCCAGGAAACGCTCAAAGCAAACCACAAACAATGAGAAGCGTCAGTCTTCTCGTACTTAAGTACGCATTGTGCCATTTGAATCAAATCCCGACGCAATTATGTGTTTCATCGTGAATGGGAAGGTCCTTCGGATACAGTAAAGTTGCATTGGTGCGTCCGAATCTAATACTGGTCTACAGGAAACGCTCAAAGCAAAACACAAACAACGAGAAGAGTCAGTCTTCATGTACTTAAGTCGGCATTGTGCCTTTTGAATTAAATCCCGACGCAATATTGTTTCATCGTCAATGTGAAGGTCCATCGAATACAGTAAAGCTGAATTGGTGCATTGGAAACTAATACTGGTCTCCCAGGAAACGCTCAAAGTTAAACACAAACAATGGCAAGAGTCAGGCTTCTTGTACTTAAGTCGGCATTCTGCCATTTGAATTAAATTCCGACGCAATTTCTGTGTTTTATCGTCAATGTGAAGGTCCATCGGATACAGTAAACCTGCAATGGTGCATCGGAATCTGATACTGGTCTCCCAAGAAACGCTCAACGCAAACCACAAACAATGAAATGAGTCAGTCTTCTTGTACTTATTTCGGCATTGTGCCGTTTGAATTAAATCCCGGAGCAATTTATGTGTTTCATCGGCAATGTGAAGGTCCATCGGATACAGTAAAGCTGGATTGGTGCGTCGGAATCTAATACAGGTCTATCAGGGAACGCCCAAAGCAAACCACAAACAATGAGAAGCGTCAGGCTCTTCGTACTTAAGTCCGCATTGTGCCATTTGAATCAAATCCCGACGCAATTCTGTGTGTCATGGTGAATGGGAAGGTCCATCGGATACAGCAAAGCTGCATTGGTGCGTCCGAATCTAATACTGGTCTAACAGGAAACGCTCAAAGCAAACCACAAACAACGATAAGAGTCAGTCTTCTTGTACTTCAGTCAGCATCGTGCCATTTGAATTAAATCCCGACGCAATCTCAGTGTTTCATTGTCACTGTGAAAGACCATCGGATACAGTAAAGCTGCTTTGGTGCATCGTAATCAAAAACTGATCTCCCACGAAACGCTCAAAGCAAACCACAAACAATAAGAAGAGGCGTCTTCTTGTACCTTGTCGGCATTGTGCCAATTGAATTAAATCCCGACGCAATATCTTTGTTTCATCGTCATTGTGAAGGTCCATCGGATACAGTTTAGCTGCAATGTGCAACGGAATCAAATACTGGTCTCCCAGGAAACTCTCCAAGCGAATCACAAATAATGAGTCAGTCTTCTTGTATTTAAGTCGGCATTGTGCCATTTGAATTTAATCCCGGCGCAAATTCTGTGTTTCATCGTCAATGTGAATGTCCATCAGATACAGTAAAGATGCATTGGTGCATCGGAAACTAATACTGGTCTCCCAGGAAACGCTTAAAGCTAACCACAAACAATGAGATGAGTCAGGCTTCTTGTACTTACGTCGGCATTGTGCCGTTAGAATTAAATCCCAACGCAATATCTGTGTTTCATCGTCAATGTGAAGGTCCATCGGATACAGTAAAGCTGCATTGGTGCACCGGAATCTAAAACTGATCTCCCATGAAACGCTCAAAGCAAACCACAAACAATGACATGAGTCAGTCTTCTCGTAGTTAAGTCGTCATTGTGCCATTTGAATTAAATCCCGATTCAATTTCTGTGTTTTATCGTCAATGTGAAGGTCCATCGGATTCAGTAAAGCTGCATTGCTGCATCGGAACCTAATACTGGTCTCCCAGGAATCGCTCAAAGCAAACCACAAACAATGAGAAGAATCAGTATTCTGGTTAGTTGTTGGCATTGTGCCATTTGAGTTAAATTGCGACGCAATATCTGTGTTTCATCGTAAATGTGGAGGTCCATCGGATACATTAAGGCTCCAATGGTGCATCGTAATCTAATACTGGTCTCCCAGGAAACGCTCGAAGCAAACCACAAACAGTGAGAAGAGTCAGTCTTCTTGTTCCATGTCGGCATTGTGCCATTTCAATTAAATCCCGACGCAATTTCTGTGTTTGATGGTCAATGTGAAGGTCCATCGGATACAGCAAAGCTGCATTGGTGCGTCCGAAAATAATACTCGTCTAACAGGAAACGCTCAAAGCAAACGACGAACAACGATAAGAGTCAGTCTTCTTGTACTTAAGTCGGCATTGTGCCATTTGAATTAAAACCCGAGGCAATTTCTGTGTTTCATCGTCAATGAGTAGGTCCTCGGATACAGTAAAGCAGCATTGGTGCAACGGAATCTGATACTGGTATCCCACGAAACTCTCAAAGCAAACCACAAACAATGACATGAGTCTTTCTTCTTGTACCTAATTCGCCATTTTTCTATTTGAATTAAATCCCGACGCAATTTCTGTGTTTCATCGTCAATGTGAAGGCCCATCGGATACAGTAAAGCTGCATTGGTGCATCGGAATCTACTACTGGTCTCCCAGGAAACGCTCAAAGCAAACCACAAACAATGAGAAGCGTCAGTCTTCTCGTACTTAAGTCCGCATTGTGCCATTTGAATCAAATCCCGACGCAATTATGTGTTACATCGTGAATGGGAAGGTCCTTCAGATACAGTAAAGTTGCATTGGTGCGTCCGAATCTAATACTGGACTACAGGAAACGCTCAAAGCAAAACACAAACAACGAGAAGAGTCAGTCTTCTTGTACTTAAGTCGGCATTGTGCCTTTTGAATTAAATCCCGACGCAATTTCTGTGTTTCATCGTCAATGTGAAGGTCCATCGAATACAGTAAAGCTGAAGTGGTGCATCGGAAACTAATACTGGGGCTCCCAGGAAACGCTCAAAGCTAAACACAAACAATGGCAAGAGTCAGGCTTCTTGTACTTAAGTCGGCATTCTGCCATTTGAATTAAATCCCGACGCAATTGCTGTATTTTATCCTCAATGTGAAGGTCCATCGGATACAGTAAAGCTGGATTGGTGTGTCGGAATCTAATACTGGTCTCTCAGGGAACGCCCAAAGCAAACCACAAACAATGAGAAGCGTCAGTCTCTTCGTACTTAAGTCCGCATTGTGCCATTTGAATCAAATCCCGACGCAATTCGGTGTGTCATGGTGAATGGCAAAGTCCATCGGATACAGTTGAGCTGCAATGTGCAACGGAATCAAATACTGGTCTCCCAGGAAACTCTCCAAGCGAATCACAAATAATGAGTCAGTCTTCTTGTACTTAAGTCGGCATTGTGCCATTTGAATTTAATCCCGGCGCAAATTCCGTGTTTCATCGTCAATGTGAAGGTCCATCGGATACAGTAAGGCTGCATTGGTGCTTCGGAATCTAATACTGGTCTCCCAGGAAACGCTCAAAGCTAACCACAAACAATGAGAAGAGTAAGTCTTTTTCCTCTTAAGTCGGCATTGCGCCATTTGAATTCAATCCCGACGCAATTTCTGTGTTTCATCGTCAATCTGAAGGTCCATCGGATACAGAAAAGCTGCATTGGTGCTTCGGAATCTAATACTGGTCGCCCAGGAAACGCTCAAAGCAAACCACAAACAATGAGAAGCGTCAGTCTTCTCGTACTTAAGCCAGCATTGTGCCATTTGAATCAAATCCAGACCCAATTCTGTGTTTCATCGTGAATGGGAAGGTCCATCGGATACAGTAAAGCTGCATTGGTGCGCACGAATCTAATACTGGTCTAACAGGAAACGCTCAAAGCAAACCACAAACAACGAGAAGAGTCAATCTTCTGGTTAGTTGTTGGCATTGTGCCATTTGAATTAAATTACGACGCAATACCTGTGTTTCATCGTAAATGTGGAGGTCCATCGGATACATTAAGACTGCAATGGTGCATCGTAATCTAATACTGGTCACCCAGGAAACGCTCGAAGCAAACCACAAACAGTGAGAAGAGTCAGTCTTCTTGTTCCTTGTCGGCACTGTGCCATTTCAATTACATCCCGACGCAATTTCTGTGTTTTATGGTCAATGTGAAGGTCCATCGGATACAGCAAAGCTGCATTGGTGCATCCGAATCTAATACTGGTCTAACAGGAAACGCTCAAAGCAAACCACAAACAACGATAAGAGTCAGTCTTCTTGTTTTTAAGTCGGCATTGTGCCATTTGAATTAAATCCCGAGTAAATTTCTGTGTTTCATCGTCAATGAGTAGGTCCTCGGATACAGTAAAGCAGCATTTGTGAAACGGAATCTGATACTGGTATCCCACGAAACTCTCAAAGCAAACCACAAACAATGACATGAGTCTTTCTTCTTGTACTTAATTCGGCATTTTGCCATTTGAATTAAAACCCGACGCAATTTCTGTGTTTCATCGTCAATCTGAAGGTCCATCGAATACAGTAAAGCTGCATTGGTGCATCGGAATCTAATACTGGGGCTCCCAGGAAACGCTCAAAGCTAAACACAAACAATATCAAGAGTCAGGCTTCTTGTACTTAAGTCGGCATTCTGCCATTTGAATTAAATCCCGACGCAATTTCTGTGTTTTATCGTCAATGTGAAGGTCCATCGGACACAGTAAAGCTGCATTGGTGCATCGGAATCTGATACTGGTCTCCCAAGAAATGCACAACGCAAACCACAAACAATGAAATGAGTCAGTCTTCTTATACTTATTTCGGCATTGTACCATTTGAATTAAATCCCGACGCAATTTCTGTGTTTCATCGTCAATGTGAAGGTCCATCGGATACAGTAAAGCTGGATTGGTGCGTCGGAATCTAATACTGGTCTCTCAGGAAACGCCAAAAGCAAACCACAAACAATGAGAAGCATCAGTCTCTTCGTACTTAAATCCGCATTGTGCCATTTGAATCAAATCCCGACGCAAATCTGTGTTTCATGGCGAATGGGAAGATCCATCGGATACTGCAAAGCTGCATGGTGCGTCCGAATCTAATACTGGTCTAACAGGAAACGCTCAAAGTAAACCACAAACAACGATAAGAGTCAGTCGTCTTGTACTTAAGTCGGCATCGTGCCATTTGAATTAAATCCCGACGCAATTTCAGTGTTTCATTGTCACTGTGAAGGTCCATCGGATACAATAAAGCTGCATTGGTGCATCGGATTCAAATACCGGTCTCCCAGGAAACGCTCAAAGGAAACCACAAACACTGAGAAGCGTCAGTCTTCTTGTACTTAAGTCGTCGTTGTTCCATTTGAAATAAATTCCAACGCAATTTCTGTGTTTCATCGTCAATGTTAAGGTCCATCGCATACAGTAAAGCAGCGTTGGTGCAACGGAATCTGATACTGGTCTCCCATGAAACGCTCAAAGCAAACCACAAACAATGACATGAGCCAGTCTCCTTGTAGTTAAGTCGGCATTGTGCCATTTGAATTAAATCCCGATTCAATTTCTGTGTTTTATCGTCAATGTGAAGATCCATCGGATACAGTAAAGCTGCATTGGGGCATCGGAATCAAATACTGATCTCCCAGGAAACGCTCAAAGGAAACTACAAACAACGAGAAGAGTCAGTGTTCTTGAACTTAAGTCGGCATTGTGACATTTGAATTAAATCCCGACGCAATTTCAATGTTTCATCGTCAATGTGAAGGACCATCGGATACAGTAAAGCTGCATTGGTGCATCGGATTCAAATAATGGTCTCCCAGGAGACCCTCAAAGCAAACCACAAACAATGAGAAGCGTCAGTCTTCTTGTACTTGAGTCGGCACTGTGCCATTTGAACTAAATCCCGATGTAATTTCTGTGTATCATCGTCAATGTGAAGGTCCATCGGATACAGTGAAGCTGCATTAGTGCATCGGAATCTAATATTGGTCTAACAGGAAACGCTCAAAGCAAACCACAAATAATGGGAGGGTCAGTCTTCTTGTTCTTATTCGGGATTGTGCCATTTGAATTAAATGCCGACGCAATTTCTGTGTTTCATCGTCAATGTTAAGGTCCATCAGATTCAGTAAAGCTGCATTGGTGCATCGGAACCTAATACTGGTCTCCCAGGAAACGTTCAAAGCAAACCACATACAATTAGATGGGTCAGTCTCCTTGTTCCTTGTCGGCAATGTGCCGTTTGAATTTAAATCAGACGGAATTTCTGTGTTCCATCGTCAGTGTGAAGATCCATCGCATACAGTAAGGCTGCATTGGATCATCGGAATCTAATACTGGTCTCCCAGGAAACGCTCAAAGCAAACTACAAACAATGAGAAGAGTAAGTCTTTTTGTACTTAAGTCGGCATTGTGCCATTTGAATTCAATCCCGACGCAATATCTGTGTTTCATCGTCATTGTGAAGGTCCATCGGATACAGTAAAGCTGCAATGGTGCAACGGAATCAAATACCGGTCTCCCAGGAAACGCTCAAATCAAACCACAAATAGTGAGTAGAGTCAGTCTTCTTGTACTTAAGTCGGCATGCTGCCATTTGAATTTAATCCCGGCGCAAATTCTGTGTTTCAACGTCAATGTCAATGTCCATCAGATGCAGTAATGATGCATTGCTGCATCGGAATCAAATAGTGGTACCCCATGAAACCCTCAAAGCAAACCACAATCAATGAGAAGCGTCAGTCTTCTTGTACTTGAGTCGGCAATGTGCCATTTGAAATAAATCCCGATGCAATTTCTGTGTATCATCGTCAATGTGAAGGTCCATCGAATACAGTAAAGCTGAATTGGTCCATCGGAAACTAATACTGGTCTCGCAGGAAACGCTCAAAGCTAAACACAAACAATGGCAGGAGTCAGGCTTCTTGTACTTAAGTCGGCATTCTGCCATTTGAATTAAATCCCGACGCAATTTCTGTGTTTTATCGTCAATGTGAAGGTCCATCGGATACAGTAAAGCTGCATTGGTGCATCGGAATCTAATACTGGTCTCCCAGGAAACGTTCAAAGCAAACCACAAAGAATGGGAGGAGTCAGTCGTCTTGTCCTTAAATCGGCATTGTGCCATTTAAGTTAAATCCTGACGCAATGTCTGTGTCTCATCGTCAATGAAAACGTCCATCGGATACAGTAAAGCTGCATTTGTGCGTGGGAATCTAATACTGGTCTCCCAGAAAACGCTCAAAGCAAACCACAAACAATGAGAAGAGTTAGTCTTCTTGTAATTATGTCGGCATTGTGCTATTTGAATTAATTCCCAACGCGATATCGGTGTTTCATCAATGTGAAGGTCGATCGGATACAGTAAAGCTGCATTGGTGCGTCGGAATCTAATACTGGTCTTCAAAGGAAACGCTCAAAGCAAACCACGAACAATGAGATGAGTCGGACTTCTTGTACTTTAGTCGGCATTGTGCCATTTGAAATAAATCCCGTCGAAATTTCTGTGTTTCATCGACAATGGGAAGGTCCGTCGGATACAGTAATTCTGCATTGGTGCATCGGAATCTAATACTGGTCTCCCAGGAAACGTTCAAAGCACACCACAAAGAATGGGAAGAGTCAGTCGTCTTGTCCTTAAATCGGCATTGTGCCATTTCAGTTAAATCCTGACGCAATGTCTGTGTCTCATCGTCAATGAAAACGTCCATCGGATACAGTAAAGCTGCATTTGTGCGTGGGAATCTAATATTGGTCTCCCAGGAAACGCTCAAAGCAAACCACAAGCAATGAGAAGAGTCAGTCTTCTTGTACTTAAGTCGGCATTACGCCATTTGAATAAATTCCCGACGCAATTTCTGTGATTTATCGTCAATGTGGAGGGCCATCGGATACAGTAAAGCTGCATTGGTGCATTGGAAGCAAATACTGGTCTCTCTGGAAACGCTCAATGCAAACCACAAACATTGAGAAGCGTCAGGCAAATTGTACCTTGTTGCAATTGTGCCATTTGAATTAAATCCCGCCGCAACTTCTATGTTTCATCGTCAATGTGAAGGTCCATCGGATAGAGTAAAGCTGCAGTGGTGCATCGGAATCTTCTACAGGTCTCCCAGAAAACGCTTAAAGCAAACCACAAACAATGAGAAGCGTCGGTCTTCTTGTACCTAAGTCGGCATTGTGCCATTTGAATTAAATCCCTACGCAATATCTGTGTGTCTTCGGCAATCTGAAGGTCCATCGGATAGAGTAAAGCTGCATTGGTGCATCAGAATCAGTTACTAGTCTCCCAGAAAACGCTCAAAGCTAACCACATACAATGAGATTAGTCGGTCTTCTTGTACTTAAGTCTGCATTGTGCCATTTGAATTAAATCCCGACGCAATTTTTGTATTTCATCGTCAATGTGAAAGTCCATCCGATACAGTAAAGCTGTATTGGTGCATCGGAATCTAATACTTATCTTCCAGGAAACGCTCAAAGCAAACCACAAATAATTAGAAGAGTCAGTCTTCTTGTAATTATGTCGGCATTGTGCCATTTGAATTAAATCCCGACCCAATATCACTGTTTCATCGTCAATGTGATGGTCCATCGGATACAGTAAAGCGCATTGGTGCATGGGAATCTGATACTGATCTCCGAGGGAATGCTCAAAGCTAACCAAAAGCAATGAGGAGAGTCAGTCTTCTTGTACTTAAGTCGGCATTGTGCCATTTGAAGTAAATCCCGACGCAAATTCTGTGTTTCATCGTAAATGTGAAGATCCATTGGAACAGTAAAGCTGCATTGGTGCATCGGAATCAAATACTGGTCGCCCAGGGAACGCTCAAAGCAAACCACACACAATGAGATGAGTCAGTCTTCTTGTACTTAAGGCGGCGTTGTGCCATTTAAATTAAATCCCACGGAAATTCTGTGTTTCATCGTCAACGTGAAGGTCCAACAGATGCAGTATGGCTGCATTGGTGCATCGGAATCTAATACTGCTCTTCCAGGAAACGCTCAAAGCAAACCACAATTAATGAGAAGAGTCATTCGTCTTGTACTTAAGTCGGCATTGTGCCATTTGAAGTAAATCCGGACCCAATTTCTGTGATTCATCGTCAACGTGAAGGTCCATCCGATACATTAATGCTGCATTGGTGCATCGGAATCAAATACTGGTCTCTCTGGAAACGCTCAATGCAAACCAAAAACATTGAGAAGCGTCAGGCAACTTGTACCTTGTTGGCATTGTGCCATTTGAATTAAATCCCGCTGCAACTTCTATGTTTCATCGTCAATGTGAAGGTCCATCGTATAGAGTATAGCTGCATTGGTGCATCGGAATCAATTACTAGTCTCCCAGAAAAAGCACAAAGCGAACCACATACAATGAGAATAGTCGGTCTTCTTGTACTTTAGTCTGCATTGTGCCATTTGAATTAAATCCCGACGCAATTTCTGTGTTTCTTCGTCAATGTGAAAGTCCATCCGATACAGTAAAGCTGCATTGGTGCATCGGAATCTAATACTGGTCTTCCAGGAAACGCTCAAAGCAAACCACAAATAATTAGAAGAGTCCGTCTTGTTGTACTTATGTCGGCATTGTGCCATTTGAATTAAATCCCCACCCAATATCAGTGTTTCATCGTCAATGTGATGGTCCATCCGATACAGTAAAGCTGCATTGGTGCATGGGAATCTGATACTGATCTCTGAGGGAATGCTAAAAGCTAACCAAAAACCATGAGGAGAGTCAGTCTTCTTGTACTTAAGTCGGCATTGTGCCATTTGAAGTAAATCCCGACGAAATATCTGTGTTTCATCGTCAATGTGAAGGTCCATCGGATATAGTAAAGCAGCATTGGTGCATCGGAATCAAATACTGGTTTCCCAGGAATCGCTCGAAGCAAACCACAAACAATGAGAAGGGTCAGGCTCCTTGTACTTAAGTCGGCATTGTGCCATCTGAAGTAAATCAGGACCCAATTTCTGTGTTTCATCGTCAACGTGAAGGTCCATCCGATACATTAATGCTGCATTGGTGCATCGGAATCAAATACTGGTCTCCCAGGAAACGCTCAAAGCAAAACCACAAAGAATGAGAAGAGTCAGAATTCTTGTACTTAAGTCGTCATTGTGCCATTTGAATAAAATCCCGACGCAATTTCTGTGTTTCATCGTCAATGGAAAGGTCCATCGGATTCAGTAAAGCTGCATTAGTGCATCGGAATCTAATACTGGTCTCCTAGGATACGCTCAAATGAAACCACTAACAATGAGAAGGATCAGTCTTCTTGAACTTAAATGGCCATTGTGCCATATGAATTATATCAAGACGTAATTTCTGTGTTTCATCGTCAATGTGAAGGACCATCGGATACAGTAAAACTGCATTTGTGCATCGGAATCTAATACTGGTCTTCCAGGAAACGCTCAAAGCAAACCACAAACAATGAGAAGAGTTAGTCTTCTTGTACTTAAGGCGGCATTGTGCCATTAGAATTAAAATCCCGACGCAATCTCTGTGTTTCATCATTGTGATTGTTCATTGGATACAGTAAATCTGCATTGGTGCGACGTAATCTAATACTGGTCTCCCAGGAAACGCTCATAGCAACACACAAACAATGAGAAGAGTCAGTCTTCTTGTACTTAAGTCGGCATTGTGCCATTGAAGTAAATCCCGACGCAAATTCTGTGTTTCATCGTCAATGGGAAGGTCCATCGGATACAGTAAAGCTGCATTGGTGCGTCGGAATCAAATACCGGTCACCCAGGAAACGCTCAAAGCAAGCCAGAAACAATGAGAAGAGTCAGTCTTCTTGTACTTAAGTCGGCATTGTGTTATATGAATTAAATCCCGACGCAATATCTGTGTTTCATCGTCAACGTGAAGGTTCATCGGAACGAGTAAAGCTGCAGTGGTGCATCGGAATCTAATACATGTCTCCCAGGAAACGCCCAATGCAAACCACAAACAATGAGTAGAGTCAGTCTACTTGTACTTAAGACGTCATTGTGCCATTTAAATTAAATCCCGACGCAAATTCTGTGTTTCATCGTCAATGTGAAAGTCCATAAATTCCGGTAAGGCTGCATTGGTGCATCGGAATCTAATGCTGGTCTCCCAGGAAATGCTCAAAGCAAACCCCAAGCAATGAGAAGAATCAGTCTTCTTGTACTTAAGTCGGCATTGTGCTATTTGATTTAAATACCGACGCAATATCTGTGTTTCAACGTCAATGTGAAGGTACATCGCATACAGTAGGTCTGCATTGGTGCATCGGAATCAAATACAGGTCTCCCAGGAAACGCTCAAAGCAAACCACAAACAATGAGATGAGTCAATCTTCTTCTACCTTGTCGGGATTGTGCCATTTGAATCAAATCCCGACGAAATATCTGTGTTTCATCGTCAATGTGAAGGTCCATCGGATATAGTAAAGCAGCATTGGTGCATCCGAATGTAATACTGGTCTCCCAGCAAACGATCAAAGCAAACCACAAGCAATGAGAAGAGTCAGTCTTCTTGTACTTAAGTTGCCATTGTGTTATTTGAATTAAATCCCGACCCAATATCTGTGTTTCATCGTCAATGTGATGGTCCATCGGATACAGAAAAGCAGCATTCGTGCATGGGAATCTGATACTGATCTCCCACGAAACGCTCAAAGCAAACCACAAACAATGAGAAGGATCAGTCTTTTTGTACTTATTTCGGCATTGCGCCATTTGAATTAAATCCTGACGCAATTTCTGTGTTTCATCGTCAATGTGAACGTCCATCGCATACAGTAAAGCTGCATTTGTACATTAGAATCGAATACTGATCTCCCAGGAAAAGGTCAAAGCAAACGACAAGCAATGAGTAGAGTCAGTCATCTTGTACGCAAGTCGGCATTGTGCCTTTTGAATTAAATTCCGACGCAATTTCTGTGTTTCATCGTCAATGTAAAGGTCCATCAGATACAGTAAAGCTGCACTGTTGCATTGGAATTTAATTCTGCTACCCAGGAAAGGCTTAAAGCATGCCACAAACAATGAGAAGAGTCAGTCATCTTGTACCTAAGTCGGCATTGTGTCATTTGAACTAAATCCCGACGCAATTTATGTGTTTCATCGTCAATGTGAAGATCCATCGGAACAGTAAAGCTGCATTGGTGCATCGGAATCAAATACTGGTCTCCCAGAGAACGCTCAAAGCAAACCACAATCAATGAGAAAAGTCAGTCTTCTTGTACTTAAGTCGGCATTGCGCCATTTGAATTAAATCCTGACGCAATTTCTGTGTTTCATCGTCAATGTGAACGTCCATCGCATACAGTAAAGCTGCATTTGTACATTAGAATCGAATACTGATCTCCCAGGAAAAGGTCAAAGCAAACGACAAGCAATGAGTAGAGTCAGTCATCTTGTACGTAAGTCGGCATTGTGCCTTTTGAATTAAATTCCGACGCAATTTCTGTGTTTCATCGTCAATGTGATGGTCCATCGGATACAGTAAAGCTGCATTGGAGCATCGGAATCTAATTCTGGTCTTCCAGGAAACGCTCAAAGCAAACCACAAATAATTAGAAGAGTCAGTCTTCTCGTACTTAAGTCGGCATTGTGCCATTTGAGTTAAATCCCGACCCATTTTCTGTGTTTCATCGTCAATGTGATGTTCCATCGGGTACAGTAAAGCTGCTTTGGTGCGCGGGAATCTGATACTGATCTCCCAGGAAACGCTCAAAGCAAACCACAAACAATGAGAAGCGTCAGTCTTCTTGTACCTAAGTCGGCATTGTGCCATTTGAATTAAATCCCTACTCAATATCTGTGTGTCATCGGCAATGTGAAGGTCCATCGTATAGAGTAAAGCTGCATTGGTGCATCGGGATCAATTACTAGTCTCCCAGAAAAAGCTCAAAGCTAACCCCATACAATGAGAAAAGTCGGTCTTCTAGTACTTAAGTCTGCATTGTGCCATTTGAATTAAATCCCGACGCAATTTCTGTGTTTCTTCGTCAATGTGAAAGTCCATCCGATACAGTAAAGCTGCATTGGTGCATCGGAATCTAATACTGGTCTTCCAGGAAACGCTCAAAGCAAACCACAAATAATTAGAAGAGTCTGTCTTCTTGTACTTAAGTCGGCATTGTGCCATTTGAATTAAATCCCGTCCCAATTTCTGTGTTTCATCGTCAATGTGATGGTCCATCGGATACAGTAAAGCTGCACTGGTGCATGGGAATCTGATACTGATCTCCAAGGGAATGCTCAAAGCTAACCAAAAAAAAATGAGGAGAGTCAGTCTTCTTGTACTTAAGTCGGCATTTGCCATCTGAAGTAAATCCCTACGCAAATTCTGTGTTTCATCGTCAATGTGAAGATCCATCGGAACAGTAAAGCTGCAGTGGTGTATCGGAATCATATACTGGTCTCCCGGGAAACGCTCAAAGCAAACCACAAACAATGAGAAGCGTCAGTCTTCTTGTACCTAAGTCGGCATTGCGCCATTTGAATTAAATCCCGACCCAAATTCTGTGTTTCATCGTCAATGTGACGGTCCATCGGATACAGTAAAGCTGCTTTGGTGCATCTAAATCATATACTGGTCTCCCAGGAAACGCTCAAAGCAAACCACAAACAATGAGAATCGTCAGTCTTCTTGTACTTAAGTCGGCATTGTGCCATCTCAATTAAATTCCAACGCAATATCTGTGTTTCATCGTCAATGTGAAGGTTCATCGGATACAGTAAAGCTGCATTGGTGCATCGTTATAAAATACTGGTCTCCCAGGGAACGCTCAAAGCAAACAACAGTGAATGAGAAAAGTCAGTGATCTTGTGCTTCAGTCGGCATTGTGCCATTTGAATTAAATTCGGACGCAATTTCTGAGTTTCATCGTCGAAGTGAAATTCCATCCTTATAGTAAAGCTGCATTGGTGCAACGGAATCTAATACTGGTCTTCCAGAAAACGCTCAAAGCAACCCACAAATAATTAGAAGAGTCTGTCTTCTTGTACTTAAGTCGGCATTGTGCCATTTGAATTAAATCCCGACCCAATTTCTGTGTTTCATCGTCAATGTGATGGTCCTTCGGATACAGAAAAGCAGCATTCGTGCATGGGATTCTGATACTGATCTCGCAGGAAACGCTCAAAGCAAACCACAAACAATGAGAAGGATCAGTCTTCTTGTACTTAATTCGGCATTGCGCCATTTGAATTAAATCCTGACGCAATTTCTGTAATTCATCGTCAATGTGAACGTCCATCGCATACAGTAAAGCTGCATTGGTGCATCGGAATCTAATACTGGTCTCCCAGGAAATGCTCAAAGCAAACCCCAAGCAATGAGAAGAATCAGTCTTCTTGTACTTAAGTCGGCATTGTGCTATTTGATTTAAATACCGACGCAATATCTGTGTTTCAACGTCAATGTGAAGGTACATCGCATACAGTAGGTCGGCATTGGTCCATCGGAATCAAATACTGCTCTCCCAGGAAACGCTCAAAGCAAACCACAAACAATGAGATGAGTCAATCTTCTTCTACCTTGTCGGGATTGTGCCATTTGAATCAAATCCCGACGAAATATCTGTGTTTCATCGTCAATGTGAAGGTCCATCGGATATAGTAAAGCAGCATTGGTGCATCCGAATGTAATACTGGTCTCCCAGGAAACGATCAAAGCAAACCACAAACAATGAGAAGAGTCAGTCTTATTGTACTTAAGTCGGCATTGTGCTATTTGAATTAAAACCCGACCCAATATCTGTGTTTCATCGTCAATGTGATGGTCCATCGGATACAGAAAAGCAGCATTCGTGCATGGGAATCTGATACTGATCTCCCAGGAAACGCTCAAAGCAAACCACAAACAATGAGAAGGATCAGTCTTTTTGTACTTATTTCGGCATTGCGCCATTTGAATTACATCCTGACTCAATTTCTGTGTTTCATCGTGAAAGTGAACGTCCATCGCATACAGTAAAGCTGCATTTGTCCATTAGAATCGAATACTGATCTCCCAGGAAAAGGTCAAAGCAAACGACAAGCAATGAGTAGAGTCATTCATGTTGTACGTAAGTCGGCATTGTGCCTTTTGAATTAAATTCCGACGCAATTTCTGTGTTTCATCGTCAATGTAAAGGTCCATCAGATACAGTAAAGCTGCACTGTAGCATTGGAATTTAATTCTGCCACCCAGGAAAGGCTTTAAGCATGCCACAAACAATGAGAAGAGTCAGTCATCTTGCACCTAAGTCGGCATTGTGCCATTTGAACTAAATCCCGACCCAATTTATGTGTTTCATCGTCAATGTGAAGATCCATCGGAACAGTAAAGCTGCATTGGTGCATCGGAACCAAATACTGGTCTCCCAGAGAACGCTCAAAGCAAACCACAATCAATGAGAAAAGTCAGTCTTCTTGTACTTAAGTCGGCATTGTGCCATTTGAATTAACTCCCGATGCAACTTCTGTGTTTCATCGTCAATGTGATGGTCCATCGCATACAGTAAAGCTGCATTGGAGCATCGGAATCTAATTCTGGTCTTCCAGGAAACGCTCAAAGCAAACCACAAATAATTAGAGGAGTCAGTCTTCTTGTACTTAAGTCGGCATTGTGCCATTTGAGTTAAATCCCGACCCAATTTCTGTGTTTCATCGACAATGTGATGGTCCATCGGGTACAGTAAGGCTGCATTGGTGCGCGGGAATCTGATACTGAACCCCCAGGAAATGCTCAAAGCAAACGACAAACAATGATGAGAGTCAGTCTTCTTGTACTTAAGTCGGCATTGTGCCATTTGAATTAAATCACGACGCAATTTTAGTGTTTCATCGTCAATGTGAAGGTCCATCGGATACAGTAAAGCTGCATTGGAGCATCGGAATCTAATTCTGGTCTCCCAGGAAACGCTCAAAGCAAACCACAAACATTGAGAAGAGTCAGTCCTCTTGTACATAAGTCGGCACTGTGCCATTTCAATTAAATACCGATACCATTTCTGTGTTTCATCGTCAATGAGAAGGTCCGTCGGATACTGCAAAGCTGCATTGGTGCATCGGTATCAAATACAGGTCTCCCAGGAAACGCTCAAAGCAAACCACAAACAATGAGAAGAGTCAGTCTTCTTGTACTTAAGTCGGCATTGTGCCATATGAATTAATTCCCGACGCAAATTCTGTGTTTCATCGTCAACGTGAAGGTCCATCGGAATCAGTAAAGCTGCAGTGGTGCATCAGAATCTAATACTGGTCTCCCAGGAAACGATCAATGCAAACCACAAACAATGAGAAGAGTCAGTCTTCTTGTACTTAAGACGTCATTGTGCCATTTTAATTACATCCCGACGCGAATTCTGTGTTTCATCGTCAATGTGAGAGTCCATCAGATCTGGTAAGGCTGCATTGGTGCATCGGAATCTAATACTGGTCTCCCAAGAAACGCTCAAAGCAAACCACAAGCAATGAGAAAAGTCAGTCTTCTTGTACTTAAGTCGGCATTACGCCATTTGAATAAATTCCCGACGCAATTTCTGTGATTCATCGTCAATGTGGATGTCCATCAGATACAGTAAAGCTGCATTGGTGCATCGGAAGCGAATACTGGTCCCTCTGGAAATGCTCAATGCAAATCACAAACATTGAGAAGCTTCAGGCAACTTGTACCTTGTTGGCATTGTGCGATTTGAATTAAATCCCGCCACAACTTCTATCTTTCATCGTCAATGTGAAGGCCCATCGGATAGAGTAAAGCTGCAGTGGTGCATCGGAATCTTATACTGGTCTCCCAGGAAACGCTCAAAGCAATCCACAAACAATGAGGAGCGTCGGTCTTCTTGTACCTAAGTCGGCATTGTGCCAATTTAATTAAATCCCTACGCAACATCTGTGTGTCATCGGCAATGTGAAGGTCCACTGGATAGAGTAAAGCTGCATTGGTGCATCGGAATCAATTACTACTCTCCCAGAAAACGTTCAAAGCTAACCACATACAATGAGAATAGTCGGTCTTCTTGTACTTAAGTCTGCATTGTGCCATTTGAATTAAATCCCGACGCAATTTTTGTGTTTCATCGTCAATGTGAGAGACCATCCGATATAGTAAAGCTGCATTGGTGCATCGGAATCTAATACTTATCTTCCAGGAAACGCTCAAAGCAAACCACAAATAATTAGAAGAGGCAGTCTTCTTGTATTTAAGTCGGCATTGTGCCATTTGAAATAAATCCCGACCCAATATCAGTGTTTCATCGTCAATGTGATGGTCCATCGGATACAGTAAAGCTGCATTGGTGCATGGGAATCTGATACTGATCTCCGAGGGAATGCTCAAAGCTAACCAAAAACAATGAGGAGATTCAGTCTTCTTGTACTTAAGTCGGCCTTGTGCCATTTGAAATAAATCCCGACGCAAATTCTGTGTTTCATCGTCAACGTGAAGATCCATCGGAACAGTAAAGCTGCATTGGTGCATCGGAATCTAATACTGGTCTCCCAGGGAACGCTCAAAGCAAACCACAAACAATGAGAACAGTCAGTCTTCTTGTACTTAAGACGGCGTTGTGCCATTTAAATTAAATCCCGACGGAAATTCTGTGTTTCATCGTCAATGTGAAGGTCCAACAGATCCAGTATGGCTGCATTGGTGCATCGGAATCTAATACTGCTCTTCCAGGAAACGCTCAAAGCAAACAACAATAAATGAGAAGAGTCAGTCGTCTTGTACTTAAGTCGGCATTGCGCCATTTGAATTAAATTCCAACGCAATATCTGTGTTTCATCGTCAATGTGAAAGTCCATCGGATACAGTAAAGCTGCTTTGGTGCATCGGTATCAAATACTGGTCTCCCAGGGAACGCTCAAAGCAAACCACAATGAATGAGTAAAGTCAGTCTTCTTGTACTACAGTCGGCATTGTGCCATTTGAATTAAATTCCGACGCAATTTCGGTGTTTCATCGTCGAAGTGTAAGTCCATCCGATACAGTAAAGCTGCATTGGTGCAACGGAATCAATTACTAGTTTCCCAGGAAACGCTCAAAGCAAACCACATACAATGAGAATAGTCGGTCTTTTTGTACTGAAGTCGGCATTGTGCCATTTGAATTAAATCCCGACGCAATTTCTGTGTTTCATCGTCAATGTAAAAGTCCATCCGAAACAGTAAAGCTGCATTGGTGCATCGGAATCTAATACTGGTCTTCCAGGAAACGCTCAAATTAAACCACAAATTATTAGAAGAGTCAGACTTCTTGTACTTAAGTCGGCATTGTGCCATATTAATTAAATCCCGACCTAATTTCTGTGTTCCATCGTCGATGTGACGGTCCACTGGATACAGTGAAGCGGCATTGGTGCATGGGAATCTGATACTGATCTCCCAGGAAATGCTCAAAGCAAACCACAAACAATGAGATGAGTCAATCTTCTTCTACCTTGTCGGGATTGTGCCATTTGAATCAAATCCCGACGACATATCTGTGTTTCATTGTCAATGTGAAGGTCCATCGGATATAGTAAAGCAGCATTGGTGCATCGGAATCAAATACTGGTTTCCCAGGAATCACTCGAAGCAAACCAAAAACAATGAGAAGCGTCAGTCTTCTTGTACCTAAGTCGGCATTGTGCCATTTGAATTAAATCCCTGCTCAATATCTGTGTGTCATCGGCAATGTGAAGGTCCAACAGATCCAGTATGGCTGCATTGGTGCATCGGAATCTAATACTGCTCTTCCAGGAAACGCTCAAAGCAAACAACAATAAATGAGAAGAGTCAGTCTCCTTGTACTTAAGTCGGCATTGTGCCATTTGAAGTAAATACGGACGCAATTTCTGTGATTCATCGTCAATGTGAAGGTCCATCCGATACAGTAATGCTGCATTGGTGCATCGGAATCAAATACTGGTCTCCCAGGAAACGCTCAAAGCAGAACCACAAAGAATGAGAAGAGTCAGAATTCTTGTACTTAAGTCGTCATTGTGCCATTTCAATTAAATCCCGACGCAATTTCTGTGTTTCATCGTCAATGGAAAGGTCCATCGGATTCAGTAAAGCTGCATTAGTGCATCGGAATCAAATACTGGTCTCCTAGGAAACGCTCAAAGGAAACCACTAACAATGAGAAGATCAGTATTCTTGAGCTTAAATGGTCATTATGCCATATGAATTATATCAAGACGTAATATCTATGTTTCATCGTCAATGTGAAGGACCATCGGATACAGTAAAGCTGCATTTGTGCATCGGAATCTAATACTGGTCTTCCAGGAAACGCTCAAAGCAAACCAGAAACAATGAGAAGAGTTTGTCTTCTTGTACTTAAGTCGGCATTGTGCCACTAGAATTAAAATCCCGACGCAATCTCTGTTTTTCATCATTGTGATTGTTAATTGGATACAGTAAATCTGCATTGGTGCGTCGGAATCTAATACTGGTCTCCCGGAAATACTCATAGCAAACCACAAGCAATGAGAAGAGCCAGTCGTCTTGTACCTAAGTCGGCATTGTGCCATTTGAATTTAATCCCGACGCATTTTCTGTGTTTCATCGTCAATGTGTGGTCCATCGGATACAGTAAAGCTGCAGTGGTGTATCGGAATCATATACTTGGCTCCCAGGAAACGCTCAAAGCAAACCACAAACAATGAGAAGCGTCAGTCTTCTTGTACCTAAGTCGGCATTGTGCCATTTGAATTAAATCCCTGCTCAATATCTGTGTGTCATCGGCAATGTGAAGGTCCATCGGATACAGTAAAGCTGCATTGGTGCATCGGAATCAATTACTAGACTCCCAGAAAACGCTCAAGGCTAACCACATACAATGAGAATAGTCAGTCTTCTTGTACTTAAGTCGGCATTGTGCCATTTGAATTAACTCCCGACGCAACTCCTGTGTTTTATCGTCAATGTGATGGTCCATCGGATACAGTAAAGCTGCATTGGAGCATCTGAATCTAATTCTGGTCTTCCAGGAAACGCTCAAAGCAAACCACAATCAATGAGAAAAGTCAGTCTTCTTGTACTTAAGTCGGCATTGTGCCATTTGAGTTAAATCCCGACCCAATTTCTGTGTTTCGCCGTCAATGTGATGGTCCATCGGGTACAGTAAAGCTAAATTGGTGCGCGGGAATCTGATACTGATCTCCCAGGAAATGCTCAAAGCAAACGACAAACAATGATGAGAGTCAGTCTTCTTGTACTTAAGTCGGCATTGTGCCATTTGAATTAAATCCCGACGCTATTTTAGTGTTTCATCGTCAATGTGAAGGTCCATCGGATACAGTAAAGCTGCATTGGTGCATCGGAATCTAATTCTGGTCTCCCAGGAAACTCTCAAAGCAAACCACAAACATTGAGGAGAGTCAGTCCTCTTGTACATAAGTCGGCATTGTGCCATATGAATTAATTCCCGACGCAAATTCTGTGTTTCATCGTCAACGTGAAGGTCCATCGGAGTCAGTAAAGCTGCAGTGGTGCATCGGAATCTAATACTAGGCTCCCAGGAAACGCTCAATGCAACCACAAACAATGAGAAGTGTCGGTCTTCCTGTACTTAAGACGCCATTGTGCCATTTAAATTAAATCCCGACGCAAATTGTGTGTTTCATCGTCAATGTGAAAGTCCATCAGATCCGGTAAGGCTGCATTGGTGCATCGGAATCTAATACTAGTCTCCCAGGAAACGCTCAAAGCAAACCACAAGCAATGAAAAGAGTCAGTCTTCTTGTATTTAAGTCGGCATTACGCCATTTGAATAAATTCCCGACGCAATTTCTGTGATTCATCGTGAATGTGGAGGTCCATCGGATACAGTAAAGCTGCATTGGTGCATAGGAAGCAAATACTGTTCTCTCTGGAATCGCTCAATGCAAACCACAAACATTGAGAAGCTTCAGGCAATATGTACCTTGTTGGCATTGTGCCCTTTGAATTAAATCCCGCCGCAACTTCTATGTTTCATCGTCAATGTGAAGGTCCATCCGATATAGTGAAGCTGCATTGGTGCATGGGAATCTGATACTGATCTCCGAGGGAATGCTCAAAGCTAACCAAAAACAATGAGGAGATTCAGTCTTCTTGTACTTAAGGCGGCATTGCGCCATTTGAATTAAATCCCAACGCAATCTCTGTGTTTCATCGTCAATGTGAAGGTCCATCGGATACAGTAATGCTGCTTTGGTGAATCTGAATCATATACTGGTCTCCAGGTAACGCTCAAAGCAAACCACAAACAATGAGAATCGTCAGTCTTCTTGTACTTAAGTCGGCATTGTGCCATCTCAATTAAATTCCAACGCAATATCTGTGTTTCATCGTCAATGCGAAGGTCCATCGGATACAGTAAAGCTGCATTGGTGCATCGGTATCAAATACTGGTCTCCCAGGGAACGCTCAAAGCAAACCACAATGAATGAGAAAAGTCAGTCTTCTTGTACTTATGTCGGCATTGTGCCATTTGAAGTAAATCCCGACGCAAATTCAGTGCTTCATCGTCAATGTGAAGGTCAATCGGATACAGTAAAGCTGCATTGGTGTGTCGGAATCTAATACTGGTCACCCAGGAAACGCTCAAAGCAAACCACAAACAATGAGAAGAGTTAGTTTTCTTGAACTTAAGTCTGCTTTGTGGCATTTGACTTAAATCTCGACGTAATGTCTGTGTTTCATCTTTGTGAAGGCCCGTCGGATACAGTGATGCGGAATTGGTGTGTCGGAATCTAATACTTTTCTCACAGGAAACGCTCAAGGCAAACCACAATCAATGAGAAAAAACAGTCTTTTTGTTCTTAAGTCGGCATTGTGCCATTTCAATTAAATCCCGCCGCAACTTCTGTGTTTCATCGTCAATATGAAGGTTCATCGGATACAGTGGAGCTTCATTGGTGCATCGGAATCTAATTCTGGTCTTCCAGGAAACGCTCAAAGCAAACCACAAATAACTAGAAGAGTCAGTCTTCTTGTACTTAAGTCGGCATTGTGCCATTTGAGTTAAATCCCGACCCAATTTCTGTGTTTCATCGACAATGTGATGGTCCTTCGGGTACAGTAAAGCTGCATTGGTGCGCGGGAATCTGATACTGATCACCCGGGAAATGCTCAAAGAAAAACACAAACATTGAGAAGAGTCAGTCTTCTTGTACATTAGTCGGCATTGTTCCATTTCAATTAAATACCGACACAATTTCTGTGTTTCATCGTCAATGTGAAGGTCCATCGGATACTGCATAGCTGCATTGGTGCATCGGAATCAAATACTGGTCTCTCTGGAAACGCTCAATGCAAACCACAAACAATGAGAAGAGTCAGTCTTCTAGTACTTAAGTCGGCATTGTGCCTTTTGAATTTAATCCTGACGCAATTTCTGTGTTTCATCGTCAATGTGAAGATCCATCGGAACAGTAAAGCTGCATTGGTGCATCGGAATCAAATACTGGTCTCCCAGGGAACGCTCAAAGGAAACCACAATCATTGAGAAAAGTCAGTCTTCTTGTACGTAAGTCAGCATTGTGCCATTTGAACCAAATCCCGACGCAATTTCTGTGATTCATCCTCAATGTGGAGGTCCATCGGATACAGTAAAGCTGCATTGGTGCATCGGAATCAAATACTGGTCCCTCTGGAAACGCTCAATGCAAACCACAAACAATGAGAAGCGTCAGGCAACTTGTACCTTGTTGGCATTGTGCCATTTGAATTAAATCCCGCAGCAACTTCCATGTTTCATCGTCAATGTGAAGGTCCATCGGATTCAGTAAAGCTGTAGTGGTGCATCGGAATCTTATATTGGCCTCCCAGGAAACGCTCAAAGCAAACCACAAACAATGAGAAGCGTCAGTCCACTTGCACTTAAGTCGGCATTGTGCCTTTTGAATTAAATCCCTACGCAATATCTGTGTGTCATCGGCAATGTGAAGGTCCGTCGGATAGAGTAAAGCTGCATTGGTGCATCGGAATCAATTACTAGTCTCCCAGAAAACGCTCAAAGCAAACCACATTCAATGAGTATAGTCGGTCTTTTTGTACTTAAGTCTGCATTGTGCCATTTGAATTAAATCCCGACGCAATATCTGTGTTTCATCGTCAATGTGAAAGTCCATCCGATACAGTAAAGCTGCATTGGTGCATCTGAATCTAATTCTGGGCTTCCAGGAAACGCTCAAGACAAACCACAAATAATTAGAACATTCAGTCTTCTTGTACTTAAGTCGGCATTGTGCTTTTGAATTAAATCCCGACGCAATTGCTGTGTTTCATCGTCATTGTGAGGGTCCATCGCATACAGTAAAGCTTCATTGAGGCATCGTAATCTAATACTGGTCTTGCAGGAGACGCTCAAAGCAAACCACAAACATTGAGAAGAGTCAGTCTTCTTGTACATGTGTCTTCATTGTGCCATTGCTATTAAATACCGACACAATTTCTGTGTTTCTTCGTCAATGTGAAGGTCCATCGGATACTCTAAAGCTACATTGGTGCATCGGTATCAAATACTGGTCTCCCTGGAAACGCTCAAAGCAAACCACTAACAATGAGAAGAGTCAGTCTTCTTGTACTTAAGTCGGCATTCTGCCATTTGAATTAAATCCCGACGCAATATCTGTGTGTCATCGGCAATGTGCCAGTCTATCGGAGAGAGTAAAGCTCCATTGGTGCATCGGAATCAATTACTAGTCTCGCAGAAAACGCTCAAATCAAACCACATACAATGAGAATAGTCCGTCTTCTTGTACTTAAGTCGGCATTGTGCCATTTGAATTAAATCCCGACGCAATTTCTGGGTTTCATCGTCAATGTAAAAGTCCATCCGATACAGTAAAGCTGCATTGGTGCATTGGAATCTAATACTGGTCTTCCAGGAAACGCTCAAAGCAAACCACAAACAATGAGAAGAGTAAGTCTTCTTGTACTTAAGAAGGCAATGTGCCATATGAATTAAATCCCGACGCAAATTCTGTGTTTCATCGTAAACGTGAAGGTCCATCGGAATCAGTAAAGCCGCAGTGGTGCATCGGAATCTAATACTGGTCCCCTAGGAAACGCCCAAAGCAAACCACAAACAATGAGAAGATCAGTCTTCTTGTACTTAAGACGGCATTGTGCCATTTAAATTAAACCCCAACTGAAATTCTGTGTTTCATCGTCAATGTAAAGGTAAGGCTGCATTGGTGCATCGGAATCGAATACTGGTCCTCTAGGTAACGATCAAAGCAAACCACAATAATTGACAAGAGTCAGTCGTCTTGTACTTAAGTCGGCATTGTGCCATTTGAAATAAATCCTGACGCAATCTCTGTGTTTCATCGTCATTGTGAAGGTCCATCGGATACAGTAAAGCTGCTTTGGTGCATCTAAATCATATACTGGTCTCCAAGGAAACGCTGAAAGCAAACCACAAACAATGAGAATCGTCAGTCTTCTTGAACTTAAGACGGCATTGTGCCATTTGATTTAAATTCCAATGCAATAACTGTGTCTCATCGTCAATGTGAAGGTCCACCGGATACAGTGAAGCTGCATTGGTGCATCGGAATCAAATACTGGTCTCCCAGGGAACGCTCAAAGCAAACCACAATGAATGAGAAAAGTCAGTCTTCTTGTACTTCAGTCGGCATTGTGCCATTTGAATTAAATCCCGACGCAATTTCTGTGATTCATCGTCAATGTAACGGTCCATCGGATACAGTAAAGCTGCATTGGTGCATCGGAATCAAATACTGGTCTCTCAGGAAACGCTCAATGCAAACTACAAACAATGAGAAGAGTCAGTCTTCTTGTACCTTGTTGGCATTGTGCCATTTGAATTAAATCCCGCCGCTACTTCTGTGTTTCATCGTCAATGTGAAGGTCCATCGGATACAGTAAAGCTGCATTGGTGCATGGGAATTTGATACTGATCTCCCAGGAAATGCTCAAAGCAAACCACAAACAATGAGGAGAGTCCGTCTTCTTGTACTTAAGTCGGCATTGTGCCATTTAAATTAAATCCAGACGCAAATACAGTGTTTCATCGTCAATGTGGAGGTCCATCGGATACAGTAAAGCTGCTTTGATGCATTTAAATCATATACTGGTCTCCCAGAAAAAGCTCAAAGCAAAGCACAAAGAATGAGAAAAGTCAGTCTTTTTGTACTTAAGTCGGCATTGTGCCATATGAATTAAATCCCGACGCAATTTCTGTGTTTCATCGTCGATGTAAAGGTCCATCATATACAGTAAAGCTGCATTGGTGCATCGGAATCTAATACTGGTCTCCCAGGAAACGGTCAAAGCAAACCACAAACAATGAGATGAGTAAGTCTTCTTGTACCTTTGTCGACATTGAGCCAATTGAATTAAATCCCGACGCAATTTATGTGGTTTATCGTCAATGTGAAGGTCCATCGGATACAGTAAAGCTTCATTAGTGCATCGGAATCTAATACTGGTCTCCCAGGTAACGCTCAAAGCTAACTACAAACAATGAGAAGGGTCAGTCGTCTTGCACTTAAGTCGGAATTGTGCCATTTGAATTAAATCCCGACGCAATATCTGCGTGTCATCGGCAATGTGAAGGTCCATCGGATAGAGTAAAGCTCCATTTGTGCATCGGAATCATTTACTAGTCTCCCAGAAAACGCTCATAGCAAACCACATACAATGGGAATTTTCGGTCTTCTTGTACTTAAGTTGGCATTGTGCCGTTTGAATTAAATCCCGACGCAATTTCTGTTTTTCATCGTCAAAGTTAAACTCCATCCGATACAGTAAAGCTGCATTGGTGCATCGGAATGAGATACTGGTCTCTCTGGAAACGCTCAATGCAAACCACAAACAATGAGAGGGGTCAGTCTTCTTGTACCTTGTTGGCATTGTGCCATTTGAATTAAATCCCGCCGCAACTTCTGTGTTTCATCGTCAATGTGAAGGTCCATCGGATACAGTAAAGCTGCATTGGTGCATCGGAATCAAATTCTGGTCTCCCAGGGAACGCTCAAAGCAAACCACAATTAAAGAGAAAAGTCAGTCTTCTAGTACTTAAGTCTGCATTTTGCAATTTGAATGAAATCCCGACGCAATTTCTGTGTTTCTTAGTCAATGTGAAGGTCCATCGGATACAGAAAAGCTGCATTGGTGCACCGGAATCTAATACTAGTCTCCCAGGAAACGGTCAAAGCAAACCACTAACAATGAGAAGTGTCAGTCTTTCTGTACTTAAGTCGGCATTGAGCCATTTGAATTAAATCCCGACGCAATATCTGTGTGTCACCGGCAATGTGAAGGTCCATCGGATAGAGTAAAGCTCCATTGGCGCAACGGAATCAATTACTAGTCATCCAGAAAACGCTCAAAGCAAACCACATACAATGAGTAAAGTCGGTCTTCTTGTACTTAAGTCGGCATTGTGCCATTTGAATTAAATCCCGACGCAATTTCTGTGTTTCTTCGGCAATGTGCAGGTCCATCCGATACAGTAAAGCTGCATTGGTGCATCGGAATCTAATACTGGTCTTCCAGGAAACGCTCAAAGCAAACCACAAATAATTAGAAGAGACAGTCTTCTTGTACTTAAGTCGGCATTGTACCTTTTGAATTAAATCCCGATCCAATTTCTGTGTTTCATCATCAATATGTTGGTCCATCGGGTACGGTAAAGCTGCATTGGTGCATGGGAATCTGATACTGATCTCCCAGGAAATGCTCAAAGCAAACCACAAACAATGAGGAGAGTCGGTCTTTTTGTACTTAAGTTGGCATTGTGCCATTTGAATTAATTTCCGACGCAATTTCTGTGTTTCATTGTCAATTTGAAGGTCCATCGGATACAGTAAAGCTGCATTGGTGCATCGGTATCAAATACTGATCTCCCAGGGAACGCTCAACGCAAACCACAAACAATGAGAAGAGTTAGTCTTTTTGTACTTAAGTCGGCATTGTGCCACATCAAAATAAATCCCGACGCAAATTCTGTGTTTCATCGTCAACGTGAAGGTCCATCGGAAACAGTAAAGGGGAGTGGTGCAACGGAATCTAATACTAGTCTCCCAGGAAACGCTCAAAGCAAACCACAAGCAATGAGGTGAGTCAGTCTTCTTGTACTTAAGTCGGCATTGTGCCATTTGAATTACATCCCGATCCAATATCTGTGTTTCATCATAAATGCGATGGTCCATCGGTTACAGTAAAGCTGCATTGGTGCATGGGAATCTGATACTGATCTCCCAGGAAATGCTCAAAGCAAACCAAAAACAATGAGGAGAGTCAGTCTTCTTGAACTTAAGTCGGCATTGTGCCATTTGAACTAAATCCCGACGCAATTTCTGTGTTTCATCGTCAATATGATGGTCCATCGGATACTGTAACGCTGAATTGGTGCATCGGTATCAAATATTGGTCTCCCAGGAAACGCTCAACGCAAACCACAAACAATGAGAAGAGTCAGTCTTCTTGTACTTACGTCGGCATTGTGTAATATGAATTAAATCTCGACGCTAATTCTGTGTTTCATCGTCAATGTGAAGGTCCATCCGATACAGTAAAGCTGCATTGGTGCATCGGAATCTAATACTGGTCTTCCAGGAAACGCTCAAAGCAGACCACTAATAATTAGAAGAGCCAGTCGTCTTGTACTGAATTCGGCATTGTGCCATTTGAATTAAGTCCCGACCCAATATCTGTGTTTCATCATCAATGCGATGGTCCATCGGATACAGTGAAGCTGCATTGGTGCATGGGAATCTGATACTGATCTCCCAGGAAAGGCTCAAAGGAAACCACAAACAATGAGGAGAGTCATTCTTCTTGTACTTAAGTCGGCGTTGTGCCATTTGAACTAAAGCCCGACGCAATTTCTGTGTTTCATTGTCAATGTGAAGGTCCATCGTATGCAATAATGCTGCATTGGTGCATCTGAATCTAATACTGGCCTCCCAGGAAACGCTCAAAGCAAACCGCAAACATAGAAAAGAGTCAGTGTTTTTGTACATAAGTCGGCATTGGCCATTTCAATTAAATACCGACACAAATTCTGTGTTTCATCGTCAATGTGAAGGTCCATCGGATACTGCAAAGCTGCATTGGTGCATCGGTATCCATTACTGGTCTCCCAGGAAACGCTCAAAGCAAACTACAAACAATCAGAAGAGTCAGTCTACTTGTACTTAAGTCGGCATTGTGCGATATGAATAAAATGCCGACGCAAGTTCTGTGTTTCATCGTCAACGTGAAGGTCCATCGGAAACAGTAAAGCTGCAGTGGTGCATCGGAATCTAATACTGGTCGCCAAGGAAACGGTCAAAGCAAACCACAAACAATGAGAAGAGTCAGTCTTGTTGAACTTAAGTTGGCATTGTGCCATTTGAATTCAAACCCCCACGCTAGTTCTGTGTTTCTTCGTCAATGTGAAGTTCCATCGCATACAGTAATGCTTCATTGGTGCATCGGAATCTAATACTGGTCTCCCAGGAAACGCTCAAAGCAAACCACAAGCAATGAGCTGAGTCAGTCTTCTTGTACTTAAGTCGGCATTACGCCATTTGAATAAATTCCCGACGCAATTTCTGCGATTCATCGTCAATGTGGAGGTCCATCGGATACAGTAAAGCTGCATTGGTGCATCGGAATCAAATACTGGTCTCTCAGGAAACGCTCAATGCAAACCACAAAGAATGAGAAGAGTCAGTCTTCTTGCACCTTGTTCGCATTGTTCCATTTGAAATAAATCCCGACGCAATTTCTCTGCTTCATCGTCAATGTGAAAGTCCATCCGATACAGTAAAGCAGCATTGGTGCATCGGAATCTAGTACTGGTCTTCTAGGAAACGCTCAAACCAAACCACAAATAATTAGAAGGCTCAGTCTTCTTGTACTTAAGTCGGCATTGTGCCATTTGAATTAAATTCCAACGCAATATCTGTGTTTTATTGTCGATGTGAAGATTCATCGAATGCAGTAAAGCTGCATTGGTGCATCGGAATCAAATACTGGTCACCCAGGAGACGCTCAAAGCAAACCACAAATAATTAGAAGAGTCAGTCTTCTTGTACGTAAATCGGCATTGTGACATTTGAATTAAATCCCGATCCAATTTCTGTGTCTCATCGTCAATGTGATGGTCCATCGCATACAGTAAAGCTGCATTGGTGCATGGGAATCTGATACTGATCTACCAGGAAATGCTCAAAGCAAACCACAAACAATGACGAGAGTCAGTCTTCTTGTACTTTAGTCGGCATTGTACCATTTGAATTAAATCCCGACGCAATTTCTGTGATTCATCGTCAATGTGAAGGTCCATCGTATGCAGTAATGCTGCATTGGTGCATCGGAATCTAATACTGGTCTCCCAGGAATTGCTCAATGCAAACCACAAACAATGAGAAGCGTCAGGCAATTTGTACCTTGTTGGCATTGTGCCATTTGAATTATATCCCGCCTCAACTTCTAAGTTTCATCGTCAATGTGAAGGTCCATCAGATCCAGTAGGGCTGCATTGGTGCATCGGAATCTAATACTGGTCTCCCAGGAATCGCTCAATGCAAACCACAAACAATGAGAAGCGTCAGGCAACATGTACCTTGTTGGCATTGTGCCATTTGAATTAAATCCCGCCTCAACTTCTATGTTTTATCGTCAAACTGAAGGTTCATCGGATACAGTAAGGCTGCAGTGGTGCATCGGAATCTCATACTGGTCCCCCAGGAAACGGTCAAAGCAAACCACAAACAATGAGATGAGTGGGTCTTCTTCTACCTATGTCGACATTGAGCCAATTGAATTAAATCCCGACGCAATTTATGTGGTTCATCGTCAATGTGAATGTCCATCGGATACAGTAAAGCTTCATTAGTGCATCGGAATCTAATACTGGTCTCCCTGGTAACGCTCCAAACTAACTACAAACAATGAGAAGGGTCAGTCTTCTTGTACATAAGTCGGCATTGTGCCATTTGAATTAAATACCGACGCAATATCTGTGTGTCATCGGCATTGTGAAGGTCCATCGGATAGTGTAAAGCTCCATTTGTGCATCGGAATCAATTACTAGTCTCCCAGTAAACGCTCAAAGGAAACCACATACAATGAGAATAGTCGGTCTTCCTGTACTTAAGTCGGCATTGTGCCATTTCAATTAAATACCGACACATTTTCTGTGTTTTATCATCAATGTGGAGGTCCATCAGATCCAGTAAGACTGCAATGGTGCATCGGAGTCTAATACTGGTCTACGAGGAAACGGTCTAAGCAAACCACAAACAATGAGAAGAGTCAGTCTTCTTGTACCTTGTTGGCATTGTGCCATTTGAATTAAATCCCGCCGCAACTACTGTGTTTCATCGTCAATGGGAAGGTTTATCGGATACAGTAAAGGTGCAGTGGTGCATCGGAATCTTATACTGGTCTCCCAGGAAACGCTCAAAGCAAACCACAAACAATGAGAAGCGTCAGTCTGCTTGTACTTAAGTCGGTATTGTGCCATTTGAATTAAATCCCAATGGAATTTCTGTGTTTCATCGTCATTGTGATGGTCCATCGGATACAGTAAAGCTGCATTGGTGCATCGGAATCAAATACTAGTCTCCCAGGGAACGCTTAAAGCAAACCACAATCATTGAGAAAAGTCAGTCTACTACTACTTAAGTCGGCATTGTGCCATTTCAATTAAATCACGACGCAATTTCTGTGTTTCTTAGTCAATGTGAAAGTCCATCGGATACAGTAAAGCTGCATTGGTGCACCGGAATCTAATACTGGTCTTCCAGGAAACGCTCAAAGCAAACCACAAATAATTAGAAGAGTCAGCCTTCTTGTACCTAAGTCGGCATTGTGTCATTTCAATTAAATCACGACGCAATATCTGTGTGTCATCGGCAATGTAAAGGTCCATCGGATAGGGTAAAGCTGCGTTGGTGCATCGGAATAAATTACTAGTCTCCCAGAAAACGCTCAAAGCAAACCACATACAATGAGAATAGTCGGTCTTCTTGTACCTAAGTCGGCATTGTGCCATTTGAAGTACATCCCGACGAAATTTCTGTGTTTCATCGTCAAAATGAAAGTCCATCCGATACAGTAAAGCTGCATTGGTGCAACGGAATCTAATACTGGTCTTCCAGGAAACGCTCAAAGCAAACCACAAATAATTAGAAGTGTCAGCCTTCTTGTACTTATGTCGGCATTGTGCCATTTCAATTAAATACCGACACAATTTCTGTGTTGCTCAAAGCAAACCACACACAATGAAGGGAGTCGGTCTTCTTGTAGTTAAGTCGGCATTGTGCCATTTGAATTAAATCCCGACGCAATTTCTGTGTTTCATTGTCAATGTGAAGGTCCATCGGATACGGTAAGGCTGCATTGGTGAATTGCACACTAATACTGGTCTCCCAGGAGACGCTCAAAGCAAACCACAAACATTGAGCAGAGTTAGTCTTCTTGTACATATGTAGGCATTGTGCCATTTCAATTAAATACCGACACAATTTCTGTTTTTCATCGTCAATGTGAAGGTCCATCGGATACTGTAAAGCTGCATTGGTGCATCGGTATCAAATACTGGTCTCCCAGGGAACGCTCAAAGCAAACCACAAACAATGAGAAGAGTCAGTCTTCTTGTACGTAAGTCGGCATTACGCCATTTGAATAAACTCCCGACGCAATTTCTGTGACTCATCGTCAATGTGGAGGTCCATCGGATACAGTAAAGCTGCATTGGTGCATCGGAATCAAATACTGGTCTCCCAGGAAACGTTCAAAGCAAACCACAATCAATGAGAAAAATAAGTCTTCTTGTACTTAAGTCGGCATTGTGCTATTTGAATTAAATCTCGACGCAATTTCTGCGCTTCTTAGTCAATGTGATGGTTCATCGGATACAGTAAAGCTGCATTGGTGCACCGGAATCTAATACTGGTCTTCCAGGAAACGGTCAAAGCAAACAACAAGCAATGAGATGAGTCAGTCTTCCTGTACTTATGCCGGCATTGTGCCAATTGAATTAAATCCCGACGCAACTTCCGTGGTTCATCGTCAATGTGAAGGTCCATCGGATACAGTAAAGCTTCATTGGTGCATCGGAATCTAATACTGGCCTCCCAGGAAACGTTCAAAGCTAACCAAAAACAATGAGAAGGGTCAGTCTTCTTGTACTTAAGTCGGCATTGTGCCATTTGAATTAAATCCCAACGCAATTTCTGTGTTTCATCGTCAATGTGAAGGTCCATCGGATAGTGTAAAGCTCCATTTGTGCATCGGAATCAATTACTAGTCTCCCAGTAAACGCTCAAAGGAAACCACATACAATGAGAATAGTCGGTCTTCCTGTACTGAAGTCGGCATTGAGCCATTTGAATTAAATCCCGACGCAATATCTGTGTGTCATCTGCAATGTGAGGGTCCATCGGATAGGGTAAAGCTCCATTGGTGCAACGGAATCAATTACTAGTTTTCCAGAAAACGCTCAAAGCAAACCACATACAATGAGAATAGTCGCTCTTATGTACTTAAGTCGGCATTGTGCCAATTGAATTAAATCCCGACGCAAATTCTGTGTTTCATCGTCAACGTGAACTTCCATCGGAAACAGTAAAGCTGCAGTGGTGCATCGGGATCTAATACAGGTTTCCTAGGAAACGCTCAAAGCAAACCACAAACAATGAGAAGAGTCAGTCTTCTTGCACTTAAGACGGCATTGTGCCATTTAAATTAAATCCCGACGGAAATTCTGTGTTTCATCGTCAATGTGGAGGTCCATCAGATCCAGAAAGGCATCATTGGTGCATCGGAATCTAATACTGGTCTCCCAGGAAACGGTCAAAGCAAACCAAAAACAATGAGAAGAGTCAGTCTTCTTGTACTTAAGTCGGCATTGTGCCATTTGAATTAAATCCCAACGCAATTTCTGTGTTTCATCGTCAATGTGAAGGTCCATCGGATACAGTAATGCTGCAGTGGTGCATCGGAATCTTATACTGGTCTCGCAGGAAACGCTCAAAGCAAACCACAAATAATGAGAAGTGTCAGCCTTCTTGTACTGAAGTCGGCATTGTGCAATTTGAATTAAATCCCAACGCAATTTCTGTGCTTTATCGTCAATGTGAAGGTCCATCAGATACAGTAAAGCTTCATTGGTGCATCGGAATCTAATACTGGTCTCCCAGGTAACGCTCAATGCTAACCGCAAACAATGAGAAGTTTCAGTCTTCTTGTACTTAAGTCGGCATTGTGCCATTTGAATTAAATCACGACACAATATCTGTGTGTCATCGTCAATGTAAAGGTCCATCGGATAGGGTAGAGCTGCATTGGTGCATCCGAATAAATTACTAGTCTCCCAGAAAACGCTCGAAACAAACCACATACAATGAGAATAGTCGGTCGTCTTGTACTTAAGTCGGCATTGTGCCATTTGAATTAAACCCCGACGCAATTTATGTGTTTCATCGTCAAAATGAAAGTCCATCCGATACAGTAAAGCTGCATTGGTGCAACGGAATCTAATACTGGTATTCCAGGAAACGCTCAAAGCAAACCACAAATAATTAGAAGAGTCAGCCTTCTTGTACTTATGTCGGCATTGTGCCATTTCAATTAAATACCGACACAATTTCTGTGTTTCATCGTCAATGTGAAGGTCCATGGGATACTGCAAAGCTGCATTGGTGCATCGGTATCAAATATTGGTCTCCCAGGAAACGCTCAAAGCAAACCACAAACAATGAGAAGAGTTAGTCTTCTTGTACTTTAGTCGGCATTGTGCGATACGAATTGAATCCCGACGCAAATTCTGTGTTTCATCGTCAATGTGAAGGTCCATCGGATACAGTAAAGGTGCAGTGGTGCATCGGAATCAAATACTGGTCTCCCAGGAAACACTCAAAGCAAACCACAATCAATGAGAAGCGTCAGTCTTCTTGTACATAAGTCGGCATTGTGCCATTTGATTAAATCTCGACGCAATTTCTGTGTTTCTTAGTCAATGTGAAGGTCCAACGGATAGAGTAAAGCTCCATTGGTGCAACGGAAACAATTACTAGTCATCCAGAAAACGCTCAAAGCAAACCACATACAATGATAACAGTCGGTCTTCTTGTACTTAAGTCGGCATTGTGCCATTTGAATTAAATCCCGACGCAATTTCTCTGCTTCATCGTCAATGTGAAAGTCCATCCGATACAGTAAGGCTGCATTGTTGCAACGGAATCTCATACTGATCTCCCAGGGATTGCTCAAAGCAAACCACATACAATAAGGAAAGTCCGTCTTCTAGTACTTAAGTCGGCATTGTGCTTTTGTAATAAATCCCGACGCAATTGCTGTGTTTCATCGTCATTGTGAAGGTCCATCGGATACAGTAAAGCTGCATTGGTGCATCGGAATCTAATACTGGTCTCCAGGAGACGCTCAAATCAAACCATAAACATTCAGAAGAGTCAGACTTTCTTGTACATAAGTCGTCATTGTGCCATTTCAGTTAAATACCGACACAATTTCTGTGTTTCATCGTCAATCTGAAGGTCCATCGGATACTGTAAAACTGCATTGGTGCATCGGTATCTAATACTGGTCTCCCAGGAAACGCTCAAAGCAAACCACAAACAATGAGAAGAGTCAGTCCTCTTGTACTTAAGTCGGCATTGTGCCATATGAATTAATTCCCGACGCAAAATCTGTGTTTCATCGTCAACGTGAAGGTCCTTCGGAAACAGCAAAGCTGCAGTGGTGCATCGGAATCAAATACTGGTCTCCCAGGAAACGCTCAAAGCAAACCACAAACAATGAGAAGAGTCAGTCTTCTAGTACTTAAGACGGCATTGTGCCATTTAAATTAAATCCGGACGCAAATTCTGTGTTTCATCGTCAATGTGAAGGCCCATCAGATCCAGTAAGGCTGCATTGGTGCATCGGAAGCTAATACTGGTCTCCCAGGAAACGATCAAAGCAAACAACAAACAATGAGAAGATACAGCCTACTTGTACTTAAGTCGGCATTGTGCCATTTGAGTAAAAGCCCGACACAATTTCTGTGTCTCTTCGTCAATGTGAAGTTCCATCACATACAGTAAAGCTGCATTGGTGCATGGGAATCTAATACTGGTCTCCCAGGAAACGCTCAAAGCAAACCACAAACAATGAGAAGGGTCAGTCTTCTTGTACTTAAGTCGGCATTGTGCCATATGAATTAATTCCCGACGCAAAATCTGTGTATCATCGTCAACGTGAAGGTCCTTCGGAAACAGTAAAGCTGCAGTGGTGCATCGGAATCAAATACTGGTCTCCCAGGAAACGGTCAAAGCAAACCACAATCAATGAGAAAAATAAGTCTTCTTGTACTTAAGTCGGCATTGTGCTATTTGAATTAAATCTCGACGCAATTTCTGTGCTTCTTAGTCAATGTGATGGTTCATCGGATACAGTAAAGCTGCATTGGTGCACCGGAATCTAATACTGGTCTTCCAGGAAACGGTCAAAGCAAACCACAAACAATGAGATGAGTCAGTCTTCCTGTACTTATGCCGGCATTGTGCCAATTGAATTAAATCCCGACGCAACTTCCGTGGTTCATCGTCAATGTGAAGGTCCATCGGATACAGTAAAGCTTCATTGGTGCATCGGAATCTAATACTGGCCTCCCAGGAAACGTTCAAAGCTAACCAAAAACAATGAGAAGGGTCAGTCTTCTTGTACTGAAGTCGGCATTGAGCCATTTGAATTAAATCCCGACGCAATATCTGTGTGTCATCGGCAATGTGAGGGTCCATCGGATAGGGTAAAGCTCCATTGGTGCAACGGAATCAATTACTAGTTTTCCAGAAAACGCTCAAAGCAAACCACATACAATGAGAATAGTCGCTCTTATGTACTTAAGTCGGCATTGTGCCAATTGAATTAAATCCCGACGCAAATTCTGTGTTTCATCGTCAACGTGAACTTCCATCGGAAACAGTAAAGCTGCAGTGGTGCATCGGGATCTAATACAGGTTTCCTAGGAAACGCTCAAAGCAAACCACAACCAATGAGAAGAGTCAGTCTTCTTGCACTTAAGACGGCATTGTGCCATTTAAATTAAATCCCGACGGAAATTCTGTGTTTCATCGTCAATGTGGAGGTCCATCAGATCCAGAAAGGCATCATTGGTGCATCGGAATCTAATACTGGTCTCCCAGGAAACGGTCAAAGCAAACCAAAAACAATGAGAAGAGTCAGTCTTCTTGTACTTAAGTCGGCATTGTGCCATTTGAATTAAATCCCAACGTAATTTCTGTGTTTCATCGTCAATGTGAAGGTCCATCGGATACAGTAATGCTGCAGTGGTGCATCGGAATGTTATACTGGTCTCGCAGGAAACGCTCAAAGCAAACCACAAACAATGAGAAGTGTCAGCCTTCTTGTACTGAAGTCGGCATTGTGCAGTTTGAATTAAATCCCAACGCAATTTCTGTGCTTTATCGTCAATGTGAAGGTCCATCAGATACAGTAAAGCTTCATTGGTGCATCGGAATCTAATACTGGTCTCCCAGGTAACGCTCAATGCTAACCGCAAACAATGAGAAGTTTCAGTCTTCTTGTACTTAAGTCGGCATTGTGCCATTTGAATTAAATCACGACTCAATATCTGTGTGTCATCGTCAATGTAAAGGTCCATCGGATAGGGTAGAGCTGCATTGGTGCATCCGAATAAATTACTAGTCTCCCAGAAAACGCTCAAAGCAAACCACATACAATGAGAATAGTCGGTCGTCTTGTACTTAAGTCGGCATTGTGCCATTTGAATTAAACCCCGACGCAATTTATGTGTTTCATCGTCAAAATGAAAGTCCATCCGATACAGTAAAGCTGCATTGGTGCAACGGAATCTAATGCTGGTCTTCCAGGAAACACTCAAAGCAAACCACAAATAATTAAAAGAGTCAGCCTTCTTGTACTTAAGTCGGCATTGTGCCATTTCAATTAAATACCGACACAATTTCTGTGTATCATCGTCAATGTGAAGGTCCATGGGATACTGCAAAGCTGCGTTGGTGCATCTGTATCAAATACTGGACTCCCAGGAAACGCTCAAAGCAAACCACAAACAATGAGAAGAGTTAGTCTTCTTGTACTTTAGTCGGCATTGTGGGATATGAATTGAATCCCGACGCAAATTCTGTGTTTCATCGTCAATGTGAAGGTCCATCGGATACAGTAAAGATGCAGTGGTGCATCGGAATATTATACTGGTCTCCCAGGAAACACTCAAAGCAAACCACAAACAATGAGAAGCGTCAGTCTTCTTGTACTTAAGTCGGCATTGTGCCATTAGATTAAATCTCGACGCAATTTCTGTGTTTCTTAGTCAATGTGAAGGTCCATCGGATAGAGTAAAGCTCCATTGGTGCAACGGAATCAATTACTAGTCATCCAGAAAACGCTCAAAGCAAACCACATACAATGATAATAGTCGGTCTTATTGTACTTAAGTCGGCATTGTGCCATTTGAATCAAATCCCGACGCAATTTCTCTGCTTCATCGTCAATGTGAAAGTCCATCCGATACAGTAAAGCTGCATTGGTGCAACGGAATCTCATACTGATCTCCCAGGGATTGCTCAAAGCAAACCACATACAATAAGGAAAGTCCGTCTTCTAGTACTTAAGTCGGCATTGTGCTTTTGTAATAAATCCCGACGCAATTGTTGTGTTTCATCGTCATTGTGAAGGTCCGTCGGATACAGTAAAGCTGCATTGGCGCATCGGAAACTAATACTGGTCTCGCAGGAGACGCTCAAATCAAACCATAAACATTCAGAAGAGTCAGTCTTTCTTGTACATAAGTCGGCATTGTGCCATGTCAGTTAAGTACCGACACAATTTCTGTGTTTCATCGTCAATCTGAAGGTCCATCGGATACTGTAAAACTGCATTGGTGCATCGGTATCTAATACTGGTCTCCCAGGAACGCTCAAAGCAAACCACAAACAATGAGAAGAGTCAGTCTTCTTGTACTTAAGTCGGCATTGTGCCATATGAATTAATTCCCGACGCAAAATCTGTGTTTCATCGTCACCGTGAAGGTCCTTCGGAAACAGTAAAGCTGCAGTGGTGCATCGGAATCAAATACTGGTCTCCCAGGAAACGCTCAAAGCAAACCACAAACAATGAGAAGAGTCAGTCTTCTTGTACTTAAGACGGCATTGTGCCATTTAAATTAAATCCGGACGCAAATTCTGTGTTTCATCGTCAATATGAAGGCCCATCAGATCCAGTAGGCTGCATTGGTGCATCGGAAGCTAATACTGGTCTCCCAGGAAACGTCAAAGCAAACCACAAACAATGAGATGATACAGTCTTCTAGTACTTAAGTCGGCATTGTGCCATTTGAGTTAAAGCCCGACACAATTTCTGTGTTTCTTCGTCAATGTGAAGTTCCATCACATACAGTAAAGCTGCATTGGTGCATGGGAATCTAATACTGGTCTCCCAGGAAACGCTCAAAGCAAACCACAAACAATGAGAAGAGTCAGGCTTCTTGTACTTAAGTCGGCATTGTGCCATATGAATTAATTCCCGACGCAAAATCTGTGTATCATCGTCAACGTGAAGGTCCTTCGGAAACAGTAAAGATGCAGTGGTGCATCGGAATCAAATACTGGTCTCCAGGAAACGCTCAAAGCAAACCACAAACAATTAGAAGAGTCAGTCTTCTTGTACTTAAGACGGCATTGTGCCATTTAAATTAAATCCCGACGCAAATTCTGTGTTTCATCGTCAATGGGAAGGTCCATCGGATACAGTAAAGCTGCATTGGTGCATCGGAATCTAATACTGGTCTCCCAGGGAAAGCTCAACGCAAACCACTATGAATGAGAAAAGTCAGTCGTCTTGTACTTAAGTCGGCATTGTGCCATTTGAATTAAATCCCGACGCAATTTCTATGTTTTATCGTCAATGTAAGGGTAAATCGGATACAGTAAAGCTGCATTGGTGCATCGGAATCTAATACTGGTCTCCCAGGAAACGGTCAAAGCAAACCACAATCAATGATTTGAGTAGATCTTCTTGTACCTATGTCGGCATTGTGCCAATTGAATTAAATCCCGACGCAATTTCTGTGTTTCATCGTCAAAGTGAAAGTCCATCCGATAGAGTAAAGCTGCATACGTGCAACGGAATCTAATACTTGTCTTCCAGGAAACGCGCAAAGCAAACCACAAATAATTAGAAGAGTCTGTCTTCTTGTACTTAAGTCGGCATTGTGCCATTTGAATTAAATCCCGACCCAATTGCTGTGTTTCATCGTCAGTGTGAAGGTCCATCGTATACAGTAATGCTGCATTGGTGCATCGGAACCTAATACTGGTCTCCCAGGAAACGCTCAAAGCAAACCACAAACAATGAGAAGAGTCAGTCTTCTTGTACTTATGTCGGCATTGTGCCAATTGAATTAATCCCGACGCAACTTCTGCGGTTCATCGTCAATGTGTAGGTCCATCAGATACAGTAAAGCTTCATTGGAGCATCGGAATCTAATAATCGCCTCCCAGGAAACGCTCAAAGCAAACCAAAAACATTGAGAAGAGTCAGTCTTCTAGTACATAAGTCGGCATTGTGTCATTTCGATTAAATACCGACACAATTTCTGTGTTTCATCGTCAGTGTGAAGGTCCATCGGACACTGCAAAGCTGCATTGGTGCATCGGTATCAATTACTGGTCTCTCAGGGAACGCTCAAAGCAAACCACAATCAATGAGAAAAGTCAGTCTTCTTGTACTTAAGTCGGCATCGTGCCATTTGAATTAAATCCCGACGCAATTTCTGTTTTTCTTAGTCAATGTAAAGGTCCATCGGATACAGTACAGCTGCATTTGTGCACCGGAATCTAATACCGGTCTCCCAGGAAACGGTGAAAGCAAACCACAAACAATGAGAAGAGTCAGTCTTCTTGTACTTATGTCGGCATCGTGCCATTTGAATTAAATCCCGACGTAATTTCTGTGTTTCATTGTCAATGTGAAAGTCCATCGGATACAGTAAAGCTGAATTGTTGCGTCTGAATCTAATACTTGTCTCCAAGGATACTCTCTAAGCAAATCACAAACAATGAGAAGAGTCAGTCTTCTTGTACTTAAGTTAGCATTGTGCCATTTGAATTAAATCAAAACGCAATTTCTGTGTTTCGTCGTCAATGTGAAGGTCCATCGGGTGCAGTGAAGCTGCATTAATGCATCGGAATCAAATACAGGTCTCCCAGGGAACGCTCAAAGCAAACCACAATCAATGAGAAAAGTCAGTCTTCTTGTACTTAAGTCGGCATTGTGCCAATTGAATTAAATCCCGACGCAACTTCTGTGGTTCATCGTCAATGTGAAGCTCCATCGGATACAGTCAAGCTTCATTGGTGCGTCGGAATCTAATATTGGTCTCCCAGGAAACGCTCAAAGCTAACCACAAACAATGAGAAGGGTCAATCTTCTTGTACTTTAGTCGGCATTGAGCCATTTGAATTAAATCCCGACGCAATGTCTGTGTTTGGTCGGCAGTGTGAAGGTCCATCGAATGGGGTAAAGCTCCATTGGTGCAACGGAATCAATTACTAGTCTTCCAGTAAACACTCAAAGCAAATCACATACAATGAGAATAGTCGGTCTTCTTGTACTTAAGTCGGCATTGTGCCATTTGAATTGAATCCCGACGCAATTTCTGTGTTTTTCATCAATGTGAAGGTCCATCCGATACAGTAAAGCTGCATTGGTGCATCGGAATCTAATACTAGTCTTCCAGGAAACGCTCAACGCAAACCACAAATAATTAGAAGAGTCAGTCTTCTTGTACATAAGTCGGCATTGTGCCATTTGAATTAAATCCCGACCCAATTTCTGTGATTCGTCATCAATGTGATGGCCATCGGATTCAGTAAAGCTGCATTGGTGCATGGGAATCTGATACTGATCTCCCAGGAAACGCTCAATGCAAACCACAAACAATGAGAAGAGTCAGTCTTCTTGTACCTTGTTGGCATTGTGACATTTGAATTTAATCCCACCGCAACTTCTGTGTTTCATCGTCAATGGGAAGGTCCATCAGATACAGTAAAGGTGCAGTGGTGCATCGGAATCTTATACTGGCTTCCCAGGAAACGCTCAATGCAAACCACAAACAATGAGAAGCCTCAGTCTTCTTGTACTTAAGTCGGCATTGTGCCATTTGAATTATATCACAACGCAGATTCTGTGTTCCATCGTCAATGTGAAGGTCCATCGGATACAGCAAAGCTGCATTGGTGCATCGGTATCAATTACTGGTCTCCCAGGAAACGCTCAAAGCAAAACACAATCAATGAGAAAAGTCAGTCTTCTTGTACTTAAGTCGGCATTGTGCCATTTGAATTAAATCCCGACGCAATTTCTGTGTTTCTTAGTCAATGTAAAGGTCCATCGGATACAGTAAAGCTGCATTGGTGCATCGGAATCTAATACTGGTCTTCCAGGAAACGCTCAAAGCATTCCACGAATAATTAGAAGAGTCAGTCTTCTTGTGTATAAGTCGGCATTGTGCCATTTGAATTAAATCCCGACCCAATTTCTGTGATTCATCATCAATGTGATGGCCAACGGATACAGTAAAGCTGCATTGGTGCATGGGAATCTGATACTGATCTCCCAGGAAACGCTCAATGCAAACCACAAACAATGAGAAGCGTCAGTCTTCTTGTACCTTGTTGGCATTGTGCCATTTGAATTAAATCCCGCCGCAACTTCTGTGTTTCATCGTCAATGGGAAGGTCCATCGGATACAGTAAAGGTGCAGTGGTGCATCGGAATCTTATACTGGTCTCCCAGGAAACGCTCAAAGCAAACCACAAACAATGAGGAGCGTCAGTATTCTTGTACTTATGTCGGCATTCTGCCATTTGAATTAAATCAAAACGCAATTTCTGTGTTTCGTCGACAATGTGAAGGTCCATCGGATGCAGTAAAGCTGCATTGGTGCATCGGAATCAAATACAGGTCTCCCAGGGAACGCTCAAAGCAAACCACAATCAATGAGAAAAGTCAGTCTTCTTGTACTTAAGTCAGCATTGTGCCATTTGAATTAAATCCCGACGCAATTTCTGTCTTTCTTAGTCAATGTAAAGGTCCATCGGATACAGTAAAGCTGCATTGGTGCACCGGAATCTAATACTGGTCTCCCAGGAAACGGTCAAAGCAAACCACAAACAATGAGAAGAGACAGTCTTCTTGTACTTATGTCGGCATTGTGCCAATTGAATTAAATCCCGACGCAACTTCTGTGGTTCATCGCCAATGTGAAGGTCCATCGGATACACTAAAGCTTCATTGGTGCATCGGAATCTAATACTGGACTCCCAGGAAACGCTCAAAGCTAATCACAAACAATGAAAAGGGTCAATCTTCTTGTACTTATGTCGGCATTGAGCCCTTTGAATTAAATCCCGACGCAATATCTGTGTTTCATCGGCAATGTGAAAGTCCATCGGATAGGGTAAAGCTCCATTGGTGCAACGGAATCAATTACTAGTCTTCCAGAAAACGCTCAAAGCAAACCACATACAATGAGAATAGTCGGTCTTCTTGTACTTAAGTCGGCATTGTGCCATCTGAATTAAATCCCGACGTAATTTCTGTGTTTTTCGTCAATGTGAGGGTCCATCCGATACAGTAAAGCTGCATTGGTGCATCGGAATCTAATACTGGTCTTCCAGGAAACGCTCAAAGCAAACCACAAATAATTAGAAGACTCAGTCTTCTTGTACATAAGTCGGCATTGTGCTATTTGAATTAAATCCAGACCCAATTTCTGTGATTCATCATCAATGTGATGGCCATCGGATACAGTAAAGCTTCATTGGTGCATCGGAATCTAATACTGGTCTCCCAGGAAACGCTCGAAGCTAACCACAAACAATGAGAGGGGTCAATCTTCTTGTACTTAAGTGGGCATTGAACCATTTGAATTAAATCCCGACGCAATTTCTGTGTTTTATCGTCAATGTCAGGGTCCATCGGATACAGTAAAGCTGCATTGGTGCATCGGAATCTAATACTGGTCTCCCAGGAAACGCTCAAAGCACACCACAAACATTGAGAAGAGAAAGTCTTCTTGTACTTAAGACGGCATTGTGCCATTTAAATTAAATCCCGACACAAATTCTGTGTTTCATCGTCAATGTCAATGTCCATCAGATCCAGTAAGGCTGCATTGGTGCATCGGAATCTAATTCTGGTCTTCCAGGAAACGCTCAAAGCAAACCACAATTAAAGAGAAGAGTCAGTCGTCTTGCACTTAAGTCGGCATTGTGCCATTTGAATTAAATCCCGACGTAATCTCTGCGTTTCATCGTCAATGTGAAGGTCTATCGGATACAGTAAAGCTGCTTTGGTGCATCTAAATCATATACTGGTCTCCCAGGAAACGCTCAAAGCACACCACAAACAAACAGATGAGTAGGTCTTGTTGTACCTATATCGGCATTGTGCCAATTGAATTAAATCCCGACGCAATTTCTGTGTTATATCGTCAAAGTGAAAGTCCATCCGATACAGTAAAACTGCATTGGTCCATGGGAATCTAATACTGGTCTTCCAGGAAACGCTCAAAGCAAACCATAAATAATTAGAAGAGTCAGTCTTCTTGTACTTAAGTCGGCATTGTGCCATTTTAATTAATTCCCGACCCAATTTCTGTGTTTCATCGTCAATGTGATGGTCCATCGGATACAGTAAAGCTCCATTGGTGCATGGGAATCTGATACTGATCTCCCAGGAAATGCTCAAAGCAAACCACAAACAATGAGAAAAGTCAGTCTTCTTGTACTTAAGTCGGCATTGTGCCATTTTAAATAAATCCCGAAAGTATTTCTATGTTTCATCGTCTATGAGAAGGTCCATCGTATACAGTAATGTTGCATTGGTCCATCGGAATCTAATACTGGTCTTCCAGGAAACGCTCAAAGCAAACCACAAATAATTAGAAGAGTCAGTCTTCTTGTACATAAGTCGGCATTGTGCCATTTGAATTAAAGCCCGACCCAATTTCTGTGATTCATCATCAATGTGATGGCCATCGGATACAGTAAAGCTGCATTGACGCATGAGAATCTGATACTGATCTCCCAGGAAACGCTCAATGCAAACCACAAACAATGAGAAGCGTCAGTCTTCTTGTACCTTGTTGGCATTGTGCCATTTGAATCAAATCCCGCCGCAACTTCTGTGTTTCATCGTCAATGGGAAGGTCCGTCGGATGCAGTAAAGGTGCAGTGGTGCATCGGAATCTTATACTGGTCTCCCAGGAAACGCTCAAAGCAAACCACAAACAATGAGAAGCGTCAGTCTTCTAGTACTTAAGTCGGCATTGTGCCATTTGAATTAAATCAAAACGCAATTTCTGTGTTTCGTCGTCAATGTGAAGGTCCATCGGGTGCAGTAAAGCTGCATTAGTGCATCGGAATCAAATACAGGTCTCCCAGGGAACGCTCAAAGCAAACCACAATCAATGAGAAAAGTCAGTCTTCTTGTACTTAAGTCGGCATTGTGCCAATTGAATTAAATCCCGACGCAACTTCTGTGGTTCATCGTCAATGTGAAGGTCCATCGGATACAGTAAAGCTTCATTGGTGCATCGGAATCTAATATTGGTCTCCCAGGAAACCCTCAAAGCTAACCACAAACAATGAGAAGGGTCAATCTTCTTGTATTTAAGTCGGCATTGAGCCATTTGAATTAAATCCCGACGCAATATCTGTGTTTCATCGGCAATGTGAAGGTCCATCGGATAGGGTAAAGCTCCATTGGTGCAACGGAATCAATTACTAGCCTTCCAGAAAACGCTCAAAGCAAACCACAAATAATTAGAAGAGTCAGTCTTCTTGTACATAAGACGGCATTGTGCCATTTGAATTAAATCCTGACCCAATTTCTGTGATTCATCATCAATGTGATGGCCATCGGATACAGTAAAGCTGCATTGGTGCATGGGAATCTGAAACTGATCTCCCAGGAAACGCTCAAAGCAAACCACAAACAATGACGAGAGTCAGTCTTCTTGTACATAAGTCGGCATTGTGCCATTTTAAATAAATCCCGACCGTATTTCTATGTTTCATCGTCAATGAGAAGGTCCATCGTATACAGTAATGCTGCATTGATGCATCGGAATCTAATACTGGTCTCTTAGCAATCGCTCAAAGCAAACCATAAACATTGAGAAGAGTCAGCCTTCTAGTACATAAGTCGGCATTGTGCCGTTTCAATTAAATACCGACACAATTTCTGTGTTTCATCGTCAATGTGAAGGTCCATCGGATACGGCAAAGCTGCATTGGTGCATCGGTATCAATTACTGGTCTCCCAGGAAACGCTCAAAGCGAACCACAATCAATCAGATAAGTCAGTCTTCTTGTACTTAAGTCAGAATTGTGCCATTTGAATTAAATTCCGACGCAATTTCTTTGTTTCTTAGTCAATGTAAAGGTCCATCAGATACAGTAAAGCTGCATTGGTGCACCGGAATCTAATACCGGTCTCCCAGGAAACGGTGAAAGCAAACCACAAACAATGAGAAGAGTCAATCTTCTTGTACTTATGTCGGCATTGTGCCAATTGAATTAAATCCCGCCGCAACTTCTGTGGTTCATCGTCAATGTGAAGGTCCATCGGATACAGTCAAGCTTCATTGGTGCATCGGAATCTAATACTGGTCTCCCAGGAAACGCTCAAAGCTAACCACAAACAATAAGAAGGGTCAATCTTCTTGAACTTAAGTCGGCATTGAGCTATTTGAATTAAATCCCGACGCAATATCTGTGTTTCATCGGCAATGTGAAGGTCCATCGGATGGGGTAAAGCTCCATTGGTGCAACGGAATCAATTACTAGTCTTCCAGAAAACACTCAAAGCAAATAACATACAATGAGAATAGTCGGACATCTTGTACTTAAGTCGGCATTGTGCCATTTGAATTGAATCCCGACGCATTTTCTGTGTTTTTCGTCAATGTGAAAGTCCATCCGATACAGTAAAGCTGCATTGGCGCATCGGAATCTAATACTAGTCATCCAGGAAACGCTCAAAGCAAACCACAAATAATTAGAAGAGTCAGTCTTCTTGTACATAAGTCGGCATTGTGCCATTTGAATTAAATCCCGACCCAATTTCTGTGATTCATCATCAATGTGATGGCCATCGGATACAGTAAAGCTGCATTGACACATGGGAATCTGATACTGATCTCCCAGGAAACGCTGAATGCAAACCACAAACAATGAGAAGCGTCAGTCTTCTTGTACCTTGTTGGCATTGTGCCATTTGAATTAAATCCCGCCGCAACTTCTGTGTTTCATCGTCAATGGGAAGGTCCATCGGATACAGTAAAGGTGCAGTGATGCATCGGAATTCTATACTGGTCTCCCAGGAAACGCTCAAAGCAAACCACAAACAATGAGAAGCGTCAGTCTTCTTGTACTTAAGTCGGCATTGTGCCATTTGAATTAAATCAAAACGCAATTTCTGTGTTTCGTCGTCAATGTGAAGGTCCATCGGGTGAGGTAAAGCTGCATTAGTGCATCGGAATCAAATACAGTTCTCCCAGGGAACGCTCAAAGCAAACCACAATCAATGAGAAAAGTCAGTCTTCCTGTACTTAAGTCGGCATTGTGCCATTTGAATTAAGTCCCGACGCAATTTCTGTGTTTCTTAGTCTATGTAAAGGTCCATCGGATACAGTAAAGCTGCATTGGTGCACCGGAATCTAATACTGGTCTCCCACGAAACGGTCAAAGCAAACCACTAACAATGAGAAGAGACAGTCTTCTTGTACTTATGTCGGCATTGTGCCAATTGAATTAAATCCCGACGCAACTTCTGTGGTTCATCGTCAATGTGAAGGTCCATCGCATACAGTAAAGCTCCATTGGTGCATCGGAATCTAATACTGGTCTCCCAGGAAACGCTCAAAGTTAACCACAAACAATGAGAAGGGTCAATCTTCTTGTACTTAAGTCGGCATTGAGCCATTAGAATTAAATACCGACGCAATATCTGTGTTTCATCAGCAATGTGAAGGTCCATCGGATAAGGTAAAGCCCCATTGGTGCAACGGAATCAATTACTAGTCTTCCAGAAAACGCTCAAAGCAAACCACATACAATGAGAATGGTCGGTCTTCTTGTACTTAAGTTGGCATTGTGCCATTTGAATTAAATCCCGACGCAATTTCTGTGTTTTTCGTCAATGTGACGGTCCATCCGATACAGTAAAGCTGCATTGGTGCATCGGAATCTAGTACTGGTCTTCCAGGAAACGCTCATAGCAAACCACAAATAATTAGAAGAGTCAGTCTTCTTGGACATAAGTCGGCATTGTGCCATTTGAATTAAATCCCGACCCAATATCTGTGATCCATCATCAATGTGATGGCCATCGGATACAGTAAAGCTGCATTGGTGCATGGGAATCTGATACTGATCTCCCAGGAAACGCTTAATGCAAACCACAAACGATGAGAAGCGTCAGTCTTCTTGTACTTATGTCGCCATTGTGCCATTTGAATTAAATCCCGACGCAATTTTTGTGTTTCTTAGTCAATGTATAGGTCCATCGGATAGGGTAAAGCTCCATTGCTGCAACGGAATCAATTACTAGTCTTCCAGAAAACGCTCAAAGCAAACCACATACAATGAGAATAGTCGGTCTTCTTGTACTTAAGTCGGCATTGTGCCATTTGAATTAAATCCCGACGCAATATCTGTGTTTCATCGGCAATGTGAAGGTCCATCGGATAGCGTAAAGCTCCATTGGTGCAACGGACTCAATTACTAGTCTTCCAGAAAACGCTCAAAGCAAACCACATACAATGAGAATAGTCGGTCTTCTTGTAGTTAAGTCAGCATTGTGCCATTTGAATTAAATCCCGACGCAATTTCTGTGTTTTTCGTCAATGTGAAGGTCCATCCGACACAGTTAAGCTGCATTGGTGCATCGGAATCTAATACTGGTCTTCCAGGAAACGCTCAAAGCAAACCACAAATAATTAGAAGAGTCAGTCTTGTTGTACATAAGTCGGCATTGTGCCATTTGAATTAAATCCCGACCCAATTTCTGTGATTCATCATCAATTTGTTGGCCATCGGATGCAGTAAAGCTGCATTGGTGCATGGGAATCTGATACTGATCTCCCAGGAAACGCTCAATGCAAACCACAAACAATGAGAAGAGTCAGTCTTCTTGTACTTAAGTCGGGATTGTGCCATACGAATCAAATCCCGACGCAAATTCTGTGTTTCATCGTCAACGTGAAGGTCCATCGGAAACAGTAAAGCTGCAGTGGTGCATACGAATCTAATACTGGTCTCCCAGGAAACGCTCAAAGCAAACCACAAACAATGAGAAGAGTCAGTCATCTGGTACCTAAGTCGGCATTACGCCATTTGAATAAATTCCCGACGCAATTTTTGTGATTCATCGTCAATGTGGAGGTCCATCGGATAAAGTCAAGCTGCATTGGTGCAACGGAATCAAATACTGGTCCCTCAGGAAACGGTCAATGCAAACCACAAACAATGAGATGAGTCAGTCTTCTTGTACCTTCTTGGGATTGTGCCATTTGAATTAAATCCCGATGCAAGTGCTGTGTTTCTTCGTCAATGTGAAGGTCCATCGGATACAGTAAAGTTGCAATCGTGCATCGGAATCTCATACTGGTCTCCCAGGAAACGCTCGAAGCAAAGCTCATTCAATGAGAAGAGTCAGTCTTCTTCTACCTTGTCGGCATTGTGCCATTTGCATTAAATCCCAACGAAATTTCTGTGTTTCATCGTCAATGTGAAGGTCCTTCGGATACAGTAAAGCTGCGTTGAGGCATCGGAATCTAATACCGGTCACCTAGGAAACGCTCAATGCAAACCACAAACAATGAGAAGAGTCAGTCTTCTTGTAATTAAGTCGGCATTGTGCCATGTGAATTAAATCCCGACGGAATATCTGTGTTTCATAGTCAATGTGAAGGTGCATCGGACACGGTAACCCTGCATTGGTGCGTCGGTATTTAATACTGGTCTCCCACGAAACTCTCAAAGCAAACCACAAACAATGAAAAGAGGCAGTCTTCTTGTACTTAAGTCGGCATTGTGCCATTTGAATTAAATCCCGACGCAATTTCTGTGTTTCGTCGTCAATGTGAAGGTCCATCAGATCCATTAAGGCTGCAATGGTGCATCGGAATCTAATACTGGTCTTCCAGGGAACGCTCAAAGCCAACCACAATTAAAGAGAACAGTCAGTCGTCTTGTACTTCAGTCGGCATTGTGCCGTATGAATTAAATCCCGACGTAATCACTGCGTTTCATCGTCAATGTGAAGGTCTATCGGATACAGTAAAGCTGCTTTGGTGCATCTAAATCATATACTGGTCTCCCAGGAAACGCTCATAGCAAACCACAAACAAAGAGATGAGTAGGTCTTCTTGAACCTATATCGGCATTGTGGCAATTGAATTAAATCCCGACGCTATTTCTGTGTTACATCGTCAAAGTGAAAGTCCTTCCGATACAGTAAAGCTGCATTGGTGCATGGGAATCCAGGAAACGCTCAAAGCAAACCATAAATAATTAGAAGAGTCAGTCTTCTTGTACTTAAGACGGCATTGTGCCATTTGAATTAAATCCCGACCCAATTTTTGTGTTTCATCGTCAATGTGATGGTCCATCGGATACAGTAAAGCTCCATTGGTGCATGGGAATCAGATACTGATCTCCCAGGAAATGCTCAAAGCAAACCACAAACAATGACGAGAGTCAGTCTTCTTGTACATAAGTCGACATTGTGCCATTTTAAATAAATCCCGACCGTATTTCTATGTTTCATCGTCAATGAGGAGGTCCATCGTATACAGTAATGCTGCATTGGTGCATCGGAATCTAATACTGGTGTCCCAGGAAGCGCTCAAAGCAAACCACAAACATTGAGAAGAGCCAGTCTTCTAGTACATAAGTCGGCATTGTGCCATTTCAATTAAATACTGACACAATTTCTGTGCTTCATCGTCAATGTGAAGGTCCATCGGATACTGCAAAGCTGCATTGGTGCATCGGTATCAATTACTGGTCTCCCAGGAAACGCTCAAAGCAAACCACAATCAATGAGAAAAGTCAGTCTTCTTGTACTTAAGTCGGCATTGTGCCTTCTGAATTAAATCCCGACGCAATTTCTGTGTTTTTCGTCAATGTGAGGGTCCATCCGATACAGTAAAGCTACATTGGTGCATCGGAATCTAATACTGATCTGCCAGGAAACGCTCAAAGCAAACCACAAATAATTAGAAGAGTCAGTCTTCTTGTACATAAATCGGCATTGTGCCATTTGAATTAAATCCCGACCCAATTTCTGTGAATTATCAACAAGGTGATGGCCATCGGATGCAGTAAAGGTGCAGTGGTACATCGGAATCTTATACTGGTCTCCCAGGAAACGCTCAAAGCAAACCCCAAACAATGAGAAGCGTCAGTCTTCTTGTACTGAAGTCAGCATTGTGCCATTTGAATTATATCCCAACGCAATTTCTGTGTTTCATCGTCAATGTGAAGGTCCATCGGTTACAGTAAAGCTTCATTTGTGCATCGGATTCTAATACTGGTCTCCCAGGAAACGCTCAAAGCTAACCACAAACAATGAGAAGGGTCAATCTTCTTGTACTTATGTGGGCATTGAGAAATTTGAATTAAATCCCGACGCAGTATCTGTGTTTCATCGGCAATGTGGAGGTCCATCGGATAGGGTAAAGCTCCATTGGTGCAACGGACTCAATTACTAGTCTTCCAGAAAACGCTCAAAGCAAACCACATACAATGAGAATAGTCGGTCTTCTTGTAGTTAAGTCAGCATTGTGCCATTTGAATTAAATCCCGACGCAATTTCTGTGTTTTTCGTCAATGTGAAGGTCCATCCGATACAGTTAAGCTGCATTGGTGCATCGGAATCTCATACTGGTCTCTCAGGAAACGCTCGAAGCAAACCACATTCAATGAGAAGAGTCAGTCTTCTTCTACCTTGTCGGCATTGTGCAATTTGCATTTAATCCCAACGCAATTTCTGTGTTTCATCGTCAATGTGAAGGTCCATCGGATACAGTAAAGCTGCATTGAGGCATTGGAATCTAATACCGGTCACCTAGGAAACGCTCAAAGCGAACCACAAACAATGAGAAGAGTCAGTCTTCTTGTACTTAAGTCGGCATTGTGCCATTTGAATTAAATCCCGACGCAATATCTGTGATTCATCGTCAATGTGAAGGTGCATCGGACACGTTAAATCTGCATTGGTGCGTCGGTTTTTAATACTGGTCTCCCACGAAACTCTCAAAGCAAACCACAAACAATGAAAAGAGTCAGTTTTTTTGTCCTTTAAGTCGGCATTGTGCCGTCTGAATTAAATCCCGACGCCATTTCTGCGTTTTTCGTCAATGTGAGGGTCCATCCGATACAGTAAAGCTGCATTGGTGCATCGCAATCTAATACTGGTCTCCCAGGATGCGCCTAAAGCAAACCGCAAACAATGAGAAGAGTCAGTTTCCATGTACTTAAGTTGGCATTGAGCCATTTGAATTAAATCCCGACGCTATTTCTGTGTTTTTCGTCAATGTGAGGGTCCATCCGATACAGTAAAGCTGCATTGGTGCATCGGAATCTAATACTGGTCTTCCAGGAAACGCTCAAAGCAAACCACAAATAATTAGAAGAGTCAGTCTTCTTGGACATAAGTCGGCATTGTGCCATTTGAATTAAATCCCGACCCAATTTCTGTGATCCATCATCAATGTGATGGCCATCGGATACAGTAAAGCTGCATTGGTGCATGGGAATCTGATACTGATCTCCCAGGAAACGCTTAATGCAAACCACAAACAATGAGAAGAGTCAGTCTTCTTGTACATTGTTGGCATTGGGCCATTTGAATTAAATCCCGCCGCAACTTCTGTGTTTCATCGTCAATGGGAAGGTCCATCGGATACAGTAAAGGTGCAGTGGTGCATCGGAATCTTATACTGGTGTCCCAGGAAACGCTCAAAGCAAACCACAAACGATGAGAAGCGTCAGTCTTCTTGTACTTATGTCGCCATTGTGCCATTTGAATTAAATCCCGACGCAATTTTTGTGTTTCTTAGTCAATGTATAGGTCCATCGGATAGGGTAAAGCTCCATTGCTGCAACGGAATCAATTACTAGTCTTCCAGAAAACGCTCAAAGCAAACCACATACAATGAGAATAGTCGGTCTTCTTGTATTTAAGTCGGCATTGTGCCATTTGAATTAAATCCCGACGCAATATCTGTGTTTCATCGGCAATGTGAAGGTCCATCGGATAGCGTAAAGCTCCATTGGTGCAACGGACTCAATTACTAGTCTTCCAGAAAACGCTCAAAGCAAACCACATACAATGAGAATAGTCGGTCTTCTTGTAGTTAAGTCAGCATTGTGCCATTTGAATTAAATCCCGACGCAATTTCTGTGTTTTTCGTCAATGTGAAGGTCCATCCGACACAGTTAAGCTGCATTGGTGCATCGGAATCTAATACTGGTCTTCCAGGAAACGCTCAAAGCAAACCACAAATAATTAGAAGAGTCAGTCTTGTTGTACATAAGTCGGCATTGTGCCATTTGAATTAAATCCCGACCCAATTTCTGTGATTCATCATCAATTTGTTGGCCATCGGATGCAGTAAAGCTGCATTGGTGCATGGGAATCTGATACTGATCTCCCAGGAAACGCTCAATGCAAACCACAAACAATGAGAAGAGTCAGTCTTCTTGTACTTAAGTCGGGATTGTGCCATACGAATCAAATCCCGACGCAAATTCTGTGTTTCATCGTCAACGTGAAGGTCCATCGGAAACAGTAAAGCTGCAGTGGTGCATACGAATCTAATACTGGTCTCCCAGGAAACGCTCAAAGCAAAACACAAACAATGAGAAGAGTCAGTCTTCTTGTACATAAGTAGGCATTGTGCCATTTAAATTAAATACCGACGCAAATTCTGTGTTTCATCGTCAATGTGAAGGTCCATCAGATCCAGTAAGGCTGCATTAGTGCACCGGAATCTAATACTGGTCTCCCAGGAAACGCTCAAAGCAAACCACAAACAATGAGAAGAGTCAGTCATCTGGTACCTAAGTCGGCATTACGCCATTTGAATAAATTCCCGACGCAATTTTTGTGATTCATCGTCAATGTGGAGGTCCATCGGATAAAGTCAAGCTGCATTGGTGCAACGGAATCAAATACTGGTCCCTCAGGAAACGGTCAATGCAAACCACAAACAATGAGATGAGTCAGTCTTCTTGTACCTTCTTGGGATTGTGCCATTTGAATTAAATCCCGATGCAAGTGCTGTGTTTCTTCGTCAATGTGAAGGTCCATCGGATACAGTAAAGTTGCAATCGTGCATCGGAATCTCATACTGGTCTCCCAGGAAACGCTCGAAGCAAAGCTCATTCAATGAGAAGAGCCAGTCTTCTTCTACCTTGTCGGCATTGTGCCATTTGCATTAAATCCCAACGAAATTTCTGTGTTTCATCGTCAATGTGAAGGTCCTTCGGATACAGTAAAGCTGCATTGAGGCATCGGAATCTAATACCGGTCACCTAGGAAACGCTCAATGCAAACCACAAACAATGAGAAGAGTCAGTCTCCTTGTAATTAAGTCGGCATTGTGCCATGTGAATTAAATCCCGACGGAATATCTGTGTTTCATAGTCAATGTGAAGGTGCATCGGACACGGTAACCCTGCATTGGTGCGTCGGTATTTAATACTGGTCTCCCACGAAACTCTCAAAGCAAACCACAAACAATGAAAAGAGGCAGTCTTCTTGTACTTAAGTCGGCATTGTGCCATTTGAATTAAATCCCGACGCAATTTCTGTGTTTCGTCGTCAATGTGAAGGTCCATCAGATCCATTAAGGCTGCAATGGTGCATCGGAATCTAATACTGGTCTTCCAGGGAACGCTCAAAGCCAACCACAATTAAAGAGAACAGTCAGTCGTCTTGTACTTCAGTCGGCATTGTGCCGTATGAATTAAATCCCGACGTAATCACTGCGTTTCATCGTCAATGTGAAGGTCTATCGGATACAGTAAAGCTGCTTTGGTGCATCTAAATCATATACTGGTCTCCCAGGAAACGCTCATAGCAAACCACAAACAAAGAGATGAGTAGGTCTTCTTGAACCTATATCGGCATTGTGGCAATTGAATTAAATCCCGACGCTATTTCTGTGTTACATCGTCAAAGTGAAAGTCCTTCCGATACAGTAAAGCTGCATTGGTGCATGGGAATCCAGGAAACGCTCAAAGCAAACCATAAATAATTAGAAGAGTCAGTCTTCTTGTACTTAAGACGGCATTGTGCCATTTGAATTAAATCCCGACCCAATTTCTGTGTTTCATCGTCAATGTGATGGTCCATCGGATACAGTAAAGCTCCATTGGTGCATGGGAATCTGATACTGATCTCCCAGGAAATGCTCAAAGCAAACCACAAACAATGACGAGAGTCAGTCTTCTTGTACATAAGTCGACATTGTGCCATTTTAAATAAATCCCGACCGTATTTCTATGTTTCATCGTCAATGAGGAGGTCCATCGTATACAGTAATGCTGCATTGGTGCATCGGAATCTAATACTGGTGTCCCAGGAAGCGCTCAAAGCAAACCACAAACATTGAGAAGAGCCAGTCTTCTAGTACATAAGTCGGCATTGTGCCATTTCAATTAAATACTGACACAATTTCTGTGCTTCATCGTCAATGTGAAGGTCCATCGGATACTGCAAAGCTGCATTGGTGCATCGGTATCAATTACTGGTCTCCCAGGAAACGCTCAAAGCAAACCACAATCAATGAGAAAAGTCAGTCTTCCTGTACTTAAGTCGGCATTGTGCCTTCTGAATTAAATCCCGACGCAATTTCTGTGTTTTTCGTCAATGTGAGGGTCCATCCGATACAGTAAAGCTACATTGGTGCATCGGAATCTAATACTGATCTGCCAGGAAACGCTCAAAGCAAACCACAAATAATTAGAAGAGTCAGTCTTCTTGTACATAAATCGGCATTGTGCCATTTGAATTAAATCCCGACCCAATTTCTGTGAATTATCAACAAGGTGATGGCCATCGGATGCAGTAAAGGTGCAGTGGTACATCGGAATCTTATACTGGTCTCCCAGGAAACGCTCAAAGCAAACCCCAAACAATGAGAAGCGTCAGTCTTCTTGTACTGAAGTCAGCATTGTGCCATTTGAATTATATCCCAACGCAATTTCTGTGTTTCATCGTCAATGTGAAGGTCCATCGGTTACAGTAAAGCTTCATTTGTGCATCGGAATCTAATACTGGTCTCCCAGGAAACGCTCAAAGCTAACCACAAACAATGAGAAGGGTCAATCTTCTTGTACTTATGTGGGCATTGAGCCATTTGAATTAAATCCCGACGCAGTATCTGTGTTTCATCGGCAATGTGGAGGTCCATCGGATAGGGTAAAGCTCCATTGGTGCAACGGACTCAATTACTAGTGTTCCAGAAAACGCTCAAAGCAAAGCACATACAATGAGAATAGTCGGTCTTCTTGTAGTTAAGTCAGCATTGTGCCATTTGAATTAAATCCCGACGCAATTTCTGTGTTTTTCGTCAATGTGAAGGTCCATCCGATACAGTTAAGCTGCATTGGTGCATCGCAATCTCATACTGGTCTCTCAGGAAACGCTCGAAGCAAACCACATTCAATGAGAAGAGTCAGTCTTCTTCTACCTTGTCGGCATTGTGCAATTTGCATTTAATCCCAACGCAATTTCTGTGTTTCATCGTCAATGTGAAGGTCCATCGGATACAGTAAAGCTGCATTGAGGCATTGGAATCTAATACCGGTCACCTAGAAAACGCTCAAAGCGAACCACAAACAATGAGAAGAGTCAGTCTTCTTGTACTTAAGTCGGCATTGTGCCATTTGAATTAAATCCCGACGCAATATCTGTGATTCATCGTCAATGTGAAGGTGCATCGGACACGTTAAATCTGCATTGGTGCGTCGGTTTTTAATACTGGTCTCCCACGAAACTCTCAAAGCAAACCACAAACAATGAAAAGAGTCAGTTTTTTTGTCCTTTAAGTCGGCATTGTGCCGTCTGAATTAAATCCCGACGCCATTTCTGCGTTTTTCGTCAATGTGAGGGTCCATCCGATACAGTAAAGCTGCATTGGTGCATCGCAATCTAATACTGGTCTCCCAGGATGCGCCTAAAGCAAACCGCAAACAATGAGAAGAGTCAGTTTCCATGTACTTAAGTTGGCATTGAGCCATTTGAATTAAATCCCGACGCAATTTCTGTGTTTCATCGTCAATGTGAAGGACCATGGGATAGAGTAAAGCTGCATTGGTGCATCGGAATCTAATACTGGTCTCCCAGGAAACGCTCAAAACTAAACACAAACAATGAGAAGGGCCAGTCTTCTGGTACCTTTCACGGCATTGTGCTGTTGGAATTAAATCCCAACGCAATTTCTGTGTATCATCGTCAATGTGACGGTCCATCGGATACAGTAAAGCAGCATTGGTGCATCGGAATCTAATACTGATCTCCCAGTGAACGCTCAGAGCAAACCACAAACAATGAGAGGAGTCAGCCTTCTTGTACCTTGTCGGCATTGTGTCACATTATTTCAATCTCGACGCAATTTCTATGTTTTATCGTCAATGTGAAGGCCCATTGGATACAGTAAAGCTGCATTAATGCATCGGAATCTAAAACTGGTCTAAAAGGAAACCCTCAAAGCAAACCACAAACGGTGAGGAGAGTCAGTCTTCTTGTACTGAAGTCGGTATTGTGCCACTTGAATTAAATCCCGACGAAACTTCTGTGTGTCATCGTCAACTTGAAGGTGCGTTGGACACGGTAAATCTGCATTGGTGCATCGGGATCTAATACTGGTCACCCAGGAAACGCTCAAAGCAAACCACAAAAAATGCGAAGAGTCAGTCTTCTTGTACTTAAGTCGGCATTGAGCCATTTGAATTAAATCACGACGCAATATCTGTGTGTCATCGGCAATGTGAAGGTCCTTCGGATAGGGTAAAGCTCTATTGGTGCAACGGAATCAATTACTAGTCGTCCAGAAAACGCTCAAAGCATACCACATACAATGAGAATAGTCGGTCCTCTTGTACTTAAGTCGGCATAGTGCCATTTGAGTTAAATCCCGTTTCAATTTCTGTGTTTCATCGTCAATGTAAAGGTCCATCCCATACAGTAAAGCTGCATTGGTGCATCGGAAAATAATACTGGTCTCCCAGGAAACGCTCATAGCAAACCACAAATAATTAGAAGAGTCAGTCTTCTTGAACATAAGTCGGCATTGTGCCATTTGAATTAAATCCCGACCCAGTTTCTGTGTTTCATCATCAATGTGATGGACATCGGATACAGTAAAGCTGCATTGGTGCATGGGAATCTTATACTGATCTCCCAGGAAAAGCTCAAAGGAAAAGACAAACAATGAGGAGAGTCAGTCCTCTTGTACGTAAGTCGGCATTGTGCCATTTGAATTAAATCCCCACGCAATTTCTGTGTTTCATTGTCAATGTGAAGGTCCATCGGATAGAGTAAAGCTGCATTGGTGCATCGGAATCTAATACTGGTCTCCCAGGAAACGCTCAAAGCAAACCACGAACATTGAGCAGAGTCAGTCTTCTTGTACATAAGTAGGCATTGTGCCTTTTCAATTAAATACCGACACAATTTCTGTGTTTCATCGTCAATGTGAAAGTCCATCAGATCCTGTAAGGCTGCATAGGTGCATCGGAATCAAATACTGGCCTCCCAGGAATCGCTCAAAGGATACCACAAACAATGTAAATAGTCAGTCTTCTTGTACCTAAGTCGGCATTGTGCCATTTGAATTAAATCGCGACGCAATTTGTGTGTTTCGTCGTGAATGTTAAGGTCCATCGGATACAGTAAAGCTGCTTTGGTGCATCGGAATCTAATACTGGTCTCCCAGAGAACGCTCAAAGCAAACCAGACACAAAGAGATGAGTCAGTCATCTTGTACCCTGTCGGCATCGTGCCATTTGAATTAAATCCCGACGTAATTTCTGTGTTTCATCGTCAATGTGAAAGTCCATCGGATACAGTAAAGCTGAATTGTTGCGTCTGAATCTAATACTTGTCTCCAAGGAAACTCTCTAAGCAATCCACAAACAATGAGAAGAGTCAGTCTTCTTGTACTTAAGTCAGCATTGTGCCATTTGAATTAAATCCCGACGCAATTTCTGTGTTTCATCATCAATGTGATGGTCCATCGCATACAGTAAAGCTGCATTGGTGCATCGGAATCTAATACTGGTCACTCAGGAAACGCTCAAAGAAAACCACAAACATTGAGAAGAGTCAGTCTTCTTGTACTTAAGTCGGCATTGTGCCATTTCAAATTAATACCGACGTAATTTCTGTATTTCTTCGTCAATGTTAAGGTCCACCGAAGACTGTAAAGCTGCTTTGGTGCATCGGAATCTAATACTGGGCTCCCAGAAAACGCTCAAAGCAAACCAGACGCAATGAGAAGAGTCAGTCATCATTTACCCTGTGGGCATTGTGCCATTTGAATTAAATCCCTACGCAATTTCTGTGTTTCATCGTCAATGTGGAGGACCATGGGATAGAGTAAAGCAGCATTGGTGCATCGGAATCTAATACTGGTCTCCCAGGAAACGGTCAAAGCAAACCACAAACAATGAGATGAGTCAGTCTTCTGGTACATAAGTCGGCATTACGCCGTTAGAATAAATTCCGGCCGCAATTTCTGTGATTCATCGTCAATGTGGAGGTCCATTGGATAAAGTCAAGCTGCATTGGTGCATTGGAATCAAATACTGGTCCCTCAGGAAACGCTCAATGTAAACCACAAACAATGAGAAGAGTCAGTCTTCTTGTACCTTGTTGGGATTGTGCTATTTGAATTAAATCCCGACGCAATCTCTGTATTTCATCGTCAGTGTGAAGGTCCATCGGGAACAGTGAAGCTGCAATGGTGCATTGGAATCTAATACTGGTCTCCCAGGAAACGCTCAATGCAAACCACAAACAATGAGAAGAGTCAGTCTTCTTGTACCTTGTTGGGATTGTGCTATTTGAATTAAATCCCAACGGAATAACTGTGTTTCATCGTCAATGTGAAGGTGCATCGGACATGGTAAATCTCCATTGGTGCGTCGGTATTTAAAACTGGTCTCCCAGGAATCTCTCAAAGCAAACCACAAACAATGAGAAGAGTCAGTCTTCTTGTACATAAGTAGGCATTGTGCCATTTAAATTATATCCCGACGCAAATTCTGTATTTCATCGTCAATGATGAGGTCCATCAGATCCAGTAAGGCTGCATTGGTGCATCGGAATCTAATACTGGTCTCTCATGAAACGGTCAAAGCAAACCACAAACAATGAGAAGAGTCAGTCTTCTGGTACCTAAGTCGGCATTACGCCATTTGAATAAATTCCCGACGCAATTTCTGTGATTCATCGTCATTGTGGAGGTCCATTGGATAAAGTCAAGCTGCATTGGAGCATCGGAATCAAATACTGGTCCCTCAGCAAACGCTCAATGCAAACCACAAACAATGAGAAAGTCAGTCTTCTTGTACCTTGTTGGGAATGTGCTATTTGAATTAAATCCCGATGCAAGTTCTGTGTTTCTTCGTCAATGTGAAGGTCCATCGGATACAGTAACGCTGCAATCGTGCATCGGAATCTCATACTGGTCTCCCAGGAAGCGCTCGAAGCAAACCACATTCAATGAGAAGAGTCAGTCTACTTGTACTTAAGTCGGCATTGTGCCATTTGAATTAAATCCCGACGCAAATTCTGTGTTCCATCGTCAATGTGAAGGTCCATTGGATCCAGTAAAGCTGCATTGGTGCATCGGAATCTAGTACTGGTCTCCCAGAAAACGCTCAAAGCAAACCAGACACAATGAGATGAGTCAGTCATCTTGTACCCTGTCGGCATTGTGCCATTTGAACTAAATCCCGACGTAATTTCTGTGTTTCATCGTCAATGTGAAAGTCCATCGGATACATTAAAGCTGAATTGGTGCGACTGAATCTAATACTTGTCTCCCAGGAAACGCTCAAAGCAAACCACAAACAATGAGAAGAGTCAGTCTTCTTGTACTTAAGTCAGCATTGTGCCATTTGAATTAAATCCTGACGCAATTTCTGTGTTTCATCGTCAATGTGAAGGTCCATCGCATACAGTAAAGCTGCATTGGTGCATCGGAATGTAATACTGGTCCCTCAGGAAACGCTCAATGCAAACGACAAACAATGAGAAGAGTCAGTCTTCTTGTACGTTGTTGGGTTTGTGCCATTAGAATTAAATCCCGACGCAATCTCTGTGTTTCATCGTCAGTGTGAAGGTCCTTCGGAAACAATAAAGCTACATTGGTGCATTGGAATCTAATACTGGTCTCCCAGGAAACGCTCAAAGCAAACCACCAACGATGAGAAGAGTCAGTCTTCTTCTATTCTGTCGGCAATGTGCCATTTGAATAAAATCCCAACGCAATATCTGTGTTTCATCATCAAAGTGATGGTCCATCGGATACAGTAAAGCTGCATTGGTGCATCGGAATCTAATACTGGTCACCCAGGAAACGCTCAAAGAAAACCACAAACATTGACAAGAGTCAGTCTCCTTGTACTTAAGTCGGTATTGTGCCATTTCAAATTAATACCGACGCAATATCTGTGTTTCATCGTCAATGTGAAGGTCCATCGGATACAGTAAAACTGCATTGGTGCATCGGTATCAAATACTGGTCTCTCAGGAAATGTTCAAAACAAACCACAAACAACGAGAAGAGTCAGTCTTCTTGTCCTTAACCCGGCATTGTGCCATATGAATTAAATCCCGACGCAAATTCTGTGTTTCATCGTCAACGTGAAGGTCCATCGGAAATACTAAAGCTGCTGTGGTGCAACGGAATCTAATACTGGTCTCCCAGGAAACGCTCAAAGCAAACCACAAACAATACGAAGAGTCACTCTTCTTGTACTTAAGACAGCTTTGTGCCATTTGAATTAAATCCCGACGCAAATTCTGTGTAACATCGTCAAGGTGAAGGTTCATCGCAAACAATAAAGCTGCATTGCTGCATTGGAATCTAATACTGGTCTCCCAGGAAGCGCTCAAAGCGAACCGCAAACAATGTGAAGAGTCACTCTCCTTGTACGTAAGTCGGCTCTGTGCAATTTGAATTAAATCCCACGCAATTTCTGTGTTTTATCGTCAATGAGAAGGACCATGGGATAGAGTAAAACTGCATTGATGCATCGGAATCTAGTACTGGTCTCCCAGGAAGTACTCAAAGCAAAACAGAAACAATGAGAAGGGTCAGTCTTCTTGTACCTTTCACGGCATTGTGCCATTGGAATTAAAGCCCGACGCAATCACTGTGTTTCATCGTCTATGTGAAGGTCCATCGGATACAGTAAAGCAGCATTTGTGCATTGGAATCTAATACTGGTCTCTAAGGAAACGCTCAAAGTAAACCACAAACAATGAGAAGAGTCAGTCTTCTTGTACTTAAGTCGGCTTTTTGCATTTGAATTATATCCCGACCAAATCTCTGTGCTTCATCGTCAGTGTGAAGGTCCATCAGATACAGTAAAGCTGCATTGGTGCATTGGAACGTAATACTGGTCTACCTTGAAACACTCAGAGCAAACCACAAACAATGAGAAGGGTCAGTCTTCGTGTACCTTGGGGGCATTGTGCCATTTGAATTAAATCCCGACGCAATTTCTGTGATTCATCGTCAATGTGGAGGTCCATCGGATAACGTCAAGCTGCATTGGTGCATCGGAATCAAATACTGGTCCTCAGGAAACGCTCAATGCAAACCACAAACAATGAGAAGAGTCAGTCTTCTTGTACCTTGTTGGGATTGTGCCATTTGAATTAAATCCCGATGCAAGTTCTGTGTTTCTTCGTCAATGTGGAGGTCCATCGGATACAGTAAAGCTGCAATCGTGCATCGGAATCTCATACTGGTCTCCCAGGAAACGCTCGAAGCAAACCACATTCAATGAGAAGAGTCAGTCTACTTGTACTTAAGTCGGCATTGTGCCATTTAAATTAAATACCGACGCAAAATCTGTGTTCCATCGTCAATGTGAAGGTCCATCGGATCCAGTAAAGCTGCATTGGTGCATCGGAATCAAATACTGGCCTCCCAGGAATCGCTCAATTGAAAATACAGACAATGAGAAGAGTCAGTCATCTTGTACTTAAGTCAAAAATGTGCCATTTCAATTACTTCCCGACGCAATTTCCGTGTTTCATCGTCTCTGTGAAGGTCCATCGGATACAGTAAGGCTGCATTGGTGCATCGGATACTAATATTGGACTCACAGGAGCCGCTCAAAGCAAGCCACAAACAAAGAGAAGAGTCAATCTTCTTGTACTTTGTCAGTATGTGCCATTTGAATTAAATCCCAACGCAATCTCTGTGTTTAATCGTCAATGTGAAGGTCCATCGGATACAGTAAGGCTGCATTGGTGCATCGGAATCTAATACTGGTCTCCCTGGAAACGCTCGATGCAAACAACAGACAATGAGAAGAGTCAGTCTCCTTGCACCTCGTCGGCAGTGTGCAATTTGAATTAAATCCCGACCCAATCTCTGTGTTTCATCGTCAATGTGAAGGTCCATCGGAAACAGTAAAGCTGCATTGGTGCATCGAAATCTAGTACTGGTCTCCCAGGAAACGCTCAAAGCAAACCACAAACAATGAGAAGAGTCAGTCAACTTGTACTGAAGTCGGCATTGTGCCATTTGCATAAATCCCGACGCAATTTCTTTGCTTCATCGTCAATGTGAAGGTCCATTGGATTCAGTATAGCCGCATTGGTGCATCGGAATCTAATACTGGTCTCCCAGGAAATGCTCAAAGCAAACCACAAACTATGTGGAGAGTCAGTCTTCTTGTACGTTATTCGGCATTGTGCATTTTGAATTAAATCCCGACGCAATATCTGTGATTCGTCGACAATGTGATGGACCATGGGATAGAGTAAAGCTGCATTGGTGCATCGGAATCAGATACTGGTCTCCCAGGAAACGCTCAAAGCAAACCACAAACAATGAGAAGAGTCAGTCTTCTTGTACTTAATTCGGCATTGTGCCATTTGAATTAAACCCCGACCCAATCTCTGTGTTTCGTCGTCAATTTGATGGTCCTTCGGATTAAGTAAAGCTGCATTGGTGCATCGGAATCCAATACCGGTCTCCCAGGAAACGCTCAAAGTAAACCACAGACAATAAGAAAAGGCAGTTTTCTTGTACTAAAGTCGGCACTGTGCCATTTGAATTAAATCCGGAATCAATTTCTGTGTTTCATCGTCAATGTGAAGGTCCATCGGATACAGTAAAACTTCATTGGTGAATCGGAATCAAATACTGGTCTCTCAGGAAACGCTCAAAGCAAACCGCAAACAATGAGAAGAGTCTGTCTTCGTGTACCTAGTCGGCATTGAGCCATTTGAATTAAATCCCGCCTTAACTTCTGTGTTTCATCGTCAATGTGAAGGTCTGTCGGATACAGTAAAGCAGAATTTGTGCATCGGAATCTAATACTGGTCATCCAGGAAACGCTCAAAGGAAACCACAAACAATGAGAAGAGTCAGTCTTCTTTTACATAAGTCGGCATTGTGCCATTTGAATTAAATCCCGACGCAAATTCTGTGTTTCATCGTCAATGTGAAGGTCCATCGCATACAGTAAAGCTGCATTGGTGCATCGGAATATAATACTGGTCCCTCAGGAAACGCTCAATTCAAACCACAAACAATGAGAAGAGTCAGTCTTCTTGTACCTTGTTGGGATTGTGCCATTTGAATTAAATCCCGACGCAATCCCTGTGTTTCATCGTCAAAGTGATGGTCCATCGGATGCAGAAATGCTGCTTTGGAGCATGGGAATCTGATTCCGATCTCCCAGGAAACGCTCAAAGCAAACCACAAACAATGAGGAGTGTCAGTCTTCTTGTACTTAAGTCAGCATTGTGCCATTTGAACTAAATGCCGACGCAATTTCTATGTTTCATAGTCAATGTGAAGGTATATCGGATACAGTAGAGCTGCATTGGTGCATCGGAATCTAATACTGGTCACCCAGGAAGCACTCAAAGAAAACCGCAAACATTGAGAAGAGTCAGTGTCCTTGTACGTAAGTCGGTATTGTGCCATTTCAAATTAATACCGACGCAATATCTGTGTTTCATCGTCAATGTGAAGGTCCATCAGATACAGTAAAGCTGCATTGCTTCATCGATATCAAATACTGGTCTCTCAGGAAATGCTCAAAGCAAACCACAAACAATGAGAAGAGTCAGTCTTCTTGTCCTTAAGTCGGCATTTTGCCTTATGAATTAAATCCCGACGCGAATTCTGTGTATCATCGTCAGTGTGAAGGTTCATCGCAAACAGTAAAGCTGCATTGCTGCATCGGAATCTAATACTGGTCTCCCAGGAAGATCTCAAAGCGAACCGCAAACAATGAGAAGAGTCAGTCTCCTTGTACGTAAGTCGGCATTGTGCAATTTGAATTAAATCCCGACGCAATTTCTGTGTGTCATCGTCAATGAGAAGGACCATGGGATAGAGTAAAGCTGCATTGATGCATCGGAATCTAATACTGGTCTACCAGGACACACTCAAAGCAAAACAGGAACAATGAGAAGGGTCAGTCTTCTGGTACCTTTCATGGCATTGTGCCATTGGAATTAAATCCCGACGAAATTTCTGTGTTTCATCGTCAATGTGAAGGTCCATCGGATACAGTAAACCAGCAATGGTGCATCGGAATCTAATTCTGGTCTCCTAGTGAACGCTCAAAGCAAACCACAAACAATGAGAAGAGTCAGCCTTCTTGTACCTTGTCGGCATTGTGTCACTTTATATCAGTCCCGACGCAATTTCTGTGTTTTGTCGTCAATGTGAAGGTCCATCGGATACAGTAAAGCTGCATTGATGCATCGGAATCTAAAACTGGTCTCCCAGGAATCGCTCAAAGCAAAACACAAACAATGAGAAGGGACAATCATCTGGTACCTTTCATGGCATAGTGCCATTGGAATTAAATCCCGATTCAATTTCTGTGTATGATCGTCAATGTGAAGGTCCATCGGATGTAGTAAAGTTGCATTGGTGCATCGAAATCAAATACTGGGTTCCCAGGAATCGTCAAAGTAAACCACAAACAATGAGAAGTGTCAGTCTTCTTGTACCTTGTCGGCATTGTGCCAATTTAATTCAATCCCGACGCAATTTATGTGTTTTATCGTCAATCTTAAGGTCCATCGGATACAGTAAAGCTGCCTTGGTGCATCGATATCTGATACTGGTCTCCCAGAAAACGCTCAAAGCAAACCACAAACAATGAGAAGAGTCAGTCTTCTTGTACCTTGTTGGCATTGTGCCATTTGAATTAAATCCCGACGCAATTTCTGTGTTTCATCGTCAATGTGAACGTCCGTGGGATACAGTAAAGCTGCATTTGTGCAGCGGAATCTAATACTGGTCTAAAAGGAAACGCTCAAAGCAAACCACAAACAATGCGAAGAGTCAGTCTTTTTATATTTAAGTCGGCATTGTGCCATTTGAATTATGTCCCAACGCAATTTATGTGTTTATCGTCAATGTGAAGGTCCATCGGATACATTAAAACTGCATAGGTGTATCGGAATCTAATACTGGTCTCTCAGGAAACGCTCCAAGCAAACAACAAACAATGAAGAGAATCAGTCATCTTGTACTTAAGTCGGCATTGTGCCATTTGAATTAAATTCCGACCAATTTCTAGCTTTCATCGTAAATGCGAAAGTCTATCAGATAGAGTAAAGTTGCATTGTTGCATCGGAATCTATTACTGGTCTTCCAGGAAACGCTCAAAGCAAACCACAAACAATGAGAAGAGTCAGTCGTATTGTACTTAAGTCGGCATTGTGCCATTTGAATTAAATTCCAACGCAATCTCTGTGTTTCATCTTCAATGTGAAGGTCCATCAGGTACGGTAAGGTTGCTTTGGTGCATCGGAATCATATACTGGTCTCCCAGGGAACACTCAAAGCAATCAACAAACAATGAAAAGCGTCCGTCTTCCTATACATAAGTCGGCATTGTCCCATCTGAATTAAATCATAACGCAATTTCTGTGTTTCATCGTCAATTTGGAGTTCCGTCGTATACAGTAAAGCTGCATTGGTGCATCGGAATCAAACACTGGTCTCCCAGGGAACGCCCAAAGCAAACCACAATCAATGAAACGAGTCAGTCTTCTTGTACTTAAGTCGGCACTGTGCCATTTGCATTAAATCCCGACGCAATTTCTGTGTTTAATCGTCAATTAGAAGGTCCTTAGTACACAGTAAAGCTGCATTGGTAAATCAGAATCTAATACTGGTCTCCCAGGAAACGCTCAAAGCAAACCACAAACAATGAGATGAGCAAGTCATCTTGTACTTAAGTCGGCATTATGACATTTAAATAAATACCCGACGCAATTTCTGTGATTCATCGTCAATGTGAAGTTCCATCGGATACAGTAAGGCTGCATTGGTGCATCGGAATCTAATACTGGTCTCCCTGGAAACGCTCGATGCAAACAACATACAATGAGAAGAGGCAGTCTTCTTGCACCTTGTCGGCATTGTGCCATTTGAATTAAATCCCGACGCAATTACTGTGTTTCATCGTCAATGTGAAGGTATATCGCATACAGTAAAGCTGCATTGGTGCATCGGAATCTAATACTGGTCTCCCAGGAAACGCTCAAAGCAAACCACAAACAATGAGAAAAGTCAGTCTTCTTTTACTGAAGTCGGCATTGTGCCATTTGAATAATTCCCGACGCAATTTCTGTGTTTCATCGTCAATGTGAAGGTCCATCGGATACAGTACAACCGCATTGGTGCATCGGTATCTAATACTGGTCTCCCAGGAAACTCACAAAGCAAACCACAAACAATGAGGAGAGTCAATCCTCTTGTACGTAAGTCGGCATTGTGCAATTTGAATTAAATCCCGACGCAATATCTGTGTTTCAACGACAATGTGAAAGACCATGGGATAGAGTAAAGCTGCATTGGTGCATCGGAATCTAATACTGGTCTCCCAGGAATCGCTCAAAGCAAACCACAAACAATGAGAAGAGTCAGCTATGTTCTACCTTGTCGGCATTGTGCCACTTTATTTCAATCCCGACCCAATTTCTATGTTTTATCGTCAATGTGAACGTCCATCGGATACAGTAAAACTGCATTGGTGCATCGGAATCAAATACTGGTCTCCCAGGAATCGTTAAAGGGAAACCACAAACGATGACAAGAGTCAGACTTCTTGTACTTAAGTCGGCATTGTGACATTTGAATTAAATTCTGACCAATTTTTTGCTTTCATCGTCAATGTGAAAGTCAATCGGATAGAGTAAAGTAGCATTGTTGCATCGGAATCTAATACTGGTCTCCCAGGAAACGCTCAAAGCAAACCACAAACAATGAGAAGTGTCAGTCTTCTTGTACTTAAGTCGGCATTGTGCCATTTGAATTAAATCGGGACCCAATCTCTGTGTTTCATCGTCAGTTTGATGGTCCATCGGATTAAGTAAAGCTGCATTGGTGCATCGGAATCCAATACTGGTCTACCAGGAGATGCTCAAAGCAAACCACAAACAATGAGAAGAATCAGTCTTCTTGTTTCTTGTCGGCATTGTGCCATTTGAATTAAATCCCGACGCCATTTCTGTGTTTCATCGTCAGTGTGAAGGACCATGGGATAGAGTAAAGCTGCATTTGTGCATCGGTATGTAATACTGGTCTCCCAGGAAACGCTCAAAGCAAAACACAAACTATTGGAAGGGTCAGCCCTCAGGTACCTTGTCGGCATTGTGCCATTGGAATTAAATCCCGACGCAATTTCCGTGTTTCATCGCCAATGTGAAGGGAAATCGGTTACAGTAAGGCAGCATTGGTGCATCGGAATCTAATACTGGTCTTCCAGGGAACGCTCAAAGGAAACCACAAACGATGAGAAGAGTCAGTCTTCCTGCACATAAGTAGGCATTGTGCCATATGAATTAAATCCCGACGCAATTTCTGAAATACATCGTCGATGTGACGGTCCATCGGATACAGTAAAGTGACATTGGTGCATCGGAAACTAATACTGGTCATCCAGGGAACGCTCAAAGCAATCACAAACACTGAGAAGATTCAGTCTACTTGCACCTTGTCGGCATTGTGCCACTTTAATTCAATCCCGGCTTAATTTTTGTATTTCTTCGTAAATGTGAAGGACCATCGGATTCAGTATAGCGGCATTGGTGCACCGGAATCTAATACTTGTCTCCCAGGAAACGCTCAAAGCAAACCACAGAAAATGAGAAGTGGCAGTCATCTTGTACTTAAGTCGGCACTGTCCCATTTGAATTAAATCCCTACGCAATTTCTGTGTTTCTTCGTCAATGTGAAGGTCCATCGGATTCCGTAAAGCTGCAATGGTGCATCGCAATCTAATACTGTTCTCCCAGGAAAAGCTAAAGGCAAACCACAAACAACGAGAAGAGTCAGTCTTCTTGTAGCTAAGTCGGCTTTGTGCCATTTGAATTAAATCCCGACGCAATCCCTGTGTTTCATCGACAATGTGAAGGTCCATCGGATACAGTAAAGCTGCATTGGTGCAATGGAATCTAATACTGGTCTCCAGGAAACGCTCAAAGCAAACCACAAACAATGAGAAGAGTCAGTCTTCGTGTACGTTGTGGGCTTTGTGCCATATGAATTAAATCCCGACGCAATTTCTGTGTTTTATCGTCAATGTGAAGGTACTTCGGATACAGTAAAGCTGCGTTGGTGCATCGGAATCTAATACTGGTCTCCCTGGAAACGCTCAAAGCAAACCACAATCAATAAGAAGAGTCAGTCTTCTTTTACTTCAGCCGGCATTGTGCCATTTAAATTAAATCCCGACGCAATTTTTGTGGTTCATCGTCAACGTGAAGGTCCATCTTAAACAATAAAGCTGCATTGGTGCATCGGAATCTAATACTGGTCTCCCAGGAAACGCTCAAAGCAAACCACCAACAATGAGAAGAATCAGTCTTCTTGAACCTAAGTCGGCATTGTGGCATTTGTATTAAACACCGACGCCATAACTGTGTACCATCGACAATGTGAAAGTCCATCCAATACAGTAAATGTGCATTGGTGCATCGGCATTAAATACTGGTCTCCCAGGAAACGCTCAAAGCAAAGCACAAACAATGAGAAGAGTCAGTCTTCTTGTACTTAAGACGGCATTGTGCCATTTGAATTAAAACCCGACGCAATTTCTGTGTTTCATCGTTAGCGTGAAGGTCCATCGGATACAGTAAAGCTGCTTTGGTGTTCGGAATCAAATACAGGTCTCCCAGGGATACCTCAAAGGCAAACCACAATCAATGAGAAGAGTCAGTCTTCTTGTACTTAAGTCGGCATTGTGCCATTTCAATTAAATCCCGACGCAATTTCTGTGTTTCATCGTCAATGTGAAGGTCCATCGGATACAGTAAGGCTGCATTGGTGCATCGGATACTAATATTGGACTCACAGGAGCCGCTCAAAACAAGCCACAAACAAAGAGAAGAGTCAATCGTCTTGTACTTTGTCAGTATGTGCCATTTGAATTAAATCCCAACGCAATCTCTGTGTTTAATCGTCAATGTGAAGGTCCATCGGATACAGTAAAGCTGCATTGGTGCATCGGAATCTAATACTGGTCTCCCTGGAAACGCTCGATGCAAACAACATACAATGAGAAGAGTCAGTCCTCTTGAACCTTGTCGGCAGTGTGCCATTTGAATTAAATCCCGACGCAATCTCTGTGTTTCATCGTCAATGTGAAGGTCCATCGGAAACAGTAAAGCTGCATTGGTGCATCGAAATCTAGTACTGGTCTCCCAGGAAACGCTCAAAGCAAATCACAAACAATGAGAAGAGTCACTCAACTTGTACTGAAGTCGGCATTGTGCCATTTGCATAAATCCCGACGCAATTTCTTTGCTTCATCGTCAATGTGAAGGTCCATCGAATACAGTATAGCCGCATTGGTGCATCGGAATCTAATACTGGTCTCCCAGGAAACGCTCAAAGCAAACCACAAACTATGTGGAGAGTCAGTCTTCTTGTACGTTATTCGGCATTGTGCAATTTGAATTAAATCCCGACGCAATATTTGTGATTCATCGACAATGTGATGGACCATGGGATAGAGTAAAGCTGCATTGGTGCATCGGAATCAGATACTGGTCTCCCAGGAAACGCTCAAAGCAAACCACAAACAATGAGAAGAGTCAGTCTTCTTGTACTTAAGTCGGCATTGTGCCATTTGAATTAAATCCCGACCCAATCTCTGTGTTTCGTCGTCAATTTGATGGTCCTTCGGATTAAGTAAAGCTGCATTGGTGCATCGGAATCCAATACCGGTCTCTCAGGAAACGCTCAAAGCAAACCACAGACAATAAGAAAAGGCAGTTTTCTTGTACTAAAGTCGGCACTGTGCCATTTGAATTAAATCCGGACTCAATTTCTGTGTTTCATCGTCAATGTGAAGGTCCATCGGATACAGTAAAACTGCATTGGTGAATCGGAATCAAATACTGGTCTCTCAGGAAACGCTCAAAGCAAACCGCAAACAATGAGAAGAGTCTGTCTTCGTGTACCTAGTCGGCATTGAGCCATTTGAATTAAATCCCGCCTTAACTTCTGTGTTTCATCGTCAATGTGAAGGTCCGTCGGATACAGTAAAGCAGAATTGGTGCATCGGAATTTAGTACTGGTCTTCCAGGAAACGCTCAAAGCAAACCACAAACAATGAGAAGAGTCAGTCCTCTTTTACATAAGTCGGCATTGTGCCATTTGAATTAAATCCCGACGCAATTTCTGTGTCTCATCGTCAACGTGAAGGTCCATCGGATTCAGTAAATCTGCATTTGTGCATCGGAATCAGATACTGGTCTCCCAGGAAACGCTCAAAGCAAACCACAAACTATGTGGAGAGTCAGTCTTCTTGAACGTTATTCGGCAATGTGCAATTTGAATTAAATCCCGACCCAATTTCCGTGTTTCATCATCAATGAGAGGGTCCATCGGATTACGTAAAGCTGCATTGGTGCATCGGAATCCAATACTTGTCTCCCAGGAAACGGTCAAGGCAAACCACAGACAATGAGAAGTGGCAGTCATCTTGTACTTATGTCGGCACTGTCCCATTTGGATTAAATCCCGACGCAATTACTGTGTTTCATCGTCAATATGAAAGTCCATCAGATTCCGTAAAGCTGCATTGGTGCATCGCAATCTAATACTGGTCTCCCAGGAAAAGCTAAAGGCAAACCACAAACAATGAGAAGAGTCAGTCTTCTGGCAGCTAAGTCGGCTTTGTGCCATTTAAATTAAATCCCGACGCAATCTCTGTGTTTCATCGTCAATGTGAAAGTCCGTCGGATACAGTAGAGCTGCATTGGTGCATTGGAATCTAATACTGGTCTCCAGGAAACGCTCAAAGCAAACCACAAACTATGAGAAGAGTCAGTATTCTTGTACCTTGTCGGCATTGTGCCATTTGAGTTAAATCCCGGCGCAATTTCTGTGTTTAATCGTCAATGTGATGGTCCTTCGGATACAGTAAAGCTGCATTGGTGCATCGGAATCTAATACTGGTCTCCCTGGAAACGCTCAAAGCAAACCACAATCAATGAGAAGAGTCAGTCTTCTTGTGCGTAAGTCGGCATTGTGCCATTTGAGTTAAATCCCACCGCAATTGCTGTGTTTCATCGTCAATGTTTAGTTCCATCGGATTCAGTAAAGCTGCATTGGTGCATCGGAATCAAATACTAGTCTCTCAGGAAACGCTCAAAGCATACCACAAACAATGAGAAGAGTCAGTCTTCGTGTACTTAAGTCGGCATTGTGCCATTTGAATTAAATCCCAACGCAATTTCTGTGTTCATCGTCAATGTGAAGTCCGTCGCATACAGTAAAGCTGCATTGGTGTATCGGAATCTAATACTGGTCTCCCAGCAAAAACTCAAAGCAAACCACAAACAAGGAGAAGAGTCAGTCATTTTGTACTTAAGTCGGCAGTGTGCCATTTGAATTAAATCCCGACGCAATTTCTGTGTTTCATCGTTAACTTGAAGGTCCATCGGATACAGTAAAGCTTCATTGGTGCACGGAATCATATTGAGGTCTCCCGGGAAACGCGCAAAGCTAACCACTAACAATGAGAAGCGTCAGTCTTCTTGTACTTAAGTCGGCGTTGTCCCATTTGGATTAAATTCCAACGCAATTTCTGTGTTTCATCGTGAATGTGAAGGTCCATCGGATAAAGTAAAGCTGCATTGGTGCTTGGAATCAAATACTGGTCTCCCAGGAAACGCTCAAGGCAAACCACAATCAATGAGAAGAGTCAGTCTACTTGTACTTAAGTCGGCATTGTGCCATTTGAATTACATCCCGACGCAATTTCTGTGTATCATCGTCAATGAGAAGGTCCTTCGGATACAGTAAAGCTGCATTAGTTCATCGGAATCTAATACTGGTCTCCCGTGGAAACGCTCAATGCAAACCACAGACAATGAGAAGAGTCAGTCATCTTGTACATAAGTCGGCAATGTGCCATTTGGATTACTTCCCGACGCAATTTCCGTGTTTCATTGTCTATGTGAAAGTCCATCGGATACAGTTAGGCTGCATCGGTGCATCGGATACTAATACTGGACTCACAGGAGCCGCTCAAGACAAACCACAAACAATGAGAAGAGTCAATCTTCTTGTACCTTGTCGGCATTGTGCCATTTGTATTAGATCACAACGCAATTTCTGTGTTTCATCGTCAATGTGAAGGTCCATCGGATACAGTAAAGCTGGGTTGGTGCATCGGAATCTAATACTGCTCTCCCAGGAAACGCTCGAAGCAAACCTCAAACAATGAGAAGAGTCAGTCTTCTTGTACGTAAGTCGGTATTGTGCCATTTGAGATAAATAACGGCGCGATATCTGTGTTTCATCGTCAATGTGGAGCTCCACCGGATACAGTTAAGCTGCATTGGTGCTCCGGAATCTAATACTAGTCTCTCAGGAAACGCTCAAAACATACTACAAGCAATGAGAAGAGTCAGTCTTCGTGTAGTTAAGTCTTCATTGTGCCATTAGAAATAAATCCCGACGCAATATCTGTGTGTCATCGTCAATGTGAAGGTCCATCGAAAACAGTAAAGCTGCATTGGTGCATCGGAATCAAATACTTTTCACCCAGGAAACGCTCAAACCAAACCACAAACAATGAGAAGAGTCAGTCTTCTTGTACATAAGTCGGCACTGTGCCATGTGAATTAAATCAAGACGCTATTTCTGTGTTTCACCGTCAATGTAAAGGTCCATCGGATACAGCAAAGCTGCATTGGTGCATCGGAACCTAATACTGGTCTCCCAGGAAACCTTCAAAGCAAACGAAAACAATGAGAGGACTCAGTCTTCTTGTACATAAGTCGGTATTTCGCCATTTGAATTAAATCCCGACGCAATCTATGTGATTCACCGTCAATTTGAATGTTCTTCTGATACAGTAAATCTGTATTGGTGCATCAGAATCTAATACTGGTCTCCCAGGAAACGCTCAAAACAAACCAAAAACTATGAGAAGGGTCAGTCTTCTTGTACCTTGAGGGCTTTGTGCCATTTGAATTAAAGCCCGACGCAATTTCTGTGTTTCATCGTCAATGTGAAGGTTAATCGGATACGGTAAAATTGCATTGGTGCATCGGTGTCAAATACTGGTCTTTCAGGAAACGCACTAAGCAAACCACAAGCAATGAGAAGAGTCAGTCTTCTTGTACTTATGTCGGCATTGTGTCATTTGAATTAAATCCCGACCCACTTTCAGCGGTTAATCGTCAATGTGAAGTTCCATCGGATTAAGTAAAGCTGCATTGGTGCATCGGAATCAAATACTGGTCTCCCAGGAAACGCTCAAAGCAAACCACAGACAATGAGAAGAGGCAGTCTTCTTGTACTTAAGACGGCACTGTGCCATTTAAGTTACATCCCGACGCAATTTCTGTGTTACATCGTCTTAGTGAGGGTCCATCGGATACAGTCAAGCTGCTAGGTGCATCGGAATCTGATACTGGTCTCCCAGGAAACGCTCAAAGCAAAGCACAAACAATGAGATGAGTCTGTCTTCTTGTACTTAATTCGGCATTGTGCCATTTGAATTAAACCTCGACGCAATTTCTGTGTTTCATTGTCAATGTGAGGCTCCATCAGATACAGTAAATCTGCAATGGTGCATTGGAATCTAATACTGGTCTCCCAGGAAAAGCACAAAGCAAACCACAAACAATTAGAAGAATCAGTCTTCTTGCACCTTGTCGGCATTGTGCCATTTGAATTAAATCCCGACGCAATATCTGTGTGTCATCGTCAATGTGAAGGTCCATCGAAAACAGTAAAGCTGCATTGGTGCATCGTAATCAAATACTTTTCACCCAGGAAACGCTCAAAGCAAACCACAAACAATGAGAAGAGTCAGTCCTCTTGTACTTAAGTCGGCATTGTGCCACTTGAATTAAATCCGGACACAAATTCTGTGTTTCATCGTCAATGTGAAGGTGCTTCAGACACGGTAAATCTGCATTGGTGCATCGGAATCTAATACTGGTCTCCCAGGAAACGCTGAAAACAAACCACAAACAATGAGGAGGGTCTGTCGGCATTGTGCCATTTGAGTTAAATCCCGACACAATTACTGTGTTTCATCCTCAATGTGAAGGTCCATCGGATACAGTAAAGCTGCATTGGTGCATTGGAATCTAATACTGGTCTCCAAGGAAACGCTCAATGCAAACCACAAACAATGAGAAGAGTCAGCCTTCTAGTACCTTGTCGGGATTGTGCCATTTGAATTAAATCCCTCCGCAACTTCTGTGTTTCATCGTGAATGTGAAGGTCCATCGGATACAGTAAAGCTGCATTGGGGCATCGGAATCTAATACTGGTCTCCCAGGAAACGCTCAATGCAAACCACAAACAATGAGAAGAGTCAGCCTTCTAGTACCTTGTCGGCATTGTGCCATTTGAATTAAATCCCTCCGCAACTTCTGTGTTTCATCGTCAATGTGAAGGTCCATCGGATACAGTAAAGCTGCATTGGTGCATTGGAATCTAATTCTGGTCTCCCGTGAAACGCACAAAGTAAACCACAAACAATGAGAAGAGTCAGTCTTCTTGTACCTTGTCGGCATTGTGCTATTGGAATTAAATCCCGACGCAATTTCTGTGTTTCTTCGTCAATGTGAAGATCCATCTGATACTGTAAAGCTGCATTGGTGCATCGGGATATAATACTGGTTTCCCAGGAAGCGCTCAAAGCAAACCACAAACAATGAGAAGAGTCTGTCTTCTTGTACTTAGTCGGCATTGTGCCACTTGAATTAAATCCCGACGCAATTTCTGTGTTTCATCGTCAATGTGAAGGTGCATCGGACACGGTAAATCTGCATTGGTGCGTCGGAATCTAATACTGGTCTCCCAGGAGACGCCCAAAGCAAACCACAAACAATGAGAAGCGTTAGTCTTCTCGTACTTTTGTCCGCATTGTGCCATTTTATTTAATCCCGACTCAATTTCTGTGTTTCATCGACAATGTGAAGGTCCATCGGATACAGTAAAGCTGCATTGGTGAATCGGAATCTAATACTGATCTCCCAGGAAACGCTCAAAGCAAACCACAAACAATGAGATGAGTCAGTCTACATGTACTTAGGTCGGCATTGTGCCATTTGAATTTAATCGCGACGCAATCTCTGTGTATCATCGTCAATGTGAAGTTCCATCGGATACAATAAAGCTGCATTGGTGCATCGGAATCTAATACTGGTCTCCCAGGAAACGCTCAAACCAAACCACAAACAATGAGAAGAGTTAGTATTCCTGTACATAAGTCGGCACTGTGCCATTTTAATCAAATCAAGATGCTATTCCTGTGTTTCATCGTAAATGTAAAGGTACATCGGATACAATAAAGCTGCATTGTTGATTCGGAATCTAATACTGGTCTCCCAGGAAACGATCTAAGGAAACCACAAACAATGAGAAGAGTCAATCTTCTTGTACCTTATCGGCATTGTGTCATTCGAATTAAATCCCGACGCAATTTCTGTATTTCGTCGTCAATGTGAAGGTCGAAAGGGTACAGTAAGGCTGCATTGGTGCATCGGAATCACATACTGGTCACCCAGGAAACGGTCAAAGCAAACCACAAACAATGTGAAGAGTAAGTCTTCATGTACATAAGTCGGCATTGTGCCATTTGAATTAAATGCCGACGCATTGTCTGTGATTCATCGTCAATATGAAGTTCCATCGAATACAGTAAAGCTGCATTGGTTCATTGGAATCTAATACTGGTCTCCCAGGAAACGCTCAATGCAAACCACAAACAAAGAGAAGAATCAGCCTTCTTGTACCTAGTCGGCATTGTGCCATTTGAATCAAATCGCGCCGCAACTGCTATGTTCCATCGTCAATGTGAAGGTCCATCGGATACAGTAAAACTGCATTGGTGCATCGAAATCTAATACTGGTCTCCCAGGAAACGCTCAAAACAAACCAAAAACAATGAGAAGAGTCAGTCTTCTTGTACCTTGTCGGCATTGTGACATTTGAATTAAATCCCGACGCAATTTCTGTGTTTCATCGTCAATGAGAAGGTCCATCGGATACAGTAAAGCGGCATTGGTGCATCGGTATCTAATACTGGTCTCCCAGGAAACGCTCAAAGCAAACCATATACAATGAGAGGGGTCGGTCTTCTAGTACTTAAGTCGGCATTGTGCAATTTGAATTTAATCCCGATGCAATATCTGTGTTTCATCGTTAATGTGAAGGTCCATCGGATACAGTAAAGCTGCATTGGTGCATCGGTATCAAATACTGGTCTCCCAGGAAACGCTAAAAGCAAACGACAAGCAATGAGAAGAGTCAGTCTTCTTGTACTTAAGTCGGCAATGTGCCATTTACATTAAATCCCGACGCAATTTCTGTGTATCATTGTCAATGTGAAGGTCCATCGGGGCCAGTAAGGCTGCATTGGTGCATCGGAATCTAATACTGGTCTCCCAGGAAACGCTCAAAGCAAACCACAGACAACGAGAAGAGGCAGTCTTTTTGTACTTAAGTCGGCACTGTGCCTTTTGAATTAAATCCCGACGCAATTTCGGTGTTTCATCGTCAATGTGAAGGTCCGTCGGATACAGTGAAGCTGCTTTGGTGAATCGGAATCTAATACTGGACTCCCAGGAAACGCCCAAAGCAAACCACAAACAATGAGAAGAGTCAGTCTTCTTGTACTTTAGTCGGCTTTCTGCCATTTGAATTAAATTCCGACGCAATCTCTGTACTTCATCGTCAATGTGAAGGTTCATCAGATACAGTAAAACTGCATTGGTGCATCGGAATCTAATACTGGTCTCAAAGGAAACGCTCAAAGCAAACCACAAACAATGAGAAGCGTCAGTCTTCTCGTACCTATGTCCGCATTGTGCCATTTGAATGAAATCCCGACGCAATTTCTGTGTTTCATCGTCAATGTGAAGGTCCATCGGATACAGTGAAGCAATATTAGTGCATCGGAATCAAAAACTGGTCTCCCAAGAAAAGCACAAAACAAATAACAAACAATGAGAAGAGTCAGTCTTCTTGTACTTAAGTCAGCATTGTGCCATTTGAATTTAATCCCGACGCAATTTCTATGTTTCATCGTCAATGTGAAGTTCCATCGGATACAATAAAGCTGCATTGGTGCATCGGAATCTAATACTGGTCTCCCAGGAAACGCTCAAACCAAACCACAAACAATGAGAAGAGTTAGTATTCCTGTACATAAGTCGGCACTGTGCCATTTTAATCAAATCAAGATGCTATTCCTGTGTTTCATCGTAAATGTAAAGGTACATCGGATACAATAAAGCTGCATTGTTGATTCGGAATCTAATACTGGTCTCCCAGGAAACGATCTAAGCAAACCACAAACAATGAGAAGAGTCAATCATCTTGTACCTTATCGGCATTGTGTCATTTGAATTAAATCCCGACGCAATTTCTGTATTTCATCATCAATGTGAAGGTCGAAAGGGTACAGTTAAGCTGCATTGGTGCATCGGAATCACATACTGATCACCCAGGAAACGCTCAAAGCAAACCACAAATAATGTGAAGAGTAAGTCTTCATGTACTTAAGTCGGCATTGTGCCATTTGAATCAAATGCCGACGCTATGTTTGTGATTCATCGTCAATATGAAGTTCCATCGGATACAGTAAAGCTGCATTGGTTCATCGGAATCTAATACTGGTCTCCCAAGAAACGCTCAATGCAAACCACAAACAATGAGAAGAGGCAGCCTTCTTGTACCTAGTCGGCATTGTGCCATTTGAATTAAATCCCGCCGCAACTGCTGTGTTCCTTCGTCAATGTGACGGTCCATCGGATACAGTGAAGTGGCATTGGTGCATCGGAATCAAAAACTGGTCTCCCTGGAAACGCTCAAAGCAAACCAAAAACAATGAGAAGAGTCAGTCGTCTTGTACTTATGTCGGCATTGTGCCATTTGAATTAAATGCGGACGCAATTTCTGTGTTTCATCGACAATGTGAAGGTCCATCGGATACAGTTAAGCTGCATTGGTGTATCGGAATCAAATACTGGTCTCCCAGGAAACGCTCAAAGTAAACCACAAACAATGAGACGACTCAGTCTTCTTGTACCTTGTCGGCATTGTGCCACTATAATTAATTCCCGACGCAAATTCTGTGTTTCGTCGTCAATGTGAAGGTCCATCGGATACAGTAAAGCTGCATTGGTGCATCGGATTCGAATACTGGTCTCCCAGGAGGCGCTCAAAGCAAACCACAACCAATTAGAAGAGTCAGCCTTATTTTACTGAAGTCAGCATCGAGCCAATTGAATTAAATCCCGACGCAATTTCTGTATTTCATCGACAATGTGAAGGTCCATCGGATACAGTAAAGTTGCATTGGTGCATCAGAATCTAATACTGGTCTCCCTGGAAACGCTCAAAGCAGACCAAAAACAATGAGAAGAGTCAGTCGTCTTGTACTTATGTCGGCATTGTGCCATTTGAATTAAATCCGGACGCAATTTCTGAGTTTCATCGACAATGTGAAGGTCCATCGGATACAGTTAAGCTGCATTGGTGTATCGGAATCTAATACTGGTCTCCCAGGTAACGCTCAAAGCAAACCACTAACAATGAGAAGAGTCAGTCTTCTTCTACCTATGTCGGCATTGTGCCATTTGAATTAAATCCCGACGCCATTTCTGAGTTTCATTGTCAATGTTAAGGTCCATCGGATACGGTAAATCTGTATTGGTGCATCGGAATCTGATACAGGTCTCCCAGGAAACACTCAAAGAAACCACAATCAATGAGCACAGTGAGTCTTCTTGTCCTTAAGACGGCAGTGTGCCATTTAAATTAAATCCCGACGCAATTACTGTGTTTCATCGTCAATGTGAAGGTCCGTCGGATACAGTAAAGCTGTATCGGTGCATCGGAATCTAATACTGGTCTCCCAGGAAACGCTTAAAGCAAACCACAAGCAATGTGAGGAGTCAGTCTTCTTGTACCTTGTCGGCATTGTGTCATTTGAATAGAATCCCGACCCAAATTCTGTGTATCAACGTCAGTGTGAAGGTCCATCAGATACTGTAAGTCTGGAATGGTGCATTGGAATCTAATACAAGTCTCCCAGCAAACGCTCAAAGCAAACCACAAACAATGAGAAGAGGCAGTCTTCTTTTACTTAAGTCGGCATTGTACCATTTGAATTAAATCACGATGCAATTACTGTGTTTCATCGTCAATGTGGAGGTCCATCGGATACCGTAGAGCTGCATTGGTGCATCGGAATCTTATACTTGTCTCCCAGGAAACGCTCACAGCAAACCACAAACAATGGGTAGAGTCAGTCTTCATGTACCCCATCGGCATTGTGCGATTTGAATTAAATCCCGACGCAATTTCTGTTTTTCATCGTCAATGTGAAGGTCCATCGGATACAGTGAAGCAGCATTGGTGCATCGGAATCTAAAACTGGTCTCCCAAGAAACGCACAAAGCAAAAAACAAACAATGAGGAGAGTCAGTCTTCTTGTACTTAAGTCGGCATTGTGCCATTTTGAATTAAATCCCACAGCAATTTCTGTGTTCATCGTCAATGTGAAGGTCCATCGGATACAGTAATGCTGCATTGGTGCATCGGAACCTAATACTGGTCTCCCAGGAAACCCTCAAAGTAAACCACAAACAATGAGACGACTCAGTCTGCTTGTACCTTGTCGGTATTGTGCCACTAAAAAAAATTCCCGACGCAATTTCTGTGTTTCATCGTCAATGTGAATCTCCATCGGATACAGTAAAGCTGCATTGGTGCTTCGGATTCTAATACTGGTCTCCCAGAAAGCGCTAAAAGCAAACCACAAACAATTAGAAGAGTCAGTGCGATGGTTCATCGGATACAGTAAAACTGCAATGGTGCATAGGAATCTACTACAGGTCTCCCTGGAAACACTCACAACAAACAAGAAACAATGAGAAGAGTCAGTCGTCTTGTACTTATGTCAGCATTGTGCCATTTTAATTAAATCCCGACGCAATTTCTGTGTTTCATCGTCAATGTGAAGGTCCATCGAATACAGTTAAGCTGCATTGGTGTATCGGAATCTTATACTGGTCTCCCAGGAAACGCACAAAGCAATCCAGAACAATGTGAAGAGTCAGTCTTCTTGTACCTTGTCGGCAATGTGATAATTGATTTAAATCACGACGTAACTTCTGTGTTTCATCGTCAATGTGAAGGTCCATCGGATACAGTAAAGCTGCATTGGTGCATCGGAACCTAATACTGGTCTCCCAGGTAACGCTCAACGCAAACCACAAACAATGAGAAGAGTCAGTCATCTTGTACTTCAGTCGGCATTGTGCTATTTGAATTAAATCCCGACTCCATTTCTGAGTTTCATTGTCAATGTGAAGGTCCATCGGATACGATAAAACTGTATTGGTGCATCGGAATCTAATACTGGTCTCCCAGGAAACGCTCAAAGCAAACCACAAACAATGACAAGCGTCAGTCTTCTCGTACTTAAGTCGGCGATGTGCCATTTGAATTAAATCCCGACGCAATATCTGTGTTTCATCGTCAACGTGAAGTTCCATCGGACACAGTAAAGCTGCATTTGTGCATCGGAATCTAATACTGATCTCCCAGGAAACGCTTAAAGCAAACCACAAACAATGAGAAGAGTCAGTCTTCTTGTACTTAAGTCGGCATTGTGCCATCTGAATTAAATCCCAACGCAAATTCGGTGTTTCATCGTCAATGTGAAGGTCCATCGGATTCAGTAAAGTTGCATTGGTGCATCGGAATCTAATACTGGTCTCCCAGGAAACGCCCAAAACAAACCACAAACAATGAGAAAAGTCAGTCGTCTTGTACTTATGTCGGCATTGTGCCATTTGAATTAAATCCCGTCGCAATTTCTGTGTTTCTTCGTCAATGTGAAGGTCCATCGGATACAGTTAAGCTGCATTGGTGTATTGGAATCTAATACTGGTCTCCCAGGAAACGCTCAAAGCAAACCACAAACAATGAGAAGAGTCAGTCTTCTTGTACGTAAGACGACATTGTGCCATTTGAATTAGGTCCCGACGCAAATTCTGTGTTTCATCGTCAATGTGAATGTCCATCGGATACTGTAAAGCTGCATTGGTGCATCAGATTCTAATACTGGTTTCCCAGGAAACGCTCAAAGCAAACCACAAACCATGAGATGAGTCAGTCGTGTTGTAGTTGAGTCGGCATTGTGCCATTTGCATTAAATCCCGACGCTATCTCTGTGTTTCATCGTCAATGAGAATGACCATCATATACAGTATAGCTGCATTGGTGCATCGGAATCTAATACTGGTCTCCCAGGAAACGCTCAAAGCAAACCACAAACAATAAGAAGAGTCAGTCTTCTTGTACGTAAGACGACATTGTGCCATTTGAAATAAGTCCCGACGCAAACTCTGTGTTTCATCGTCTATGTGAAGGTCCATCAGATACAGTAAGGCTGCATTGGAGCATCGGTATCTAATACTGGGCTCCCAGGAAACGCTCAAAGCAAACCACAAACAATGAGAAGAGTCAGTCTTCTTGTACTTAAGTCGGCATTGTGCCATTCGAATTAAATCCCGACACAATTTCTGTGATCCACGACAATGTGAGTGTCCATCGGATACAGTAAAGCTGCATTGCTGCATCGGAATCTAATACTGGTCTCTCAGGATACGCTCAATGCAAACCTCTAACATTGAGAAGAGTCAGTCTTCTTGTACCTAGTTGGCATTGTGCCATTTGAATTAAATCCCACCACAACTTCTGTGTTTCATCGTCAATGTGAAGGTCCATCGGATACATTATAGCTGCATTGGTTCAGCGGAATCTAATACTGGTCTCCCAGGAAACGCTCAAAGCAAACCAGAACAATGTGAAGAGTCAGTCTTCTTGTACCTTGTCGGCAATGTGATAATTGAATTAAATCCCGACGTAATTTCTGTGTTTCATCGTCAATGTGAAGGTCCATCGGATACAAATCAGCTGCATTGGTGTATCGGAATCTAGTACAGGTCTCCCAGGAAACACTCAAAGAAACCACAATCAATGAGCAGAGTGAGTCTTCTTGTCTTTAAGACGGCAGTGTGCTATTTGAATTAAATGCCGACGCAATTTCTGTGTTTCATCGTCAATGTGAAGGTCCATCGGACACAGTAAAGCTGCATTGGTGCATCCGAAAGTAATACTGGTCTCCCAGGAAACGATCAAAGCAAACCACAAACAATGAGAAGAGTCAGTCTTCTTTTACTTAAGTCGGAATTGTACCATTTGAATTAAATCACGATGCAATTACTGTGCTTCATCGTCAATGTGATGGTCCATCGGATACCGTAAAGCTGCATTGGTGCATCGGAATCTTATACTTGTCTCCCAGGAAACGCTCACAGCAAACCACAAACAATGAGTAGAGTCAGTCTTCATGTACCCTGTCGGCATTGTGCGATTTGAATGAAATCCCAACGCATTATCTGTGTTTCATCGTCAATGTGAAGGCCCATCGGAAACAGTAAAGTTGCATTGGTGCTTCGGAATCTAATACTGGTCTCCCTGGAAACACTCAAAACAAACAAAAAACAATGAGAAGAGTCAGTCGTCTTGTACTTATGTCGGCATTGTGCCATTTTAATTAAATCCCGACGCAATTTCTGTGTTTCATCGTCAATGTGAAGGTCCATCGGATACAGTTAAGCTGCATTGGTGCATCGGAATCTAATACTGGACTCCCAGGAAACGCTCACAGCAAACCAGACACAATGAGTAGAGTCAGTCAACTTGTACCTTGTCGGCATTGTGCCATTTGAATTAAATCCCGACGCAATTTCTGTGTTTCGTCGTCAATGTGAAAGTCCATCGGAACAGTAAAGCTGCATTGGTGCATCAGAATCTAATACTTGTCTCCCAGGAAACGCTCAAAGCAAACCACAAACAATGAGAAGAGTCAGTCTTCTTGTCCTTAAGTCGGCTTTCTGCCATTTGAATTAAATCCCGACGCAATCTCTGTGTTTCATCGTCAATGCGATGGTTCATCGGATACAGTAAAACTGCAATGGTGCATAGGAATCTAGTACTGGTCTCCCAGGAAACCCTCAAAGCAAACCACAAACAATGAGAAGCGTCAGTCTTCTCGAACCTATGCTCGCATTGTGCCATTTGAATGAAATCCCGAAGCAATTTCTGTTTTTCATCGTCAATGTGAAGGTCCATCGGATACAGTGAAGCAGCATTGGTGCATCGGAATCTAAAACTGGTCACCCAAGAAACGCACAAAGCAGATCACAAACAATGAGAAGAGTCAGTCTTCTTGTACTTAAGTAGGCATTGTGCTATTTGAATTAAATCCCGATGCAATTTCTGTGTTTCATCGTCAATGTGAAGGTCCATCGGATACAGTAAAGCTGCATTGGTGCATCGGAATCTAATACTGGTCTCCCAGGAAACGCTCAAGGTAAACCACAAACAATGAGACGACTCAGTCTTCTTGTACCTTGTCGGTATTGTGCCACTATAAAAAATTCCCGACGCAATTTCTATGTTTCATCGTCAATGTGAATGTCCATCAGATACAGTAAAACTGCATTGATGCTACGGATTCTAATACTGGTCTCCCAGAAAGCGCTAAAAGCAAACCACAAACAATTAGAAGAGCCAGTCTTATTTTACTGAAGTCAGCATCGAGCCATTTGAATTAAATCCCGAAGCAATTCCTGTGTTTCATCGTCAACGTGAAGGTCCATCGGAAACAGTAAAGTTGCATTGGTGCATCGGAATCTATTACTGGTCTCCCTGGAAACACTCACAACAAACAAAATCAATGAGAAGAGTCAGTCGTCTTGTACTTATGTCGGCATTGTGCCATTTTAATTAAATCCCGACGCAATTTCTGTGTTTCATCGTCAATGTGAAGGTCCATCGGATACAGTTAAGCTGCATTGGTGTATCGGAATCTGATACTGGTCTCCCAGGAAACGCTCAAAGCAAACCAGAACAATGTGAAGAGTCAGTCTTCTTGTACCTTGTCGGCAATGTGATAATTGAATTAAATCCCGACGTAATATCTGTGTTTCATCGTCAATGTGAAGGTCCATCGGATACAGTAAAGCTGCATTGGTGCATCGGAACCTAATACTGGTCTCCCAGGAAACGCTCAAAGCAAACCAAAAAAAATGAGAAGAGTCAGTCTTCTTGTACTTAAGTCGGCATTGTGCCATTTGAATCAAATCCCGACGCAATTTCTGTGCTTCATCGTCAATGTGAAGGTCCATCGGATACAAATCAGCAGCATTGGTGTATCGGAATCTAATACAGGTCTCCCAGGAAACACTCAAAGAAACCACAATCAATGAGCAGAGTGAGTCTTCTTGTCCTTAAGACGGCAGTGTGCCATTTCAATTAATTCCCGACGCAATTACAAAGTTTCATCGTCAATGTGAAGGTCCATCGGATACAGTAAAGCTGCATTGGTGTATCGGAGTCTAATACTGGTCTCCCAGGAAACGCTCAAAACAAACCACAAACAATGAGAAGAGTCAGTCTTCTTGTACGTAAGACGACATTGTGCCATTTGAATTAGGTCCCGACGCAAATTCTGTGTTTCATCGTCAATGTGAAGGTCCATCAGAAACAGTACGGCTGCATTGGTGCATCGGAATCTAATACTGGTCTCCCAGGAAACGCTCAAAGCTAACCACAAACAATGAGAAGAGTCTGTCTTCTTGTACTTGTGTCGGCATTGTGCCATTTGAATTACAGCCCTACGCAATTTCGGTGTTTCATCGTCAATGTGAAGTTCCATCGGATTCAGTAAAGCTGCATTGGTGCATCGGAATCTAATACTGGTCTCCCAGGAAGCGCTCAAAGCAAACCACAAACAATGAGAAGAGTCAGCCTTTTTGTACTTAAGTCGGCATTGTGCCATTTGAATTAAATCCCGACGCAATCTCTGTGTTTCATCGTCAATGTAAAGGTCCATCGGATACATTTAAGCTGCATTGGTGTATCGGAATCTAATACAGGTCTCCCAGGAAACACTCAAAGAAACCACAATCAATGAGCAGAGCGAGTCTTCTTGTACTTAAGTCGGCAGTGTGCCATTTCAATTAATTCCCGACGCAATTACAGTGTTTCATCGTCAATGTGAAAGTCCATCGGATACAGTAAAGCTTCATTGGTGCATCGGATTCTAATACTGGTTTCCCAGGAAACGCTCAAAGCAAACCACAAACCATGAGATGAGTCAGTCGTCTTGTAGTTGAGTCGGCATTGTGCCATTTGAATTAAATCCCGACGCTATCTCTGTGTTTCATCGTCAATGAGAATGAGCATCATATACAGTATAGCTGCATTGATGCATCGGAATCTAATACTGGTCTCCCAGGATACGCTCAAAGCAAACCACAAACAACGGGAAGCGTCAGCCTTCTCGTACTTAAGTCGGCATTGTGCCATTTGAATAAAATCCCGACACAATTTCTGTGTTTCATCGTCAATTTGAAGGTCCATCGGATACAGTTAGGCTGCATTGGTGCATTGGAATCTAATACTGGTACCCAGGAAACGATCAAAGCAAACCACTTACTATGAAAAGAGTCAGTCTTCTTGAACGTAAGTCGGTATTGTGTCATTTGAATGAACGCCCGAGCAACGTCAGTGTTTCATCGTCAATGTGAGGGTCCATCGGATACAGTTAAGCTGCATTGGTGTATCGGAATCTAATACAGGTCTTCCAGGAAACACTCATAGAAACATAGAAACCACAAGCAATGAGAAGAGTCAGTCTTCTCGTACTTAAGTCAGCAGTGTGTCATTTGAATTAAATACCGACGCAATTTCTGTGATTCATCGTCAATGCGAAGGTCCATCGGTTACAGTAAAGCTGCACTGGTGCATCGGAATCTAATACTGGTCTCCCAGGAAACGCTCAAACCAAACCACAAACAATGAGAAGAGTCAGTATTCTTGTACTTATGTCGGCATTGCGCCATTTGAATTAAATCCCGACGCAATCTGTGATTCATCGACAATGTGAATGTCCATCGGCTACAGTAAAGCTTCATTGGTGCATCGGAATCTAATACTGGTCTCTCAGGAAACGCTCAATGCAAACCATAAACAATGAGAAGAGTCAGTCTTCTTGTACCTTGTCGGCATTGTGCCATTTGAATTAAATCCCGCCACAACTTGTGTGTTTCATCGTCAATGTAAAGATCCATCGGATACATTATGGCTGCATTGGTGCATATGAATCTAATACTGGTCTCCAAGGTAACGCTCAAAGCAAACCACAAACAATGAGAAGAATCAGTCTTCTTGTACTTAAGTCGGCATTGTGCCATTTGAAATAAATCCCGACGCCATTTCTGAGTATCATCGTCAATGTGAAGGTCCATCGCATACTTTAAAACTGTATTGGTGCACCGGGATGTAATACTGGTTTCCCAGGAAACGCTCAAAGCAAACCACGAACAATGAGAAGCGTCAGTCGTCTCGTATTTAAGTCGGCATTGTGCCATTTGAATTAAATCCCGACGCAATTTCTGTGTTTCATCGTCAATGCGAAGGTCCATCGGCTACAGTAAAGCTGCATTGGTGTATCAGTGTCTAATACTGGTCTCCCAGGATACGCCCAAAGCAAACCACAAACAATGAGAGTAGTCAGCCTTCTTGTACCTTGTCGGCATTGTGCCATTTGAATTAAATCCCGCTGCAACTTCTGTGTTTCATCGTCAATGTGAAGGTCCATCGGATACAGTAAAGCTGCATTGGTGCATCGGAATATAATACTGGTCTCACAGGAAACGCTCAAAGCGAACCACAAACAATGAGAAGAGTCAGTCTTCTTGTACTTAAGTCGGTTTTGTGCCATTTGAATTAAGTCCCGACGCAATTTCTGTATTTCATCGTCAATGTGAAGGTCGAAAGGGTACAGAAAAGCTGCATTGGTGCATCGGAATCACATACTGGTCACCCAGGAAACGCTCGAAGCAAACCACAAACAATGTGAGGAGTAAGTCCTCATGTACTTAAGTCGGCATTGTGCCATTTGAATTAAATGCCGACGCAATGTCTATGATTCAACGTCAATATGAAATTCCATCGGATACAGTAAAGCTGCATTGGTTCATCGGAATCTAATACTGGTCTTCCAGGAAACGCTCAATGCAAACCACAAACAATGAGAAGAGTCAGCCATTTTGTACCTTGTCGGCATTGTGCCATTTGAATTAAATCCCGACGCAATTTCTGTGTTTCATCGTCAATGGGAAGATCCATCGGATACAGTAAAATTGCATTGGTGCATCGGCATCTAATACTGGTCTCCCAGGAAACGCTCAAAGCAAACCACAAACAATGAGAAGAATCAGTCTTCTTGTACTTAAGTCTGCATTGTGCCATTTGAATTAAAGCCCGACGCAATATCTCTGTTTCATCGTCAATGTGAAGGTCCATCGGATTAAGTAAAGCTGCATTGGTGCATCGGAATCCAACACTTGTCTCCCAGGAAACGCTCAAAGCAAACCACAGACAATGAGAAGAGGCAGTCTTCTTCTACTTAAGTCGGCACTGTGCCTTTTGAATTAAATCCCGACGCAAGTTCGGTGTTTCATCGTCAATGTGAAGGTCCGTCGGATACAGTGAAGCTGCTTTGGTGCATCGGAATCTAATACTGGACTCCCAGGAAACGCTCTAAACAAGCCAGACACAATGAGAAGAGTCAGTCAACTTGTACCCTGTTGGCATTGTGCCATTTGAATTAAATCCCGACGCAATTTCTGTGTTTCGTCGTCAATGTGAAAGTCCATAGGATACAGTAAAGCTGAATTGGTGCAACAGAATCTAATACTTGTCTCCATGGAAACGCTCAAAGCAAACCACAAACAATGAGAAGAGTCAGTCTTCTTGTACTTAAGTCGGCTTTCTGCCATTTGAATTAAATCCCGACGCAATCTCTGTGTTCATCGTCAATGTGAAGGTTCATCGGATACAGTAAAACTGCATTGGTGCATCGGAATCTAATACTGGTCTCCCAGGAAACGCTCAAAGCAAACCACAAACCATGAGAAGAGTCAATCTTCTTGTACATAAGTCGGCACTGTGCCATTTGAATTAAATCAAGACGCTATTTCTGTGTTTCATCGTCAATGTAAAGGTCCATCGGATACAGTTAAGCTGCATTGGTGCATCGGAGTCTAATACTGGTCGCCCAGGAAACGATCTAAGCAAACCTCAAACAATGAGAAGAGTCAATCTTCTTGTACCTTGTCGGCATTGTGCCACTATAATTAATTCCCGACGCAAAATCTGTGTTTCATCGTCAATGTGAAGGTCCATCAGATACAATAAAGCTGCATTGGTGCATCGGATTCTAATACTGGTCTCCCAGGAAGCGCTCAAAGCAAATCACGAACAATTACAGGAGTCAGCCTTATTTTACTGAAGTCAGCATCGAGCCATTTGAATTAAATCCCGACGTAATCTCTGTGTTTCATCGTCAATGTGAAGGTCCATCGGATACAGTAAAGTTGCATTGGTGCATCGGAATCTAATACTGGTCTCCCTGGAAACGTTCAAAGCAAACCACAAACAATGAGAAGTGTCAGTCGTCTTGTACTTATGTCGGCATTGTGCCATTTGAATTAAATCCGGACGCAATTTCTGTGTTTCATCGTCAATGTGAAGGTCCATCGCATACAGTTAAGCTGCATTGGTGTATAGGAGTCTAATACTGGTCTCCCAGGAAACGTTAAAAGCAAACCACAAACAATGACAAGAGTCAGTCTTCTGGTACGTAAGACGACATTGTGCCATTTGAATTAAGTCCCGACGCAAAACTGTGTTTCATCGTCTATGTGAAGGTCCTTCAGATACAGTAAGGCTGCATTGGTGCATCGGAATCTAATACTGGTCTCCCAGGAAACGCTCAAAGCAAACCACAAACAATGAGAAGAGTCAGTCCTCTTGTACTTGAGTCGGCATTGTGCCATTTGAATTACATCCCGACGCTATTTTTGTGTTTCATCGTCAATGTGAAGGTCCATAGGATACAGTAAAGCTGCATTGGTGCATCGGAATCAAATACTGGTCTCCCAGGATACGCTCAAACCTAATTACAAACAACAAGAAGGGTCAGTCTTCTTCTACTTAAGACGGCATTGTGCCATTTGAATAAAATCCCGACCCAAATTCTGTGTATCATCGTCAATGTGAAGGTCCATCAGATACTGTAAGTCTGGAAAGGTGCATTGGAATCTAATACAAGTCTCCCAGCAAACGCTCAAAGAAAACCACAAACTAAGAGGACAGTCAGTCTTCTTGTACTTAAGTCGGCATTGTGCCATTTGAATTAAAGGCCGACGCAATTTCTGTGTTTCATCGTCTATGTGAAGGTCCATCGGATTAAGTAAAGCTGCATTGGTGCATCGGAATCCAACACTTTGTCTCCCAGGAAACGCTTAAAGCAAACCACAGATAATGAGAAGAGGCAGTCTTCTTGTACTTAGGTCGGCACTGTGCCATTTGAATTAAATCCCGACGCAATTTCGGTGTTTCGTCGTCAATGCGAAAGTCCAGAGGATGCAGTAAAGCTGAAATGGTGCATCTGAATCTAATACTTGTCTCCCAGGAAACGCTCAAAGCAAACCACAAACAATGAGAAGAGTCAGTCTTCTTGTACTTAAGTCGGCTTTCTGCCATTTGAATTAAATCCCGACGCAAGCTCTGTGTTTCATCGTCAATGTGATGGTTCATCGGATACAGTAAAACTGCATTGGTGCATAGGAATCTAATACTGGTCTCCCAGGACACGCTCAAAGCAAACCACAAACAATGAGAAGAGTCAGTTTTCTTGTACGTAAGTCGATATTGTGATATTTGAATTAAGTCCCAACGCAAAGTCTGTGTTTCATCGTCTATGTGAAGGTCCAACAGGTACAGTAAGGCTGCATTGGTGCATCGGAATCTAATACTGGTCTCCCAGGAAACGCTCAAAGCAAACCACAAACAATGAGAAGTGTCAGTCTTCTTGTACTTACGTCGGCATTGTGCCATTTGAATTACAGCCCGACGCAATTTTGGTGTTTCATCGTCAATGTGAAGTTCCATCTTATTCAGTAAAGCTGCATTGGTGCATCGGAATCTAATACTGGTCTTCCAGGAAACGCTCAAAGCAAACCACAAACAACGAGAAGAGTCAGTCCTCTTGTACTTAAGGCGGCTTTGTGCCATTTGAATTAAATCCCGACGCAATTTCTGTGATTCATCGACAATGTGAATGTCCATCGGATACAGCAAAGCTGCATTGGTGCATCGGAATCTAATACTGGTCTCTCAGGAAACGCTCAATGCAAACCTCTAACAATGAGAAGAGTCAGTCTTCTTGTAACTTGTTGGCATTGTGCCATTTGAATTAAATCCCGACGCAATTTCTGTGTTTCGTCGTCAATGTGAAAGTCCATAGGATACAGTAAAGCTGAATTGGTGCAACAGAATCTAATACTTGTCTCCATGGAAACGCTCAAAGCAAACCACAAACAATGAGAAGAGTCAGTCTTCTTGTACTTAAGTCGGCTTTCTGCCATTTGAATTAAATCCCGACGCAATCTCTGTGTTCATCGTCAATGTGAAGGTTCATCGGATACAGTAAAACTGCATTGGTGCATCGGAATCTAATACTGGTCTCCCAGGAAACGCTCAAAGCAAACCACAAACCATGAGAAGAGTCAATCTTCTTGTACATAAGTCGGCACTGTGCCATTTGAATTAAATCAAGACGCTATTTCTGTGTTTCATCGTCAATGTAAAGGTCCATCGGATACAGTTAAGCTGCATTGGTGCATCGGAGTCTAATACTGGTCGCCCAGGAAACGATCTAAGCAAACCTCAAACAATGAGAAGAGTCATTCTTCTTGTACCTTGTCGGCATTGTGCCACTATAATTAATTCCCGACGCAAAATCTGTGTTTCATCGTCAATGTGAAGGTCCATCAGATACAATAAAGCTGCATTGGTGCATCGGATTCTAATACTGGTCTCCCAGGAAGCGCTCAAAGCAAATCACGAACAATTACAGGAGTCAGCCTTATTTTACTGAAGTCAGCATCGAGCCATTTGAATTAAATCCCGACGTAATCTCTGTGTTTCATCGTCAATGTGATGGTTCATCGGATACAGTAAAATTGCATTGGTGCATCGGCATCTAATATTGCTCTCCCAGGGAACGCTCAAAGCAAACCACATGCAATGAGAAGGGTCGGTCTTCTAGTACTTAAGTCGGCATTGTGCAATTTGAATTTAATCCCGATGCAATTTCTGTGTTTCATCGTTAATGTGAAGGTCCGTCGGATACAGTAAAGCTGCATTGGTGCATCGGTATCAAGTACTGGTCTCCCAGGAAACGCTAAAAGCAAACCACAAGCAATGAGAAGAGTCAGTCTTCTTGTACTTAAGTCGGCATTGTGCCATTTGCATTAAATCCCGACGCAATTTCTGTGTATCATCGTCAATGTGAAGGTCCATCGGATACAGTAAAGCTGCATTGGTGCATCGGAATCTAATACAGGTCTCCCAGGAAACTCTCAAACCAAACCACAAACAACGAGAAGGGACAGTCTTCTTCTACTTAAGACGGCATTGTGCCATTTGAATTAAATCCCGACCCAAATTCTGTGTTTCATCGTCAATGTGAAGGTCCATCAGATACTGTAAGTCTGCATTGGTGCATTGGAAAAGAATACTGGTCTCCCAGCAAACGCTCAAAGCAAACCACAAACAATGAGAAGAATCAGTCTTCTTGTACTTAAGTCTGCATTGTGCCATTTGAATTAAAGCCCGACGCAATATCTCTGTTTCATCGTCAATGTGAAGGTCCATCGGATTAAGTAAAGCTGCATTGGTGCATCGGAATCCAACACTTGTCTCCCAGGAAAGGCTCAAAGCAAACCACAGACAAAGAGAAGAGGCAGTCTTCTTGTACTTAAGTCGGCACTGTGCCTTTTGAATTAAATCCCGACGCAAGTTCGGTGTTTCATCGTCAATGTAAAGGTCAGTCGGATACAGTGAAGCTGGTTTGGTGCATCGGAATCTAATACTGGACTCCCAGGAAACGCTCTAAACAAGCCAGACACAATGAGAAGAGTCAGTCAACTTGTACCCTGTCGGCATTGTGCCATTTGAATTAAATCCCGACGCAATTTCTGTGTTTCGTCGTCAATGTGAAAGTCCATCGGATACAGTAAAGCCGAATTGGTGCAACAGAATCTAATACTTGTCTCCGTGGAAACGCTCAAAGCAGACCACAAACAATGAGAAGAGTCAGTCTTCTTGTACTTAAGTCGGCTTTCTGCCATTTGAATTAAATCCCGACGCAATTTCTGTGTTCATCGTCAATGTGAAGGTTCATCGGATACAGTAAAAATGCATTGGTGCATCGGAATCTAATACTGGTCTCCCAGGAAACGCTCAAAGCAAACCACAAACAATGAGAAGAGTCAATCTTCTTGTACATAAGTCGGCACTGTGCCATTTGAATTAAATCAAGACGCTATTTCTGTGTTTCATCGTCAATGTAAAGGTCCATCGGATACAGTTAAGCTGCATTGGTGCATCGGAGTCTAATACTGGTCGCCCAGGAAACGATCTAAGCAAACCTCAAACAATGAGAAGATTCAATCTTCTTGTACCTTGTCCTCATTGTGCCATTTGAATTAAATCCCGACACAATTTACGTATTTCATCGTCATTGTGAAGGTCGAAAGGGAAAAGTAAAGCTGCATTCGTTCATCGGAATCTATTACTGGTCTCCCAGAAAACGCTCAAAGCAAACCGCAAACAATTAGAGGAGTCAGCCTTATTTTACTGAAGTCAGCATCGAGCCATTTGAATTAAATCCCGACGCAATTTCTGTGTTTCATCGTCAATGTGAAGGTCCATCGGATACAGTAAAGTTGCATTGGTGCATCGGAATCTAATACTGGTCTCCCTGGAAACGCTCAAAGTAAACCACAAACAATGAGACGACTCAGTCTTCTTGTACCTTGTCGGCATTGTGCCACTATAATTAATTCCCGACGCAAGTTCTGTGTTTCATCGTCAATGTGAAGGTCCATCGGATACAATAAAGCTGCATTGGTGCATCGGATTCTAATACTGGTCTCCCAGGAAGCGCTCAAAGCAAACCACAAACAATTACAGGAGTCAGCCTTATTTTACTGAAGTCAGCATCGAGCCATTGGAATTAAATCCCGACGCAATTTTTGTGTTTCATCGTCAATGTGAAGGTCCATCGGATACAGTAAAGTTGCATTGGTGCATCGGAATCTAATACTGGTCTCCCTGGAAACGTTCAAAGCAAACCACAAACAATGAGAAGTGTCAGTCGTCTTGTACTTATGTCGGCATTGTGCCATTTGAATTAAATCCGGACGCAATTTCTGTGTTTCATCGTCAATGTGAAGGTCCATCGCATACAGTTAAGCTGCATTGGTGTATAGGAGTCTAATACTGGTCTCCCAGGAAACGTTAAAAGCCAACCACAAACAATGACAAGAGTCAGTCTTCTTGTACGTAAGATGACATTGTGCAATTTGAATTAAGTCCCGACGCAAAATCTGTGTTTCATCGTCTATGTGAAGGTCCTTCAGATACAGTAAGGCTGCATTGGTGCACCGGAATCTAATACTGGTCTCCCAGGAAACACTCAAAGCAAACCACAAACAATGAGAAGAGTCAGTTCTCTTGTACTTAAGTCGGCATTGTGCCATTTGAATTAAATCCCGACGCTATTTTTGTGTTTCATCGTCAATGTGAAGGTCCATAGGATACAGTAAAGCTGCATTGGTGCTTCGGAATCAAATACTGGTCTCCCAGGATACGCTCAAACCTAACCACAAACAACAAGAAGGGTCAGTCTTCTTCTACTTAAGACGGCATTGTGCCATTTGAATAAAATCCCGACCCAAATTCTGTGTATCATCGTCAATGTGAAGGTCCATCAGATACTGTAAGTCTGGAAAGGTGCATTGGAATCTAATACAAGTCTCCCAGCAAACGCTCAAAGCAAACCACAAACTAAGAAAACAGTCAGTCTTCTTGTACTTAAGTCGGCATTGTGCCATTTGAATTAAAGGCCGACGCAATTTCTGTGTTTCATCGTCAATGTGAAGGTCCATCGGATTAAGTAAAGCTGCATTGGTGCATCGGAATCCAACACTTGTCTCCCAGGAAACGCTCAAAGCAAACCACAGATAATGAGAAGAGGCAGTCTTCTTGTACTTAGGTCGGCACTGTGCCATTTGAATTAAATCCCGACGCAATTTCGGTGTTTCGTCGTCAATGCGAAAGTCCATAGGATGCAGTAAAGCTGAATTGGTGCATCAGAATCTAATACTTGTCTCCCAGGAAACGCTCAAAGCAAACCACAAACAAAGAGAAGAGTCAGTCTTCTTGTACTTAAGTTGGCTTTCTGCCATTTGAATTAAATCCCGACGCAATCTCTGTGTTTCATCGTCAATGTGATGGTTCATCGGATACAGTAAAACTGCATTGGTGCATAGGAATCTAATACTGGTCTCCCAGGACACGCTCAAAGCAAACCACAAACAATGAGAAGAGTCAGTCTTCTTGTACATACGTCGATATTGTGCCATTTGAATTAAGTCCCGACGCAAAGTCTGTGTTTCATCGTCTATGTGAAGGTCCATCAGGTACAGTAAGGCTGCATTGGTGCATCGGAATCTAATACTGGTCTCCCAGGAAACGCTCAAAGCAAACCACAAACAATGAGAAGTGTCAGTCTTCTTGTACTTATGTCGGCATTGTGCCATTTGAATTACAGCCCGACGCAATTTTGGTGTTTCATCATCAATGTGAAGTTCCATCGGATTCAGTAAAGCTGCATATTTGCATCGGAATCTAATACTGGTCTCCCAGGAAACACTCAAAGCAAAGCACAAACAATGAGAAGAGTCAGTCCTCTTGTACTTAAGTCGGCTTTGTGCCATTTGAATTAAATTCCGACGCAATTTCTGTGATTCATCGACAATGTGAATGTCCATCGGATACAGCAAAGCTGCATTGGTGCTTCGGAATCTAATACTGGTCTCTCAGGAGACGCTCAATGCAAACCTCTAACAATGAGAAGAGTCAGTCTTCTTGTAACTTGTTGGCATTGTGCCATTTGAAATAAATCCCACCACAACTTCTGTGTTACATCGTAAATGTGAAGGTCCATCGGATACAGTAAAGCTGCATTGGTGCGTCGGAACCTAATACTGGTCTCCCAGGTAACGCTCAAAGCAAACCACAAAGAATGAGAAGAGTCAGTCTTCTTGTACTTCAGTCGGCATTGTGCTATTTGAATTAAATCCCGACGCCATTTCTGAGTTTCATTGTCAATGTGAAGGTCCATCGCATAAGGTAAAACTGTATTGGTGCACCGGGATCTAATACTGGTCTCCCAGGATATGCTCAAAGCAAACCACAAACAATGCGAAGCGTCAGTCTTCTCGTACTTAAGTCGGCATTGTGCCATTTGAATTAAATCCCGTCGCAATTTCTGTGTTTCATCGTCAATGTGTTGGTCCATCGGAAACAGTAAAGCTCCATTGGTGCATCGGAATCTAATACTGGTCTCCCAAGAAACGCTCAAAGCAAACCACAAATAATGAGAAGAGTCAGTCTTCTTGTACTTAAGTCGGCATTGTGCCATTTGAATTAAATCCGGACCCAATTGCTGTGTTTCATCGTCAATGTGAAGGTCCATCGGATACAGTTAAGCTGCAATGGTGTATCGGAATCTAATACAGGTCTCCCAGGAAACACTGAAAGGAACCACAATCAACGAGAAAAGTGAGTCCTCTTTTACTTAAGTCGGCATTGTGCCATTTGAATTAAATCCCGATTCTTTGTCTCATTGTCAAAATGAATGTCCATTGGATACAGTAAAGCTGCATTGGTGCATCGGAATCTAATACTGGTCTCCAAGGAAACGCTCAATGCAAACCACAAACAATGTGAAGAGTCAGTCATCCTGTACCTTGTCGGCAATGTGTCATTTGAATTAAATCCCGATGGAGTTTCTGTGTTACATCGTCAATGTGAAGGTCAATCGGATTCAGTAAAGCTTCACTGGTGCGTCGGAATCTAATACTGGTCTCCCAGGTAACGCTCAAAGCAAACCACAAACAATGAGAAGAGTCAGTCGCCTTGTACTTAAGTCGGCATTGTCCCATTTGAATAAAATCCCGACGCAATTTCTGTGTTTCATCGTCAATATGAGGGTGCATCGGACACACTAAAGCTGCATTGGTGCATCGGGATCTAATACTGGTCTCCCAGGTAACGCTCAAATCAAACCACAAACAATAAGAAGAGTCAGTCTTCTTGTACTTAAGTCGCCGTTGTGCCATTTGAATGAAATCCCGAGCAACGTCTGTGTTTCATCGTCAATGTGAGGGTCCATCGGATACAGTTGAGCTGCATTGGTGTATCGGAATCTAATTCAGGTCTCCCAGGAAACACCCATAGAAACCACAAACAATGAGAAGAGTCAGTCTTCTCGTACTTAAGTCGGCAGTGTGTCTTTTGAAATAAATCCCGACGCAATATCTGTGATTCATGGTCAATGCGAAAGTCCATCGGTTACAGTAAAGCTGCACTGGTGCATCGGAATCTAATACTGGTGTCCCAGGAAACCCTCAAACCAAACCACAAGCAATGAGAAGAGTCAGTCTTCTTGTACTTAAGTCGACATTGTGCCATTTGAAATAAATCCCGACGCCATTTCTGAGTATCATCGTCAATGTGAAGGTCCATCACATACGGTAAAACTGTATTGGTGCACTGGGATCTAATACTGGTCTCCCAGGAATCGCTCGAAGCAAACCACAAACAATGAGAAGCGTCAGTCTTCTCGTACTTAAGTCAGCATTGTGCCATTTGAATTAAATCCCGACGCAATTTCTGTGTTTCACCGTCAATGTGAAGGTCCATCGGACACAGTGAAGCTGCATTGGTGCATCGGAATCTAATACTGGTCTCCCAAGAAACGCTCAAAGCAAACCTCAAACAATGAGAAGAGTCAGTCCTCTTTTACTTAAGTCGGCATTGTGCCATTTGAATTAAATCCCGATTCTGTGTTTCATTGTCAAAGTGAAGGCCATCGGATACAGTAAAGCTTCATTGGTGCATCGGAATCTAATACTGATCTCCCAGGAAACGCTCAAAGCAAACCACAAACAATGTGAAGAGTCAGTCATCCTGTACCTTGTCGGCAATGTGTCATTTGAATTAAATCCCGATGCAGTTTCTGTGTTTCATCGTCAATGTGAAGGTCCATCGGATGCAGTAAAGCTGCACTGGTGCGTCGGAATCAAATACTGGTCTCCCAGGTTACGCTCAAAGCAAACCACAAACAATGAGAAGAGGCAGTCGTCTTGTACTTAAGTCGGCATTGTCCCATTTGAATTAAATCCGGACGCAATTTCTGTGGTTCATCGACAATGTTAAGATCCATCGGATACGGTAAAGCTGCATTGGTGCATCGGAATCGAATACTGGTCTCCCACAAAACGCTCAAAGCAAACCACAAACAATGGGATGCGTCAGTCTTCTCGTACTTAATTCGGCATTGTGCCATCTGAATTAAATCCCGACGTAATTACTGTGTTTCATGGTCGTTGTGAAGGTCCATCGGATACAGTAAAGCTGCATTGATGCTTCGGATTCTAATACTGGTCTCCCAGGACACGCTCAAAGCAAACCACAAACTATGAGAAGAGTCAGACGTCTTGTACGTAAGTCGGCATTGTGCCATTTGAATTAAATCCCGACGCCATTTCTGTTTTTCATCGTCAATGTGCAGGTCCATCGGAAACAGTAAAGCTGCATTGGTGCATCGGAATCTAATATTGGTCTCACAGGAAAAGCTCAAAGCAAACCACTAACAATGAGAAGAGTCAGTCTTCTTGTACTTAAGTCGGCAATGTGCCATTTGAACAAAATCCTGACGCAATTTCTGTGTTTCGTCGTCAATGTGAAGGTCCATCGGTCGGAGTAACGCTGCAATAGTGCATCGGAATCTAATACTGGTCTCCCAGGAAACGCGCAAAGCAAACGACAAACGATGAGATGTGTCAGTCTTCTTGTCCGTAAGTCGGCATTGTGCCATTTTAATTAAATCCCGACGCATTTTCTGTGTTTCATCCTCAATGCGAAGGTCCATCGGATACACTAAAACTGTATTGGTGCATCGGAATCTAATTCTCGTCTCGCAGGTAACGCTCAAATCAAACCACAAACAATAAGAAGAGTCACTCTTCTTGTACTTATGTCGGTATTGCGCCATTAGAATTAAATCACGACGCAATTTCTGTGACACATCGACAATGTGAATGTCCATCGGCTACAGTAAAGCTGCATTGGTGCATTGTAATCTAATACTGGTCTCTCAGGAAACGCTCAATGCAAACCACAAACAATGAGAAGAGTCAGTCTTCTTGTACCTTGTCGGCATTGTGTCATTTGAATTAAATCCCGCCACAACTTCTGTGTTTCATCGTCAATGTGAAGGTCCATAGGATACATTATGGCTGCATTGGTGCATCGGAATCTAATACTGGTCTCCCAGGTAACGCTCAAAGCAAACCTCAAACAATGAGAAGAGTCAGTCTTCTTGTACTTAAGTCGGCATTGTGCCATTTGAAATAAATCCCGACGCCATTTCTGAGTATCATCGTCAATGTGAAGGTCCATCGCATACGGTAAAACTGTATTGGTGCACCGGGATGTAATACTGGTCTCCCAGGAAACTCTCAAAGCAAACCTCAAACAATGAGAAGCGTCAGTCTTCTCGTACTTAAGTCGGCATTGTGCGATTTGAATTAAATCCCGACGCAATTTCTGTGTTTCATCGTCAATGTGAAGGTCTATTGGCCACAGTAAAGCTGCATTGGTGCATCGGAATCTAATACTGGTCTCCCAGGAAACGCGCAAAGCAAACCACAAACAATGAGAAGAGTGAGTCTTCTTGTACTTAAGTCGGCATTGTGCCATTTGAATTAAATCCGGAGGCAATTTCTGTTTTTTATCGTCAATGTGACGGTCCATCGGATACAGTTAAGCTGCATTGGTGTATCGGAATCTAATACTGGTCTCCCAGGAAACGCTCAAAGAAAACCACAAACAATGACAAGAGTCAGTCTTCTTGTACCTTGTCGGCATTTTGCCATTTGAATTAAATCCCGACGCAATTTCTGTATTTCATCGTCAATGTGTAGGTCCATCGGATACAGTAAAGCTGCATTGGTGCATCGGAATCTAATACTGGTCTCCCAGGAAACGCTCAAAGCAAGGCACAAACTATGTGAAGAGTCAGTCATCTTGTACCTTGTCGGCAATGTGCCATTAGAATAACATCCCGACGAAATTTCTGTGTTTCATCGTCAATGTGAAGGTCCATAGGATACAGTAAAGCTGCTTTGGTGCGTCGGAATCTAATACTGGTCTCCCAGGTAATGCTCAAAGCAAACCACAAACAATGAGAGGAGTCAGTCTTCTTGTACTTAAGTCGGCATTGTGCCACTTGAATTTAATCCCGACGCAATTTCTGTGTTTCATCGTCATTGTGTGGGTCCATCGGATACAGTTAAGCTGCATTGGTGTATCGGAATCTAATACCGGTCTCCCAGGAAACACTCATAGAAACCACAAACAATGAAAAGAGACAGTCTTCTCGTACTTAAGTCGGCAGTGTGTCATTTGATTTAAATCCCGACGCAATTTCTGTGATTCATCGTCAAAGTGAAGGTCCATCGGTTACAGTAAAGCTGCACTGGTGCATCGGAATCTAATACTGGTCTCCCAGGAAACGCTCAAACCAAACCACAAACAATGAGAAGAGTCAGTCTTCTTGTACTTATGTCGGCATTGCGCCATTTGAATTAAATCCTTACGCAAATTCTGTGATTCATCGACCATGTGAATGTCCATCGGCTACAGTAAAGCTGCATTGGTGCATCGGAATCTAATACTTTTCTCTCAGGAAACGCCCAATGCAAACCTCAAACAATGAGAAGAGTCAGTCTTCTTGTACCTTGTCGGCATTGTGCCATTTGAATTAAAACCCGCCACAACTTCTGTGTTTCATCGTCAATGTGAAGGTCCATCGGATACATTATGGCTGCATTGGTGCGTTGTAATCTAATACTGGTCTACCAGGTAACGCTCAAAGCAGACCACAAACAATGAGAAGAGTCAGTCTTCTTGTACTTAAGTCGGCATTGTGCCATTTGAAATAAATCCCGACGCCATTTCTGAATATCATCGTCAATGTGAAGGTCCATTGCATACGGTAAAACTGTATTGGTGCACCAGGATCTAATACTGGTCTCCCAGGAAACGCTCAAAGCAAACCACAAACAATGACAAGCGTCAGTCTTCTCGTACTTAAGTCGGCATTGTGCCATTTGAATTAAATCCCGACGCAATTTCTGTGTTTCATCGTCAATGTGAAGGTCCACTGGACACAGTAAAGCTGCATTGGTGCATTGGAATCTAATACTGGTCTCCCAGGGAACGCTCAATGCAAACCACAGACATTGAGGAGAGTCAGTTTTCTTGTACTTAAGTCGGCATTGTGCCATTTGAATTAAATCCGGACGCAATTTCTAAGTTTTATCGTCAATGTGAAGGTCCATCGGATACAGTTAAGCTGCATTGGTGAATCGGAATCTAATACAGGTCTCTCAGGAAACACTCAAAGGAACCACAATCAATGAGAAGAGTGAGTCTTCTTGTACTTAAGTCGGCAGTGTGCCATTTGAATTTAATCCCGACGCCATTACTGTGTTTCATCGTCAATGTGAAGGTCCATCGGATACAGTAAAGCTGCATTGGTGCTTCGGATTCTAATACTGGTCTCTCAGGAAACGCTCAAAGCAAACCACAAACTATGAGAAGAGCCAGTCGTCTTGTACTTAAGTCAGCATTGTGCCATTTCAATTAAATCCCGACGCAATCTCTGTGTTTCATCGTCAATGTGAAGGTCCATCAGATACAGTAAAGCTGCATTGGTGCATCGGAATCAAATACTGGACTCCCAGGAAACGCTCAAAAAAAACCACAAATAATGAGAAGAGTCAGTCTTCTTGTACCTTGTCGGCATTGTGCTATTTGAATTAAGCCCCGCCACAACTTCTGTGTTTCATCGTCAATGTGAAGGTCCATCGGATACAGTGAAGCTGCATTGGTGCTTCGCATTCTAATACTGGTCTCCCAGGAAACGCTCAAAGCAAACCACAAACACTGTGAAGAGTCAGTCATCCTGTACCTTGTCGGCAATGTGTCATTTGAATTAAATCCCGTTGCAGTTTCTGTGTTTCATCGTCAATGTGAAGGTCCATCGGATACAGTAAAGCTGCACTGGTGCGCCGGAATCTAATACTGGTCACCCAGGAGACGCTCAAAGCAAACCACAAACAATGGGAAGAGTCAGTCATCTCGTAATTAAGTCGGCATTGTGCCATTTGAATTAAATCCCGACGCAATTTCTGTGTTTCATCGTCAATGTGAAGCTCCATCGGACAAAGTAAAGTTGCATTGTTGCATCTAAATCTAATACTGGTCTCCCAGGAAACGCTCAAAGCAAACCACAAACAATGAGAAGAATCAGTCTTCTTGTACTTAAGTCGGCATTGTGCCATATGAATTAAATCCAAACGCAATTTCTGTGTTTCATCGTAAATGTGGCGGTCCATCGGATACAGCTAAGCTCCATTGGTGTATCGGAATCTAATACAGGTCTCCCAGGAAACGCTCAAAAAAAACCACAAACAATGAGAAGAGTCAGTCTTCTTGTACCTTGTCGGCATTGTGCCATATGAATTAAACCCCGCCACAACTTCTGTGTTTCATCGTCAATGTGAAGGTCCATCGGATACATTATGGCTGCATTGGTGCATCGTAATCTAATACTGGTCTCCCAGGTAACGCTCAAAGCAGACCACAAACAATGAGAAGAGTCAGTCTTCTTGTACTTAAGTCGGCATTGTGCCATTTGAAATAAATCCCGACGCCATTTCTGAATATCATCGTCAATGTGAAGGTCCATTGCATACGGTAAAACTGTATTGGTGCACCGGGATCTAATACTGGTCTCCCAGGAAACGCTCAAAGCAAACCACAAACAATGACAAGCGTCAGTCTTCTCGTACTTAAGTCGGCATTGTGCCATTTGAATTAAATCCCGACGCAATTTCTGTGTTTCATCGTCAATGTGAAGGTCCATTGGACACAGTAAAGCTGCATTGGTGCATCGGAATCTAATACTGGTCTCCCAGGGAACGCTCAAAGCAAACCACAGACAATGAGAAGAGTCAGTTTTCTTGTACTTAAGTCGGCATTGTGCCATTTGAATGAAATCCGGACGCAATTTCTGTGTTTTATCGTCAATGTGAAGGTCCATCGGATACAGTTAAGCTGCATTGGTGTATCGGAATCTAATACAGGTCTCCCAGGAAACACTCAAAGGAACCACAATCAATGAGAAGAGTGAGTCTTCTTGTACTTCAGTCGGCAGTGTGCCATTTGAATTAAATCCCGACGCCATTACTGTGTTTCATCGTCAATGTGTAGGTCCATCGGATACAGTAAAGCTGCATTGGTGCTTCAGATTCTAATACTGGTCTCCCAGGAAACGCTCAAAGCAAACCACAAACAATGAGAAGAGTCAGTCCTCTTTTACTTAAGTCGGCATTTTGCCATTTGAATTACATCCCGATTCTGTGTTTCATTGTCAAAGTGAAGGTCCATCTGATACAGTAAAGCTGCATTGGTGCATCGGAATCTAATACTGGTCTCCCAGGAAACGCTCAAAGCAAACCACAAACACTGTGAAGAGTCAGTCATCCTGTACCTTGTCGGCAATGTGTCATTTGAAATAAACCCCTTTGCAGTTTCAGTGTTTCATCGTCAATGTGAAGGTCCATCGGATACAGTAAAGCTGCATTGTTGCATCTGAATCTAATACTGATCTCCCAGGATACGCTCAAAGCAAACCACAAACAATGAGAAGAATCAGTCTTCTTGTACTTAAGTTGGCATTGTGCCATTTGAATTAAATCCAAACGCAATTTCTGTGTTTCATCGTAAATGTGGCGGTCCATCGGATACAGTGAAGCTCCATTGGTGTATCGGAATCTAATGCAGGTCTCCCAGGAAACACTCAAGGGAACCACAATCAATGAGAACGGTGAGTCCTCCTGTACTTAAGTCGGCAGTGTGCCATTTGAATTAAATCCCGACGCCATTACTGTGTTTCATCGTCAATGTGAAGGTCCATCGGATACAGTAAAGCTGAATTGGTGCTTCGGATTCTAATACTGGTCTCCCAGGAAACGCTCAAAGCAAACCACAAACTGTGAGAAGAGTCAGTCGTCTTGTACTTAAGTCAGCATTGTGCCATTTGTATTAAATCCCGACGCAATCTCTGTGTTTCATCGTCAATGTGAAGGTCCATCAGATACAGTAAAGCTGCATTGGTGCATCGGAATCTAATACTGGACTCCCAGGAAACGCTCAAAAAAAACCACAAACAATGACAAGAGTCAGTCTTCTTGTACCTTGTCGGCATTTTGCCATTTTAATGAAATCCGGAGCAACGTCTGTGTTTCATCGTAAATGTGAGGGTCCATCGGATACAGTCAAGCTGCATTGGTGTATCGGAATCTAATACAGGCCTCCCAGGACACACTCATAGAAACCACAAATAATGAGAAGAGTCAGTCTTCTCGTACTTAAGTCGGCAGTGTGTCATTTGAATTAAATCCCGACGCAATTTCTGTGTTTCATCGTCAATGCGAAGGTCCATCGGTTACAGTAAAGCTGCACTGGTGCATCGGAATCTAATACTGGTCTCCCAGGAAACGCTCAAACCTAACCACAAACAATGAGAAGAGTCAATCTTCTTGTACTTATGTCGGCATTGCGCCATTTGAATTAAATCCCGATGCAATTTCTGTGATTCATCGACAATGTGAATGCCCATCGGCTACAGTATAGCTGCATTGGTTGTAATATTAGTAATTTTCGCCTCACAAACATTAATATACGCTCAATAGTAAACGCCTGATGGCCTAAAGTTATCGAAAAATTGTAAAGCAAAAGAAATGAATCATCGCATAGCAGCGACAGAATCTATTATTCTTTATCTTTGCCGTTCTTGCGCGGTGCCAGTAAATCTCTATGTACATGTATCGATTAATGGTATAAAAAAGAATTCTGTTGTTTCAAGACAAATGAGGCTTTTGGCGCCTCACCTTTTACTGTTTGTATTCCATGAGAGACGGACGCGGACTTGCTGCGTTCCACAACTGTATATTATATTTGATGTGAAAATATTAAGTGAATATGCTAATTGTTATTTTTTTCCAATCAGAAAAGATGTAGTTTCTTGTAACTGATATCGAACAGACAGCATCCAGAGGACATTTTGACTGTTATGTATAAGGTATTTAACCACAATGGTCATCTATTGTAACTTAATATGAAAAGGTACGTAGCATTAAAAAAAAGTGTGTTAAAGATAAGTGTACTTATTTTCGTAAATTTACCTTGATGATTCCATCTCCTGATTTAACTGAATGATAATTATTTTTGTGTTACTTCATCAGAAATTACGATCACGCTGATGGGACGAACGCAGCATGAGGCAGAAGGAACATTATCGTTTTCCTATTATTTCTGAACCAACTTTTTCGTGTAGTGTTGCATTTCTTTTAAAGTCTATAAATCTTCTGGTCCCTTAGTGTTGATCCGGGTATGACTACATCGCGACTATAAAAATGCACAGAAATGATAATGTTTCTTCCGAGCAATCTCAAATATATATATATATATATATCAATATGCTGCTCTTATTCAGGTATTTAATGGTCAACGTATGTTACTATAATAGCGTAATAAATCCCTGATTCTGTTGCCAAGTGGCCCACCAAAATATTCACTTTTTCGACATTAAAAAACAAAGTAACAGTTCTTTTTATTTTTTGTCCCCCAAGAGCAACGCTACACTTGGCGCCCGAACAGGGACTTGATCAAAAAAATCATTTCATGTATTGTGTTTATTAATTTTTCAGTGCTTGTTCTAGTAATTGTTTCATTTTTTCATGTGGATGCAATTCAACCGAGAAAGAGAAGTGGGAAAACCTTTTAATTAATTCAGAAGAACGATTGATGAAATTACCAAAAAACGCGAGTATTCATCCGTATCACCATCAAGACAGCCATAGTAAGTCAAATTTTTATACGCAGTAGCCAAGCTTTCGTAGTGACGTAGCATCTTTCGAGTTGATCAGAACGTAAACCTGTCTTTCCTTGCCTTGAAACAGCTTTATTTCAATTTGTCCATAGTCCATTCTTATGTAGTTAAATTCAGTGAAAGTGTACCATTGTTGTCAGTGCATAAAAAAAAAATTACGATATGGCGGATAACTACGCTCAAAACTGGAAAGCGTGTGATATTTCATTTGTTTGTAATTAGTAGGAACCATCTTGTCTTCTTGGCGTAAATGAACGTCAGTTGTTACCCAGAGTTAAAATTTTATCTTAGGTCCCAGTAAGCCATAGCACTACGTCACAGACAAACGACTGACGGCAGTGACAAACAATATCTGTAGCATTTTGACGTTTGACAATTAATTCATGAACATGGCTGACGGTAAACAGCGGACACAAACAAAACCAGACGACAGCGGTGATGCGAATGGACCTCACTATCCATTACGATCACGCGCGATAGGTACACGAGCGGAGGCAGAAGCAGCCTCGACCGAAGTTTTAGAAGCTGGTCCTAGTGTGCAAACTATTCCCGCTTTTGAAAAAAATGACTTGGCTGCAATGATCGAAGCAATAATGGAACGCAAGTTCGAAAGCCAAAGACAGGAAAGATTAGATGAAAAGGCCCGCGAGGAAAAAGAGAAGGCCGAAAGACGGCATAATAAAAATCAGGTCCTTACAAATTTGTGCAATTCAGTAAAAGCAGGCATAAATTCAGTAAAAACAGATCTGCAAACGGAGATAAATGACCTAAATACACGGTTAAATTCGGTAAAGGCCGAACTAAAGGCAGACATAACAGCTGATTTAAATACCCTGTTGGGTAATGTCCAAAGCCAAATCAGTAGTCAGATCACGACCATGAGGCTAGAAATTAACACACAAGTAGAGTCAAAAATAGAGGATATTTCAAAACGGTTAGATGAAAAAATCGAAGCAGCCAAGGGAGAAATAAATTCAAAAGTGATGGAATATCAAAAACAAGCTGCGACCTTAAAAGAAGATTATACTGCAATCTCTGATGAGGTCAAAGGAGTTAAAACCGCAGTAGACACGATCGAGAATGTTGTTGATGATCTTTCCAAACAGATTGAGACTCTTAATGTAGAGGATCAAATAAAGAATACTGTTAAGGCACATGCTGAAGCATTGTCCGACCACTACCAACAGTGGATTAGAAACAAAGACGGATTCATAGAAGACAAGGTCAAGAACGAACTCAGGGAAACTGTCAGAAACGTGACCTTCGAAATATTGGCAGCCCCTGGAAAAACAGGAGACACGGTGATGTCAGAATTAGGCCAGATAAGACGAACGTTAGCTCAAGATTTACCTGAATGGCGTCAACAGATAGTTGATGAAGTTCGTACACTAAAATGTCAAGTTGAAAATTCCCTGCCACCCGTGTCAGGAGACTGGAATAATTCACCACGAAGTAATGAACAACAGCAGGTACATTACCGTTCACCATTTGTTAACGCTCAAACTCATAGTTCTATAGAAGCACAAGTTAACCAGAGTACCAGCCCACCCACTTTTGTCAGTTTGATGCAGGAGGAAAGCGTGATCAAACATCGTATTTTTCCGACCTTTCACCCACAGAAAAGAGAAATTCATCCTATCGTGTTCCTCCGAAATTTTTCAGGAATTTTCCCGAATAGCTGGAGTGACCGCCAGCGAATTCAATTCGTTAGTGGATTTATCGTAGGCGATGCTGCCTTATGGGGAACCGAAATGGTCGACTCTTGTAAGAGTTACAAAGAGTTTGAACAGATGTTTTTAGCTAAATTCTGGAGTTCTGGTGTGCATCAGCGCCTGAGAAAAGAGGTTTACAACGCCGAAGTGTTTAACAGTAAGCGCGGTAGTTTGAGAAAATATTTTGAAAAGTATTTAGCGAAAATCAAGTTCTGGGATTCGCCGATCACCGCCAAAGACGTTATTATGATTCTAAAAACTAAGCTCCCGATTGCGATCAGAGAAAAGTTAGTAAACGTGTCTGAGGACTATACGGACACTTTCCTATCTGTGTTAGACTCGTTAGATCTGATTTACGAGGACGCTAGAGTTGATGTTGGCAACGCCCACTTCAGTGCAGGCGGCCAGCACAATACAGAATACGTAGGCAACAATGGTGGCCGAGCGAAAGCGCGTCACAGCGACAGCCAGTACCAACCCCACAACGGTTTCAAAAATAAACACAGTACGTACTCCAACAGCAAATACAAAAATAAGTACAATAACGGCCAGAGATACAATCCAATATATAATTCGTCACCACCTCAGTACGAAAATGCACATTATAACACACAGCCCCAGCAATATGGAAACACGCAACCGATCAACGGTAATTATCAAAAGGATCAGTCTTACGATTCAAATCGTCAGTGGAAAAGAAATAAATGGCATAATCAAGGTGGAGACCAATGTACATCTTTCAGTAACGGTTACAATCAACACAAGCCACAGCAAAATACCTTTCAGCCACAAAATATACACTTCACGCAACAAGCGAACGGACCTTCGGGAACTCTGAAGCCTAAACGCCCGCGTAATACGCAAATTTATTATGCGCAAGCGAATACGCCAGGACAACAAGATCAGTTTCCAACCGAGTTCGTACCACAAAACCAACACCAGTTCCAGACGGAAGAAACATTAAGAAATATAAATCAGCAGGAAAGTAAGCGTCGAGCGGAAAATTAAAAGCAGCACCTTTGAGTCTCCTAGAGGATGCTGCAAGTTTGAATGGGGGCACCCTGTCCCTTAGTCCACACGAAATTAAAGCAATTAGGTATGACAAAGAGACAAACTTACGGGATGATCTAGTAGCAGACACTGAGACGAAAGACAATGATGACGTATGGGACGAACAAGTTCAAGCTTCCATAAGGGTATCAATTGCCAACATACCAGTAACAGCTATTGTAGATACAGGAGCTAATATAAATGTCTTATCTTTATGTTTATTTAAGCAAATATCCTCTGTATGCAAAGTTTTATCATTCCAATTCAAGGTTGCACCGTATCGGGAGCAATTGGTCCACTAACACAACGTGTAAATCTTCAGACTCAGCTTCAAATCCAGATAGAGTCTATTTCAGTAACGGGCATTTTTCTTATTGTTAAAAACCTATCAGTGCCATGTATCCTGAGTATGGAATTCTTGAGGCAGACGAAAGCTAAAATTGACATCGAGTGTGGAATCTGTACTCTAGTAGCGAGCCAGCAACAAGTAACTGTAAATTTGTTAAGAAGTAAGGTGAAGACAAACTTTGGGGTGCTTCAAATAGCAGTACGGCCATGGACTAAAAGACAACAGTACAGTCAGACAGAAGACATGACAGATCCTGAAAGTGTATAAAGACCTAATTCCCGGTCAGAATGAATTATACGGTAAAGCTAGTGAGTCCATTGAATTATCCAAACAACAGAAGAATGAGCTTTACAATTTGTTAACAGATTACGTTCAAGTATTTTTTAAGAAACCTGGACTAATAAAAGGCTTTGAATATCGAATGGATGTCCTGCCCCATTCAACCTACTGTAGAACAAGCTATTCCATTCCATATGCGAGACGCGAAGCTGTCAAGTGCGAGATCAAGAAAATGTTACGCTGGAATGTGATAGAAGTATCTCATTCACCTTATTGGAGTCCTTTATTGTCTGTGCTAAAATCAGATGGTAGCGTAAGGCTAGTCCTAGATGCAAGATTAATCAATAAAATTATAGTACGCATAAGAACGAGACCAGAGGCTCTTGAAGAGCATCTGCAGAAGTTTCTTGGAGTTGGTTATTAGTCAGGACTCACTTTAAACCATCCCTGTTGTTAAAGAAGAATCGTAAGTGGCAACACATTTATGAAGGTCCCTTTGTGATAATGAGGAAACCACACATTGGTAGCTATTTGTTATCTGACCCTGCCACGAATAACATCAAAGGATTGTTCCACCAAAATATTCACTTTTTCGACATTAAAAAACAAAGTAACAGTTCTTTTTATTTTCTGTCCCCCAAGAGCAACGCTAAATGGTGCATCGGAATCTAATACTGGTCTCTCAGGAAACGCCCAATGCAAACCACAAACAATGAGAAGAGTCAGTCTTCTTGTACCTTGTCGGCAATGTGCCATTTGAAATAAAACCCGACGTAATTTCAGTGTTTCATCGTCAATGTGTAGGTCCATCGGATACAGTAAGGCTGCATTGGTGCATCGGAATCAAATACAGGTCTCGCAGGCAACGCTCAAAACAAACCACTTACATTAAGAAGAGTCAGTCCTCATTTACTGGAGTCGGCATTGAGCCATTTGAATTAAATCCCGACGCAATTTCTGTGTTTCATCGTCAATGTTAAGGTCCATAGGTAGCAGTAAAGCTGCATTGGTGCAGCGGAATCTAATACTAGTTTCCTATTAAACGCTCAAAGCAAACCACAAACAATGAGAAGAGTCAGTCGTCTTGTACTTAAGTCGGCATTGTGGCATTTGAATTTAATCCCGACGCAATCTCTGTGTTTCATCGTCAATGTGTAGGTCCATCGGATACAGTAATGCTGCATTGGTGCTTCAGAATCTAATACTGGTCTCTCAGGAAACGTTCAAAGCAATCCACAAACAATGAGACGACTCAGTCTTCTTGTACCTTGTCGGCATTGTGCCACTATAATTAAATCCCGACGCATGTCTGTGTTTCATCGTCAATGAGAATAACCATCGGATACAGTAAAGCTGCATTGGTGCATCGTATTCTAATACTGGTCTCCCAGGAAGCGCTCAAAGCAAACTACAAACAATTAGAACAGTCAGTCTTATTTTTCTGAAGTCGGCATCGAGCCATTTGAATTAAATTCCTACGCAATTTCTGTGTTTCATCGTCAATGTGAAGGTCCATCGGATACAGTAAAGCAGCATTGGTGCATCGGAATCAAATACAGGTCTCCCAGGAAACGCTCAAAGCAAACCACAAACAATATGATGAGTCAGTCTTCTTGTACTTATGTCGGCATTGTGCCTTTTGAATTAAATCCGGACGCAAATTCTGTGTTTCATCGTCAATGCGAAGGTCCATCGGATACAGTTCAGCTGCATTGGTGTATCGGAATCTAATACAGGTCTCCCAGGAAACACTCAAAGAAACCACAATCAATGAGAAGCGTGAGTCTTCTTGTACTTAAGTCGGCAGTGTGCCATTTGAATTAAATCCCGACGCAATTACTGTGTTTCATCGTCAATGTGAAGGTCCATCGGATACAGTAAAGCTGCATTGGCGCTTCGGATTCTAATACTGGTCTCCCAGGAAACGCTCAAAGCAAACCACAAACAATGAGAAGAGTCAGTCGGCTTGTACTTAAGTCGGCATTGTGCCAATTGAATTAAATCCCGACGCAATTTCTGTGTTTCATCGTCAATGTGTAGGTCCATCGGATAGAGTAAAGCTGCGTTGGAGCATCGGAATCTAATACTGGTCCCTCAGGAAACGCTCAAAGCAAACCACAGACAATGTGACGAGTCAGTCATCCTCTACCTTGTCGGCAGTGTGCCATTTGAATTAAATCCCGATTCTTTGTTTCATCGTCAATGTGAAGGTTCATCGGATATAGTAAAGCTGCATTGGTGCATCGGAATCTAAAACTGGTGTCCCAGGAAACGCTCAAAGCAAACCACAAACAATGTGAAGAGTCAGTCATCCTCTACCTTGTGGGCAGTGTGCCATTTGAATTAAATCCCGACGCAGTTTCTGTGTTTCATCGTCAATGTGAAGGTCCATCGGATACAGTAAAGCTGCATCGGTGTGACGGAATCTAATACTGGTCTCCCAGTTAACGCTCAAAGCAAACCACAAACAATGAGAAGAGTCAGTCTTCTTGTACTTAAGTCGGCATTGTCCCATTTGAATTAAATCCCGACGCAATTTCTGTGTTTCGTCGTCAATGTTAAGGTCCATCCGATGCGGTAAAACTGCATTGGAGCATCGGAATCGAATACTGGTCTCCCAGGAAACGCTCAAAAGAAACCACAAACAATGAGAAGAGTCAGTCGGCTTGTACTTAAGTCGGCATTGTGCCAATTTAATTAAATCCCGACGCAATTTCTGTGTTTCATCGTCAATGTGTAGGTCCGTCGGATAGAGTAAAGCTGCGTTGGAGCATCGGAATCTAATACTGGTCCCTCAGGAAACGCTCAAAGCAAACCACAGACAATGTGAAGAGTCAGTCATCCTCTACCTTGTCGGCAGTGTGCCATTTGAATTAAATCTCGATTCTTTGTTTCATCGTCAAAGTGTACGTCCATCGGATAGAGTAAAGCTGCGTTGGAGCATCGGAATCTAATACTGGTCCCTCAGGAAACGCTGAAAGCAAACCACAGATAATGTGAAGAGTCAGTCATCCTCTACCTTGTCGGCAGTGTGCCATTTGAATTAAATCCCGATTCTTTGTTTCATCGTCAATGTGAAGGTTCATCGGATATAGTAAAGCTGCATTGGTGCATCGGAATCTAAAACTGGTCTCCCAGGAAACGCTCAAAGCAAACCACAAACAATGTGAAGAGTCAGTCATCCTCTACCTTGTCGGCAGTGTGCCATTTGAATTAAATCCCGACGTAGTTTCTGTGTTTCATCGTCAATGTGAAGGTCCATCGGATACAGTAAAGCTGCATCGGTGTGACGGAATCTAATACTGGTCTCCCAGTTAACGCTCAAAGCAAACCACAAACAATGAGAAGAGTTAGTCTTCTTGTACTTAAGACGGCATAGTGCCTTTTGAATTAAATCCCAACGCAAATTCTGCGTTTCATCGTCAATGTGAAGGTCCGCCAGATAAAGTTAGGCTGCGTTTGTGCATCGGAATCTAGTACTGGTCTCCCAGGAAACGCTCAAAGCAAACCACAAACAATGAGAAGAGTCAGTCTTCTTGTACTTAAGTCGGCATTGTGCCATTTGAATTAAAGCCCGCCGCAATTTCTGTGTTTCATCGTCCATGTGAAGTTCCATCGGATAAAGTAAATCTGCATTGGTGCATCGGAATCTAATACTGGTCTCCCAGAAAACGCTCAAAGCAAACCACAAACAATGGGAAGCGTCAGTCTTCTCGTATTTAAGTCGGCATGGTGCCATTTGGATAAAATCCCGACGCAATTTCTGTGTTTCATCGTCAATGTGAGGGTGCATCGGACACAGTAAAGCTGCATTGGTGCATCGGAATATAATATTGGTCTCCCAGAAAACGCTCAAAGCAAACCACAAACAATGGGAAGCGTCAGTCTTCTCGTATTTAAGTCGGCATGGTGCCATTTGGATAAAATCCCGACGCAATTTCTGTGTTTCATCGTCAATGTGAAGGTGCATCGGATACAGTTAAGCTGCATTGGTGTATCGGAATCTAATACTGGTTTCCCAGGAAACACTCTTAGAAACTACAAACTATGAGAAGAGTCAGTCTTCTCGTACTTAAGTTGGCAGTGTGCCATTTGAATTATATCCCGACGCTATTTCTGTGCTTCATCGTCAATGTGAAGGACCGTCGGTTACAGTAAAGCTGCACTGGTGCATCGGAATCTATTAGTGGTCTCCCAGGAAACGGTCAAAGCAAACATCAAGCAATGAGAAGAGTCAGACTTCTTGTACGTAAGTCGGCATTGTGCCATTTGAATGAAATACCGAAGCTATTTCTGTAATTCATCGTCAATGTGAAGGTCCATCGTATACAGTAAAGCTGCATTGGTGCATCGGAATCTAATAGTGGTCTCCCAGAAAACGCTCAAAGCAAACCACAAACAATGGGAAGCGTCAGTCTTTTCTTACTTAAGTCGGCATTGTCCCATTTCAATAAAATCCCGACGCAATTTCTGTGTTTCATCGTCAATGTGAGGGTGCATCGGATACAGTAAAGCTGAAGTGGTGCATCGGAATCTAATACTGGTCTCTCAGTAAACGCTCAATGCAGACCACTAACAATGAGAAGAGTCAGTCTTCTTGTACCTTGTTGGCATTGTGCCATTTGAATTAAATCCCACTACAACTTCTGTGTTTCATCATCAATGTGAAGGTCCATCGGATACATTATAGCTGCATTGGTGCAACGAAATCTAATACTGGCCTCCCAGGAAACGCTCAAAGCAAACCACAAACAATGAGAAGAGTCAGTCTTCTTGTACTTAAGTCGGCATTGTGCCATTTGAATTAAATCCCGACGTCAATTCTGAGTTTCATTGTCAATGTGAAGTTCCATCGGATATGGTAAAACGGTATTGGTGTATCAGAATCTAATACTGGTCTCCCAGGAAACGCTCAAAGCATACCACAAACAATGACAAGCGTCAGTCTTCTCGTACTTAAGTCGGCATTGTGCCATTTGAATTAAATCCCGACGCATTTTCTGTGATTTATCGTCAATGTGAAGTTCAATCGGACACAGTAAAGCTGCATTTGTGCATCGGAATCTAATACTGGTCTCCCAGGAAAAGCTCAAAGCAAACCACAAACAATGCGAAGAGTCAGTCTTCTTGTACGTAAGTCGGCAGAGTGCCATTTGAATTAAATCCCAACGCATTTACTGTGTATCATCGTCAATGCGAAGGTCCATGGGATACAGTAAATCTGCATTGGTGCATCGGATTCTAATACTGGTCTCCCAGGAAACGCTCAAAGCAAACCACAAACAATGGGAAGCGTCAGTCTTCTCGTATTTAAGTCGGCATGGTGCCATTTGGATAAAATCCCGACGCAATTTCTGTGTTTCATCGTCAATGTGAGGGTGCATCGGACACAGTAAAGCTGCATTGGTGCATCGGAATCTAATACTGGTCTCCCAGAAAACGCTCAAAGCAATCCACAAACAATGGGAAGCGTCAGTCTTCTGGTACTTAAGTCGGCATTGTACCATTTCAATAAAATCCCGACGCAATTTCCGTGTTTCATCGTCAATGTGAGGGTGCATCGGACACAGTAAAGCTGCATTGGTGCATCGGAATCTAATACTGGTCTCCCAGGAAGCGCTCAAAGCAAACCACTGACAAAGGGAAGTGTCAGTCTTCTTGTACTTAAGTCGGCACTGTGCCATTTGAATTAAATCCCGACGCAATTTCTGTTTTTCATCCTCAATGTAAAGGTCCATCGGATACAGTAAAGCTGCATTGGTGCATCTAAATCTAATACTGGTCTCCCAGGAAACGCTCAAAGCAAACTACAAATAATGAGAGGAGTCAGTCTTCTTGTACTTAATTCGGCATTGTAATATTTGAATTAAATCGTGACGCCATTACTGCGTTTCATCGTAAGTGTGAAGGTCCATCGGATACAGTAAAGCTGAATTGGTGCATCGGAATCTAATAATGGTCTCCCAGGAAACGCTCTAAGCAAACCTCAAACAATAAGATGAGATAGTCTTCATGTACTTAAGTCTGCATTGTGCCATTTGAATTAAATCCCGATGCAATTTCTGTGATTCATTGTCAATGTGATGGTTCGTCGGAAACAGTAAAGCTGCATTGAGGCATCGGAATCTAATACCGGTCTCCCAGGAATCGCTCAAAGCAAACCACAAACAATGAGCAGAGTCTGTCCATTTGTGCTTAGAACGGCATTGTGCCATTTGAATTAGATCAAGACGCAATCTCTGTGTTTCATCGTCAATGTGAAGCCCCATCGGATACAGTAAAGCTGCATTGGTGCATCGGATTCTAATACTGGTCTCCCAGGAAACGCTCAAAGCAAACCACAAACTATGAGAAGTGTCAGTCGTCTTGAACTTAAGTCGGCATTGTGCCATTTGAATTAAATCCCGACGCAGTCTCTGTGTTTAATCGTGAATGTGAAGGTTCATCAGATACAGTAAAGCTGCATTGGTGCATCGGAATCTAATACTGGTCTCCCAGGAAACGCTCAAAGCAAACCACAAACAATGACAAGAGTCAGCCATGTTGAACCTTGTCAGCATTGTGCCATTTGAATTAGATCCCGACGTAATTTCTGTGTTTCATCGTCAATGTGAAGGTCCATCGGATACTGTAAAACTGCATTGGTGCATCGGATTCTAATACTGGTCTCCCAGGAAACGCTGAAAGCAAACCACAAACTATTACATGAGTCAGTCGTCTTGTACTTAAGTCGGCATTGTGCAATTTGAATTAAATCCCGTCGCAATCTCTGTGTTCCATCGTCAATGTGAAGGTCCATCAGATACAGTAAAGCTGCATTGGTGAATCGGAATCTAATACTGGTCTCCCAGGATACGCTCGAAGCAAACCACAAACAATGGGAAGCGTCAGTCTTCTCGTACTTAAGTCGGCATTGTGCCATTTGAATTAAATCCCGACGCAATTTCTGTGTATCATTGTCAATGTGAAGGTCCATCGGACACAGTAAAGCTGCATTGGTGCATCGGAAAGTAAAACTGGTCTCCCAGGAAACGCTCAAAGCAAACCACAAGCAATGAGAAGAGTCAGTCTTCTTTTACTTAAGTCGGCATTGTGCCATTAGAATAAAATCACGACGCAATTACTGTGTTTCATCGTCAATGTGAAGGTCCATCGGATACCGTAAAGCTGCATTGGTGCATCGGAATCTTATACTGGTCTCCCAGGAAACGCTCACAGCAAACCACAAACAATGAGAAGAGTCAGACTTCTTGTAACCTGTCGGCATTGTGCCATTTGAATTAAATCCCGACGAATTTTCTGTGTTTCATCGTCAATGTGAAGGTCAATAGGATACAGTAAAGCTGCATTGGTGCATCGGATTCTAATACTGGTCTCCCAGGAAACGCTCAAAGCAAAACCAGAACAATGTGAAGAGTCAGTCTTCTTGTACCTTGTGGGCAATGTGCCAATTGAATTAAACCCGACGCCATTTCTGAGTTTCATCGTCAATGTGAAGGTCCATCGGATACGGTAAAACTTTATTGGAGCATCGGAATCTAATATTGGACTCCCAGGAAACGCTCAAAGCAAACCACAAACAATGACAAGCGTCAGTCTTCTCGTACTTAAGTCGGCATTGTGCCATTTGAAATAAATCCCGACGCAATTTCTGTGTTTCGTCGTCTATGTGAATGTCCATCAGACACAGTTAAGCTGCATTGGTGCATCGGAATCTAATACTGGTCTCCCAGGAAACACTCAAAGCAAACCAAAAACAATATGAATCAGTCTTCTCGTACTTAAGTCAGCGTTGTGCCATTTGAATTAAATCCCGACGCAATTTCTGCGTTTTATCGTCAGTGTGAAAGTCCATAGGATACAGTTCAGATGCATTGATGTTCGGTATCTAATACAGGTCTCACAGGAAACACTCAAAGAAACCACGATCAATGAGCAGAGTGAGGCTTCTTGTCCTTAAGTCGGCAGTGTGCCAATTGAATTAAATCCCGACGCAATTACTGTGTTTCATCGTCAATAGGATGGTCCATCGGATACAGTAAAGCTGCATTGGTGCAACGGATTCTAATACTGGTCTCCCTGGAAACGCTCAAACCAAACCACAAACTAGTCAGTCGTGTTGTACTTAAGTCGGCATTGTGCCATTTGAATTAAACCCCGACGCGATCTCTGTGTTTCATCGTCAATGTGAAGGTCCATCAGATACAGTAACGCTGCATTGGTGCATCGGAATCTAATACTGATCTCCCAGGAAACGCTCTAAGCAAACCACAAACAATGACAAGAGTCAGTCTTCTTGTACCTTGTCGGCATTGTGCCATTTGAATTAGATCCCGACGTACTTTCTGAGTTTCGTCGTCAATGTGAAGGTCCATCGGATACTGTAAATCTGCATTGGTGCGTTGGAATCTAAAACTGGTCTCCCAGGTAACGCACAAAGCACACCACAATCAATGAGAAGAGTCAGTCTTCTTTTTCTTAAGTCAGCATTGTGCCATTTGAATTAAATCCCGACGCAATCTCTGTGTTTCATCCTCAATGTGAAGGTCCATCAGATACAGTAAAGCTGCATTGGTGCATCGGAATCTATTTCTGGTCCCCCAGGAAACGCTCAAAGCAAACCACGAACAATGACAAGAGTCAGTCCTCTTGTACCTTGTCGGCATTGTGCCATTTCAATTAGATACCGACGTAATATCTGTGTTTCATCGTCAATGTGAAGGTCCATCGGATACCGTAAAGCTGCATTGGTGCATCGGAATCTTATACTGGTCACCCAGTAAACGCTCACAGCAAACATCAAACAATGAGAAGAGTCAGTTTTCTTGTACCCTGTCGGCATTGTGCCATTTGAATTAAATCCCAACGCAATTTCTGTGTCTCATAGACAATGTGAAGGTCCATTAGATGCAGGTAAGCCGCATTGATGCATCGGAAACTAATACTGGTTTCCCAGGAAACGCTCAAAGCAAACCACAAACATAAAGAAGAGTCACTCTTCTTGTACTTCAGTCGGCATTGTGCCATTTGAATTAAATCCCGACGCAATCTCTGTGTTTCATCGTCAATGTGAAGGTCCATCGGATACAGTTAAGCTGCATTGGTGTATCGGAATCTAATAAAGGTCTCCCAGGAAACACTCAAAGAAACAACAATCAATGAGCAGAGTGAGTCTTCTTGTACTGTGGTCGGCAGTGTGCCATTTGAATTAAATCCCAACGCATTTACTGTGTATCATCGTCAATGCGGAGGTCCATGGGATACAGTAAATCTGCATTGGTGCATCGGATTCTAATACTGGTCTCCCAGGAAACGCTCAAAGCAAACCACAAACAATGGGAAGCGTCAGTCTTCTCGTATTTAAGTCGGCATGGTGCCATTTGGATAAAATCCCGACGCAATTTCTGTGTTTCATCGTCAATGTGAGGGTGCATCGGACACAGTAAAGCTGCATTGGTGCATCGGAATCTAATACTGGTCTCCCAGAAAACGCTCAAAGCAATCCACAAACAATGGGAAGCGTCAGTCTTCTGGTACTTAAGTCGGCATTGTACCATTTCAATAAAATCCCGACGCAATTTCCGTGTTTCATCGTCAATGTGAGGGTGCATCGGACACAGTAAAGCTGCATTGGTGCATCGGAATCTAATACTGGTCTCCCAGGAAGCGCTCAAAGCAAACCACTGACAAAGGGAAGTGTCAGTCTTCTTGTACTTAAGTCGGCACTGTGCCATTTGAATTAAATCCCGACGCAATTTCTGTTTTTCATCCTCAATGTGAAGGTCCATCGGATACAGTAAAGCTGCATTGGTGCATCTAAATCTAATACTGGTCTCCCAGGAAACGCTCAAAGCAAACTACAAATAATGAGAGGAGTCAGTCTTCTTGTACTTAATTCGGCATTGTAATATTTGAATTAAATCGTGACGCAATTACTGCGTTTCATCGTAAGTGTGAAGGTCCATCGGATACAGTAAAGCTGAATTGGTGCATCGGAATCTAATAATGGTCTCCCAGGAAACGCTCTAAGCAAACCTCAAACAATAAGATGAGATAGTCTTCATGTACTTAAGTCTGCATTGTGCCATTTGAATTAAATCCCGATGCAATTTCTGTGATTCTTTGTCAATGTGATGGTTCGTCGGAAACAGTAAAGCTGCATTGAGGCATCGGAATCTAATACTGGTCTCCCAGGAATCGCTCAAAGCAAACCACAAACAATGAGCAGAGTCTGTCCACTTGTGCTTAGAACGGCATTGTGCCATTTGAATTAGATCAAGACGCAATCTCTGTGTTTCATCGTCAATGTGAAGCCCCATCGGATACAGTAAAGCTGCATTGGTGCATCGGATTCTAATACTGGTCTCCCAGGAAACGCTCAAAGCAAACCACAAACTATGAGAAGTGTCAGTCGTCTTGAACTTAAGTCGGCATTGTGCCATTTGAATTAAATCCCGACGCAGTCTCTGTGTTTAATCGTGAATGTGAAGGTTCATCAGATACAGTAAAGCTGCATTGGTGCATCGGAATCTAATACTGGTCTCCCAGGAAACGCTCAAAGCAAACCACAAACAATGACAAGAGTCAGCCATGTTGAACCTTGTCAGCATTGTGCCATTTGAATTAGATCACGACGTAATTTCTGTGTTTCATCGTCAATGTGAAGGTCCATCGGATACTGTAAAACTGCATTGGTGCATCGGATTCTAATACTGGTCTCCCAGGAAACGCTGAAAGCAAACCACAAACTATTACATGAGTCAGTCGTCTTGTACTTAAGTCGGCATTGTGCAATTTGAATTAAATCCCGTCGCAATCTCTGTGTTCCATCGTCAATGTGAAGGTCCATCAGATACAGTAAAGCTGCATTGGTGAATCGGAATCTAATACTGGTCTCCCAGGATACGCTCGAAGCAAACCACAAACAATGGGAAGCGTCAGTCTTCTCGTACTTAAGTCGGCATTGTGCCATTTGAATTAAATCCCGACGCAATTTCTGTGTATCATTGTCAATGTGAAGGTCCATCGGACACAGTAAAGCTGCATTGGTGCATCGGAAAGTAAAACTGGTCTCCCAGGAAACGCTCAAAGCAAACCACAAGCAATGAGAAGAGTCAGTCTTCTTTTACTTAAGTCGGCATTGTGCCATTAGAATAAAATCACGACGCAATTACTGTGTTTCTTCGTCAATGTGAAGGTCCATCGGATACCGTAAAGCTGCATTGGTGCATCGGAATCTTATACTGGTCTCCCAGGAAACGCTCACAGCAAACCACAAACAATGAGAAGAGTCAGACGTCTTCTAACCTGTCGGCATTGTGCCATTTGAATTAAATCCCGACGAATTTTCTGTGTTTCATCGTCAATGTGAAGGTCAATAGGATACAGTAAAGCTGCATTGGTGCATCGGATTCTAATACTGGTCTCCCAGGAAACGCTCAAAGCAAAACCAGAACAATGTGAAGAGTCAGTCTTCTTGTACCTTGTGGGCAATGTGCCAATTGAATTAAACCCGACGCCATTTCTGAGTTTCATCGTCAATGTGAAGGTCCATCGGATACGGTAAAACTTTATTGGAGCATCGGAATCTAATACTGGACTCCCAGGAAACGCTCAAAGCAAACCACAAACAATGACAAGCGTCAGTCTTCTCGTACTTAAGTCGGCATTGTGCCATTTGAAATAAATCCCGACGCAATTTCTGTGTTTCGTCGTCTATGTGAATGTCCATCAGACACAGTTAAGCTGCATTGGTGCATCGGAATCTAATACTGGTCTCCCAGGAAACACTCAAAGCAAACCAAAAACAATATGAATCAGTCTTCTCGTACTTAAGTCAGCGTTGTGCCATTTGAATTAAATCCCGACGCAATTTCTGCGTTTTATCGTCAGTGTGAAAGTCCATAGGATACAGTTCAGATGCATTGATGTTCGGTATCTAATACAGGTCTCACAGGAAACACTCAAAGAAACCACGATCAATGAGCAGAGTGAGGCTTCTTGTCCTTAAGTCGGCAGTGTGCCAATTGAATTAAATCCCGACGCAATTACTGTGTTTCATCGTCAATGTGATGGTCCATCGGATACAGTAAAGCTGCATTGGTGCAACGGATTCTAATACTGGTCTCCCTGGAAACGCTCAAACCAAACCACAAACTAGTCAGTCGTGTTGTACTTAAGTCGGCATTGTGCCATTTGAATTAAACCCCGACGCGATCTCTGTGTTTCATCGTCAATGTGAAGGTCCATCAGATACAGTAACGCTGCATTGGTGCATCGGAATCTAATACTGATCTCCCAGGAAACGCTCTAAGCAAACCACAAACAATGACAAGAGTCAGTCTTCTTGTACCTTGTCGGCATTGTGCCATTTGAATTAGATCCCGACGTACTTTCTGAGTTTCATCGTCAATGTGAAGGTCCATCGGATACTGTAAATCTGCATTGGTGCGTTGGAATCTAAAACTGGTCTCCCAGGTAACGCACAAAGCACACCACAATCAATGAGAAGAGTCAGTCTTCTTTTTCTTAAGTCAGCATTGTGCCATTTGAATTAAATCCCGACGCAATCTCTGTGTTTCATCCTCAATGTGAAGGTCCATCAGATACAGTAAAGCTGCATTGGTGCATCGGAATCTATTTCTGGTCCCCCAGGAAACGCTCAAAGCAAACCACGAACAATGACAAGAGTCAGTCCTCTTGTACCTTGTCGGCATTGTGCCATTTCAATTAGATACCGACGTAATATCTGTGTTTCATCGTCAATGTGAAGGTCCATCGGATACCGTAAAGCTGCATTGGTGCATCGGAATCTTATACTGGTCACCCAGTAAACGCTCACAGCAAACATCAAACAATGAGAAGAGTCAGTTTTCTTGTACCCTGTCGGCATTGTGCCATTTGAATTAAATCCCAACGCAATTTCTGTGTCTCATAGACAATGTGAAGGTCCATTAGATGCAGGTAAGCCGCATTGATGCATCGGAAACTAATACTGGTTTCCCAGGAAACGCTCAAAGCAAACCACAAACATTAAGAAGAGTCACTCTTCTTGTACTTCAGTCGGCATTGTGCCATTTGAATTAAATCCCGACGCAATCTCTGTGTTTCATCGTCAATGTGTAGGTCCATCGGATACAGTTAAGCTGCATTGGTGTATCGGAATCTAATAAAGGTCTCCCAGGAAACACTCAAAGAAACAACAATCAATGAGCAGAGTGAGTCTTCTTGTACTGTGGTCGGCAGTGTGCCATTTGAATTAAATCCCGACGCAATTACTGTGTTTCAACGTCAATGTGAAGGTCCATCGGATTCAGCAAAGCTGCCTTGGTGCATCGGATTCTAATACTGGTCTCCCAGGAAACGTTCAAAGCAAACCTCAAACAATGAGAAGAGTCAGACTTCTTAGACCTGTCGGCACTGTGCCATTTGAATTAAATCCCGACGAATTATCTGTGTTTCATCGTCAATGTGATGGTCAATAGGATACAGTAAAGCTGCATTGGTGCAGCGGATTCTAATACTGGTCTCCCAGGAAACGCTCAAAGCAAACCACAAACAATGAGAAGAGTCAGCCTTCTTGTACTTAAGTCGGCATTATGCCATTTGAATTAAATCCTGACGCCAATTCTGTGATTCATCGACAATGTGAATGTCTATCGGATACAGTAAAGCTGGATTGGTGCATCGGAATCTAATACTGGTCCCTCAGGAAACGCTCAATTCTAACCACAAACAATGAGAAGAGTCAGTCTTCTTGTACCTTGTCGGCATTGTGCCATTTGAATTAAAACCCGCCGCAACTTCTGTGTTTCATCGTCAATGTGAAGGTCCATCGAATACATTATAGCTACATTGGTGCATCGGAATCTCATACTGGTCTCCCAGGAAACGCTCAAAGCAAAACCAAAACAATGTGAAGAGTCAGTCTTCTTGTACCTTGTCGGCAATGTGCCGATAGAAATAAATCCCGACGCCATTTCTGAGTTTCATCGTCAATGTGATGGTCCATCGGATACGGTAAAACTGTATTGGAGCATCGGAATCTAATATTGGTCTCCCAGGAAACGCTCAAACCAAACCACAAACAATGACAAGCGTCAGTCTTCTCGTACTTAAGTAGGCATTGTCCCATTTGAAATAAATCCCGACGCAATTTCTGTGTTTCGTCGTCTATGTGAAGGTCCATCAGACACAATTAAGCTGCATTGGTCCATCGGAATCTAATACTGGTCTCCCAGGAAACGCTCAAAGCAAACCAAAAACAATAACAGTCAGTCTTCTTGTACTTAAGTCGGCAGTGTGCCATTTGAATTAAATCCCGACGCCATTACTGTGTTTCATCGTCAATGTGAAGGTCCATCGGATACAGTTAAGCTGCATTGGTGTATCGGGAACTAGTACAGGTCTCCCAGGAAACACTCGAAGAAACCACGATCAATGAGCAGAGTGAGTCTTCTTGTCCTTAAGTCGGCAGTGTGAAATTGAATTAAATCCCGGCGCAATTACTGTGTTTCATCGTCAATGTGATGGTCCATCGGATACAGTAAAGCTGCATTGGTGCAACGTATTCTAATACTGGTCTCCCAGGAAACGCTCAAAACAAACCACAAACTATGAGAAGAGTCAGTCGTCTTGTACTTAAGTCGGCATTGTGCCATTTGAATTAAATCCCGACGCAATCTCTGTGTTTCATCGTCAATGTGAAGGTCCATCAGATACAGTAAAGCTGCATTGGTGCATCGGAATCTAATACTGGTCTCCCACGAAAAGCTCAAATCAAACCACAAACAATGACATGAGTCAGTCTTCTTGTACCTTGTCGGCATTGTGCCATTTGAATTAGATCCCGACGTAATTTCTGTGTTTCATCGTCAATGTGAAGTTCCATCGGATACTGTAAATCTGCATTGGTGCGTCGGAATCTAATACTGGTCTCCCAGGAAACGCTCAAAGCAAACCACATACTAGGAATAGAGTCAGTCTTCTTGAACGTAAGGCGGCATTGTGCCATTTGAATTAAATCACGAAGCAGTTTCAGTGTTTCTTCATCAATGTGAAGGTCCATCGGATACCGTAAAACTGCATTGGTGAAACGGAATCTTATACTGGTCTCCCAGGAAACGCTCACAACAAACCATAAAAAATGAGAAGAGTCAGTCTTCTTGTACCCTGTCGGCATTGTGCCATTTGAATTAAATCCCGACGCAATTTCTGTGCTTCATAGTCAATGTAAAGGTACATTGGATACAGGAAAGCTGCATTGATGCATCGGAATGTATTATTTGTTTCCCACGAAACGCTCAAAGCAAACCACAAACAATTAAAAGAGTCAGTCTTCTTGTACTTCAGTCGGCATTGTTCCATTTGAATTAAATCGCGACGCAATCTCTGTGTTTCATCGTCAATGTGAAGGTCTATCGGATACAGTAAAGCTGCATTGGTGCATCGGAATCCAATATTGGTCTCCCAGGAAACGTTCAAAGCAAACCACAATGAATTAGAAGAGTCAGTTTTCCTGTACCTTGTCGGCATTGTGCCATTTGAATTAAATCCCGACGCAATATCTGTATTTCATCGTCAATGTGAAGGTCCATCGGATACAGTAAAGCTGCCTTGGCGCTCCGGATTCTAATACTGGTCTCCCAGGAAAGACTCAAAGCAAACCACAAACTATGAGAAGAGTCAGTCGTCTTGTACTTGAGTCGGCATTGTGCCATTTGAATTAAATCCCGAAGCAATCTCTGTGTTTCATCGTCAATGTGAAGGTCCATCAGATACAGTAAAGCTACATTGGTGCATCGGAATCTAATACTGGTCTCCCAGGAAACGCTCAAAGAAAACCACAAACAATGACAAGAGTCAGTCTTCTTGTACCTTGTCGGAATTTTGCCATTTGAATTAAATCCCGACGCAATTTCTGTATTTCAACGTCAATGTGTAGGTCCATCAGATACAGTAAAGCTGCATTGGTGCATCGGAATCTAATACTGGTCTCCCAGGAAACGCTCAAAGCAAAGCCCAAACTATGTGAAGAGTTAGTCTTCTTGTACCTTGTCGGCAATGTGCCATTTGAATTACATCCCGACGTAATTTCTGTGTTTCATCGTCAATGTGAAGGTCCATAGGATACTGTAACGCTGCATTGGTGCGTCGGAATCTAATACTGGTCTCCCAGGTAACGCTCAAAGCAAACCACAAACAATGAGTGGAGTCAGTCTTCTTGTACTTAAGTCGGCATTGTACCATTTGAATTATATCCAGACGAAATGTCTGTGTTTCATCGTCAATGTGAAGGTCCATCAGATACGGTAAAGCTGCATTGGTGCATCGGAATCGAATACTGGTCTATCAGGAAACGCTCAAAGGAAACCACAAACAATGAGATGAGTTAGTCTTCTTGTACTTAAGGCGACATAGTGCCATTTGAATTCAATCCCGACGAAATGTCTGTGTTTCATCGACAATGTGAAGGTCCGTGAGATACAGTAAGACTGCGTTGGTGCATCGGAATCTAATACTGGTCTCCCACAAAACGCTGAAAGCAAACTACAAACAATGGGATGCTTCAGTCTTCTCGTACTTAAGTCGGCATTGTGCCATTTGAATAATATCCCGACGCAATTTCTGTGTTTCATCGTCAATGTGAGGGTGCATCGGACACAGTACAGCAGCATTGGTGCATCTGAATCTAATACTGGTCTCCCAGGAAACGTTCAAATCAAACCACAAACAATGAGAAGAGTCAGTCTTCTTGTACTTAAATCGGCATTGTGCCATTTGAATGAAATCCCAAGCAATGTCTGTGGTTCATCGTCAATGTGAGTGTCCATCGGATACAGTTAAGCTGCATTGGTGTATCGGACTCTAATACTGGTCTCCCAGGAAACACTCATAGAAACCACAAACAATGAGAAGAGTCAGTCTTCTCGTACTTAAGTCGGCAGTGTGCCATTTGAATTATATGCCGACGCTATTTCTGTGTTTCATCGTCAATGGAAGGTCCATCGGTTACAGTAAAGCTGCACTGGTGCATCGGAATCTAATAGTGGTCTCCCAGAAAACGCTCAAAGCAAACCTCAAACAATGGGAAGCGTCAGTCTTCTCGTACTTAAGTCGGCATTGTGCCATTTGAATAAAATCCCGACGCAATTTCTGTGTTTCATCGTCAATGTGATGGTGCATCGAACACAGTAAAGCTGCATTGGTGCACCGGAATCTAATACTGGTCTCCCAGGACACGCTCAAATCAAACCACAAACAATGAGAAGAGTCAGTCTTCTTGTACTTAAGTCGGCAGTGTGCCATTTGAATTAAATCCCGACGCAGTCTCCGTCTTTTATCGTCAATGTGATGATCCATCGGATACAGTAATGGTGCATTGGTTCATCGGATTCTAATACTGGTCTCCCAGGAAACGCTCAAAGCAAACCAATAATAATGAGAAGAGTCAGTATTCTTGTACTTAAGTCGATAGTGTGCCATTTGAATTACATCCCGACGCAATCTCCGTCTTTTATCGTCAATGTGATGATCCATCGGATACAGTAATGGTGCATTGGTTCATCGGATTCTAATACTGGTCTCCCAGGAAACACTCATAGCAAACCACAAACAATGAGAAGAGTCAGTCTTCTTGTACTTAAGTCGGTATTGTGCCATTTGAATTAAATACAGACGCAATTTCTGTAATTCATCGTCAATGTGAAGGTCCATCGGAAACAGTAAAGCTGCATTATCGCATCGGAATGAAATACAGGTCTCCCAGGCAACGCTCAAAGCAAACCACTCACATTGAGAAGAGTCAGTCCTCATTTACTTAAGTCGGCATTGTGCCATTTGAATTAAATCCCGATACTATTTCTGTGTTTCATCGTCAATGTTAAGGTCCATCGGATACAGTAAAGCTGAATTGGCGCATCGGAATCTAATGATGGTCTAGCAGGAAACGCTCCAAGCTAACCACAAACAATGAGATGAGTCAGTCTGCACGTACTTTAGTCGGGATTGTGCCATTTGACTTAAATCCCGACCCAATTTCTGTGTTTCATCGTCAATGTGAAGGTCCATCGGAAACAGTAAATCTGCATTGGTGCATCGGAATCTAATACTGGTCTCCCAGGAAACGATCAAAGCAAAACACAAACAATGAGAAGAGTCAATCTTCTTCTATCTTGTTGGCATTGTGCCATTTGAATTAATACCCGACGAAATTTCTGTGTTTCAGCGTCAATGTGAAGGTCCATCGGTTGCAGTAAAGCTGCATTGGTGCAGCGGAATCTAATACTAGTTTCCTAGGAAACGCTCAAAGCAGACCACAAACAATGAGAAGAGGCAGTCTTCTTGTACTTAAGTAGGCATTGTGCTATTTGATTTAAATCCCGACGCAATATCTGTGTTTCATCGTCAATGCGAAGTTCCATCGGATACAGTAAAGCTGAAGTGGTGCATCGGAATCTAATACTGGTCTCTCAGTAAACGCTCAATGGAGACCACTAACAATAAGAAGAGTCAGTCTTCTTGTACCTTGTTGGCATTGTGCCATTTGAATTAAATCCCACCACAACTTCTGTGTTTCATCGTCAATGTGAAGGTCCATCGGATACATTATAGCTGCATTGGTGCAACGAAATCTAATACTGGTCTCCCAGGAAACGCTCAAAGCAAACCAGAACAATGTGAAGAGTCAGTCTTCTTGTACCTTGTCGGCAATGTGATAAGTGAATTAAATCCCGACGTAATTTCTGTGTGTCATCGTCAATGTGAAGGTCCATCGGATACAGTAAAGCTGCATTGGTGCGTTGGAACCTAATACTGGTCTCCCAGGTAACGCTCAAAGCAAACCACAAACAATGAGAAGAGTCAGTCTTCTTGTACTTAAGTCGGCATTGTGGCATTCGAATTAAATCCCGACGTCAATTCTGAGTTTCATTGTCAATGTGAAGGTCCATCGGATATGGTAAAACGGTATTGGTGTATCGGAATCTAATACTGGTCTCCCAGGAAACGCTCAAAGCATACCACAAACAATGACAAGCGTCAGTCTTCTCGTACTTAAGTCGGCATTGTGCCATTTGAATTAAATCTCGACGCATTTTCTGTGATTCATCGTCAATGTGAAGGTCCATCGGACACAGTAAAGCTGCATTTGTGCATCGGAATCTAATACTGGTGTCCCAGGAACAGCTCAAAGCAAACGACAAACAATGCGAAGAGTCAGTCTTCTTGTACTTAACTCGGCAGTGTGCCATTTGAATTAAATCCCGACGCATTTACTGTGTATCATCGTCCTTGCGAAGGTCCATGGGATACAGTAAAGCTGCATTGGTGTATCGGATTCTAATACTGGTCTCCCAGGAAACGCTCAAAGCAAACCACAAACAATGGGAAGCGTCAGTCTTCTCGTATTTAAGTCGGCATGGTGCCATTTGGATAAAATCCCGACGCAATTTCTGTGTTTCATCGTCAATGTGAGGGTGCATCGGACACAGTAAAGCTGCATTGGTGCATCGGAATATAATACTGGTCTCCCAGGAAACGCTCAAATCAAAACACAAACAATGAGAAGAGTCAGTCTTCTCGTACTTAAATCGACATTGTGCCATTTGAATGAAATCCCGAGCAAAGTCTGTGTTTCATCGTGAATGTGATGGTCCATCGGATACAGTTAAGCTGCAATAGTGTATCGGAATCTAATACTGGTTTCCCAGGAAACACTCTTAGAAACCACAAACTATGAGAAGAGTCAGTCTTCTCGTACTTAAGTTGGCAGTGTGCCATTTGAATTATATCCCGACGCTATTTCTGTGCTTCATCGTCAACGTGAAGGACCGTCGGTTACGGTAAAGCTGCACTGGTGCATCGGAATCTAATAGTGGTCTCCCAGGAAACGGTCAAAGCAAACATCAAGCAATGAGAAGAGTCAGACTTCTTGTACGTAAGTCGGCATTGTGCCATTTGAATGAAATACCGAAGCTATTTCTGTAATTCATCGTCAATGTGAAGGTCCATCGTATACAGTAAAGCTGCATTGGTGCATCGGAATCTAATACTGGTCTCCCAGAAAACGCTCAAAGCAAACCACAAACATTGGGAAGCGTCAGTCTTCTCGTACTTAAGTCGGCATTGTCCCATTTCAATAAAATCCCGACGCAATTTCTGTGTTTCATCGTCAATGTGAAGGTCCATCGGATACAGTAAAGCTGAATTGGTGCATCGGAATCTAATAATGGTCTCCCAGGAAACGATCAAAACAAACCACAAACATGAGAACGGTCAGTCTTCTTGTGCTTAAGTAGGGATTTTGCTATTTGAATTAAATCCCGACGCAATTTCTGTGTTTCATCGTCAATGTGAGGGTTCATCGGACACAGTAAAGCTGCATTGGTGCAACGGAATCAAATACTGGTCTCCGAGGAAACGCTCAAAGCAAACCACAAACGATGAGATGTGTCAGTCTTCTTGTACTTAAGTCGGCACTGTGCCATTTGAATTAAATCCCGACGCATTTTCTGTGATTCATCGTCAATGTGAAGTTCCATCGGACACAGTAAAGCTGCATTTGTGCATCGGAATCTAATACTGGTCTCCCAGGAAAAGCTCAAAGCAAACCACAAACAATGTTAAGAGTCAGTCTTCTTGTACTTAAGTCGGCAGTGTGCCATTTGAATTAAATCCCGACGCATTTACTGTGTTTCATCGTCAATGTGAAGGTCCATCAGATACAGTAAAGCTACATTGGTGCATCGGAATCTAATACTGGTCTCCCAGGAAACGCTCAAAGAAAACCACAAACAATGACAAGAGTCAGTCTTCTTGTACCTTGTCGGAATTTTGCCATTTGAATTAAATCCCGACGCAATTTCTGTATTTCAACGTCAATGTGTAGGTCCATCAGATACAGTAAAGCTGCATTGGTGCATCGGAATCTAATACTGGTCTCCCAGGAAACGCTCAAAGCAAAGCCCAAACTATGTGAAGAGTTAGTCTTCTTGTACCTTGTCGGCAATGTGCCATTTGAATTACATCCCGACGTAATTTCTGTGTTTCATCGTCAATGTGAAGGTCCATAGGATACTGTAACGCTGCATCGGTGCGTCGGAATCTAATACTGGTCTCCCAGGTAACGCTCAAAGCAAACCACAAACAATGAGTGGAGTCAGTCTTCTTGTACTTAAGTCGGCATTGTACCATTTGAATTATATCCAGACGAAATGTCTGTGTTTCATCGTCAATGTGAAGGTCCATCAGATACGGTAAAGCTGCATTGGTGCATCGGAATCGAATACTGGTCTATCAGGAAACGCTCAAAGGAAACCACAAACAATGAGATGAGTTAGTCTTCTTGTACTTAAGGCGACATAGTGCCATTTGAATTCAATCCCGACGTAAATTCTGTGTTTCATCGTCAATGTGAAGGTCCATCGGATACTGTAAATCTGCATTGGTGCGTTGGAATCTAATACTGGTCTCCCAGGTAACGCTCAAAGCACACCACAATCAATGAGAAGAGTCAGTCTTCTTTTTCTTAAGTCGGCATTGTGCCATTTCAATTAAATCCCGACGCAATCTCTGTGTTTCATCCTCAATGTGAAGGTCCATCAGATACAGTAAAGATGCATTGGTGCATCGGAATCTAATTCTGGTCCCCCAGGAACCGCTCAAAGCAAACCACGAACAATGACAAGAGTCAGTCCTCTTGTACCTTGTCGGCATTGTGCCATTTCAATTACATCCCGACGTAATATCTGTGTTTCATCGTCAATGTGAAGGTCCATCGGATACCGTAAAGCTGCATTGGTGCATCGGAATCTTATACTGGTTTCCCAGAAAACGCTCACAGCAAACCACAAACAATGAGAAGAGTCAGACTTCTTGTAACCTGTCGGCATTGTGCCATTTGAATTAAATCCCGACGAATTTTCTGTGTTTCACCGTCAATGTGAAGGTCAATAGGATACAGTAAAGCTGCATTTGTGCATCGGATTCTAATACTGGTCTCCCAGGAAACGCTCAAAGCAAAACCAGAACAATGTGAAGAGTCAGTCTTCTTGTACCTTGTCGGCAATGTGCCAATTGAATTAAATCCTGACGACAATTCTGTGATTCATCGACAATGTGAATGTCTATCGGATACAGTAAAGCTGCATTGGTGCATCGGAATCTAATACTGGTCTCCCAGGAAACGCTCAAAGCAAACCAAAAACAATAAGAGTCAGTCTTCTTGTACTTAAGTCAGCATTGTGCCATTTGAATTAAATCCCGACGCAGTTTCTGCGTTTTATCGTCAATGTGAAGGTCCATCAGATACAGTAAAGCTGCATTGGTGCATCGGAATCTAATACTGGTCTCCCAGGAAACGCTCTAAGCAAACCACAAACAATGACAAGAGTCAGTCTTCTTAACCTTGTCGGCATTGTGCCATTTGAATTAGATCCCGACGTAATTTCTGTGTTTCATCGTCAATGTGAAGGTCCATCGGATACTGTAAATCTGCATTGGTGCGTTGGAATCTAATACTGGTCTCCCAGGTAACGCTCAAAGCACACCACAATCAATGAGAAGAGTCAGTCTTCTTTTTCTTAAGTCGGCATTGTGCCATTTCAATTAAATCCCGACGCAATCTCTGTGTTTCATCCTCAATGTGAAGGTCCATCAGATACAGTAAAGATGCATTGGTGCATCGGAATCTAATTCTGGTCCCCCAGGAACCGCTCAAAGCAAACCACGAACAATGACAAGAGTCAGTCCTCTTGTACCTTGTCGGCATTGTGCCATTTCAATTACATCCCGACGTAATATCTGTGTTTCATCGTCAATGTGAAGGTCCATCGGATACCGTAAAGCTGCATTGGTGCATCGGAATCTTATACTGGTCTCCCAGTAAACGCTCACAGCAAACATCAAACAATGAGAAGAGTCAGTCTTCTTGTACCCTGTCGGCATTGTGCCATTTGAATTAAATCCCAACGCAATTTCTGTGTCTCATAGACAATGTGAAGGTCCATTAGATGCAGGTAAGCCGCATTGATGCATCGGAAACTAATACTGGTTTCCCAGGAAACGTTCAAAGCAAACCACAAACATTAAGAAGAGTCACTCTTCTTGTACTTCAGTCGGCATTGTGCCATTTCAATTAAATTCCGACGCAATCTCTGTGTTTCATCGTCAATGTGAAGGTCCATCGGATACAGTTAAGCTGCATTGGTGTATCGGAATCTAATACAGGTCTCCCAGGAAACACTCAAAGAAACAACAATCAATGAGCAGAGTGAGTCTTCTTGTACTGAGGTCCGCAGTGTGCCATTTGAATTAAATCCCGACGCAATTACAGTGTTTCAACGTCAATGTGAAGGTCCATCGGATTCAGCAAAGCTGCCTTGGTGCATCGGATTCTAATACTGGTCTCCCAGGAAACGTTCAAAGCAAACCTCAAACAATGAGAAGAGTCAGACTTGTTAGACCTGTCGGCACTGTGCCATTTGAATTAAATCCCGACGAATTATCTGTGTTTCATCGTCAATGTGATGGTCAATAGGATACAGTAAAGCTGCATTGGTGCAGCGGATTCTAATACTGGTCTCCCAGGAAACGCTCAAAGCAAACCACAAACAATGAGAAGAGTCAGCCTTCTTGTACTTAAGTCGGCATTATGCCATTTGAATTAAATCCTGACGACAATTCTGTGATTCATCGACAATGTGAATGTCTATCGGATACAGTAAAGCTGCATTGGTGCATCGGAATCTAATACTGGTCCCTCAGGAAACGCTCAATGCTTACCACAAACAATGAGAAGAGTCAGTCTTCTTGTACCTTGTCGGCATTGTGCCATTTGAATTAAAACCCGCCGCAACTTCTGTGTTTCATCGTCAATGTGAAGGTCCATCGAATACATTATAGCTACATTGGTGCATCGGAATCTCATACTGGTCTCCCAGGAAACGCTCAAAGCAAAACCAGAACAATGTGAAGAGTCAGTCTTCTTGTACCTTGTCGGCTATGTGCCAATTGAATTAAATCCCGACGCCATTTCTGAGTTTCATCGTCAATGTGAAGGTCCATCGGATACGGTAAAACTGTATTGGAGCATCGGAATCTAATATTGGACTCCCAGGAAACGCTCAAAGCAAACCACAAACAATGACAAGCGTCAGTCTTCTCGTACTTAAGTAGGCATTGTCCCATTTGAAATAAATCCCGACGCAATTTCTGTGTTTCGTCGTCTATGTGAAGGACCATCAGACACAGTTAAGCTGCATTGGTGCATCGGAATCTAATACTGGTCTCCCAGGATACGCTCAAAGCAAACCAAAAACAATAAGAGTCAGTCTTCTTGTACTTAAGTCGGCATTGTGCCATTTGAATGAATTCCCGACGCAATTTCTGTGTTTTATCGTCAATGTGAAGGTCCATAGGATACAGTTAAGCTGCATTGTTGGTCGGTATCTAATACAGGTCTCCCAGGAAACTCAAAGAAACCAAGATCAATGAGCAGAGTGAGTCTTCTTGTCCTTAAGTCGGCAGTGTGCCAATTGAATTAAATCCCGGCGCAATTACTGTGTTTCATCGTCAATGTGATGGTCCATCGGATACGGTAAAGCTGCATTGGTGCAACGGATTCTAATACTGGTCTCCCAGGAAACGCTCAAACCAAACCACAAACTATGAGAAGAGTCAGTCGTCTTGTACTTAAGTCGGCATTGTGCCATTTGAATTAAATCCCGACGCAATCTCTGTGTTTCATCCTCAATGTGAAGGTCCATCAGATACAGTAAAGCTGCATTGGTGCATCGGAATCTATTTCTGGTCCCCCAGGAAACGCTCAAAGCAAACCACGAACAATGACAAGAGTCAGTCCTCTTGTACCTTGTCGGCATTGTGCCATTTCAATTAGATACCGACGTAATATCTGTGTTTCATCGTCAATGTGAAGGTCCATCGGATACCGTAAAGCTGCATTGGTGCATCGGAATCTTATACTGGTCACCCAGTAAACGCTCACAGCAAACATCAAACAATGAGAAGAGTCAGTTTTCTTGTACCCTGTCGGCATTGTGCCATTTGAATTAAATCCCAACGCAATTTCTGTGTCTCATAGACAATGTGAAGGTCCATTAGATGCAGGTAAGCCGCATTGATGCATCGGAAACTAATACTGGTTTCCCAGGAAACGCTCAAAGCAAACCACAAACATAAAGAAGAGTCACTCTTCTTGTACTTCAGTCGGCATTGTGCCATTTGAATTAAATCCCGACGCAATCTCTGTGTTTCATCGTCAATGTGAAGGTCCATCGGATACAGTTAAGCTGCATTGGTGTATCGGAATCTAATAAAGGTCTCCCAGGAAACACTCAAAGAAACAACAATCAATGAGCAGAGTGAGTCTTCTTGTACTGTGGTCGGCAGTGTGCCATTTGAATTAAATCCCAACGCATTTACTGTGTATCATCGTCAATGCGGAGGTCCATGGGATACAGTAAATCTGCATTGGTGCATCGGATTCTAATACTGGTCTCCCAGGAAACGCTCAAAGCAAACCACAAACAATGGGAAGCGTCAGTCTTCTCGTATTTAAGTCGGCATGGTGCCATTTGGATAAAATCCCGACGCAATTTCTGTGTTTCATCGTCAATGTGAGGGTGCATCGGACACAGTAAAGCTGCATTGGTGCATCGGAATCTAATACTGGTCTCCCAGAAAACGCTCAAAGCAATCCACAAACAATGGGAAGCGTCAGTCTTCTGGTACTTAAGTCGGCATTGTACCATTTCAATAAAATCCCGACGCAATTTCCGTGTTTCATCGTCAATGTGAGGGTGCATCGGACACAGTAAAGCTGCATTGGTGCATCGGAATCTAATACTGGTCTCCCAGGAAGCGCTCAAAGCAAACCACTGACAAAGGGAAGTGTCAGTCTTCTTGTACTTAAGTCGGCACTGTGCCATTTGAATTAAATCCCGACGCAATTTCTGTTTTTCATCCTCAATGTGAAGGTCCATCGGATACAGTAAAGCTGCATTGGTGCATCTAAATCTAATACTGGTCTCCCAGGAAACGCTCAAAGCAAACTACAAATAATGAGAGGAGTCAGTCTTCTTGTACTTAATTCGGCATTGTAATATTTGAATTAAATCGTGACGCAATTACTGCGTTTCATCGTAAGTGTGAAGGTCCATCGGATACAGTAAAGCTGAATTGGTGCATCGGAATCTAATAATGGTCTCCCAGGAAACGCTCTAAGCAAACCTCAAACAATAAGATGAGATAGTCTTCATGTACTTAAGTCTGCATTGTGCCATTTGAATTAAATCCCGATGCAATTTCTGTGATTCTTTGTCAATGTGATGGTTCGTCGGAAACAGTAAAGCTGCATTGAGGCATCGGAATCTAATACTGGTCTCCCAGGAATCGCTCAAAGCAAACCACAAACAATGAGCAGAGTCTGTCCACTTGTGCTTAGAACGGCATTGTGCCATTTGAATTAGATCAAGACGCAATCTCTGTGTTTCATCGTCAATGTGAAGCCCCATCGGATACAGTAAAGCTGCATTGGTGCATCGGATTCTAATACTGGTCTCCCAGGAAACGCTCAAAGCAAACCACAAACTATGAGAAGTGTCAGTCGTCTTGAACTTAAGTCGGCATTGTGCCATTTGAATTAAATCCCGACGCAGTCTCTGTGTTTAATCGTGAATGTGAAGGTTCATCAGATACAGTAAAGCTGCATTGGTGCATCGGAATCTAATACTGGTCTCCCAGGAAACGCTCAAAGCAAACCACAAACAATGACAAGAGTCAGCCATGTTGAACCTTGTCAGCATTGTGCCATTTGAATTAGATCACGACGTAATTTCTGTGTTTCATCGTCAATGTGAAGGTCCATCGGATACTGTAAAACTGCATTGGTGCATCGGATTCTAATACTGGTCTCCCAGGAAACGCTGAAAGCAAACCACAAACTATTACATGAGTCAGTCGTCTTGTACTTAAGTCGGCATTGTGCAATTTGAATTAAATCCCGTCGCAATCTCTGTGTTCCATCGTCAATGTGAAGGTCCATCAGATACAGTAAAGCTGCATTGGTGAATCGGAATCTAATACTGGTCTCCCAGGATACGCTCGAAGCAAACCACAAACAATGGGAAGCGTCAGTCTTCTCGTACTTAAGTCGGCATTGTGCCATTTGAATTAAATCCCGACGCAATTTCTGTGTATCATTGTCAATGTGAAGGTCCATCGGACACAGTAAAGCTGCATTGGTGCATCGGAAAGTAAAACTGGTCTCCCAGGAAACGCTCAAAGCAAACCACAAGCAATGAGAAGAGTCAGTCTTCTTTTACTTAAGTCGGCATTGTGCCATTAGAATAAAATCACGACGCAATTACTGTGTTTCTTCGTCAATGTGAAGGTCCATCGGATACCGTAAAGCTGCATTGGTGCATCGGAATCTTATACTGGTCTCCCAGGAAACGCTCACAGCAAACCACAAACAATGAGAAGAGTCAGACGTCTTCTAACCTGTCGGCATTGTGCCATTTGAATTAAATCCCGACGAATTTTCTGTGTTTCATCGTCAATGTGAAGGTCAATAGGATACAGTAAAGCTGCATTGGTGCATCGGATTCTAATATTGGTCTCCCAGGAAACGCTCAAAGCAAAACCAGAACAATGTGAAGAGTCAGTCTTCTTGTACCTTGTGGGCAATGTGCCAATTGAATTAAACCCGACGCCATTTCTGAGTTTCATCGTCAATGTGAAGGTCCATCGGATACGGTAAAACTTTATTGGAGCATCGGAATCTAATACTGGACTCCCAGGAAACGCTCAAAGCAAACCACAAACAATGACAAGCGTCAGTCTTCTCGTACTTAAGTCGGCATTGTGCCATTTGAAATAAATCCCGACGCAATTTCTGTGTTTCGTCGTCTATGTGAATGTCCATCAGACACAGTTAAGCTGCATTGGTGCATCGGAATCTAATACTGGTCTCCCAGGAAACACTCAAAGCAAACCAAAAACAATATGAATCAGTCTTCTCGTACTTAAGTCAGCGTTGTGCCATTTGAATTAAATCCCGACGCAATTTCTGCGTTTTATCGTCAGTGTGAAAGTCCATAGGATACAGTTCAGATGCATTGATGTTCGGTATCTAATACAGGTCTCACAGGAAACACTCAAAGAAACCACGATCAATGAGCAGAGTGAGGCTTCTTGTCCTTAAGTCGGCAGTGTGCCAATTGAATTAAATCCCGACGCAATTACTGTGTTTCATCGTCAATGTGATGGTCCATCGGATACAGTAAAGCTGCATTGGTGCAACGGATTCTAATACTGGTCTCCCTGGAAACGCTCAAACCAAACCACAAACTAGTCAGTCGTGTTGTACTTAAGTCGGCATTGTGCCATTTGAATTAAACCCCGACGCGATCTCTGTGTTTCATCGTCAATGTGAAGGTCCATCAGATACAGTAACGCTGCATTGGTGCATCGGAATCTAATACTGATCTCCCAGGAAACGCTCTAAGCAAACCACAAACAATGACAAGAGTCAGTCTTCTTGTACCTTGTCGGCATTGTGCCATTTGAATTAGATCCCGACGTACTTTCTGAGTTTCATCGTCAATGTGAAGGTCCATCGGATACTGTAAATCTGCATTGGTGCGTTGGAATCTAAAACTGGTCTCCCAGGTAACGCACAAAGCACACCACAATCAATGAGAAGAGTCAGTCTTCTTTTTCTTAAGTCAGCATTGTGCCATTTGAATTAAATCCCGACGCAATCTCTGTGTTTCATCCTCAATGTGAAGGTCCATCAGATACAGTAAAGCTGCATTGGTGCATCGGAATCTATTTCTGGTCCCCCAGGAAACGCTCAAAGCAAACCACGAACAATGACAAGAGTCAGTCCTCTTGTACCTTGTCGGCATTGTGCCATTTCAATTAGATACCGACGTAATATCTGTGTTTCATCGTCAATGTGAAGGTCCATCGGATACCGTAAAGCTGCATTGGTGCATCGGAATCTTATACTGGTCACCCAGTAAACGCTCACAGCAAACATCAAACAATGAGAAGAGTCAGTTTTCTTGTACCCTGTCGGCATTGTGCCATTTGAATTAAATCCCAACGCAATTTCTGTGTCTCATAGACAATGTGAAGGTCCATTAGATGCAGGTAAGCCGCATTGATGCATCGGAAACTAATACTGGTTTCCCAGGAAACGCTCAAAGCAAACCACAAACATTAAGAAGAGTCACTCTTCTTGTACTTCAGTCGGCATTGTGCCATTTGAATTAAATCCCGACGCAATCTCTGTGTTTCATCGTCAATGTGAAGGTCCATCGGATACAGTTAAGCTGCATTGGTGTATCGGAATCTAATAAAGGTCTCCCAGGAAACACTCAAAGAAACAACAATCAATGAGCAGAGTGAGTCTTCTTGTACTGTGGTCGGCAGTGTGCCATTTGAATTAAATCCCGACGCAATTACTGTGTTTCAACGTCAATGTGAAGGTCCATCGGATTCAGCAAAGCTGCCTTGGTGCATCGGATTCTAATACTGGTCTCCCAGGAAACGTTCAAAGCAAACCTCAAACAATGAGAAGAGTCAGACTTCTTAGACCTGTCGGCACTGTGCCATTTGAATTAAATCCCGACGAATTATCTGTGTTTCATCGTCAATGTGATGGTCAATAGGATACAGTAAAGCTGCATTGGTGCAGCGGATTCTAATACTGGTCTCCCAGGAAACGCTCAAAGCAAACCACAAACAATGAGAAGAGTCAGCCTTCTTGTACTTAAGTCGGCATTATGCCATTTGAATTAAATCCTGACGCCAATTCTGTGATTCATCGACAATGTGAATGTCTATCGGATACAGTAAAGCTGGATTGGTGCATCGGAATCTAATACTGGTCCCTCAGGAAACGCTCAATTCTAACCACAAACAATGAGAAGAGTCAGTCTTCTTGTACCTTGTCGGCATTGTGCCATTTGAATTAAAACCCGCCGCAACTTCTGTGTTTCATCGTCAATGTGAAGGTCCATCGAATACATTATAGCTACATTGGTGCATCGGAATCTCATACTGGTCTCCCAGGAAACGCTCAAAGCAAAACCAAAACAATGTGAAGAGTCAGTCTTCTTGTACCTTGTCGGCAATGTGCCGATAGAAATAAATCCCGACGCCATTTCTGAGTTTCATCGTCAATGTGATGGTCCATCGGATACGGTAAAACTGTATTGGAGCATCGGAATCTAATATTGGTCTCCCAGGAAACGCTCAAACCAAACCACAAACAATGACAAGCGTCAGTCTTCTCGTACTTAAGTAGGCATTGTCCCATTTGAAATAAATCCCGACGCAATTTCTGTGTTTCGTCGTCTATGTGAAGGTCCATCAGACACAATTAAGCTGCATTGGTCCATCGGAATCTAATACTGGTCTCCCAGGAAACGCTCAAAGCAAACCAAAAACAATAACAGTCAGTCTTCTTGTACTTAAGTCGGCAGTGTGCCATTTGAATTAAATCCCGACGCCATTACTGTGTTTCATCGTCAATGTGAAGGTCCATCGGATACAGTTAAGCTGCATTGGTGTATCGGGAACTAGTACAGGTCTCCCAGGAAACACTCGAAGAAACCACGATCAATGAGCAGAGTGAGTCTTCTTGTCCTTAAGTCGGCAGTGTGAAATTGAATTAAATCCCGGCGCAATTACTGTGTTTCATCGTCAATGTGATGGTCCATCGGATACAGTAAAGCTGCATTGGTGCAACGTATTCTAATACTGGTCTCCCAGGAAACGCTCAAAACAAACCACAAACTATGAGAAGAGTCAGTCGTCTTGTACTTAAGTCGGCATTGTGCCATTTGAATTAAATCCCGACGCAATCTCTGTGTTTCATCGTCAATGTGAAGGTCCATCAGATACAGTAAAGCTGCATTGGTGCATCGGAATCTAATACTGGTCTCCCACGAAAAGCTCAAATCAAACCACAAACAATGACATGAGTCAGTCTTCTTGTACCTTGTCGGCATTGTGCCATTTGAATTAGATCCCGACGTAATTTCTGTGTTTCATCGTCAATGTGAAGTTCCATCGGATACTGTAAATCTGCATTGGTGCGTCGGAATCTAATACTGGTCTCCCAGGAAACGCTCAAAGCAAACCACATACTAGGAATAGAGTCAGTCTTCTTGAACGTAAGGCGGCATTGTGCCATTTGAATTAAATCACGAAGCAGTTTCAGTGTTTCTTCATCAATGTGAAGGTCCATCGGATACCGTAAAACTGCATTGGTGAAACGGAATCTTATACTGGTCTCCCAGGAAACGCTCACAACAAACCATAAAAAATGAGAAGAGTCAGTCTTCTTGTACCCTGTCGGCATTGTGCCATTTGAATTAAATCCCGACGCAATTTCTGTGCTTCATAGTCAATGTAAAGGTACATTGGATACAGGAAAGCTGCATTGATGCATCGGAATGTATTATTTGTTTCCCACGAAACGCTCAAAGCAAACCACAAACAATTAAAGAGTCAGTCTTCTTGTACTTCAGTCGGCATTGTTCCATTTGAATTAAATCGCGACGCAATCTCTGTGTTTCATCGTCAATGTGAAGGTCTATCGGATACAGTAAAGCTGCATTGGTGCATCGGAATCCAATATTGGTCTCCCAGGAAACGTTCAAAGCAAACCACAATGAATTAGAAGAGTCAGTTTTCCTGTACCTTGTCGGCATTGTGCCATTTGAATTAAATCCCGACGCAATATCTGTATTTCATCGTCAATGTGAAGGTCCATCGGATACAGTAAAGCTGCCTTGGCGCTCCGGATTCTAATACTGGTCTCCCAGGAAAGACTCAAAGCAAACCACAAACTATGAGAAGAGTCAGTCGTCTTGTACTTGAGTCGGCATTGTGCCATTTGAATTAAATCCCGAAGCAATCTCTGTGTTTCATCGTCAATGTGAAGGTCCATCAGATACAGTAAAGCTACATTGGTGCATCGGAATCTAATACTGGTCTCCCAGGAAACGCTCAAAGAAAACCACAAACAATGACAAGAGTCAGTCTTCTTGTACCTTGTCGGAATTTTGCCATTTGAATTAAATCCCGACGCAATTTCTGTATTTCAACGTCAATGTGTAGGTCCATCAGATACAGTAAAGCTGCATTGGTGCATCGGAATCTAATACTGGTCTCCCAGGAAACGCTCAAAGCAAAGCCCAAACTATGTGAAGAGTTAGTCTTCTTGTACCTTGTCGGCAATGTGCCATTTGAATTACATCCCGACGTAATTTCTGTGTTTCATCGTCAATGTGAAGGTCCATAGGATACTGTAACGCTGCATTGGTGCGTCGGAATCTAATACTGGTCTCCCAGGTAACGCTCAAAGCAAACCACAAACAATGAGTGGAGTCAGTCTTCTTGTACTTAAGTCGGCATTGTACCATTTGAATTATATCCAGACGAAATGTCTGTGTTTCATCGTCAATGTGAAGGTCCATCAGATACGGTAAAGCTGCATTGGTGCATCGGAATCGAATACTGGTCTATCAGGAAACGCTCAAAGGAAACCACAAACAATGAGATGAGTTAGTCTTCTTGTACTTAAGGCGACATAGTGCCATTTGAATTCAATCCCGACGTAAATTCTGTGTTTCATCGACAATGTGAAGGTCCGTGAGATACAGTAAGACTGCGTTGGTGCATCGGAATCTAATACTGGTCTCCCACAAAACGCTGAAAGCAAACCACAAACAATGGGATGCTTCAGTCTTCTCGTACTTAAGTCGGCATTGTGCCATTTGAATAATATCCCGACGCAATTTCTGTGTTTCATCGTCAATGTGAGGGTGCATCGGACACAGTACAGCAGCATTGGTGCATCTGAATCTAATACTGGTCTCCCAGGAAACGTTCAAATCAAACCACAAACAATGAGAAGAGTCAGTCTTCTTGTACTTAAATCGGCATTGTGCCATTTGAATGAAATCCCAAGCAATGTCTGTGGTTCATCGTCAATGTGAGTGTCCATCGGATACAGTTAAGCTGCATTGGTGTATCGGACTCTAATACTGGTCTCCCAGGAAACACTCATAGAAACCACAAACAATGAGAAGAGTCAGTCTTCTCGTACTTAAGTCGGCAGTGTGCCATTTGAATTATATGCCGACGCTATTTCTGTGTTTCATCGTCAATGGAAGGTCCATCGGTTACAGTAAAGCTGCACTGGTGCATCGGAATCTAATAGTGGTCTCCCAGAAAACGCTCAAAGCAAACCTCAAACAATGGGAAGCGTCAGTCTTCTCGTACTTAAGTCGGCATTGTGCCATTTGAATAAAATCCCGACGCAATTTCTGTGTTTCATCGTCAATGTGATGGTGCATCGAACACAGTAAAGCTGCATTGGTGCACCGGAATCTAATACTGGTCTCCCAGGACACGCTCAAATCAAACCACAAACAATGAGAAGAGTCAGTCTTCTTGTACTTAAGTCGGCAGTGTGCCATTTGAATTAAATCCCGACGCAGTCTCCGTCTTTTATCGTCAATGTGATGATCCATCGGATACAGTAATGGTGCATTGGTTCATCGGATTCTAATACTGGTCTCCCAGGAAACGCTCAAAGCAAACCAATAATAATGAGAAGAGTCAGTATTCTTGTACTTAAGTCGGCAGTGTGCCATTTGAATTACATCCCGACGCAATCTCCGTCTTTTATCGTCAATGTGATGATCCATCGGATACAGTAATGGTGCATTGGTTCATCGGATTCTAATACTGGTCTCCCAGGAAACACTCATAGCAAACCACAAACAATGAGAAGAGTCAGTCTTCTTGTACTTAAGTCGGTATTGTGCCATTTGAATTAAATACAGACGCAATTTCTGTAATTCATCGTCAATGTGAAGGTCCATCGGAAACAGTAAAGCTGCATTATCGCATCGGAATGAAATACAGGTCTCCCAGGCAACGCTCAAAGCAAACCACTCACATTGAGAAGAGTCAGTCCTCATTTACTTAAGTCGGCATTGTGCCATTTGAATTAAATCCCGATACTATTTCTGTGTTTCATCGTCAATGTTAAGGTCCATCGGATACAGTAAAGCTGAATTGGCGCATCGGAATCTAATGATGGTCTAGCAGGAAACGCTCCAAGCTAACCACAAACAATGAGATGAGTCAGTCTGCACGTACTTTAGTCGGGATTGTGCCATTTGACTTAAATCCCGACCCAATTTCTGTGTTTCATCGTCAATGTGAAGGTCCATCGGAAACAGTAAATCTGCATTGGTGCATCGGAATCTAATACTGGTCTCCCAGGAAACGATCAAAGCAAAACACAAACAATGAGAAGAGTCAATCTTCTTCTATCTTGTTGGCATTGTGCCATTTGAATTAATACCCGACGAAATTTCTGTGTTTCAGCGTCAATGTGAAGGTCCATCGGTTGCAGTAAAGCTGCATTGGTGCAGCGGAATCTAATACTAGTTTCCTAGGAAACGCTCAAAGCAGACCACAAACAATGAGAAGAGGCAGTCTTCTTGTACTTAAGTAGGCATTGTGCTATTTGATTTAAATCCCGACGCAATATCTGTGTTTCATCGTCAATGCGAAGTTCCATCGGATACAGTAAAGCTGAAGTGGTGCATCGGAATCTAATACTGGTCTCTCAGTAAACGCTCAATGGAGACCACTAACAATAAGAAGAGTCAGTCTTCTTGTACCTTGTTGGCATTGTGCCATTTGAATTAAATCCCACCACAACTTCTGTGTTTCATCGTCAATGTGAAGGTCCATCGGATACATTATAGCTGCATTGGTGCAACGAAATCTAATACTGGTCTCCCAGGAAACGCTCAAAGCAAACCAGAACAATGTGAAGAGTCAGTCTTCTTGTACCTTGTCGGCAATGTGATAAGTGAATTAAATCCCGACGTAATTTCTGTGTGTCATCGTCAATGTGAAGGTCCATCGGATACAGTAAAGCTGCATTGGTGCGTTGGAACCTAATACTGGTCTCCCAGGTAACGCTCAAAGCAAACCACAAACAATGAGAAGAGTCAGTCTTCTTGTACTTAAGTCGGCATTGTGGCATTCGAATTAAATCCCGACGTCAATTCTGAGTTTCATTGTCAATGTGAAGGTCCATCGGATATGGTAAAACGGTATTGGTGTATCGGAATCTAATACTGGTCTCCCAGGAAACGCTCAAAGCATACCACAAACAATGACAAGCGTCAGTCTTCTCGTACTTAAGTCGGCATTGTGCCATTTGAATTAAATCTCGACGCATTTTCTGTGATTCATCGTCAATGTGAAGGTCCATCGGACACAGTAAAGCTGCATTTGTGCATCGGAATCTAATACTGGTGTCCCAGGAACAGCTCAAAGCAAACGACAAACAATGCGAAGAGTCAGTCTTCTTGTACTTAACTCGGCAGTGTGCCATTTGAATTAAATCCCGACGCATTTACTGTGTATCATCGTCCTTGCGAAGGTCCATGGGATACAGTAAAGCTGCATTGGTGTATCGGATTCTAATACTGGTCTCCCAGGAAACGCTCAAAGCAAACCACAAACAATGGGAAGCGTCAGTCTTCTCGTATTTAAGTCGGCATGGTGCCATTTGGATAAAATCCCGACGCAATTTCTGTGTTTCATCGTCAATGTGAGGGTGCATCGGACACAGTAAAGCTGCATTGGTGCATCGGAATATAATACTGGTCTCCCAGGAAACGCTCAAATCAAAACACAAACAATGAGAAGAGTCAGTCTTCTCGTACTTAAATCGACATTGTGCCATTTGAATGAAATCCCGAGCAAAGTCTGTGTTTCATCGTGAATGTGATGGTCCATCGGATACAGTTAAGCTGCAATAGTGTATCGGAATCTAATACTGGTTTCCCAGGAAACACTCTTAGAAACCACAAACTATGAGAAGAGTCAGTCTTCTCGTACTTAAGTTGGCAGTGTGCCATTTGAATTATATCCCGACGCTATTTCTGTGCTTCATCGTCAACGTGAAGGACCGTCGGTTACGGTAAAGCTGCACTGGTGCATCGGAATCTAATAGTGGTCTCCCAGGAAACGGTCAAAGCAAACATCAAGCAATGAGAAGAGTCAGACTTCTTGTACGTAAGTCGGCATTGTGCCATTTGAATGAAATACCGAAGCTATTTCTGTAATTCATCGTCAATGTGAAGGTCCATCGTATACAGTAAAGCTGCATTGGTGCATCGGAATCTAATACTGGTCTCCCAGAAAACGCTCAAAGCAAACCACAAACATTGGGAAGCGTCAGTCTTCTCGTACTTAAGTCGGCATTGTCCCATTTCAATAAAATCCCGACGCAATTTCTGTGTTTCATCGTCAATGTGAAGGTCCATCGGATACAGTAAAGCTGAATTGGTGCATCGGAATCTAATAATGGTCTCCCAGGAAACGATCAAAACAAACCACAAACATGAGAACGGTCAGTCTTCTTGTGCTTAAGTAGGGATTTTGCTATTTGAATTAAATCCCGACGCAATTTCTGTGTTTCATCGTCAATGTGAGGGTTCATCGGACACAGTAAAGCTGCATTGGTGCAACGGAATCAAATACTGGTCTCCGAGGAAACGCTCAAAGCAAACCACAAACGATGAGATGTGTCAGTCTTCTTGTACTTAAGTCGGCACTGTGCCATTTGAATTAAATCCCGACGCATTTTCTGTGATTCATCGTCAATGTGAAGTTCCATCGGACACAGTAAAGCTGCATTTGTGCATCGGAATCTAATACTGGTCTCCCAGGAAAAGCTCAAAGCAAACCACAAACAATGTTAAGAGTCAGTCTTCTTGTACTTAAGTCGGCAGTGTGCCATTTGAATTAAATCCCGACGCATTTACTGTGTTTCATCGTCAATGTGAAGGTCCATCAGATACAGTAAAGCTACATTGGTGCATCGGAATCTAATACTGGTCTCCCAGGAAACGCTCAAAGAAAACCACAAACAATGACAAGAGTCAGTCTTCTTGTACCTTGTCGGAATTTTGCCATTTGAATTAAATCCCGACGCAATTTCTGTATTTCAACGTCAATGTGTAGGTCCATCAGATACAGTAAAGCTGCATTGGTGCATCGGAATCTAATACTGGTCTCCCAGGAAACGCTCAAAGCAAAGCCCAAACTATGTGAAGAGTTAGTCTTCTTGTACCTTGTCGGCAATGTGCCATTTGAATTACATCCCGACGTAATTTCTGTGTTTCATCGTCAATGTGAAGGTCCATAGGATACTGTAACGCTGCATCGGTGCGTCGGAATCTAATACTGGTCTCCCAGGTAACGCTCAAAGCAAACCACAAACAATGAGTGGAGTCAGTCTTCTTGTACTTAAGTCGGCATTGTACCATTTGAATTATATCCAGACGAAATGTCTGTGTTTCATCGTCAATGTGAAGGTCCATCAGATACGGTAAAGCTGCATTGGTGCATCGGAATCGAATACTGGTCTATCAGGAAACGCTCAAAGGAAACCACAAACAATGAGATGAGTTAGTCTTCTTGTACTTAAGGCGACATAGTGCCATTTGAATTCAATCCCGACGTAAATTCTGTGTTTCATCGTCAATGTGAAGGTCCATCGGATACTGTAAATCTGCATTGGTGCGTTGGAATCTAATACTGGTCTCCCAGGTAACGCTCAAAGCACACCACAATCAATGAGAAGAGTCAGTCTTCTTTTTCTTAAGTCGGCATTGTGCCATTTCAATTAAATCCCGACGCAATCTCTGTGTTTCATCCTCAATGTGAAGGTCCATCAGATACAGTAAAGATGCATTGGTGCATCGGAATCTAATTCTGGTCCCCCAGGAACCGCTCAAAGCAAACCACGAACAATGACAAGAGTCAGTCCTCTTGTACCTTGTCGGCATTGTGCCATTTCAATTACATCCCGACGTAATATCTGTGTTTCATCGTCAATGTGAAGGTCCATCGGATACCGTAAAGCTGCATTGGTGCATCGGAATCTTATACTGGTTTCCCAGAAAACGCTCACAGCAAACCACAAACAATGAGAAGAGTCAGACTTCTTGTAACCTGTCGGCATTGTGCCATTTGAATTAAATCCCGACGAATTTTCTGTGTTTCACCGTCAATGTGAAGGTCAATAGGATACAGTAAAGCTGCATTTGTGCATCGGATTCTAATACTGGTCTCCCAGGAAACGCTCAAAGCAAAACCAGAACAATGTGAAGAGTCAGTCTTCTTGTACCTTGTCGGCAATGTGCCAATTGAATTAAATCCTGACGACAATTCTGTGATTCATCGACAATGTGAATGTCTATCGGATACAGTAAAGCTGCATTGGTGCATCGGAATCTAATACTGGTCTCCCAGGAAACGCTCAAAGCAAACCAAAAACAATAAGAGTCAGTCTTCTTGTACTTAAGTCAGCATTGTGCCATTTGAATTAAATCCCGACGCAGTTTCTGCGTTTTATCGTCAATGTGAAGGTCCATCAGATACAGTAAAGCTGCATTGGTGCATCGGAATCTAATACTGGTCTCCCAGGAAACGCTCTAAGCAAACCACAAACAATGACAAGAGTCAGTCTTCTTAACCTTGTCGGCATTGTGCCATTTGAATTAGATCCCGACGTAATTTCTGTGTTTCATCGTCAATGTGAAGGTCCATCGGATACTGTAAATCTGCATTGGTGCGTTGGAATCTAATACTGGTCTCCCAGGTAACGCTCAAAGCACACCACAATCAATGAGAAGAGTCAGTCTTCTTTTTCTTAAGTCGGCATTGTGCCATTTCAATTAAATCCCGACGCAATCTCTGTGTTTCATCCTCAATGTGAAGGTCCATCAGATACAGTAAAGATGCATTGGTGCATCGGAATCTAATTCTGGTCCCCCAGGAACCGCTCAAAGCAAACCACGAACAATGACAAGAGTCAGTCCTCTTGTACCTTGTCGGCATTGTGCCATTTCAATTACATCCCGACGTAATATCTGTGTTTCATCGTCAATGTGAAGGTCCATCGGATACCGTAAAGCTGCATTGGTGCATCGGAATCTTATACTGGTCTCCCAGTAAACGCTCACAGCAAACATCAAACAATGAGAAGAGTCAGTCTTCTTGTACCCTGTCGGCATTGTGCCATTTGAATTAAATCCCAACGCAATTTCTGTGTCTCATAGACAATGTGAAGGTCCATTAGATGCAGGTAAGCCGCATTGATGCATCGGAAACTAATACTGGTTTCCCAGGAAACGTTCAAAGCAAACCACAAACATTAAGAAGAGTCACTCTTCTTGTACTTCAGTCGGCATTGTGCCATTTCAATTAAATTCCGACGCAATCTCTGTGTTTCATCGTCAATGTGAAGGTCCATCGGATACAGTTAAGCTGCATTGGTGTATCGGAATCTAATACAGGTCTCCCAGGAAACACTCAAAGAAACAACAATCAATGAGCAGAGTGAGTCTTCTTGTACTGAGGTCCGCAGTGTGCCATTTGAATTAAATCCCGACGCAATTACAGTGTTTCAACGTCAATGTGAAGGTCCATCGGATTCAGCAAAGCTGCCTTGGTGCATCGGATTCTAATACTGGTCTCCCAGGAAACGTTCAAAGCAAACCTCAAACAATGAGAAGAGTCAGACTTGTTAGACCTGTCGGCACTGTGCCATTTGAATTAAATCCCGACGAATTATCTGTGTTTCATCGTCAATGTGATGGTCAATAGGATACAGTAAAGCTGCATTGGTGCAGCGGATTCTAATACTGGTCTCCCAGGAAACGCTCAAAGCAAACCACAAACAATGAGAAGAGTCAGCCTTCTTGTACTTAAGTCGGCATTATGCCATTTGAATTAAATCCTGACGACAATTCTGTGATTCATCGACAATGTGAATGTCTATCGGATACAGTAAAGCTGCATTGGTGCATCGGAATCTAATACTGGTCCCTCAGGAAACGCTCAATGCTTACCACAAACAATGAGAAGAGTCAGTCTTCTTGTACCTTGTCGGCATTGTGCCATTTGAATTAAAACCCGCCGCAACTTCTGTGTTTCATCGTCAATGTGAAGGTCCATCGAATACATTATAGCTACATTGGTGCATCGGAATCTCATACTGGTCTCCCAGGAAACGCTCAAAGCAAAACCAGAACAATGTGAAGAGTCAGTCTTCTTGTACCTTGTCGGCTATGTGCCAATTGAATTAAATCCCGACGCCATTTCTGAGTTTCATCGTCAATGTGAAGGTCCATCGGATACGGTAAAACTGTATTGGAGCATCGGAATCTAATATTGGACTCCCAGGAAACGCTCAAAGCAAACCACAAACAATGACAAGCGTCAGTCTTCTCGTACTTAAGTAGGCATTGTCCCATTTGAAATAAATCCCGACGCAATTTCTGTGTTTCGTCGTCTATGTGAAGGACCATCAGACACAGTTAAGCTGCATTGGTGCATCGGAATCTAATACTGGTCTCCCAGGATACGCTCAAAGCAAACCAAAAACAATAAGAGTCAGTCTTCTTGTACTTAAGTCGGCATTGTGCCATTTGAATGAATTCCCGACGCAATTTCTGTGTTTTATCGTCAATGTGAAGGTCCATAGGATACAGTTAAGCTGCATTGTTGGTCGGTATCTAATACAGGTCTCCCAGGAAACTCAAAGAAACCAAGATCAATGAGCAGAGTGAGTCTTCTTGTCCTTAAGTCGGCAGTGTGCCAATTGAATTAAATCCCGGCGCAATTACTGTGTTTCATCGTCAATGTGATGGTCCATCGGATACGGTAAAGCTGCATTGGTGCAACGGATTCTAATACTGGTCTCCCAGGAAACGCTCAAACCAAACCACAAACTATGAGAAGAGTCAGTCGTCTTGTACTTAAGTCGGCATTGTGCCATTTGAATTAAATCCCGACGCAATCTCTGTGTTTCATCGTCAATGTGAAGGTCCATCAGATACAGTAAAGCTGCATTGGTGCATCGGAATCTAATACTGGTCTCCCACGAAACGCTCAAAGCAAACCACAAACAATGACATGAGTCAGTCTTCTTGTACCTTGTCGGCATTGTGCCATTTCAATTAGATCACGACGTAATATCTGTGTTTCATCGTCAATGTGAAGGTCCATCGGATACCGTAAAGCTGCATTGGTGCATCGGAATCTTATACTGGTCTCCCAGGAAACGCTCAAAGCAAACCTCAAAAATTTGAAGAGTCTGTCTTCTTGTACCCTATCGGCATTGTGCCTTTTGGATTAAATCCCGACGCAATCTCTGTGTTTCATCGTCAATGTGAAGGTCCATCGGATACAGTTAAGCTGCATTGGTGTATCGGAATCTAATACAGGTCTCCCAGGAAACACTCAAAGAAACAACAATCAACGAGCAGAGTGAGTCTTCTTGTACTGAGGTCGGCAGTGTGCCATTTGAATTAAATCCCGACGCAATTACTGTGTTTCAACGTCAATGTGAAGGTGCATCGGATACAGCAAAGCTGCATTAGTGCATCGGACTCTAATACGGGTCTCCCAGGAAACGTTCAAAGCAAAAATCAAACTATGAGATGAGTCAGTCGACTTGTACTTGAGTCGGCATTGTGCCATTTGAATTAAATCCCGACGCAATCTCTGTGTTTCATCGTCAATGAGAACGTACATCAGATACAGTAAAGCTGCATTGGTGCATTGGAATCTAATACTGGTACCCAGGAAACGCTCAAAGCAAACCACATACTATGAATAGAGTCAGTCTTCTTGAACGTAAGGCGGCATTGTGCCATTTGAATTAAATCACGAAGCAATTTCTGTGTTTCATCGTCAATGTGAAGGTCCATTGGATACCGTAAAGCTGCATTGGCGAAACGGAATCATATACTGGTCTCCCAGGAAACGCTCACAGCAAACCATAAAAAATGAGAAGAGTCAGTCTTCTTGTACCCTTTCGGCATTGTGCCATTTGAATTAAATCCCGACGCAATTTCTGTGTTTCATAGTCAATGTAAAGGTACGTTGGATACAGGAAAGCTGCATAGATGCATCGGAATGTAATACTTGTTTCCCACGAAACGCTCAAAGCAAACCACAAACAATTAAAAGAGTCAGTCTTCTTGTACTTCAGTCGGCATTGTTCCATTTGAATTAAATCCCGACGCAATCTCTGTGTTTCATCGTCAATGTGAAGGTCTATCGGATACAGTAAAGCTGCTTTGGTGCATCGGAATCCGATATTGGTCTCCCAGGAAACGTTCAAAGCAAACCACAATGAATTAGAAGAGTCAGTTTTCCTGTACCTTGTCGGCATTGTACCATTTGAATTAAATCCCGACGCAATATCTGTATTTCATCGTCAATGTGGAGGTCAATCGGATACAGTAAAGCTGCATTGGAGCATGGGAATCTGATACTGATCTCCCAGAAAACGCTCAAAGCAATCCACAAACAATGACAAGAGTCAGTCATCTTGTACTTAAGTCGACATTGTGCCATTTGAATTAAATCCCGACGCAATTTCAGTGTTTCGTCGTCAATGTGAAGGTGCGTCGGTTACAGTAAAGCTGCATTGGAGCATCGGAATCTAGTACTGGCCCCCCAGGAAGCGCTCAAAGCAAACCACAAATAATGAGAAGAGTCAGTCATCTTATACTTAAGTCGGCATTGTGCCATTTGAATTAGATACCGACGCATTTTCGGTGTTACATCGTGAATGTGAAGGTCCATCGGATACAGTAAAGCTGCATTGGTGCATCGGTATCAAATACTGGTCTCTCAGGAAACGCTCAAAGCAAACCACAAACAATGAGAAGAGTCAGTCTTCTTGTACTTATGTCGGCATTGTGCCATTTGAATTAAAGCCCGACGCAATTTCGGTGTTTCATCATCAATGTGAAGTTCCATCGGATACAGTAAAGCTGAATTGGTGCATCCGAATCTAAAACTGGTCTCCCAGGAAACGCTAAAATCAAACCACTAACAATGAGAAGAGTCAGTCTCCTTGTACTTTGTATCGGAATCTAATACTGGTCTCTCCGGAAACGCTCAATGCAAACCACAAACAATGGGAAGAGTCAGTGCTCTTTTACTTAAGTCGGCATTGTGCCATTTGAATTAAATCCCGATTCTGTGTTTCATCGTCAATGTGAAGGTCCATCGGATACAGTAAAGCTGCATTGGTGCATCGGAATCTAATACTGGTCTCCCAGGAAACGCTGAAAGTAAACCACAAACAATGTGAAGAGTCAGTGATCCTGTACCTTAACGGCAATGTGCCATTCGAATTAAATCCCGACGCAGTTTCTGTGTTTCATCGTCAATGTGAGGGTGCATCGGACACAGTAAAGCTGCATTGGTGCATCGGAATCTAATACTGGTCTCCCAGGTAACGCTCAAATCAAACCACAAACACTAAGAAGAGTCAGTCCTCTTGTACTTAAGTCGGCACTGTGCCATTTGAATTAATTCCCGACGCAATTTCTGTTATTCATCGTCAATGCGAAGGACCATCGGTTACAGTAAAGCTGCACTGGTGCATCGGAATCTAATACTGGTATCCCAGGTAACGCTCAAAGCAAACCATAAACAGTGAGAAGAGTCAGTCTTCTTGTACTTAAGTCGGCATTGTGCCATTTGAAGTAAATCCCGACGCCATTTCTGAGTATCATTGTAAATGTGAAGGTTCATCGCATACGGTAAAACTGTATTGGTGCACCGGGATCTAATACTGGTTTCCCAGGAAGCGCTCAAAGCAAACCGAAACAGTGGGAAGCGTCAGTCTTCTCGTACTTAAGTCGCATTGTGCCATCTGAATTAAATCCCGAAGCAATTTCTGTGTTTCATAGTCAATGTGAAGGTCCATCGGACACAGTAAAGCTGCAATGGTGCATCGGAATCTAATACTGGTTTCCCAGGAAACGTTAAAAGCAAACCACAAACAATGAGAAGAGTCAGTCTTCTTGTACTTAAGTCGGCATTGTGCCATTTGAATTAAATCCGGACGCAATTTCTGTGTTTCATGGTCAATGTGAAGGTCCATCGGATACAGTTAAGCTGCATTGGTGTATCGGAATCTAATACAGGTCTCCCAGGAAACACTCAAAAGAACCACAATCAATGAGAAGAGTGAGTCTTCTTGTACTTAAGTCGGCAGTGTGCCGTTTGAATTAAATCCCGACGCCATTACTGTGTTTCATCGTCAATGTGAAGGTCCATCGGATACAGTAAAGCTGCATTGGTGCTCCGGATTCTAATACTGGTCTCCCAGGAAACACTCAAAGCAAACCAGAAACTATGAGAAGAGTCAGTCGTCTTGTACTTGAGTCGGCATTGTGCCATTTGAATTAAATCCCGAAGCAATCTCTGTGTTTCATCGTCAGTGTGAAGGTCCATCAGATACAGTAAAGCTACATTGGTGCATCGGAATCTAATACTGGTCTCCCAGGAAACGCTCAAAGAAAACCACAAACAATGACAAGAGTCAGTCTTCTTGTACCTTGTCGGAATTTTGCCATTTGAATTAAATCCCGACGCAATTTCTGTATTTCAACGTCAATGTGTAGGTCCATCAGATACAGTAAAGCTGCATTGGTGCATCGGAATCTAATACTGGTCTCCCAGGAAACGCTCAAAGCAAAGCCCAAACTAAGTGAAGAGTCAGTCTTCTTGTACCTTGTCGGCAATGTGCCATTTGAATTACATCCCGACGTAATTTCTGTGTTTCATCGTCAACGTGAAGGTCCATAGGATACTGTAAAGCTGCATTGGCGCGTCGGAATCTAATACTGGTCTCCCAGGTAACGCTCAAAGCAAACCACAAGCAATGAGTGGAGTCAGTCTTCTTGTACTTAAGTCTGCATTGTACCATTTGAATTATATCCAGACGAAATGTCTGTGTTTCATCATCAATGTGAAGGTCCATCGGATACGGTAAAGCTGCATTGGTGCATCGGAATCGAATACTGGTCTATCAGGAAACGCTCAAAGGAAACCACAAACAATGAGATGAGTTAGTCTTCTTGTACTTAAGACGACATAGTGCCATTTGAATTATATCCCGACGCAAATTCTGTGTTTCATCGTCAATGTGAAGGTCCGTGAGATACAGTAAGACTAGGTTGGTGCATCGGAATCTAATACTGGTCTCCCAGGAAACGTTCAAATCAAACCACAAACAATGAGAAGAGTCAGTCTTCTTGTATTTAAATCGGCATTGTGCCATTTGAATGAAATCCCAAGCAATGTCTGTGGTTCATCGTCAATGTGAGAGTCCATCGGATACAGTTAAGCTGCATTGGTGTATCGGATTCTAATACTGGTCTCCCAGGAAACACTCATAGAAACCACAAACAATGAGAAGAGTCAGTCTTCTCGTACTTAAGTCGGCAGTGTGACATTTGAATTATATGCCGACGCTATTTCTGTGTTTCATCGTCAATGTGAAGGTCCATCGGTTACAGTAAAGCAGCACTGGTGCATCGGAATCTAATAGTGGTCTCCCAGAAAACGCTCAAAGCAAACCTCTAACAATGGGAAGCGTCAGTCTTCTCGTACTTAAGTCGGCATTGTGCCATTTGAATAAAATACCGACGCAATTTCTGTGTTTCATCGTCAATGTGATGGTGCATCAAACACAGTAAAGCTGCATTGGTGCACCGGAATCTAATACTGGTCTCCCAGGACACGCTCAAATCAAACCACAAACAATGAGAAGAGTCAGTCTTCTTGTACTTAGGTCGGCAGTGTGCCATTTGAATTAAATCCCGACGCAATCTCCGTCTTTTATCGTCAATGTGATGATCCATCGGATACAGTAATGGTGCATTGGTTCATCGGATTCTAATACTGGTCTCCCAGGAAACGCTCAAAGCAAACCACTAACAATGAGAAGAGTCAGTCTTCTTGTACTTAAGTCGGCAGTGTGCCATTTGAATTAAATCCCGACGCTATCTCCGTCTTTTATCGTCAATGTGATGATCCATCGGATACAGTAATGGTGCATTGGTTCATGGGATTCTAATACTGGTCTCCCAGGAAACACTCATAGCAAACCACAAACAATGAGAGGAGTTAGTCTTCTTGTACTTAAGTCGGTATTGTGCCATTTGAATTAAATACAGACGCAATTTCTGTAATTCATCGTCAATGTGAAGGTCCATCGGATACAGTAAAGCTGCATTGGTGCATCGGAATGAAATACAGGTCTCCCAGGCAACGCTCAAAGCAAACCACTCACATTGAGAAGAGTCAGTCCTCATTTACTTAAGTTGGCATTGTGCCATTTGAATTAAATCCCGATACTATTTCTGTGTTTCATCGTCAATGTTAAGGTCCATCGGATACAGTAAAGCTGAATTGGCGCATCGGAATCTAATGATGGTCTAGCAGGAAACGCTCCAAGCTAACCACAAACAATGAGATGAGTCAGTCTGCATGTACGTTAGTCGGGATTGTGCCATTTGACTTAAATCCCGACGCAATTTCTGTGTTTCATCGTCAATGTGAAGGTCCATCGGAAACAGTAAATCTGCATTGGTGCATCGGAATCTAATACTGGTCTCCCAGGAAACGATCAAAGCAAAACACAAACAATGAGAAGAGTCAATCTTCTTGTACCTTGTTGGCATTGTGCCATTTGAATTAATACCCGACGTAATTTCTGTGTTTCATCGTCAATGTGAAGGTCCATCGGTTGCAGTAAAGCTGCATTGGTGCAGCGGAATCTAATACTAGTTTCCTAGGAAACGCTCAAAGCAAACCACAAACAATGAGAAGAGTCAGTCGTCTTGTACTTAAGTCGGCATTGTGGCATTTGAATTTAATCCCGACGCAATCTCTATGTTTCATCGTCAATGTGAAGGTCTATCAGATACAGTAAAGCTGCATTGTTGCATCGGAATCTAATACTGGTCTGCCAGGAAACGATCAAAACAAAGCACAAACAATGAGAAGGGTCAGTTTTCTCGTGCTTGAGTGGGGATTTTGCTATTTGAATTAAATCCCGACGCAATTTCTGTGTTTCATCGTCAATGTGAATGTCCATCGGATACAGTAAAGCTGCATTGGTGCATCGGAATCTAATACTGGTCTCCCAGGAAACGCTCAAAGCAAACCACAAACAATAAGAAGAGTCAGTCGTCTTGTACTTATGTCGGCATTGTGCCATTTGAATTGAATCCCGACGCAATTTCTGTGGTTCATCGTCACAGTGAAGGTCCATCGGCTACATTATGGCTGCATTGGTGCATCGGAATCTAATACTGGTCTCCCAGGAAACGCTTAAAGCAATCCACAAGCAATGTGAGGAGTCAGTCTTCTTGTACCTTGTCGGCAATGTGCCAATTGAATTAAATCCCGACGTAATTTCTGTATCTCATCGTCAATGTGAAGGTCCATCGGATACAGTAAAGCTGCATTGGTGCGTCGGAATCTAATACTGGTCTCCCAGGCAACGCTCATAGCAAACCACAAACAATGAGAAGAGTCAGTCTTCTTGTACTTAAGTCGGCATTGTGCCATTTGAAATAAATACCGACGCCATTTCTGAGTATCATCGTCAATGTGAAGGTCCATCGCATACGGTAAAAATGAATTGGGGCACCGGGATGTAATACTGTTCTCCCAGGAAACGCTCAAAGCAAACCACAAACAATGAGAAGCGTCAGTCTCCTCGTACGTAAGCCGGCATTGTGCCATTTCAATTAAATCCCGACGCAATTTCTGTGTTTCATCGACAGTGTCAAGGTCCATCGGACACAGTAAAGCTGCATTGGTGCATCGGAAACTAATACTGGTCTCCCAGGAAGCGCTCAAAGCAAACCACAAACAATGAGAAGAGTCATTCTTCTTGTACTTATATCGGCATTGTGCCATTTGAATTAAATCCGGACGCGAATTCTGTATTTCATCGTCAATTGGAAGGTCCATCGGATACGGTTCAGCTGCATTGGTGTATCGGAATCTGAAACAGGTCACCCAGGAAACACTCAAAGAAACCACAATCAATGAGAAGAGTGAGTCTTCTTGTACTTAAGTCGGCAGTGTGCCATTTGAATTAAATCCCGACGCAATTGCTGTGTTTCATCGTCAATGTGAAGGTTATAAAGGCACATTTGCATGCCGTGCGTGAGTTTCCTCGGAAAGGCGAAATCTTAATCTGTGAGAAATAAATAAAGCCTATGGCACAGAACTGCAGCGCTGTGTTGCTGATAAAACAAAAACAGAATTACGATACTCTTATGTTTGATTAAGGAGAGAGAGGTCTTGGATAAGTGGTGTGGGAAGCACGTATATTTTATTGTCTGGCACACCGCCATATTTCATGTTATAGAAAATTACTGCGAGTGGCAACCTTACTAGGCACTCGATTCTGAAAAGAATTTATATTTATAAAAGTAAGTAGAATTATGAACTGTAGGCTTATTCATTGAATATACCTGATTTAACTAACTGTGTAAACTTTTTATGTTATTAGACAGTCACCTCTGTACGACGTATTGACATGGCTGGCAAATTATTCTAATATTGAGGTTTAGATTTGAGTCCGCACCTACCGCAGCAGTCTTTGGAAACGATGTAAATACGAAGTCCGATTATTTGAGTCTTATTTCACGGTCAACTACGAATAACATTACTTTTACGAAAAAGCCATTGTCAAGCGTCTGTTACCGAATAATTAAACGTCACGTAAATATTAATTACAACCAATCACTATCATACAATAATACATAATTAATAATTTTATTTTATTTTATTTTATTTATTTTATATTGGCGACTGCGTGTCGGACTTGTTATTTTGTCATTTGTTACATTGTTCTCTTTGTTTCATGTGAAAAATTAACTTTCTGGACCTGGACGTGAATGTATGAGAAATAACAAAGATCTGAAGATATTTTCCAATTCTAAAATTTTGCGGGAAGACGCAATGAAGCTTCCAGCAAAATAAGGTAAGACGCAGCATCTTTGCATTGGCAGGCTTGACCAGACGCATAATTCAGTGTATTAGCTCTTCAGTAGATTCTGTAGTATTTCTTTCGCGCGTAGCAGTTTTCAGTGATAAATTTCATTCTCAGTACTTTTCCTTAAACTATAACTTCTGCAACAATACCAATACACGAGTGTACAATATGGCCGACTTCTGTACGATACGTTGTAACATGGACAGCAGCCATTAACAATAATCCCATATTCAGTTTACATTTTTAAATTAACAAACAGCCATTGTTGCTACGAGCGATTCATGCTCAACTGCATTTTATTTTAAAACCAGTGTCAAACATTAATTTCTTGAAATATATATCACGTGTGGCATGGTCATAACTAGAAAACAATACGCAAAGATGGAACAGCAAAGACATACTATTCAGACGCAATCCGACTCGGACGAGAGACAATGACTTTACGACAGCAACCGGTAGTGACGATTCATCAAATATTGACGCAAGTGTTAACGGAAGTTTTGACAATAGGCCGTCCACCACAAAAATTTCTAAGTCTCAGTCAGAGCCCATGTTAATACATGACGTCACGTCTAATGACGCGGCGGGGGCAGAGACCTTGCAAACAGTAAACGTTGCCAACATGTTACAAGTGCTAATGAAACAGAACGCGGAAAACATGGCAACCTTAAAGACACAAAATGACGAAATTAAATCTGACCTCATAGCAATCAAGGCATGTAATGACACTTTTCTGTAAACGTGTGGAACTTATAGACGCCACACTGACCAAACAGATGACTGAACTCAGTACGAGATTTTCCAAGCTTAATACGAGACAAGAAAAGACTACAAATGACGTAGCACTTTTACAGACACAATTAAAAAACCTTAATGTCACGTGTGAAGCTCTTACTGAACAAATTCAAACATATCCTTCAGTACACGACAACCTTGAAAAACGAATTACTGACGTGCAGAATAAATTTGACGATGTTGAACAACACCTGACTGACATCTTACAATCTGATGCCACAGCTCATTTTCAAAATATTAATAAAGAATTTCATGATTGGGTAGAGAACAAAGACAAACATTTTGGTAGATGCATACGTGAAAATTTACCAACAATTGTGCACGACTCCGTAGCGGAATACATCACTAATAACAAACAGCTGATTAGTGACGCAGTACAATCCGTCACTGCACCCATGAGACAATTCACCGATCAACAACAGTCTGAATGTAACGAAAATATCAGTCAAAATGTACAGTTCAGAAACCAATATACATACGAGTGTGACGCACACATACCGCACACAACATACACACAAGAACAAAACACACCACGACAACAACACATACCACAACGTGCAAACACAAACACAAGCTATTATCATGGTAAACTACAGCAACATTATCGTAATTACTCGCCAGCTGAGCATTGCAGTAATTACAGTGGAACAAATCCATATCATAATGCAAAGGAAGAAGAAAGCTTAATAAAACACAGGCAATTTCAGGCTTTTATCCCAGAAAAACGAACCATTCATCCGGTGATTTTTCTTAAATCTTTTAGTAACGCATTTCCACGCACTTGGAGTGACCGGAAAAAGATTTCATATATTGTCGGTTACATCCAAGGCGATGCAGCTGTCTGGGCATACAGTCAAGCTGACGTATGTACCACGTACAGTGAGTTTGAGCGTGCTTTTCTGAACAAATTCTGGTCGCAATCCGTCCAGGAGCGACTCAGAAGACAAATTTTAGAACCTGAAACTTTTAACAGTAAAAATGGTAACTTACGCAGATATTTTGAAAAATACTTGAACATGGGACATTTTTTAGACGAACCAGTCGCAACGCGTGATATACTCCGAGCGTTGAAGGCCAAATTGCCTTTCAACATTAAGGAAAAACTTCTACATATCCCGGATGACGATTCAGATTATTTTTTAAAAGCTTTAGATTCGGTTGACATGTTACTTGAAGATCAGCGCTTCGCGCGGCAAAACAGCAGCCACAATGTTTACACTAGTGGTATGCAAAACATGCAGGCTTGCCAACACAATTCTGGCGCGCCCACAGTTGGATACGCGGTACAGCAAAAACAGCAAACTCACATGCCGTCTCAATACGGAAATCAAAATCAACACGCGTATTCCAATACAAACAACAATTACAACAGTAATAACACTTCATGCGGCAATCCATACAAAAGGCACCGCGGTAATAACAACAACGGTAACAACGGATACAAATGTAACAACAAAAACACAAACAGAAATAGAAATAATAATAACTACGAGCCAAGACAGCATCAAGGCTGGACTCGTAGCGATCAATACTATCATTCAAATACTGCTTTACCACAGCAGCCACCAGGACGAAATTGGAGCATACCTTACGACCGACAGGTAAGTTATAATGCGCAACAGCAACAACAACCGCAAAAGTTTGGAGATCATAATAGGCAATATCCAAATGTGAATATAATAGAAATGACACCTGATGCACAACCCCAATCTGTGTCAGTACCTAGTACAAATGATAATCCAACAAACTAGAAACAGTCACTACTTTGCCCCAGGTCGTGGCTGAAGAATTCTTGGGGGGCGACTTCAATGTTAATCAGTTATTTGACACCACACTTGAACAACAGAATAATGATATGCCGAGTAATTCTAAACAAAAGCTACCTGTTTTATTTATAAGATACAACCACAATAACAATATATCAGATGAACTTTTACAAGACAGTACACAATGTCGTTTAAACACAAATGAAATTGTTTTAGCATCTACTACTGGTGTAGTAGGTGGGATTCCAACTACTATTATCTTAGATACAGGTGCAGCTGTGAGCGTTTTGTCTTTTAATTTCTATAAAAAGATGTGTGAATTGGAGCCTGTGCCTGAGTTTCCTGCCCAAAACTGTAAAATAACTACCGCTCTAGGTAATAAGTCATGTAGGGTTACAAAGCAAGTTTTTGTAAACGTTAAAATAGGTAATGGAACCGTACAATGGCCATTCCTGGTTGTACAAAACCTTGTGACAAATTGCATATTAGGAATAGATATTACGAGCGAGAAGGACTGCATTATAGACTTCTCCAAAGGTAAATGTATTTTAAATGATAAAGGCAGTGTAATTATTATTGATTTGGACAGGAGAACTCTAAAGCATGACAAACACTGTACAGGGTACAAGGTTCAGTTAGTACTTGACAAAGACATTCAAGACATGCAAACACACTCATCTGACACAGAGCTAATGGACTTGAAAACATTGCTTGATCATAAGATAAGTGAAGCTACAGCTCTCAGTCTACATGAACGTATAAAACTACAGGAAGTGTTATCCAAATATTTACAAGTTTTTACCAAACGATTAGGTGTTATCAACACGTATGTGTACAAGATTGAAGTTAAGCCTCACAAGATCTTCTACCATAAGACATATAACGTACCGTTATCTCAACGACCTGCTGTGTGGCAAGAATTAAAACAAATGTTAGACTGGAAGGTCATTGAACCATCCACCTCACCTTATTGTAGTCCTCTACTTGTTGTCAAAAAATCAAATGGAAGCATTAGGTTAGTGTTAGACGCACGAGCTATTAATGAAATAATTTTACCGGTTCACACAAAACCTGAAAATTTAGAAGAGCAATTACAGAAATTTCTAGATGCAAAATATTTTTCCACAATAGATCTCGCTAATTCGTTTTGGCAGGTGGGTATCACTCCTGATTCTCGGAAATATACTGCATTTATGTTCGGGGGGCGAACCTATCAGTTTTGTGTTCTACCCTTCGGACTGAATGTCAGCTCTGGGGTATTCATTACAGCCCTGGATACCGTGCTTGGCGACGATTTAGTTGAGACAGTCACACACTATGTAGATGATATACTGATAGCTACACAATCTTGGAATGAACACGTTGACACTCTTCAAAGAATTTTAAAAAAATTTGCACAAGCTGGAGTCACAGCCAACCTAAGAAAATCAAAATTTGGTTGCAGTGAGATAAAGTATTTAGGACATATCATTAATTCACAGGGCATACGTCCGGATCCCAGTAAATTAGATGCTATCAGAAACTTTCCTAGCCCTCGAACTAAAAAGCAGTTAAAATCATTCCTTGGGCTATGTTCATTTTTCAGACGTTTTTTGCCACAACCACTTTTGAACAGTAAACATCTGCTAAATCTACTCAGAAAGAATCAAGTTTGGATCTGGTCGGAACAGTGCCAGAATGACTTTAATACAATTAAACATGCTTTAGTGAATGCTAACATTTTGAGCCATCCAGATTTCAATTTAGATTTTTGTATGACTTGTGACGCTTCACGTACTGGCCTGGGCTGTTGCTTATTTCAAGTTGTAAAGAATAAAGAGGAGGAACAGATAAGAATTATTGGGTTTGCGAGTCGCACTCTAACTGAATGTGAGCGTACATACTCCACTACTGAGTTAGAAACACTTTCCATAGTATGGGCATTCAAGAAATTCAATTATTATTTATTTGGAAAACATACGGTAATTTACACCGATCACCAGGCCCTGACATTTTTGTTAACTTGTAAACTTGTACATCCTAGACTATCACGATGGGCAGTTACACTTCAGAACTACTGTTTTGAAATTAAGTACATAATAGGAAATGGACATGCTTATGTATCAATCACGTTGTTATACAGCGATGTTACTGTGATCAAAAAAACTTTACCACGACGACACTAACCTGTGAAACAGTACTGTGCAGTAGATGAATATAAACTGTAATAACGACACGATGTGTATAGGTCAACGCACCTGAAACAACAGAACATTTTTCGTTGAAGCATTTCATTGCAATGCTATGTAACTAAGAACATTCAACAATCTAAAGTTGTATTGTATTATAACAAATATTGTAATTTTAAAACTAAGTTACCTGTCATAGAATGTAGTCTTCATATGTAATCTTGGTGGAATATTATCTTTGTGCAACGACTAAGAAATGCGCGCGCTCACGAACAATATGAACTGCAATACTGTGCCGCGTGATCTAAATTTACGAAATAACGGCAGTGCCGTAGTTACACAGACGCTTCTGCGCATGCGCGCACTCTGTTTTGCCAACATAAGAACTTTTTCGGCGCACGCGCGTCATTCAAATTTTGTATATAATATACAGTATAATGTAAGTCATGTAAATAGTTGTAGATAACTTAGATTTTCTTGTGCCTTTAGGTGAATTGCTCGCCTGCAGGTGTGTCCTTTCGCCTCGCAATTCAGGGGGCAATATAAAGGCACATTTGCATGCCGTGCGTGAGTTTCCTCGGAAACGCGAAATCTTAATCTGTGAGAAATAAATTAAGCCTATGGCACAGAACTGCAGCGCTGTGTCGCTGATAAAACAAAAACAGAATTACGATACTCTTATGTTTGATTAAGGAGAGAGAGGTCTTGGATAAGTGGTGCGGGAAGCACGTATATTTTATTGTCTGGCACACCGCCATATTTCATGTTATAGAAAATTACTGCGAGTTGCAACCATGCTAGGCACTCGATTCTGAAAAGAATTTATATTTATAAAAGTAAGTAGGATTATGAACTGTAGGCTTATTCATTGAACATACCTGATTTAACTAACTGTGTAAACTTTTTATGTTTAGTAGGCAGTCACCTCTGTACGACGTATTGACATGGCTGGCAAATTATTCTAATATTGAGATTTAGATTTGAGTCCGCACCTACCGCAGCAGTCTTTGGAAACGATGTAAATACGAAGTCCGATTATTTGAGTCTTATTTCACGGTCAACTACGAATAACATTACATTTACGAAAAACCCATTGTCAAGCGTCTGATACCGAATAATTAAACGTCACGTAAATATTAATTACGACCAATCACTATCATACAATAATACATAATTAATAATTTTATTTTATTTTATTTTATTTATTTTATAAGGTCCATCGGATACAGTAAAGCTGCATTGGTGCTTCGGATTCTAATACTGGTCTCCCAGGAAACGCTCAAAGCAAACCACAAACTATGAGAAGAGTCAGTCGTCTTGTACTTATGTCTGCACTGTGCCATTTGAATTTAATCCCGACGCAATCTCTGTGTTTCATCGTCATTGTGAAGTTCCATCAAATACAGTAAAGCTGCATTGTTGCATCGGACTCAAATGCCGGTCGACCAGGAAACGATCAAAACAAAGCACAAACAATGAGAAGGGTCAGTCATCTTGTGCTTAAGTAGGGAGTTTGCTATTTGAATTAAATCCCGACGCAATTTCTGTGTTTCATCGTCAATGTGAGGGTCCAACGGATACAGTAAAGCTGTGTTAGTGCATCGGAATCTAATACTGGTCTCCCAGGAAACGCTCAAAGTAATCCACAAACAGTGAGACGACTCAGTCTTCTTGTCCCTTTTCGGCATTGTGCCACTATAATTAAATCTCGACGCAATTTCTGTGTTTCATCGTCAATGTGAATGTCCATCGGACACAGTAAAGCTGCATTGGTGCATCGGATTCTAATACTGGTCATCCAGGAAACGCTCAAAGCAAACCACAAACAATTAGAACAGTCAGTCTTATTCTACTGAAGTCGGCATCGAGCCATTTGAATTAAATTCCTACGCAATTTCTGTGTTTCATCGTCAATGTGCAGGTACATCGGATACAGTAAAGCTACTTTGGTGCGTCGGAGTCTAATTCTGGTCTCCCAGGAAACGCTCAAAACAAACCACACACAATGACAAACGTCAGTCTCTTGTAATTTGTCGGCATTGTGCAATTTGAATAAAAACCCGACGCAATTTCTGTGTTTCATCGTCAATGTGACGGTCCCTCGGATATAGTAAAGCTGCATTGCTGCATCGGAATCTAAAACTGATCTCCGAGGAAACGCTTAAAGCAAACGACAAACGATGAGATGTGTCAGTCTTCTTGTACTTAAGTCGGCATTGTGATATTTGAATTAAATCTCGACGCAATTTCTGTATTTCATCGTAAGTGTGAGGGTCCAACGGATACAGTAAAGCTGCATTGGTGCATCGGAATCAAATACAGGTCTCCCAGACAACGATCTAAGCAAACAACATACATTGAGATGAGTCAGTCCTCTTTCACTTAAGTCGGCATTGTGCCATTTGAATTAAATCCCGACGCAATCTCTGTGTTTCATCGTCAATGTGAAGGTCCATCGGATACAGTAATGCTGCATTGGTGCATCGGTATCTAATACTGGTCTCCCAGGAAACGATCAAAGCAAAACACAAACAATGAGAAGAGTCAATCTTCTTGTACCTTGTTGGCATTGTGCCATTTAAATTAATACCCGACGAAATATCTGTGTTTCATCGTCAATGCGAAGGTCCATCGGTTGCAGTAAAGCTGCTTGGTGCTGCGGAATCTAATACTAGTTTGCTAGGAAACGCTCAAAGCAAACCACAAACAATGAGAAGAGTCAGTCGTCTTGTACTTAAGTCGGCATTGTGGCACTTGAATTTAATCCCGACGCAATCTCTGTGTTTCATCGTCAATGTGAAGGTCCATCGGATACAGTAAGGCTGCATTGTTGCATCGGAATCTAATACTGGTCTGCCAGGAAACGATCAAAACAAAGCACAGACAATGAGAAGGGTCAGTCATCTTGTGCTTAAGTAGGGAGTTTGCTATTTGAATTAAATCCCGACGCAATTTCTGTGTTTCATCGTCAATGTGAGGGTCCAACGGATACAGTAAAGCTGCGTTAGTGCATCGGAATCTAATACTGGTCTCCGAGGAAACGCTCAAAGTAATCCACAAACAGTGAGACGACTCAGTCTTCTTGTCCCTTTTCGGCATTGTGCCACTATAATTAAATCTCGACGCAATTTCTGTGTTTCATCGTCAATGTGAATGTCCATCGGACGCAGTAAAGCTGCATTGGTGCATCGGATTCCAATACTGGTCACCCAGGAAACGCTCAAAGCAAACCACAAACAATTAGAACAGTCAGTCTTATTCTACTGAAGTCGGCATCGAGCCATTTGAATTAAATTCCTACGCAATTTCTGTGTTTCATCGTCAATGTGCAGGTACATCGGATACAGTAAAGCTTCATTGGTGCATCGGAGTCTAATTCTGGTCTCCCAGGAAACGCTCAAAACAAACCACAAACAATGACAAGCGTCAGTATTCTTGTTACTTGTCGGCATTGTGCCATTTGAATAAAAACCCGACGCAATTTCTGTGTTTCATCGTCAATGTGACGGTCCCTCGGATATAGTAAAGCTGCATTGCTGCATGGGAATCTAAAACTGGTCTCCGAGGAAACGCTTAAAGCAAACGACAAACGATGAGATGTGTCAGCCTTCTTGTACTTAAGTCGGCATTGTGATATTTGAATTAAATCCCGACGCAATTTCTGTGTTGCATCGTAAGTGTGAGGGTCCATCGGATACAGTAAAGCTGCATTGGTGCATCAGAATCTAATACTGGTCTCCCAGGAAACGCACAAAGCAAACTACAAATAATGAGAAGAGTCAGTCTTCTTGTACTTAATTCCGCATTGTGATATTTGAATTAAATCCCGAGGCAATTTCTGTATTTCATCGTAAGTGTGCGGGTCCAACGGATACAGTAAAGCTGCATTGGTGCATCGGAATCAAATACAGGTCTCCCAGACAACGATCTAAGCAAACAACATACATTGAGATGCGTCAGTCCTCTTTCACTTAAGTCGGCATTGTGCCATTTGAATTAAATCCCGACGCAATCTCTGTGTTTCATCGCCAATGTGAAGGTCCATCGGATACAGTAATGCTGCATTGGTGCATCGGTATCTAATACTGGTCTGCCAGGAAACGATCAAAGCAAAACACAAACAATGAGAAGAGTCAATCTTCTTGCACCTTGTTGGCATTGTGCCATTTGAATTAATACCCGACGAAATATCTGTGTTTCATCGTCAATGCGAAGGTCCATCGGTTGCAGTAAAGCTGCATTGGTGCTGCGGAATCTAATACTAGTTTGCTAGGAAACGCTCAAAGCAAACCACAAACAATGAGAAGAGTCAGTCGTCTTGTACTTAAGTCGGCATTGTGGCACTTGAATTTAATCCCGACGCAATCTCTGTGTTTCATCGTCAATGTGAAGGTCCATCGGATACAGTAAAGCTGCATTTTTGCATCGGAATCTAATACTGGTCTGCCAGGAAACGATCAAAACAAAGCACAGACAATGAGAAGGGTCAGTCATCTTGTGCTTAAGTAGGGAGTTTGCTATTTGAATTAAATCCCGACGCAATTTCTGTGTTTCATCGTCAATGTGAGGGTCCAACGGATACAGTAAAGCTGCGTTAGTGAATCGGAATCTAATACTGGTCTCCGAGGAAACGCTCAAAGTAATCCACAAACAGTGAGACGACTCAGTCTTCTTGTCCCTTTTCGGCATTGTGCCACTATAATTAAATCTCGTCGCAATTTCTGTGTTTCATCGTCAATGTGAATGTCCATCGGACACAGTAGAGCTGCATTGGTGCATCGGATTCTAATACTGGTCACCCAGGAAACGCTCAAAGCAAACCACAAACAATTAGAACAGTCAGTCTTATTCTACTGAAGTCGGCATCGAGCCATTTGAATTAAATTCCTACGCAAATTCTGTGTTTCATCGTCAATGTGCAGGTACATCGGATACAGTAAAGCTTCATTGGTGCATCGGAGTCTAATTCTGGTCTCCCAGGAAACGCTCAAAACAAACCACAAACAATGACAAGCGTCAGTCTTCTTGTAACTTGTCGGCATTGTGCCATTTGAATAAAAACCCGACGCAATTTCTGTGTTTCATCGTCAATGTGACGGTCCCTCGGATATAGTAAAGCTGCATTGCTGCATCGGAATCTAAAACTGGTCTCCGAGGAAACGCTTAAAGCAAACGACAAACGATGAGATGTGTCAGCCTTCTTGTACTTAAGTCGGCATTGTGATATTTGAATTAAATCCCGACGCAATTTCTGTGTTTCATCGTAAGTGTGAGGGTCCATCGGAAACAGTAAAGCTGCATTGGTGCATCGGAATCTAATACTGGTCTCCCAGGAAACGCTCAAAGCAAACTACAAATAATGAGAAGAGTCAGTCTTCTTGTACTTAATTCGGCATTGTGATATTTGAATTAAATCCCGAGGCAATTTCTGTATTTCATCGTAAGTGTGAGGGTCCATCGGATACAGTAAAGCTGCATTGGTGCATCGGAATCAAATACAGGTCTCCCAGACAACGCTCTAAGCAAACAACATACATTGAGATGAGTCAGTCCTCTTTCACTTAAGTCGGCATTGTGCCATTTGAATTAAATCCCGACGCAATCTCTGTGTTTCATCGTCAATGTGAAGGTCCATCGGATACAGTAATGCTGCATTGGTGCATCGGTATCTAATACTGGTCTCCCAGGAAACGATCAAAGCAAAACACAAACAATGAGAAGAATCAATCTTCTTGTACCTTGTTGGCATTGTGCCATTTAAATTAATACCCGACGAAATATCTGTGTTTCATCGTCAATGCGAAGGTCCATCGGTTGCAGTAAAGCTGCATTGGTGCTGCGGAATCTAATACTATTTTGCTAGGAAACGCTCAAAGCAAACCACAAACAATGAGAAGAGTCAGTCGTCTTGTACTTAAGTCGGCATTGTGGCACTTGAATTTAATCCCGACGCAATTTCTGTGGTTCATCGTCACAGTGAAGGTCCATCGGATACATTATGGCTGCATTGGTGCATCGGAATCTAATACTGGTCTCCCAGGAAACGCTTAAAGCAAACCACAAGCAATGTGAGGAGTCAGTCTTCTTGTACCTTGTCGGCAATGTGCCCATTGAATTAAATCCCGACGTGATTTCTGTGTCTCATCGTCAATTTGAAGGTCCATCGGATACAGTAAAGCTGCATTGGTGCGTCGGAATCTAATACTAGTCTCCCAGGCAACGCTCAAAGCAAACCACAAACTATGAGAAGAGTCAGTCGTTCTGTACTTATATCGGCATTGTGCCATTTGAATTAAATCCGGACGCGAATTCTGTGTTTCATCGTCCATTGGAAGGTCCATCGGATACAATTCAGCTGCATTGGTGTTTAGGAATCTGAAACAGGTCTCCCAGGAAACACTCAAAGAAACCACAGTCAATGAGGAGAGTGAGTCTTCTTGTACTTAAGTCGGCAGTGTGCCATTTGAATTAAATCCCGACGCAATTACTCTGTTTCATCGTCAATGTGAAGGTCCATCGGATACAGTAAAGCTGCATTGGTGCATCGGAATCTAATACTGGTCTCCCAGGAAACGCTCAAAGAAAACCACAAACAATGACAAGAGTCAGCCTTCTTGTACCTTGTCGGCATTGTGCCATATGAATTAAATCCCGACGCAATTTCTGTATTTCATCGCCAATGTGTAGGTCCATCGGATACAGTAAAGCTGCACTGTTGCATCGGAATCTAATGCTGGTCTGCCAGGAAACAATCAAAACAAAGCACAAACAATGAGAAGAGTCAGTCATCTTGTGCTTAAGTAGGGAGTTTGCTATTTGAATAAAATCCCGACGCAATTTCTGTGTTTCATCGTCAATGTGAGGGTCCAACGGATACAGTAAAGCTGCGTTAGTGCATCGGTATCTAATACTGGTCTCCCAGGAAACGCTCAAAGTAATCCACAAACAATGAGACTACTCAGTCTTCTTGTCCCGTTTCGGCATCGTGCCACTATAATTAAATCCCGACGCAATTACTGTGTTTCATCGTCAATGTGAAGGTAAATCGGATACAGTAAAGCTGCATTGGTGCATCGGAATCTAATACTGGTCTCCCAGCAATCGCACAAAGGAAACCACAAACAAAAAGGTGAGTCAGTCATCTTGTACTTAAGTCGGCATTGTGCCATTTGAATTAAATCTCGACACATAGTCTGTGTTTCATCGTCACTGTGAAGGTCCATCGGATACAGTAAAGCTGCATTGGTGCATCAGAATGTAATACTGGTCTCCCAGGAAACTCTCAAAGCAAACTACAAACAATGAGAAGAGTCAGTCTTCTTGTACGTAAGACGACATTGTGCCATTTGAATTAAGTCCCGAGGCAAATTCTGTGTTTCATCGACAAAGTGATGGTCCATCAGATAGAGTAAGGCTGCATTGGTGCGTCGGAATCTAATACTGGTCTCCCAGGAAACGCTCAAAGCAAACCACAAACAATGAGAAGAGTCAGTCTTCTTGTAATTATGTCGGCATTGAGCCCTTTGAATTACAGTCCGACGCAATTTCGGTGTTTAATCGTCAATACGAAGTTCCATCGGATACAGTAAAGATGCATTGGTGCATCGGAATCTAATACTGGTCTCCCAGGAAACGCTCAAACCAAACCACAAACAATGAGAAGAGTCAGTCTTCTTGTACTTATGTCGGCATTGTGCCATTTGAATTAAATCCCGACGCAACTTCTGTGAATCATCGACAATGCGAATGTCCATCGGCTACAGTAAAGCTGCATTGGTGCATCGGAATCTAATACTGGTCTCTCAGGAAACGCTCAATGAAAACCACAAACAATGAGAAGAGTCAGTCTTCTTGTACCTTGTCGGCATTGTGCCATTTGAATTAAATCCCGCCACAACTTCTGTGTTTCATCGTCAATGTGAAGGTCCATTGGATACGTTACGGCTGCGTTGGTGCATCGGAATTCAATTCTGGTCTCCCAGGAAACGCTTAAAGCAAACCATAAACAATGTGCGGAGTCAGTCTTCTTGTACCTTGTCTGCAATGTGCCAATTGAATAAAATCCTGACGTAATTTCTGTGTTTCATCGTCAATGTGAAGGTCCATCGGATACATTAAAGCTGCATTGGTGCATCGGAATCTAATACTGGTCTCCCAGGTAACGCTCAAGGCAAACCACAAACAATGAGAGGAGTCAGTCTTCTTGTACTTAAGTCGGTATTGTGCCATTTGAAATTAATCCCGACGCCATTTCTGAGTATCATCGCCAATGTGAAGGTGCATCGCATACGGTAAAACTGTATTGGTGCAGCGGGATGTAATACTGATCTCCCAGGAATCGCTCAAAGCAAACCACAAACAATGAGGAGCGTCAGTCTTCTCGTACTTAATTCGGCTTAGTGCCATTTGAATTAAATCCCGACGCAATTTCTGTGTTTCATCGTCAATGTGAAGATCCATCTGACACAGTAAAGCTGCAATGGTGCATCGATATCTAATACTGGTCTCCCAGGAAACGCTCAAAGCAAACCACAAACAATGACCAGAGTCAGACTTCTTGTACCTTGTCGGCATTGTGCCATATGAATTAAATCCCGACGCAATTCCTGTATTTCATCGTCAATATGTAGGTCCATTGGATGCAGTAAAGCTGCATTGTTGCATCGGAATCTAATGCTGGTCTGCCAGGAAGCGATCAAAACAAAGCACAAACAATGAGAAGGTTCAGTCTTCTTGTGCTTAAGTAGGGAGTTTGCTATTAGAATCAAATCCCGACGCATTTTCTGTGATTCATCGACAATGCGGAAGTCCATCGGCTACAGTAAAGTTGCATTGGTGCATCGGAAACTAAAACTGGTCTCTCAGGAAACGCTCAATGCTAACCACAAACAATGAGAAGAGTCAGTCTTCGTGTTTCTTGTCGGCATTGTGCCATTTGAATTAAATCCCGCCACAACTTCTGTGTTTCATCGTCAATGTGAAGGTCCATTGGATACTTTATGGCTGCATTGGTGCATCGGAATATAATATTGGTCTCCCTTGAAACGCTTAAAGCAAACCACAAACAATGTGCGGAGTCAGTCTTCTTGTACCTTGTCGGCAATGTGCCGATTGAATTAAATCCCGACGTAATTTCTGTGTTTCATCGTCAATGTGAAGGTCCATCGGATACAGTAAAGATGCATTGGTGCGTCGGAATCTAATACTGGTCTCCCAGGTAACGCTCAAAGCAAAACACAAACAATGAGAAGAGTCAGTCTTGTTGTACTTAAGTCGGCATTGTGCCATTTGAAATAAATCCCGACGACATTTCTGAGTATCATCGTCAATGTGAAGGTCCATCGCATACGGTAAAAGTGTATTGGTGCACCGGGATGTAATAATGGTCTCCCAGGAATCGCTCAAAGCAAACCACAAACAATGAGGAGCGTCAGTCTTCTCGTACTTAAGTCGGCACTGTGCCATTTGAATTAAATCCCGACGCAATTTCTGTGTTTCATCGTCAATGTGAAGGTCCATCGGACACAGTAAAGCTGCAATGGTGCATCGGAATCAAATACTGGTCTCCCAGGAAACGCTCAAAGGAAACCACAGACAATGAGAAGAGTGAGTCTTGTTGTACTTAAGTCGGCATTGTGCCATTTGAATTAAATCCGGACGCAAATTCTGTGTTTCATCGTCAATGTGAGGGTCCATCGGTTACAGTTCAGCTGCATTGGTGTATCGGAATCTAATACAGGTCTCCCAGGAAACACTCAAAGAAACCACAATCAATGAGAAGAGTGAGTCTTCTTGTACTTAAGTCAGCAGTGTGCCATTTGAATTGAATTCCTACGCAGTTTCTGTGTTTCATCGTCAATATGAAGGTCCATCGGATACAGTAAAGCTGCATTGGTGCATCGGAATGTAATACTGGTCTCCCAGGATACGCACAAAGCAAACCACAAACAAAAAGAAGAGTCAGTTGTCTTGTACTTATGTCGGCATTGTGCCATTTGAATTAAATCCCGACGCAATATCTGTGTTTCATCGTCACTGTGAAGGTCCATCGGATACAGTTCAGCTGCATTGGTGTATGGGAATCTAATACAGGTCTCCCAGGAAACACTCAAAGAAACGACAATCAATGAGAAGAGTGAGTCTTCTTGTACTTAAATCGGCAGTGTGCCATTTGAATTAAATCCCGACGCAATTACTGTGTTTCATCGTCAATGTGAAGGTCCATCGGATACAGTAAAGCTGCATTGGTGCATCGGAATTTAATACTGGTCTCCCAGGAAACGCTCAAACCAAACCACAAACAATGAGAAGAGCCAGTCTTCTTGTACTTATGTCGGCATTGTGCCATTTGAATTAAATCCCGACGCAATTTCTGTGATTCATCGACAATGCGAATGTCCATCCGCTACAGTGAAGCTGCGTTGGTGCATCGGAATCTAATACTGGTCTCCCAGGAAACGCTCAAATCAAACCACAAACAATGAGAAGAGTCAGTCTTCTTGTACCTCGTCGCCATTGTGCCATTTGAATTAAACCACCGCCACAACTTCTGTGTTTCATCGTCAATGTGAAGGTCCATCGGACACATTATGGCTGCATTGGTGCATCGGAATCTAAAACTGGTCGCCAAGGAAACGCTTAAAGAAAACCATAAACAATGTGCGGAGTCAGTCCTCTTGTACCTTGTCGGCAATGTTTCAATTGATTTAAATCCCGACGTAATTTCTGTGTTTCATCGTCACTGTGAAGGTCCATCGGATACAGTAAAGCTGCATTGGTACATCGGAATCTAATACTGGTCTCCCAGGAAACTCTCAAAGCAAACTACAAACAATGAGAAGAGTCAGTCTTCTTGTACGTAAGACGACATTGAGCCATTTGAATCAAGTCCCGACGCAAATTCTGTGTTTCATCGACATAATGAAGGTCCATCAGATACAGGAAGGCTGCATTGGTGCCTCGGCATCTAATACTGGTCTCCCAGGAAACGCTCAAAGCAAACCACAAACAATGAGAAGAGTCAGTCTTCTTGTAATAATGTCGGCATTGTGCCATTTGAATTACCGCCCGACGCAATTTCGGTGTTTAATCGTCAATGCGAAGTTCCATCGGATACAGTAAAGCTTCATTGGTGCATAGGAATCTAATACTGGTCGCCCAGGAAACGCTCAAAGCAAACCACAAACAATGAGAAGAGTCAGTCTTCTTGTACTTATGTCGGCATTTTTCCATTTGAATTAAATCCCGACGCAATTTCTGTGATTCATCGACAATGCGAATGTCCATCGAGTACAGTAAAACTGCATTGGTGCATCGGAAACTAATAGTGGTCTCTCAGGAAACGCTCAATGCAAACCACAAACAATGAGAAGAGTCAGTCTTCTTGTATCGTGTCGGCATTGTGAAAATGAATTAAATCCCGCCACAACTTCTGTGTTTCATCGTCAATGTGAAGGTCCATCGGATACATTATGGCTGCATTGGTGCATCGGAATCTATTACTGGTCTCCCAGGAAACGCTTCAAGCAAACCACATACAATGTGCGGAGTCACCCTTCTTGTACCTTGTCGGCAATGTGCCAATTGAATTAAATCCCGACGTAATTTCTGTGTTTCATCGTCAATGTGAAGGTCCATCGGATACAGTAAAGCTGCACTGGTGCGTTGGAATCTAATACTGGTCTCCCAAGTAACGCTCAAAGCAAACCACAAACAATGAGAAGAGTCAGTCTTCTTGTACTTAAGCCGGTATTGTGTGATTTGAATTAAAAACAGACGCAATTTCTGTAATTCATCGTCAATGTGAAGGTCCATCGGATACAGTAAAGCTACATTGGTGCATCGGAATCTAATACTGATCTCCCAGGTAACGATCAGAACAAATCACAAACAATGAGAAGAGTCGGTCTTCTTGTGCTTAAGTAGGGATTTTTTTTTCGAATTAAATCCCGACGCAATATCTGTGTTTCATCGTCAATGTGCAGGTACATCGGCTAGAGTAAAGCTTCATTGGTGCGTCGGAATCTAATACTGGTCTCCCAGGAGACGCTCAAAGCAAACCACGAACAATGAGAAGAGTCAGACTTCTTGTACTTATGTCGGCATTGTGCCATTTGAATTAAATCCCGACGCAATTACTGTGTTTCATCCTCAATGTGAAGGTCCATCGGATACAGTAAAGCTGCATTGGTGCATCTGAATCTAATACTGGTCTCCCAGGAGACGCTCAAAGCAAACCACGAACAATGAGAAGAGTCAGACTTCTTGTACTTATGTCGGCATTGTGCCATTTGAATTAAATCCCGACGCAATTACTGTGTTTCATCGTCAATGTGAAGGTCCATCGGACACATTATGGCTGCATTGGTGCATCGGAACCTAATGCTGGTCTCCCAGGAAACGCTTAAAGAAAACCATAAGCAATGGGCAGAGTCAGTCTTCTTGTACCTTGTCGGCAATGTTCCAATTGATTTAAATCCCGACGTAATTTCTGTGTTTCATCGGCAATGTGAAGGTCCATCGGATACAGTAAAGCTGCATTGGTGCGCCGAAATCTAATACTGGTCTCCCACGTAACGCTCAAAGCAAACCACAAACAATGAGAAGAGTCAGTCTTCTTGTACTTAAGTAGGCATTGTGAAATTTGAAATAAATCCCGACGCCATTTCTTAGTATCATCGTCAATGTGAATGTCCATCGCATACGGTAAAAGTGTATTGGTGCACCGGGATGTAATAATGGTCTCCCAGGAATCACTCACAGCAAACCACAAACAATGAGGAGCGTCAGTCTTCTCGTACTTAAGTCGGCACTGTGCCATTTGAATTAAATCCCGACGCAATTTCTGTGTTTCATCGTCAATGTGAAGGTCCATCGGACACAGTAAAGCTGCATTGGTGCATCGGAATCTAATACTGGTCTCCCAGGAAACACTCAAAGAAACCACAATCAATGAGAAGAGTGAGTCTTCTTGTACTTAAGTCGGCAGTGTGCCACTTGAATTAAATCCCGACGCAATTACTGTGTTTCATCGTCAATGTGAAGGTCAATCAGATACAGTAAGGCTGCATTGGTGCATCGGAATGTAATACTGGTCTCCCAGGATACGCACAAAGCAAACCACGAACAAAAAGAAGAGTCAGTTGTCTTGTACTCATGTCGGCATTGTGCCATTTGAATTAAATCCCGACGCAATTTCTGTGTTTCATCGTCACTGTGAAGGTCCATCGGATACAGTAAAGCTGCATTGGTGCATCGGAATCTAATACTGGTCTCCCAGGAAACTCTTAAAGCAAACTACAAACAATGAGAAGAGTCAGTCTTCTTGTACGTAAGACGACATTGTGCCATTTGAATTAAGTCCCGACGCAAATTCTGTGTTTCATCGACATAGTGAAGGTCCATCAGATACAGTAAGGCTGCATTGGTGCCTCGGAATCTAATACTGGTCTTCCAGGAAACGCTCAAAGCAAACCACAAACAATGAGAAGAGTCAGTCTTCTTGTACTTATGTCGGCATAGTTCCATTTGAATTAAATCTGGACGCAAATTCTGTGTTTCATCGACAATGTGAGGGTCCATCGGATACAGTTCAGCTGCATTGGTGTATCGGAATCTAATACAGGTCTCCCAGGAAACACTCAAAGAAACCACAATCAATGAGAAGAGTGAGTCTTCTTGTACTTAAGTCAGCAGTGTGCCATTTGAATTGAATTCCTACGCAATTTCTGTGTTTCATCGTCAATATGAAGGTCCATCGGATACAGTAAAGCTGCGTTGGTGCATCGGAATGTAATACTGGTCTCCCAGGATACGCACAAAGCAAACCACAGACAAAAAGAAGAGTCAGTTGTCTTGTACTTATGTCGGCATTGTGCCATTTGAATTAAATCCCGACGCAATTTCTGTGTTTCATCGTCACTGTGAAGGTCCATCGGATACAGTTCAGCTGCATTGGTGTATCGGAATCTAATACAGGTCTCCCAGGAAACACTCAAAGAAACCACAATCAATGAGAAGAGTGAGTCTTCTTGTACTTAGGTCGGCAGTGTGCCATTTGAATTAAATCCCGACGCAATTACTGTGTTTCATCGTCAATGTGAAGGTCCATCGGATACAGTAAAGCTGCATTGGTGCATCGGAATCTAATACTGGTCTCCCAGGAAACGCTCAAACCAAACCACAAACAATGAGAAGAGTCAGTCTTCTTGTACTTGTGTCGGCATTGTGCCATTTGAATTAAATCCCGACGCAATTTCTGTGATTCATTGACAATGCGAATGTCCATCCGCTACAGTAAAGCTGCATTGGTGCATCGGAAACTAATACTGGTCTCTCAGGAAACGCTCAATGCAAACCACAAACAATGAAAAGAGTCAGTCTTCTTGTACCTTGTCGGCATTGTGCCAATGAATTAAATCCCGCCACAACTTCTGTGTTTCATCGTCAATGTGAAGGTCCATCGGATACATTATGGCTGCATTGGTGCATCGGAATCTAATACTGGTCTCCCAGGAAACGCTTAAAGCAAACCACAAACAATGTGTGGAGTCACCCTTCTTGTACCTTGTCGGCAATGTGCCAATTGAATTAAATCCCGACGTAATTACTGTGTTTCATCGTCAATGTGAAGGTCCATCGGATACAGTAAAGCTGCACTGGTGCGTTGGAATCTAATACTGGTCTCCCAAGTAACGCTAAAAGCAAACCACAAACAATGAGAAGAGTCAGTCTTCTTGTACTTAAGTCGGCATTGTGCCATTTGAAATAAATCCCGATGCCATTTCTGAGTATCATCGTCAATGTGAAGGTCCATCGGATACGGTAAAGCTGTATTGGTGCACCGGGATGTAATACTGGTCTCCCAGGAATCGCTCAAAGCAAACAACAAACAATGAGGAGCGTCAGTCTTCTCGTACTTAAGTCGGCATTGTGCCATTTGAATTAATTCCCGACGCAATTTCTGTGTTTCATCGTCAATGTGATGGTCATTCGGATACAGTAATGGTGCATTTGTTCATCGGATTCTAATACTGGTCTTCCAGGAAACGCTCATAGCAAACCAGAAACAATGAGATGAGTCAGGCTTCTTGTACTTAAGCCAGTATTGTGTGATTTGAATTAAAAACAGACGCAATTTCTGTAATTCATCGTCAATGTGAAGGTCCATCGGATAAAGTAAAGCTACATTGGTGCATCGGAATCTAATACTGATCTCCCAGGTAACGATCAGAACAAATCACAAACAATGAGAAGAGTCGGTCTTCTTGTGCTTAAGTAGGGATTTTTTTTTGAATTAAATCCCGAAGCAATAACTGTGTTTCATCGCCAATGTGCAGGTACATCGGCTAGAGTAAAGCTTCATTGGTGCGTCGGAATCTAATACTGGTCTCCCAGGAGACGCTCAAAGCAAACCACGAACAATGAGAAGAGTGGGTCTTCTTGTACTTAAGTCGGCAGTGTGCCATTTGAATTAAATCCCGACGCAATTACTGTGTTTCATCGTCAATGTGAAGGTCCATCGGATACAGTAAAGCTGCATTGGTGCATCGGAATCTAATACTGGTCTCCCAGGAACCGCTCAAACCAAACCACAAACAATGAGAAGAGCCAGTCTTCTTGTACTTATGTCGGCATTGTGCCATTTGAATTAAATCCCGACGCAATTTCTGTGATTCATCGACAATGCGAATGTCCATCCGCTACAGTGAAGCTGCGTTGGTGCATCGGAATCTAATACTGGTCTCCCAGGAAACGCTCAAATCAAACCACAAGCAATGAGAAGAGTCAGTCTTCTTGTACCTCGTCGGCATTGTGCCATTTGAATTAAACCACCGCCACAACTTCTGTGTTTCATCGTCAATGTGAAGGTCCATCGGACACATTATGGCTGCATTGGTGCATCGGAATCTAAAACTGGTCGCCAAGGAAACGCTTAAAGAAAACCATAAACAATGTGCGAAGTCAGTCCTCTTGTACCTTGTCGGCAATGTTCCAATTGATTTAAATCCCGACGTAATTTCTGTGTTTCATCGTCACTGTGAAGGTCCATCGGATACAGTAAAGCTGCATTGGTACACCGGAATCTAATACTGGTCTCCCAGGAAACTCTCAAAGCAAACTACAAACAATGAGAAGAGTCAGTCTTCTTGTACGTAAGACGACATTGAGCCATTTGAATTAAGTCCCGACGCAAATTCTGTGTTTCATCGACATAATGAAGGTCCATCAGATACAGGAAGGCTGCATTGGTGCCTCGGCATCTAATACTGGTCTCCCAGGAAACGCTCAAAGCAAACCACAAACAATGAGAAGAGTCAGTCATCTTGTAATAATGTCGGCATTGTGCCATTTGAATTACCGCCCGACGCAATTTCGGTGTTTAATCGTCAATGCGAAGTTCCATCGGATACAGTAAAGCTTCATTGGTGCATAGGAATCTAATACTGGTCTCCCAGGAAACGCTCAAAGCAAACCACAAACAATGAGAAGAGTCAGTCTTCTTGTACTTATGTCGGCATTTTTCCATTTGAATTAAATCCCGACGCAATTTCTGTGATTCATCGACAATGCGAATGTCCATCGAGTACAGTAAAACTGCATTGGTGCATCGGAAACTAATAGTGGTCTCTCAGGAAACGCTCAATGCAAACCACAAACAATGAGAAGAGTCAGTCTTCTTGTACCGTGTCGGCTTTGTGAAAATGAATTAAATCCCGCCACAACTTCTGTGTTTCATCGTCAATGTGAAGGTCCATCGGATACATTATGGCTGCATTGGTGCATCGGAATCTATTACTGGTCTCCCAGGAAACGCTTCAAGCAAACCACATACAATGTGCGGAATCACCATTCTTGTACCTTGTCGGCAATGTGCCAATTGAATTAAATCCCGACGTAATTTCTGTGTTTCATCGTCAATGTGAAGGTCCATCGGATACAGTAAAACTGCACTGGTGCGTTGGAATCTAATACTGGTCTCCCAAGTAACGCTCAAAGCAAACCACAAACAATGAGAAGAGTCAGTCTTCTTGTACTTAAGCCGGTATTGTGTGATTTGAATTAAAAACAGACGCAATTTCTGTAATTCATCGTCAATGTGAAGGTCCATTGGATACAGTAAAGCTACATTGGTGCATCGGAATCTAATACTGATCTCCCAGGTAACGATCAGAAAAAATCACAAACAATGAGAAGAGTCGGTCTTCTTGTGCTTAAGTAGGGATTTTTTTTTCGAATTAAATCCCGACGCAATATCTGTGTTTCATCGTCAATGTGCAGGTACATCGGCTAGAGTAAAGCTTCATTGGTGCGTCGGAATCTAATACTGGTCTCCCAGGAGACGCTCAAAGCAAACCACGAACAATGAGAAGAGTCAGACTTCTTGTACTTATGTCGGCATTGTGCCATTAGAATTAAATCCCGACGCAATTACTGTGTTTCATCGTCAATGTGAAGGTCCATCAGATACAGTAAGGCTGCATTGGTGCATCGGAATGTAATACTGGTCTCCCAGGATACGCACAAAGCAAACCACGAACAAAAAGAAGAGTCAGTTGTCTTGTACTCATGTCGGCATTGTGCCATTTGAATTAAATCCCGACGCAATTTCTGTGTTTCATCGTCACTGTGAAGGTCCATCGGATACAGTAAAGCTGCATTGGTGCATCGGAATCTAATACTGGTCTCCCAGGAAACTCTTAAAGCAAACTACAAACAATGAGAAGAGTCAGTCTTCTTGTACGTAAGACGACATTGTGCCATTTGAATTAAGTCCCGACGCAAATTCTGTGTTTCATCGACATAGTGAAGGTCCATCAGATACAGTAAGGCTGCATTGGTGCCTCGGAATCTAATACTGGTCTCCCAGGAAACGCTCAAAGCAAACCACAAACAATGAGAAGAGTCAGTCTTCTTGTAATAATGTCGGCATTGTGCCATTTGAATTTCCGCCCGACGCAATTTCGGTGTTTGTTCGTCAATGCGAAGTTCCATCGGATACAGTAAAGCTGCATTGGTGCATAGGAATCTAATACAGGTCTCCCAGGAAACGCTCAAACCAAACCACAAACAATGAGAAGAGTCAGTCTTCTTGTACCTTGTCGGCATTGTGCCATTTGAATTACACCCCCGCCACAACTTCTGTGTTTCATCGTCAATGTGAAGGTCCATCGGACACATTATGGCTGCATTGGTGCATCGGTATCTAATACTGGTTTCCCAGAAAACGCTTAAAGAAAACCATAAACAATGTGCGGAATCAGTCTTCTTGTACCTTGTCGGCAATGTTCCAATTGATTTAAATCCCGACGTAATTTCTGTGTCTCATCGTCAATGTGAAGGTCCATCGGATACCGTAAAGCTGCATTGGTGCATCGGAATCTAATACTGGTCTCCCAGGTAACGCTCAAAGCAAACCACAAACAATGAGAAGAATCAGTCTTCTTGTACTTAAGTCGGCATTGTGCCATTTGAAATAAATCCCGACGCCATTTCTCAGTATCATCGTCAATGTGAATGTCCATCGCATACGGTAAAAGTGTATTGGTGCACCGGGATGTAATACTGGCCTCCCAGGAATCACTCAAAGCAAACCACAAACAATGAGGAGCGTCAGTCCTCTCGCACTTATGTCGGCACTGTGCCATTTGAATTAAATCCCGACGCAATTTCTGTGTTTCATCGTCAACGTGAAGGTCCATCGGGCAGAGTAAAGCTGCAATGGTGCATCGGAATCTAATACTGGTCTCCCAGGAAACGCTCAAAGCAAACCACAAACAATGAGAAGAGTCAGTCTCCTTGTACTTATGTCGGCATAGTTCCATTTGAATTAAATCTGGACGCAAATTCTGTGTTTCATCAACAATGTGAGGGTCCATCGGATACAGTTCAGCTGCATTTGTGTATCGGAATCTAATACAGGTCTCCCAGGAAACACTCAAAGAAACCACAATCAATGAGAAGAGTGAGTCTTCTTGTACTTAAGTCAGCAGTGTGCCATTTGAATTGAATTCCTACGCAATTTCTGTGTTTCATCGTTAATATGAAGGTCCATCGGATACAGTAAAGCTGCGTTGGTGCATCGGAATGTAATACTGGTCTCCCAGGATACGCACAAAGCAAACCACAGACAAAAAGAAGAGTCAGTTGCCTTGTACTTATGTCGGCATTGTGCCATTTGAATTAAATCCCGACGCAATTTCTGTGTTTCATCGTCACTGTGAAGGTCCATCGGATACAGTTCAGCTGCATTGGTGTATCGGAATCTAATACAGGTCTCCCAGGAAACACTCAAAGAAACCACAATCAATGAGAAGAGTGAGTCTTCTTGTACTTAGGTCGGCAGTGTGCCATTTGAATTAAATCCCGACGCAATTACTGTGTTTCATCGTCAATGTGAAGGTCCATCGGATACAGTAAAGCTGCATTGGTGCATCGGAATCTAATACTGGTCTCCCAGGAAACGCTCAAACCAAACCACAAACAATGTGAAGAGTCAGTCTTCTTGTACTTGTGTCGGCATTGTGCCATTTGAATTAAATCCCGACGCAATTTCTGTGATTCATTGACAATGCGAATGTCCATCCGCTACAGTAAAGCTGCATTGGTGCATTGGAAACTAATACTGGTCACTCAGGAAACGCTCAATGCAAACCACAAACAATGAGAAGAGTCAGTCTTCTTGTACCTTGTCGGCATTGTGCCAATGAATTAAATCCCGCCACAACTTCTGTGTTTCATCGTCAATGTGAAGGTCCATCGGATACATTATGGCTGCATTGGTGCATCGGAATCTAATACTGGTCTCCCAGGAAACGCTTAAAGCAAACCACAAACAATGTGCGGAGTCACCCTTCTTGTACCTTGTCGGCAATGTGCCAATTGAATTAAATCCCGACGTAATTACTGTGTTTCATCGTCAATGTGAAGGTCCATCGGATACAGTAAAGCTGCACTGGTGCGTTGGAATCTAATACTGGTCTCCCAAGTAACGCTAAAAGCAAACCACAACAATGAGAAGAGTCAGTCTTCTTGTACTTAAGTCGGCATTGTGCCATTTGAAATAAATCCCGATGCCATTTCTGAGTATCATCGTCAATGTGAAGGTCCATCGGATACGGTAAAGCTGTATTGGTGCACCGGGATGTAATACTGGTCTCCCAGGAATCGCTCAAAGCAAACAACAAACAATGAGGAGCGTCAGTCTTCTCGTACTTAAGTCGGCATTGTGCCATTTGAATTAATTCCCGACGCAATTTCTGTGTTTCATCGTCAATGTGAAGGTCCATCGAATACAGTTCAGCTGCATTGGTGTATCGGAATCCAATACAGGTCTCCCAGGAAACACTCAAAGAAACCACAATCAATGAGAAGAGTGAGTCTTCTTGTACTTAAGTCAGCATTGTGCCATTTGAATTCAATCCCGACGCAATTACTGTGTTTCATCGTCAATGTGAAAGTCCATCGGATACAGTAAAGCTGCATTGTTGCTTCTAATTCTAAAACTCGTCTCCCAGGAAACGCTCAAAACAAACCACAAACAATGAGAAGAGTCAGTCGTCATGTACTTAAGTCGGCTTTGTGCCATTTGAATTAAATACCGACGCAATTTCTGTGTTTCATCGTCAATGTGAAGGTCCATCGGATACAGTAAAGCTACATTGGTGCATCGGAATCTAATACTGATCTCCCAGGTAACGATCAGAACAAATCACAAACAATGAGAAGAGTCGGTCTTCTTGTGCTTAAGTAGGGATTTTTTTTTGAATTAAATCCCGAAGCAATTACTGTGTTTCATCGCCAATGTGCAGGTACATCGGCTAGAGTAAAGCTTCATTGGTGCGTCGGAATCTAATACTGATCTCCCAGGAAACGATCAAACAAAACACAAACAATGAGAAGAGTCAAACTTCTTGTACCTTGTTGGCATTGTGCCATTTAATTTAATTCCCGACGAAATTTCTGTGTTTCATCGTCAATGTGAAGGTCCATCGGTTGCAGTAAAGCTGCATAGGTGCAGCGGAATCTAATACTGGTTTCCCACGAAACGCTCAAAGCAATCCACAAACAATGAGACGACTCAGTCTTCTTGTACCTTGTCGGCATTGTGCCACAATAATTAATTCCCGACGCAATGTCTGCGTTTCATCGTCAATGTGAATGTCCATCGGATACAGTAAAGCTGCATTGGTGTACCGTAATCTAATACAGGTCTCCCAGGAAAAGGTCAAAGCAAACCACAAACAATTAGAACAGTCTGTCTTATTTTACTGAAGTCGGCATCGAGCCATTTGAATTAAATTCCTACGCAATTTCTGTGTTTCATCGTCAATGTGAAGGTTTATCGGATACAGTAAAGCTGCATTGGTGCGTCGGAATCTAATACTGGTCTCCCAGGTAACGCTCAATGCAAACCACAAACAGTGAGAAGTGTCTGCCTTTTTGTACTTAAGTCTGCATTGTGCCATTTGAAATAAATACCGACGCCATTTCTGAGTATCATCGTCAATGTGAAGGTAGATCGCATACGGTAAAAATGTATTGGTGCACTGGGATGTAATACTGGTCTCCCAGGAAACGCTCAAAGCAAACCACAAACTATGAGAAGCGTCAGTCTTCTCCTACTTAAGTCGGCATTGTGCCATTTGAATTAAATCCCGACGCAATTTCTGAGTTTCATCGTCAATGTCAAGGTCCATCGGACACAGTAAAGCTGCATTGGTGCATCGGAATCTAATACTGGTCTCCCAGGAAACGCTCAAAGCAAACCACAAACAATGAGAAGAGTCAGTCTTCTTGTACTTATGTTGGCATTGTGCCATTTGAATTAAATCCGGACGCAAATTCTGCGTTTCATCGTCAATGTGAAGGTCCATCGGATACAGTTCAGCTGCAATGGCGTATCGGAATCTAATACAGGTCTCCCAGGAAACACTCAGAGAAACCACAATCAATGAGAAGAGTGAGTCTTCTAGTACTTAAGTTGGCAGTGTGCCATTTGAATTAAATACCGACGCAATTACTGTGTTTCATCGTCAATGTGAAGGTCCATCGGATACAGTAAAGCTGCATTGGTGCTTCGGATTCTAATACTGGTCTCCCAGGAAACGCTTAAAGCAAACCACAAACTATGAGCAGAGTCAGTCGTCCTTTACTTAAGTCAGCATTGTGCCATTTGAATTAAATCCCGACGCAATCTCTGTGTTTCATCGTCAATGTGAATTTCCATCATATACAGTGAAGCTGCATTGGTGCATCGGAATCTAATACTGGTCTCCCAGGAAACGCTCAAATAAAACCACAAACAATGACAAGAGTCAGTCTCCTTGTTCCTTGTCGGCATTGTGCCATTTGAATTAAATCCCGACGCAATATCTGTATTTCATCGTCAATGTGTAGGTCCATCGGATACAGTAAAGCTGCATTGTTGCATCGGAATCTAATGCTGGTCTGCCAGGAAACGATCAAAACAAAGCACAAACAATGAGATGGGTCAGTCTTCTTGTGCTTAAGTAGGGAGTTTGATATGTGAATTAAATCCCGACGCAAATTCTGTGTTTCATCGTCAATGCGAGGCTCCATCGGATAGAGTAAAGCTGCGTTAGTGCATCGGAATCTAATACTGGTCTCCCAGGAAACGCCCAAAGCAATCCACAAACAATGAGAAGACTCAGTCTTCTTGTAATTAAGTCGGCATTGTGCCACTATAGTTAAATCCCGACGCAATTTCTGTGTTTCATCGTCAATGTGAAGGTCCATCGGATACGGTAAAGCTGCATTGGTGCATCGGAATCTAATACTGGTCTCCCAGGAAACTCTCAAAGCAAACTACAAACAATGAGAAGAGTGAGTCTTCTTGTACGTAAGACGACATTGTGCCATTTGAATTAAGTCCCGACGCAAATTCTGTGTTTCATCGACAAAGTGAAGGTCCATCAGATACAGTAAGGCAGCATTGGTCCCTCGGAATCTAATAATGGTCTCCCAGGAAACGCTCAAAGCAAACCATAAACAATGAGAAGAGTCAGTCTTCTTGTAATTATGTCGGCATTGTGCCATTTGAATTTCAGCCCGACGCAATTTCGGTGTTTAATCGTCAATGCGAAGTTCCATCGGATACAGTAAAGCTGCATTGGTGCATCGGAATCTAATACTGGTCTCCCAGGAAACGCTCAAACCAAACCACAAACAATGAGAAGAGTCAGTCTTCTTGTACTTATGTCGGCATTTTGCCATTTGAATTAAATCCCGACGCAATTTCTGTGATTCATCGACAATGCGAATGTCCATCGACTACAGTAAAGCTGCATTATTGCATCGGAAACTAATACTGGTCTCTCATGTAACGCTCAATGCAAACCAAAAACAATGAGAAGAGTCAGTCTTCTTGTACCTTGTCGGCAATGTGCCATTTGAATTAAATCCCGCCACAACTTCTGTGTTTCATCATCAATGTGAAGGTCCATCGGATACATTATGGCTGCATTGGTGCATCGGAATCTAATACTGGTCTCCCAGGAAACGCTTAAAGCAAACCACAAACAATGTGCCGAGTCAGTCTTCCTGTACCTTGTCGGCAATGTGCCAATTGAATTAAATGCCGACGTAATATCTGTGTTTCATCGTCAATGTATAGGTCCATCGGATACAGTAAAGCTTCATTGGTGCGTCGGAATCTAATACTGGTCTCCCAGGTAACGCTCAAAGCAAACCACAAACAACGAGATGAGTCAGTCTTCTTGTACTTAAGTCGGCATTGTGCCATTTGAAATAAATCCCGATGCCATTTCTGAGTATCATCGTCAATGTGATGGTCCATCGCATACGGTAAAGCTGTATTGGTGCACCGGGATGCAATCCTGGTCTCCCCGGAATCGCTCAAAGCAAACAACAAACAATGAGGAGCTTCAGTCTTCTCGTACTTAAGTCGGCATTGTGCCATTTGTATTATTTCCCGACGCAATTTCTGTGTTTCATCGTCAATGTGAAGGTCCATCGGATACAGTTCAGCTGCATTGGTGTATCGGAATCTAATACTGGTCTCCCAGGAAACGCTCAAAGCAAACTACAAACAATGAGTAGAGTCAGTCTTCTTGTACTTAATTCGGCATTGTGATATTTGAATTAAATCCCGACGCAATTTCTGTGTTTCATCGTCAGTGTGAAGGTCCATCGGATACAGTAAAGCTGCATTTGTGCATCGGAATCAAATACAGGTCTCCCAGGCAACGCTCAAAGCAAAGCACATACATTGTGAAGAGCCAGTCCTCATTTTCTTAAGTCGGCATTGTGCCATTTGAATTAAATCCCGACGCAATTTCAATGTTTCATCGTCAATGTTAAGGTCCATCGGATACAGTAAAACTGCATTGAGGCATCGGAATCTAATACTGGTCTCCCAGGAATCGCTCAAAGCAAACCACACACAATGAGAAGAGTCAGTCCACATGTGCTTAGGTTGGCATTGTGCCATTTGAATAAGATCAAGACGCAATCTCTGTGTTTCATCGTCAATGTGACGGTCCATCGGATACAGTAAATCTGCATTGGTGCATCGGAATCTAATACTGGTCTCCCAGGAAACGATCAAAGCAAAACACAAACAATGAGAAGAGTCAATCCTCTTGTACCTTGTTGGCATTGTGCCATTAAAATTAGTTCCCGACGAAATGTCTGTGTTTCATCGTCAATGTGAAGGTCCATCGGTTGCAGTAAAGCTGCATAGGTTCAGCGGAATCTAGTACTAGTTTCCTAGGAAACGCTCAAAGCAAACCACAAACAATGAGAAGAGTCAGTCTTCTCATACTTATGTCGGCATTGTGCAATTTGAATTAAATCCTGACGCAATATCTGTGTTCCATCGTCAATGTGAAGATATATCGGATACAGTAAAGCTGCATTGTTGCATCGGAATCTAATACTGGTCTGCCAGGAAACGATCAAAACAAAGCACAAACAATGGGAAGGGTCAGTCTTCTCGTGCTTAAGTGGGGATTTTTCTATTTGAATTAAATCCCGACGCAATTTCTGTGTTTCATCGTCAATGTGAAGGTCCATCGGATAGAGTAAAGCTGCGTTAGTGCATCGGAATCTAATACTGGTCTCCCACGAAGCGCTCAAAGCAATCCACAAACAATGAGACGACTCAGTAGTCTTGTACTTATGTCGGCATTGTGCCATTTGAAATAAATACTGACGCCATTTCTGAGTATCATCGTCAATGTGAAGGTCCTTCGCATACGGTAAAAATGTATTGGTGCACGGGGATGTAATACTGGTCTCCCAGGAAACGCTCAAAGCAAACCACAAACAATGAAAAGCGCCAGTCTTCTCGTACTTAAGTCGGCATTGTGCCATTTGAATTGAATCCCGACGCAATTTCTGAGGTTCATCGTCAATCTCAAGGTCCATCGGACACAGTAAAGCTGCATTGGTGCATCGGAATCTAATACTGGTCTCCCAGGAAACGCTCAAAGCAAACCACACACAATGAGAAGAGTCAGTCCACATGTGCTTAGGTTGGCATTGTGCCATTTGAATAAGATCAAGACGCAATCTCTGTGTTTCATCGTCAATGTGAAGGTCCATCGGATACAGTAAAGCTGCATTGGTGTATCGTAATCTAATACAGGTCTCCCAGGAAAAGGTCAAAGCAAACCACAAACAATTAGAACAGTCTGTCTTATTTTACTGAAGTCGGCATCGAGCCATTTGAATTAAATTCCTACGCAATTTCTGTGTTTCATCGTCAATGTGAAGGTTTATCGGATACAGTAAAGCTGCATTGGTGCGTCGGAATCTAATACTGGTCTCCCAGGTAACGCTCAATGCAAACCATAAACAGTGAGAAGTGTCTGCCTTTTTGTACTTAAGTCTGCATTGTGCCATTTGAAATAAATACCGACGCCATTTCTGAGTATCATCGTCAATGTGAAGGTCCATCGCATACGGTAAAAATGTATTGGTGCACTGGGATGTAATACTGGTCTCCCAGGAAACGCTCAAAGCAAACCACAAACTATGAGAAGCGTCAGTCTTCTCCTACTTAAGTCGGCATTGTGCCATTTGAATTAAATCCCGACGCAATTTCTGAGTTTAATCGTCAATGTCAAGGTCCATCGGACACAGTAAAGCTGCATTGGTGCATCGGAATCTAATACTGGTCTCCCAGGAAACGCTCAAAGCAAACCACAAACAATGAGAAGAGTCAGTCTTCTTGTACTTATGTCGGCATTGTGCCATTTGAATTAAATCCGGACGCAAATTCTGCGTTTCATCGTCAATGTGAAGGTCCATCGGATACAGTTCAGCTGCAATGGCGTATCGGAATCTAATACAGGTCTCCCAGGAAACACTCAGAGAAACCACAATCAATGAGAAGAGTGAGTCTTCTAGTACCTAAGTCGGCAGTGTGCCATTTGAATTAAATACCGACGCAATTACTGTGTTTCATCGTCAATGTGAAGGTCCATTAGATACAGTAAAGCTGCATTGGTGCTTCGGATTCTAATACTGGTCTCCCAGGAAACGCTTAAAGCAAACCACAAACTATGAGCAGAGTCAGTCGTCCTTTACTTAAGTCAGCATTGTGCCATTTGAATTAAATCCCGACGCAATCTCTGTGTTTCATCGTCAATGTGAATTTCCATCATATACAGTGAAGCTGCATTGGTGCATCGGAATCTAATACTGGTCTCCCAGGAAACGCTCAAATAAAACCACAAACAATGACAAGAGTCAGTCTCCTTGTTCCTTGTCGGCATTGTGCCATTTGAATTAAATCCCGACGCAATATCTGTATTTCATCGTCAATGTGTAGGTCCATCGGATACAGTAAAGCTGCATTGTTGCATCGGAATCTAATGCTGGTCTGCCAGGAAACGATCAAAACAAAGCACAAACAATGAGATGGGTCAGTCTTCTTGTGCTTAAGTAGGGAGTTTGATATGTGAATTAAATCCCGACGCAAATTCTGTGTTTCATCGTCAATGCGAGGCTCCATCGGATAGAGTAAAGCTGCGTTAGTGCATCGGAATCTAATACTGGTCTCCCAGGAAACGCCCAAAGCAATCCACAAACAATGACACGACTCAGTCTTCTTGTAATTATGTCGGCATTGTGCCACTATAATTAAATCCCGACGCAATTTCTGTGTTTCATCGTTAATGTGAAGGTCCATCGGATACGGTAAAGCTGCATTGGTGCATCGGAATCTAATACTGGTCTCCCAGGAAACTCTCAAAGCAAACTACAAACAATGAGAAGAGTGAGTCTTCTTATACGTAAGACGACATTGTGCCATTTAAATTAAGTCCCGACGCAAATTCTGTGTTTCATCGACAAAGTGAAGGTCCATCAGATACAGTAAGGCTGCATTGGTCCCTCGGAATCTAATAATGGTCTCCCAGGAAACGCTCAAAGCAAACCATAAACAATGAGAAGAGTCAGTCTTCTTGTAATTATGTGGGCATTGTGCCATTTGAATTACAGCCCGACGCAATTTCGGTGTTTAATCGTCAATGCGAAGTTCCATCGGATACAGTAAAGCTGCATTGGTGCATCGGAATCTAATACTGGTCTCCCAGGAAACGCTCAAACCAAACCACAAACAATGAGAAGAGTCAGTCTTCTTGTACTTATGTCGGCATTTTGCCATTTGAATTAAATCCCGACGCAATTTCTGTGATTCATCGACAATGCGAATGTCCATCGACTACAGTAAAGCTGCATTGGTGCATCGGAAACTAATACTGGTCTCTCATGTAACGCTCAATGCAAACCACAAACAATGAGAAGAGTCAGTCATCTTGTACCTTGTCGGCAATGTGCCATTTGAATTAAATCCCGCCACAACTTCTGTGTTTCATCATCAATGTGAAGGCCCATCGGATACATTATGGCTGCATTGGTGCATCGGAATCTAATACTGGTCTCCCAGGAAACGCTTAAAGCAAACCACAAACAATGTGCCGAGTCAGTCTTCCTGTACCTTGTCGGCAATGTGCCAATTGAATTAAATGCCGACGTAATATCTGTGTTTCATCGTCAATGTATAGGTCCATCGGATACAGTAAAGCTTCATTGGTGCGTCGGAATCTAATACTGGTCTCCCAGGTAACGCTCAAAGCAAACCACAAACAACGAGATGAGTCAGTCTTCTTGTACTTAAGTCGGCATTGTGCCATTTGAAATAAATCCCGATGCCATTTCTGAGTATCATCGTCAATGTGATGGTCCATCGCATACGGTAAAGCTGTATTGGTGCATCGGAATCAAATACAGGTCTCCCAGGCAACGCTCAAAGCAAACCACATACATTGTGAAGAGCCAGTCCTCATTTTCTTAAGGCGGCATTGTGCCATTCGAATTAAATCCCGACGCAATTTCAGTGTTTCATCGTCAATGTTAAGGTCCATCGGATACAGTAAAACTGCATTGAGGCATCGGAATGTAATACTGGTCTCCCAGGAATCGCTCAAAGCAAACCACACACAATGAGAAGAGTCAGTCCACATGTGCTTAGGTTGGCTATGTGCCATTTGAATAAGATCAAGACGCAATCTCTGTGTTTCATCGTCAATGTGAAGGTCCATCGGATACAGTAAATCTGCATTGGTGCATCGGAATCTAATACTGGTCTCCCAGGAAACGATCAAAGCAAAACACAAACAATGAGAAGAGTCAATCTTCTTGTACCTTGTTGGCATTGTGCCATTTGAATTAATTCCCGACGAAATGTCTGTGTTTCATCGTCAATGTGAAGATCCATCGGTTGCAGTAAAGCTGCATAGGTTCAGCGGAATCTAGTACTAGTTTCCTAGGAAACGCTCAAAGCAAACCGCAAACAATGAGAAGAGTCAGTCTTCTCGTACTTAAGTCGGCATTGTGCCATTTGAATTGAATCCCGACGCAATTTCTGAGGTTCATCGTCAATCTCAAGGTCCATCGGACACAGTAAAGCTGCATTGGTGCATCGGAATCTAATACTGGTCTCCCAGGAAACGCTCAAAGCAAACCACACACAATGAGAAGAGTCAGTCCACATGTGCTTAGGTTGGCATTGTGCCATTTGAATAAGATCAAGACGCAATCTCTGTGTTTCATCGTCAATGTGAAGGTCCATCGGATACAGTAAATCTGCATTGGTGCATCGGAATCTAATACTGGTCTCCCAGGAAACGATCAAAGCAAAACACAAACAATGAGAAGAGTCAATCCTCTTGTACCTTGTTGGCATTGTGCCACTATAATTAAATCCCGACGTAATGTCTGTGTTTCATCGTCAATGTGAAGGTTTATCGGATACAGCAAAGCTGCATTGGTGCATCGGAATCTAATACTGGTCTCCCAGGAAACGCTCAAAGCAAACCACAAACAATAAGAAGAGTCAGTCGTCTTGTACTTATGTCGGCATTGTGCCATTTGAAATAAATACCGACGCCATTTCTGAGTATCATCGTCAATGTGAAGGTCCTTCGCATACGGTAAAAATGTATTGGTGCAGCGGGATGTAATACTGGTCTCCCAGGAAACGCTCAAAGCAAACCACAAACAATGAGAAGCGTCAGACTTCTCGTACTTAAGTCGGCATTGTGCCATTTGAATTAAATCCCGACGCAATTTCTGAGGTTCATCGTCAATCTCAAGGTCCATCGGATACAGTAAAGCTGCATTGGTGCATCGGAATCTAATACTGGTCTCCCAGGAAATGATCAAAGCAAACCACAAACAAAGAGAAGAGTCAGTCGTCTTGTACTTAAGTCGGCATTGCGCCATTTGAATTAAATCCCGACGCAATCTCTGTGTTTCATCGTCAATGTAAAAGTCCATCAGATACATTAAAGCTGAATTGGTGCATCGGAATCTAATACTGGTCTCCCAGGAAACGCTCAAAGAAAACCACAAACAATGACAAGAGTCAGTCTTCTTGTACCTTGTCGGCATTGTGCCATTTGAATTAAATCCCGATTCTTTGTTTCATCGTCAATGTGAGGGTGCATCGGACACAGTAAAGCTGCATTGGTGCATCGGAATCTAATACTGGTCTCCCAGGAAACGCTCAAATCAAACCACAAACAATGCGAAGAGTCAGTCTTTTTGTACATATGTCCGTAGTGTGCCATTTGAATTAAATCCCGACGCAATCTCTGTGTTTCATCGTCTATGTGAAGGTCCATCAGATACATTAAAGCTGCATTGGTGCATCGGAATCTAATACTGGTCTGCCAGGAAACGATCAAAGGAAACCACAAACAATGAGAAGGGTCAGTCTTCTTGAGCTTAAGTAGGGATTTTGCTATTTGAATTAAATCCCGACGCAATTTCTGTGTTTCATCGTCAATGTGCAGGTACATCGGATACAGTAAAGCTTCATTGGTGCGTCGGAGTCTAATTATGGTCACCCAGAAAACTCTCAAAGCAAACCACAAACAATGACAAGAGTCAGTCTTCTTGTACCTTGTCGGCATTGTGCCATTTGAATTAAATCCCGACGCAATTTCTGTGTTTCATCGTCAATGTGACAGTCCCTCGGATATAGTAAAGCTGCATTGCTGCATCGGAATCTAATACTGGTCTCCGAGGAAACGCTTAAAGCAAACCACAAACGATTAGAAGTGTCAGACTTCTTGTACTTAAGTCGGCACTGTGCCATTTGAATTAAATCCCGACCCAATTTCTGTGTTTCATCCTCAATGTGATGGTCCATCGGATACAGTAAAGCTGCATTGGTGCATCTAAATCTAATACTGGTCCCCCAGGAAACGCTCAAAGCAAACGACAAATAATGAGAAGAGTCAGTTTTCTTGTACTTAATTCGGCAATGTGATATTTGAATTAAATCCCGACGCAATTTCTGCGTTTCATCGTAAGTGTGAAGGTCCATCGGATACAGTAAAGCTGCATTGGTGCATCGGAATCAAATACAGGTCTCCCAGGCAACGCTCTAAGCAAACCACATACATTGAGAGGAGTCAGTCATCTTTTGCTTAAGTCGGCATTGTGCTATTTGAATTAAATCCCGACGCTATTTTTGTGTTTCATCGTCAATGTTAAGTTCCATCGGATACAGTAAAGCTGAATTAGGGCATCGGAATCTAATAATGGTCTCCCAGGAAACGCTCCAAGCTAACCACTAACAATGAGATGAGCCAGTCTTCATGTACTTACGTCGGCATTGTGCCATTTGAATTAAATCCCGACGCAATTTCTGTGATTCATTGTCAATGTGAAGGTCCATCGGAAACAGATAAGCTGCATTGAGGCATCGGAATCTAATACTGGTCTCCCACGAATCGCTCAAAGCAAACCACAAACAATGAGAAGAGTCAGTCCCCTTGTGATTAGATCGGCATTGTGCCATTTGAATTAGATCAAGACCCAATCTCTGTGTTTCATCGTCAATGTGAAGGTCCATCGGATACAGTAAATCTGCATTGGTGCATCGGAATCTAATACTGGTCTCCCAGGAAACGCTCAAAGCAAACCACAAACAATGAGAAGAGTCAGTTATCTTGAACATAAGTCGGCATTGTGCGATCTGAATTAAAGCCCGACGCAATTTCGGTATTTTATCGTAAATGTGAGGTACCATCGGATACAGTAAACCTGCATTGGTGCATCGGAATCTAATACTAGCCACCCAGAAAACGCTCAAAGCAGACCCCAAACAATGGGAAGCGTTAGTCTTCTCGTACTTAAGTCGGCATTGTGCCATTTGAATAAAATCACGACGCAATTTCTGTGATTCATCGTCAATGTGAGGGTGCATCGGACTCAGTATACCTACATTGGTGCATCGGAATCTAATACTGGTCTCCCAGAAATCGCTCTAATCAATCCACAAACAGTGAGAAGAGTCCGTCTTCATGTGCTTAAGTCGGCATTGTGTCATTTGAATGAAATCCCGAGCAATTTCTGTGTTTCATCGTCAATGTGGGGGTCCATCGGATACAGTTAAGCTGCATTGGTGTATCGAAATCTAATACAGGTCTCCCAGGAAACACTCATAGAAACCACAAACAATGAGAAGAGTCAGTCTTCTCGTACTTAAGTCGGCAGTGTGCCATTTGAATTAAATCCCGACGCTATTTCAGTGTTTCATCGTCAATGTGAAGGTCCATCGGTTACAGTAAAGCTGCACTGGTGCATCGGAATCTATTACTGGTCTCCCAGGAAACGCTCAAAGCAAACCGCAAACAATGAGAGGAGTCAGACTTCTTGTACTTAAGTCGGTATTATGCCATTTGAATTAAATACAGACGCAATTTCTGTAATTCATCGTCAATGTGAAGGTCCACCGGATACAGTAAAGCTGCATTGGTGCATCGGAATCTAATACTGGTCTCCCAGGAAACGCTCAAAGCTAACCAAAAACAATGAGAAGATTTAGTCTTCTTGTACTTAAGTCGGCATTGTGCCATTTGAATTAAATCCCGACGCAATTTCTGTGTGTCATCGTCAATGTGAAGGTCCATCGGATTGAGTAAAGCTGCATTTGTGCATCGGAATCTAATACTGGTCTCCCAGGAAACGATCAAATCAAACCACAAACAATGAGAAGGGTCAGTCTTCTTGTGCATAAGTAGGGATTTTGCAATTTGAATCAAATCCCGACGCAATTTCTGTGTTTCATCGTCAAGGAACAGGTACATCGGATACAGTAACGCTTCATTGGTGCGTCGGAATCTAATACTGGTCTCCCAGGAATCGCTCAAAGCAATCCACAAACAATGAGAAGAGTCAGTCCACTTGTGCTTAGGTCGGCATTGTGCCATTTGAATTAACTCAAGACGCAATCTCTGTGTTTCATCGTCAATGTGAAGGTCCATCGGAGACCGTAAATCTGCATTGGAGCATCGGAATCTAGTACTGGTCTCCTAGGACACGATCAAAACAACCCACAAACAATGGGAAGTGTCAATCTTTTTGTACCTTATCGGCATTGTGCCATTTGAATTAAATCCCGACGAAATTTCTGTGTTCCATCGTCAATGTGAAGGTACATCGGTTGCAGTAAAGCTGCATTGGTGCAGCGGAATCTAATACTAGTTTTCTAGGAAACGCCCAAAGCAAACCACAAACAATGAGAAGAGTCAGTCATCTTGTACTTAAGTCGGCATTGTGCCATTTGAATTAAATCCCGACACAATCTCTGTGTTTCATCGTTTATGTGAAGGTCCATCGGATACAGTAATGCTGCATTGGTGCCTCGGAATCTAATACTGGTCTCCCAGGAAACGCTCAAAGCAAACCACAGACAAAGAGGAGAGTCAGTCATCTTATTCTTAAGTCGGCAAATGTGCCATTTCAATTTGATACCGACGTGTTTTCGGTGTTTCATCGTGAATGTGAAGGTCCATCGGATACAGTAAAGCTGCATTGGTGCCTCGGTATGAAATACTGGCCTCCCAGGAAACGCTCAGAGCAAACCACAATCAATGAGAAGAGTCCGTCTTCTTATACTTAAGTCGGCATTGTGCCAGTTCAATTTAATCCCGACGCTATTTCTGTGTTTCATCGTCAATGTGAAGGTCCATCGCTTTCAATAAAGCTGCATTGTTGCATTGGAATCTAATACTTGTCTCCCAGGAAACGCTCACAGCCAACCACAAACAATGACAAGAGTCAGTCGTAATTTACTTAAGTCGGCATCGTGATATTTCAATTAAATCCCGACGCAATTTCTGTGAATCATCGCCAATGTGAGGGTCCATCGGATACAGTTAAGCTGCATTGGTGTATCGGAATCTAATACAGGTCTTCCAGGAAACACTCAAAGAAACCACAAACAATGAGATGCGTCAGTCTTCTTGTACTTAATTCGGCATTGTGATATTTGAATTAAATCCCGACGCAATTTCTGTGCTTCATCGTCAGTGTGAGGTCCATCGGACACAGTAAAGCTGCATTGGTGCATCGGAATCAAAAACAGGTCTCCCAGGGAACGCTCAAAGCAAGCCACAAACAATGGGAAGAGTCAGTCGTCTTGAACCTTGTCGGCATTGCGCCATTTGAATTAAATCCCGACGCAATTTCTGTATTTCATCGTCAATGTGAAGGACCATCGGATACAGTAAAGCTGCATTGGTGCATCAAAATTTAATACTGGTCTTCCAGGAAACGCTCAAAGCAAATCACAAACAATGTGAAGAGTCAGCGTGCCTGTACCTTGTCGACAATGTGGCAATTGAATTTAATCCCGACGCAGTTTCTGTGTTTCATCGACATTGTGAAGTCAATCGGATACTGTAAAGCAGCATTGCTGCGCCGGAATCTAATACTGGTCTCCCAGGTAACGCTCAATGCAAACCACAAACAATGAGAAGAGTCTGTCGTCTTGTACTTAATTCGGCATTGTGACATTTGAAATAAATCCCGACGCAATTTCTGTGTTTCATCGGCAGTGTGAAGGTCCATCGGATACAGAAAAGCTGCATTGGTGCATCGGAATCAAATACAGGTCTCCCAGGCAACGCTCAGAGCAAACCACAAGCAATGAGAGGGGTCAGTCCTCTTTTACTTAAGGCGGCATTGTGCCATGTGAATTAAATCCCGACGCAATTTCTGTGTTCATCGTCAGTGTGAAAGACCATCGCATACAGTAAAGCTGCATTGGTGCATCGGAATCTTATACTGGTCTCCCAGGAAACGCTCACAGCAATCCACAAACAATGGGAAGAGTCAGACTTCTTGAACCTTGTCGGCATTGTGCCATTTAAATTAATTCCCGACGCAATTTCTGTGTTTCATCGTCAATGTTAAGGTCCAGCGGATACAGTAAAGCTGCATTGGAGCATCGGAATCTAATACTGGTCTCCCAGGAAACGAACAAAACAAACCACAAACAATGAGAAGAGTCAATCTTCTTGTACCTTGTCGGCATTGTGCCATTTGAATTAAATCCCGACGAAATTTCTGTGTTCCATCGTCAATGTGAAGGTCCATCGGATACAGTAAATCTGCATTGGAGCATCGGAATGTAATACTGGTCTCCCAGGAAACGATCAAAACAAAACACAAACAATGAGAAGAGTCAATCTTCTTGTACCTTGTCGGCATTGTGCCATTTGAATTAAATCCCGACGAAATTTCTGTGTTCCATCGTCAATGTGAAGGTCCATCGGTTGCAGTAAAGCTGCATTGGTGCAGCGGAATCTAATACTAGTTTCCTAGGAAACGCTCAGAGCAAACCACAAACAATGAGAAGAGTCAGTCATACTGTACTTAAGTCGGCATTGTGCCATTTGAATTAAATCTCGACACAATCTCTGTGTTTCATCGTTAATGTGAAGGTCCATCGGATACAGTAATACTGCATTGGTGCATCGGAATCTAATACTGGTCTCCCAGGAAACGCTCAAAGCAAACCACAGACAATGAGAAGAGGCAGTCTTCTAGTGATTAAGTCGGCATTGTGCCATTTGAATTAAATACCGACGCAATTTCTGTGTTTCTTCGTCAATGCGAAGGTCCATCCGATACAGTAATGCTGCATTGGTGCATCGGAATGAAATACTGCTGTCCCAGGAAACGCTCAAAGCAAACCACAAACAATGAGAAGAGTCAGGCTTCTTATACTTAAGTCGGTATTGTGCCATTTGAATTATATCCCAACGCAATATCTGTGTTTCATCGTCAATGTGAAGGTCCATCGGATACAATAAAGCTGCATTGGTGTACTGGAATCTAATACTGGTCTTCCAGGAAACGCTCAAAGCAAACCACAAACAATGAGAAGAGTCAGTCATCTTGAACTGAAGTCGGCATTGTGCCATTTGAATTAAATCCCGACGCAATTTTTGTGATACATCGTCAATGTGAAGGTCCATCGGACACAGTAACGCTGAGTTGGTGCATCGGAATCTTGTACTGGTCTCCCAGGAAGCGCTTAATGCCAACCACAAACAATGAGAAGAGTCAGTCTTCTAGTACTTAAGTCGGCATTGAGACACTTTAATTAAATCCCGACGAAAATTCTATGCTTCTTCGACAATGTGAAGGTCTATCGGATAAAGTAAAGCTGCATTGGAGAATCGGAATCTAATACTCGTCTCCCAGGAAACGCTCAAAGCAAACCACAAACAATGCGAAGAGTTAGTCTTCTTGTCCTTAAGACGACATAGTGAAATTTTTATTAAATCCCGAAGCAAATTCTGTCTTTCATCGTGAATGTGAACGTCCGTCAGATACACTAAGGCTGTGCTGGTTCATCGGTATCTAATACTGGTCTCCCAGGAAACGCTCAGAGCAAACCACAAACAATGAGAAGAGGCAGTCTTCTTGTACTTAAGTCGGCATTGTGCCATTTGAATTAAAGCCCAACGCAATTTCGGTGTTTCATCGACAATGTGAAGTTCCTACGGATACAGTAAAGCTGAATTGGTGCATCGGAATCTAATACTGGTCTCCCAGGAAACGCTCAAAGCAAACCACAAACAATGGGAAGAGTCAGTCTTCTACTACTTATGTCGGCATTGTGCCATTTGAATTAAATCCCGACGCAATTTCTGTGTTTCATCGTCAATGTGAGGGTCCATCGGATACAGTTAAGCTGCATTGGTGTATCGGAATCTAATACAGGACTCCCAGGAAACACTCAAAGAAACCACAAACAATGAGAAGAGTCAGTCTTCTTGTACTTAATTCGGCATTGTGATATTTGAATTAAATCCCGACGCAATTTCTGTGTTTCATCGTCGGTGTGAAGGTCCATCGGATACAGTAAAGCTGCATTGGTGCATCGGAATCAAATACAGGTCTCCCAGACAACGCTCAAAGCAAACAACAAGCTATGAGAGGGGTCAGTCCTCTTTTACTTAAGTCGGCATTGTGCCATTTGAATTAAATCCCGACGCAATTTCTGTGTTTCATCCTCAATGTGAAGGTCCATCGGATACAGTAAAGCTGCATTGGTGCAACGTAATCTAATACTGGTCTCCCAGGAAACGCTCAAACAAACCACAAACAATGGGAAGAGTCAGTCTTCTTGAACCTTGTCGGCATTGTGCCATTTGAATTAAATCCCGACGCAATTTCTTTATTTCATCGTCAATGTGAAGGACCATCAGATACAGTAAAGCTTCATTGGTGCATCAAAATTTAATACTGGTCTCCCAGGAAACGCTCAAAGCAAACCACAAACAATGTGAAGAGTCAGCCTGCCTGTACCTAGTCGGCAATGTGCCATTTGAACTAAATCCCGACGCAGTTTTGTGTTTCATCAACAATGTGAAGGTCCATCGGATACAGTAAAGCAGCATTGGTGCGTCGGAATCTAATACTGGTCTCCCAGGTAACGCTCAAAGCAAACCACAAACAATGAGAAGAGTCTGTCGTCTTGTACCTAAGTCAGCATTGTGCCATTTGAATTAAATGCCGACGCAATTTCCGTGTTTCATCGTCAAAGCTAAGGTACATTGAATACGGTAAAGCTGCATTGGTGCATCGGAGTCTAATACTGGTCTCCCAGGAAACGCTCAAACAAAACACAAACAATGGGAAGCGAGAGTGTTCTCGTACTTAAGTCGGCATTGTGCCATTTGAATAAAATCCCGAGAATTTTCTGTGTTTCATCGTCAATGAGAAGGTGCATCGGACGCAATAAAGCTGCATTGGTGCATCGGAATCTAATACTGATCTCCCAGGAAACGCTCAAACCAAACCACAAACAATGAGAAGAGTCAGTCTTCTAGTACTTAAGTCGGCATTGAGACACTTTAATTAAATCCCGACGCAAATTCTGTGGTTCTTCGACAATGTGAAGGTCTATCGGATAATATAAAGCTGCATTGGAGAATCGGAATCTAATACTCGTCTCCCAGGAAACGCTCAAAGCAAACCACAAAAAATTAGAAGAGTCGGTCTTATTTTACTTAAGGCTGCATCGTGCCATTACAATTAAATCCCGACGCAATCTCTATTTTTCATCGTCAATGTGATGGTCCATTGGATACAGTAAAGCTGCATTGGTGCATCTGAATCTTATACTGGTCTCCCAGGAAACGCTCAAAGCAAACCACTAACAATAAGAACAGTCAGTCTTCTTGAAACTTGTCGGCATTGTGCCATTTGAAATAAATCCCGACGCAATTTCTGTGTGTCATCGTCAACGTGAAGGGCCAACGGATACAGTAAAGGTGCATTGGTGCATCGGAATCTAAAACTGGTCTTCCAGGAAACGCTCAAAGCAAACCAAAAACAATGGGAAGAGTCAGTCTTCTTGAACCTTGTCGGAATTGTGCGATTTGAATTAAATCCCGACGCAATTCTTGTGTTTCATCTTCAATGTGAAGGTCCATCGGATACAGTATAGCTGCATTGGTGCATCGGAATCTAATACTGGTCTCCTAGGAAACGCTCAAAGCCAACCACAAACAATGAGAAGAGTCAGTCTTCTTGTACCTTGTCGGCATTGTGCCACTTTAATTAAAACCCTACGCAAATTCTGTGTTAATCGTCAATGTGAAGCTCCATCGGATACATTAAAGCTGCACTGGTGCATGGGAATCTAGTACTTGTCTCCCAGAAAACGCTCACAGCAAACCATAAACAATGAGAAGAGTCAGTCGTAATTTACTTAAGTCGGCATCGTGCCAGTTCAATTGAATCCCGACGCTATTTCTGTGTTTCATCGTCAATGTGAAGGCCCATCGGATACAATAAACCTGCATTGTAGCATCGGAATCTAATACTGGTCTCCCAGGAAACGCTCAAAGCAAACCACAAACAATGCGAAGAGTTAGTCTTCTTGTACTTAAGGCGACATAGTGATATTTTTATTAAATCCCGAAGCAAATTCTGTCTTTCATCGTGAATGTGAACGTCCGTCATATACACTAAGGCTTTGTTGGTTCATCGGTATCTAATACTGGTCTCCCAGGAAACGCTCAGAGCAAACCACAAACAATGAGAAGAGGCAGTCTTTTTGTACTTAAGTCGGCATTGTGCCATTTGAATTAAAGCCCGACGCAATTTCGGTGTTTCATCGTCAATGTGAAGTTCCTACGGATACAGTAAAGCTGAATTGGTGCACCGGAATCTAATACTGGTCTCCCAGGAAACGCTCAAAGCAAACCACAAACAATGGGAAGAGTCAGTCTTCTTGTACTTATGTCGGCATTGTGCCATTTGAATTAAATCCCGACGCAATTTCTGTGTTTCATCGTCAATGTGAGGGTCCATCGGAAACAGTTAAGCTGCATTGGTGTATCGGAATCTAATACAGGTCTCCCAGGAAACACTCAAATAAACCACAAACAATGGGAAGCGTGAGTCTTCTCGTACGTAAGTCGGCATTGTGCCATTTGAATAAAATCCCGAGAATTTTCTGTGTTTCATCGTCAATGAGAAGGTGCATCGGACGCAATAAAGCTGCATTGGTGCATCGGAATCTAATACTGATCTCCCAGGAAACGCTCAAACCAAACCACAAACAATGATAAGAGTCAGTCTTCTTGTACTTATGTCGGCATTCAGCCATTTGAATGAAATCAAGAGCAATTTCTGTGTTTCATCGTCAATGTGAGGGTCCATCGGATACAGTTAAGCTGCATTGGTGTATCGGAATCTAATACAAGTCTCCCAGGAAACACTCAGAGAAACCACAAACAATGAGAAGAGTCAGTCTTCTTGTACTTAATTCGGCATTGTGATATTTGAATTAAATCCCGATGCAATTTCTGTGTTGCATCGTCAGTATGAAGTTCCTTCGGATACAGTAAAGCTGCATTGGTGCATCGGAATCAAATACAACTCTCCCAGGCAACGCTCAGAGCAAACCACAAGCAATGAGATGAGTCAGTCCTCTTTTACTGAAGTCGACAATGTGCAATGTGAATTAAATCCCGACGCAATTTCAGTGTTTCATCCTCAATGTGAAGGTCCATCGGATACAGTAAAGCTGCATTGTTGCATCTGAATCTAATACCGGTCAACCAGGAAACGCTCAATGCTAACTACAAATAATGAGAAGAGTCAGACTTCTTGTACTTAATTCGGCATTGTGATATTTGAATTAGATCCCGACGTAATTTCTGTGTTCATCGTCAGTGTGAAAGTGCATCGGATACAGTAAAGCTGCATTGTTGCATCGGAATCAATTACAGGTCTCCCAGGCAACGCTCAAAGCAAACCACAAGCAATGAGAGGAGTCAGTCCACTTTTACTTAAGTCGGCATTGTGCCATTTGAATTAAATCCCGACGCAATTTCTGTGTTTCATCGTCATCATAAAGGTCCATCAGATATAGTAAAGCTGCATTGGTGTATCGTAATCTAACACTGGTCTCCCAGGAATCGTTTAAATCATGCCACAAACAAAGACAAGAGTCAGTCTTCTTGTACCTTGTCGGCATTGTGCCATTTCAATTAAATCCCGACGCAATTTCTGTATTTCATAGTCAATGTGAAGGACCATCGGATACAGTAAAGCTGCATTGGTGCATCGGAATATAATACTGGTCTCCCAGGAAACGCTCAAAGCAAACCACAAACAATGAGAAGAGTCAGTCATCTTGTACATAAGTCGGCTTTGTGCCACTTGAATTAAATCCCGACGCAATTTCTGTGTTTCACCGTCAATGGGAAGGTCCATCAGATACAGTGAAGCTGCATTTGTGCATTGGAATCTATTACTGGTCTCCCAGGAAACGCTCGACGCAAACCACAAATAATGAGAAGAGTCAGTCATCTTATACTTAAGTCGGCATTGTGCCATTTGAATAAGATACCGACGCATTTTCGGTGTTTCATCGTGAATGTGAAGGTCCATCGGATACAGTAAAGCTGCATTGGTGCATCGGAATCAAAAACTGGTCTTGCAGGAAACGCTCAGAGCAAACCACAAACAATGAGAAGAATCAGTCGTCTTGTCTTATGTCGGCATTGTGCCATTTGAATTAAATCCCGACGCAATTTCTGTGATTCATCGTCAATGTGAAGATCCATCGGATACAGTAAAGCTGCATTGGTGCATCGGAATCTAATACTGGTCTCTCAGGAAACGCACAATGCAAACCACAAACAATGAGAGGAGTCAGTCTTCTTGTAGCTTGTCGGCATTGTGCCATTTGAATTAAATCCCGATACAACTTCTGTGTTTCATCGTCAATGTGAAGGTCCATCGGATACAGTAAAGCTGCATTAGTGCATCGGGATCTAATACTGTTATCCCAGGAAACGCTCAAAGCAAACCAAAAACTATGGGAAGCGTCAGTCCTCTCGTACTTAAGTCGGCATTGTGCCGATTGAATAAAATCCTGACGCAATTTCTGTGTTTCATCGTCACTGTGAAGGTGCGTCGGACACAGTAAGGCTGCATTGTTGCATCGGAACCTAATACTGGTCTCCCAGGAAAGGCTCAAAGCAAACCACAAACAATGAGAAGAGTCAGTCTTCTTGTACTTATGTCGGCATTGTGCCACTTGAACGAAATCCCGAGAGATTTCTGTGTTTCATCGTCAATGTGAGGGTCCATCGGATACAGTTAAGCTGCATTGGTATATCGGAATCTAATACAGGTCTCCCAGGAAACATTCAATGAATCCAGAAACAATGAGAAGAGTCAGTCTTCTGGTACTTAATTCAGCATTGTGATATTTGAATTAAATCCCGACGCAATTTCTGTGTTTCATCGCCAGTGTGAAGGTTCATCGTATACAGTAAAGCTGCATTGGTGCAACGGAATCAAATACAGGTCCCCCAGGCAACGCTCAAAGCAAACCACAAGCAATGAGAGGAGTCAGCCCTCTCTTACTTAAGTCGGCATTGTGATAATTGAATTAAATCCCGACACAGTTTCTGTGTTTCATCCTCAATGTGAAGGTCCATCGGATATAGTAAAGCTGCGTTGGTGCATCTGAATCTAATCCTGGTCTCCCAGGAGACGCTCAAAGCAAACTACAAATAATGAGAAGAGTCAGTCTTCTTGTACTTAATTCGGCATTGTGATATTTGAATTAAATCCCGACGCTAATTCTGTGTTTCATTCGTCAGTGTGAAGGTCCATCGGATACAGTATAGCAGCATTGGTGCATAGGAATCAAATACAGGTCTCCCAGGCAACGCTCAAAGCATACCACTAGCAATGAGAGCAGTCAGTCCCCTTTTACTTAAGTCTGCATTGTGCGATTTGAATTAAATCCCGACGCAATTTCTGTGTTTCATCGTCAATGTGAAGGTCCATCGGAAACAGTAAAGCTGCATTGACGCAACGGAATCTAATACTGATCTCCCAGGAAACGCTCAAAGCAAACCACAAGCAATGAGAGGAGTCAGTCGGCATTGTGATATTTGAATTAAATCCCGACACAATTACTGTGTTTCATCCTCAATGTGAAGGTTCATCGGATATAGTAAAGCTGCGTTGGTGCATCTGAATCTAATCCTGGTCTCCCAGGAAACGCCCAAAACAAACTACAAATAATGAGAAGAGTCAGTCTTCTTGTACTTAATTCGGCATTGTGATATTTGAATTAAATCCCGACGTTAATTCTGTGTTTCATTCGTCAGTGTGAAGGTCCATCGGATACAGTATAGCAGCATTGGTGCATAGGAATCAAATACAGGTCTCCCAGGCAACGCTCAAAGCATACCAGTAGCAATGAGAGGAGTCAGTCCCCTTTTACTTAAGTCTGCATTTTGCGATTTGAAATAAATCCCGACGCAATTTCTGTGTTTCATCGTAAATGTGAAGGTCCATCGGATACAGTAAAGCTGCATTGGTTCATCGGAATCAAATACAGGTCTCCGCGGAAACGCTCAAAGCAAACCACAAACAATGAGGAGAGTCAAAATTCTCGTACTTAAGTCGGCATTACGCGATTTGAACTACATCCCGACGCAATTTCTGTGTCTCATCGTCAATGTGAAGGTCCATCGGATACAGTAAAGCTGCATTGTTGCATCGGAATCTAATACTGGTCTCCCAGGAAACACTCAACGCAAACCACAAACAATGAGAAGAGTCAGCCGTCTTGTACTTAAGTCGGCATTGTGCCATTTTAATTAAATCCGGACGCAATTTCTGTGTCTCATCGTCAATGTGAAGATCCATCGGATACAGTAAAGCTGCATTGGAACTTCGGAAACAAATACTTCTCTCCCAGGAAACGCCCAAAGCCAACCACAATCAATGAGAAGGGTTTTCTTGTACTTAAGTCGGCATTGTGCCATTTGAATTAAATAACGACGCAATTTCTGTGTTTCATCGTCAATCTGAAAGTCCATCAATTACAGTAAGGCTGCATTACTGCATCGGAAACTAACACTGGTCTCCCAGGAAACGCTCAAAGGAAACCAAAAACAATGAGAAGAGTCAGTCTTATTTTACTTAAGGCGGCATCGTGCCAATTGAATTAAATCCCGACGCAATTTCTGTGTTTCATCGTCAATGTGAAAGTCCATCGTGTTGGTTAAAGCTGCATTGGTGCATCGGAATCTAATACTGGTGTCCCAGGAAAAGCTCAAAGCAAATCACAAACAAAGAGCAGAGTCCGTCTTCTTGCACATAAGTCGGCATTGTGCCATTTGAACTAAATCCTGACGCAAACTCTGTGTCTCATCGTCAATGTGAGGGTCCATCGGATACAGTTAAGCTGCATTGGTGCATCGTAATCTAATACTGGACCCCCAGGAATCGCTCAAAGCAAACCACAATCAATGAGAAGAGACAGTATTCTTGTACCTTCTCGGCATTGTGCCATTTGAATTAAATCCCGACGCAATTTCTGTGCTTCATCGTCAATGTGAAGGTCCATCGGATACGGTAAAGCTGCATTGGTGTATCGGAATGTAATACTCGTCTCCCAGGAAACGCTCCGAGGAAACAACAAACAATGAGAAGAGTCAGTCTTATTTTACATAAGGCTGCATCGTGCCATTTGAATTAATTCTCGAGGCAGTTTCTGTGTTTCATCGTCAATGTGAAGGTCCATCGTATTTATTAAAGCTGCATTGGTGCATCGAAATCTAATACTAGTATCCCAGGAAACGCTCAAAGCAAACCATAGAAAATAAGACGAGTCAGTCTTCTTGTACTGAAGTCGGCATTGTGCCATTTGAACTAAATTCCGACGGAATTTCTGTGATTCAACGTCAATGTGTAGGTCCATCGGATACAGTAAAGCTGCATTAGTGCTCGGAATCTAATACTGGTGTACCAGGAAACGCTCAAAGCAAACCACAAACAATGAGAAGAGTCTGTCGTCTTGTGCATAAGTCGGCATTGCGTCATATGAATGAAATCCTGACGCAATGTCTGTGTCTCATCGTCAATGTGAAGGTCCATCGAATACAGTAAAGCTACATTGGTGCATCGTAATCCAATACTGGACTCCCAGGAATCGCTCAAAGCAAACCACAATCAATGAGAAGACTCAGTATTCCTGTACCTTGTCGGCATTCTGCCATTTGAATTAAATCCCGACGCAATTTCTGTGTTTCATCGTCAATGTGGAGGTCCATCGGATACAGTAAAGCAGCATTGGTGCGTCGGAATCTAATACTGGTCTCCCAGGTAACGCTCAAAGCAAACCACAAACAATGTGAAGAGTCAGCCTGCCTGTACCTTGTCGGCAATGTGCCATTTGAACTAAATCCCGTCGCAGTTTCTGTGTTTCATCGACAATGTGAAGGCCCATCGGATACAGTAAAGCAGCATTGGTGCGCCGGAATCTAATACTGGTCACCCAGGTAACGCTCAAAGCAAACCACAAACAATGAGAAGAGTCTGTCGTCTTGTACTTAAGTCGGCATTGTGCCATTTGAATTAAATCCCGACGCAATTTCCGTGTTTCATCGTCAAAGCTAAGGTACATTGGATACGGTAAAGCTGCATTGGTGCATCGGAGTGTAATACTGGTCTCCCAGGAAACGCTCAAACAAAACACAAACAATGGGATGCGTGAGTCTTCTCGTACTTAAGTCAACATTGTGCCATTTGAATAAAATCCCGAGAATTTTCTGTGTTTCATCGTCAATATGAAGGTGCATCGGACGCAATAAAGCTGCACTGGCGCATCGGAATCTAATACTGGTCTCCCAGGAAACGCTCAAAGCAAACCACAAACAATGAGAAGAGTCTGTCTTCTTGTACTTAAGTCGGCTTTGTGCCACTTAAATTAAATCCCGACGCAAATTCTGTGTTTCATCGTCAATGTGAAGGTCCATCAGATACAGTAAAGCTGCATTTGTGCATTGGAATCTATTACTGGTCTCCCAGGTAACGCTCGAAGCAAACCACAAATAATGAGAAGAGTCAGTCATCTTATACTTAAGTCGGCATTGTGCCATTTGAATTAGATACCGACGCATTTTCGGTGTTTCATCGTGAATGTGAAGGTCCATCGGATACAGTAAAGCTGCATTGGTGCATCGGAATCTCATACTGGACTCCCAGGAAACGTTCAAATCAAACCACAAATAATGAGAAGAATCAGTCTTCCTGGACTTAAGTCCGCGTTGTGCCACCTGAGTTAAATCCCGACGCAATTTCTGTGTTTCATCTTCAATATGAAGGTGCATCTGACACAGTAAAGCTGCATTGGTGCGTCGGAATTTAATACTGATCTCCCAGGAAACGCATAAAGAAAACCACAAACAATGAGAAGAGTCAGTCTTCTTGTACTTAAGTCTTCATTGTGCCATTTTAATTAAATCCCGACGCAATCCCTGTGTTTCGTCAGCAATGTGATGGTCAACCGGATACAATAAAGCTGCATTGGTGCATCGGATTCTAATACTGGGGTCCCAGGAAACGCTCAAACCAAACCACAAACAATGAGAAGAGTCAGTCATCTTGTACGTAAGTCGGTATTGTGCCATTTGAATTAAATCCCGACGCAATTTCTGTTTTCCGTCGTCACTGTGAAGGTCCATCGGATACAGTAAAGCTGCATTGGTGTATCGGAATGTAATACTCGTCTCCCAGGAAACGCTCCGAGGAAACCACAAACAATGAGAAGAGTCAGTCTTCTAGTACTTAAGTCGGCATCGTGCCACTTTAAGTTAATCCCGACGCAATTTCTGTGTTTCTTCGTCAATGTGAATGTCCATCGGATACAGTAAAGCTGCATTTGTGCATCGGAATCTAATACTGGTTTCCCAGGAAACGCTGAAAGAAAACCACAAACAATGAGAAGAGTCAGTCTTATTTTACTTAAGGCTGCATTGTGCCATTTGAATTAATTCCCGAGGCAGTTTCTGTGTTTAATCGTCAATGTGAAGGTCCATCGTATTTAATAAGCTGCATTGGTGCATCGAAATCTAATACTAGTATCCCAGGAAACGCTCAAAGCAAACCACAGAAAATTAGACGTGTCAGTCTTCTTGTACTGAAGTCGGCAATGTGCCATTTGAATTAAATTCCGACGGAATTTCCGTGTTTCAACGTCAATGTGTTGGTCCATCGGATACAGTAAAGCTGCATTAGTGCTCGGAATCTAATACTGGTGTACCAGGAAACGCTCAAAGCAAACCACAAACAATGACACGAGTCAGTCATCTTGTACTTACGTCGGTATTGTGCCATTTGAATTAAATCCCGACGCAATTTCTGTCTTTCGTCGTCAATGTGAAGGTCCATCGGATACAATAAAGCTGCATTGGTGTATCGGAATCTAATCCTGGTCTCCCAGGAAACGCTCAAAGGGAACGACAAACAGTGAGAAGAGTCAGTCTTCTTGTTCTTCAGTCGGCATTGTGCCATTTAAATTAAATCCCGACGCAATTTCTGTGTTTGATCGTCAATGAGAAGGTCCAACTAATACAGTAAAGCTGCATTGCTGCATCGCAATCAAATACTGGTCTCCCAGGAAACGCTCAATGCCAACCACAAACAACGAGAAGAGTCAGTCTTCTTGTACTTAACTCGGCATTGTGCCATTTGAATTAAATCCCACGCAATTTCTGCGTTTCATCGTCAATCTAAAGGTCCATCGGATACAGTAAAACTGCATTTTTGTATCGGAAAATAATACTGGTCTCCCAGGAAACCCTCAAATCAAACCACAAACAATGAGAAGAGTCAGTCTTCTTGTACCTTCTAGGCATTTTGCCACTTTAATTTCATCTCGACGCAATTTCTGTGTTTCTTCGTCAATGTGAAGCTCCATCGGATACGGTAAAGCTGCAGTTGTGCATCGGAATCTAATACTGGTCTCCCAGGAAACGCTCAAATCAAAAAACAAACAATGAGACGAGTCAGTCGTCTTGTACTTAAGTCGGTATTGTGCCATTTGAATTAAATCCCGTAGCAATTTCTGTTTTTCGTCGTTAATGTGAAGGTCCATCGGATACAATAATGCTGCATTGGTGTATCGCAACCTAATACTGGTCTCCCAGGAAACGCTCAAAGGAAAAACAAACAATGAGAAGAGTCAGTCTTCTTGTACCTAAGTCGGCATTGTGCCATTTGAATTAAATACCGACGCAATTTCTGTGTTTGATCGTCAATGTGAAGGTCCAACGCTCAAAGCCAACCACAAACAACGGGAAGAGTCAGTCATCTTGTACTGAAGTCGACAATGTGCCATTTGAATTAAGTCCCGACGCAATTTCTGTGTCTCATCGTCAATCTGATGGTCAATCGGATACAGTAAAGCTGCATTGGTGCATCGGAATCTAATACTGGTGTCCCAGGAAACGCTCAAAGCAAACCACAAACAATGAGAAGTGTCATTCTTCATGTACTTATGTCGGCATTGTGTCATGTGAATTAAATCCCGACGCAAGATCTGTGTTACATCGTCAATGTGATTGTCCATTGGATACAGTAAAGCGGCATTGGTGCATCGGAATCTAATACTGGTCACCCACGAAACGCTTAAGGCAAACCACAAACTATGATATGAGTCAGTTTTCTTGTACTTCAGTCGGCACTGTGCCATTAGAAATTAAACCCGAAGCAATCATCGTCAATGTGAAGGTCCATCGGATGCACTATGGCTGCATTGGTGCATCGGAATCTAATACCGGTATCCCAGGAAACGCTCAAAGCTAACCACAAACAATGAAAAGAGTAAGTCTCTATGTACTTAAGTCGGAATTGTGCCATTTGAATTAAATCCCGACGCAATTTCTTTGTATCATCGTCAATGTGAAGGTCCATCAGATACAGTAAGGCTGCATTGGTGCTTCGGAGTCTAATACTGGTCACCCAAGAAACGCTTTAGGAAAACCACAAACAATGAGAAGAGTCTGCCTTCTTGTACTTAAGTCGGCATTGTGCCATTCGAATTTAATCCCGACGCAATCATCGTCAATGTGAAGGTCCATTGGATACACTAAAGCTGCATTGGTGCATCGGAATCTAATCCTGGTCTCCCAGGAAACGCTCAAAGCAATCCACAAACAATGAAAAGAGTCAGTCTTCTTGTACTTAAGTCGACATTGTGCCATTTGAATTAAATCCCGACGCAATTTCTGTGTTTCATCGTCAATGTGAAGGTCCATCGGATACTGTAAAGCTGCATTGGTGCATCAGAATCTAATACTTGTCTCCCAGGAAACGCTCAAAAAAAACCACAAACAATGAGAAGAGTCAGTCGTCTCGTACTTAAGTCGGCATTGTGCCATTTGAATTAAATTCCGCCGCAATTTCTGTGTTTCATCGTCAATGTGAAGTTCCATCGGAAACAGTAAAGCTGCATCAGAATCTACTACTGGTCTCCCGGGAAACGCTCAAAGCCAACCACATACAACGAGAAGAGTCAGTCTTCTTGTTCTTAACTCGGCATTGTGCCATTTGAATTAAATCCCACGCAATTTCTGTGTTACATCGTCAATGTGAGGGCCCATCGGATACAGTAATGCTGCAATGGTGCATCGGAATCTAATACTGGTCTCCCAGGAATCGCTTAAGGCAAATCACAAACAATGAGAAGAGTCAGCCTTATAGTACTCAGGCCGGCACTGTGCATTTAGAATTAAATCCCGACGCAATCATCGTCAATGTGAAGGTCTATCGGATACAGTAAAGCTGCATTGGTGGATGGGAATCTCATACTGGTCTCCCAGGAAACGCTCAAAGTAAACAACAAACAATGGGAAGAGTCAGTCTTCTTGAACCTTGTCGGCATTGTGCCATTTGAATTAAATCCCGACGCAATTACTGTGTTACATCGTCAATGTGAGGGTCCATCGGATAAAGTAATTTGCATTGGTGCATCGTTATCTAATACTGGTCTCATAGGAAACGCTCAAAGCATACGACAAACAATAGGAAGATTCAGTCTTATTTTACCAAAGTCGGCATCGTGCCATTTGAATTAAATCCCGACGCAATTTCTGTGTTTCATCGTCAATGTGAAGGTCCATCGGATACAGTAAGGCTTCATTGGTGCATCGGAATCTAATACTGGTCTCCCAGGAAACGCTCACAGCTAACCACAATCAATTAAAAGAGTCAGTCTTCTTGTACTTAAGTCGGCGTGGCCCCATTTGAATGAAATCCCGACGCAATTTCTGTGTCTCATCGTAATTGTGAGGGTCCATCAGATAAAGTAAAATTGCATTGATGCATCGTAATCTATTACAGGTCTCAAAGGAAACGCACAAAGCAAACCACAAACACTGAGAAGAGTCAGTCTTCTTGAACCTTGTCGGCATTGTGCCTTTTGAATTAAATCCCAACGCAATCTCTGTGTCTCATCGTAATTGTGAGGGTCCATCAGATAAAGTAAAATTGCATTGGTGCATCGTAATCTAATACAGGTCTCCCTGGAAACGCACAAAGCAAACCACAAACACTGAGAAGAGTCAGTCTTCTTGAACCTTGTCGGCATTTTGCGTTTTGAATTAAATCCCGACGCATTTTCTGTGTTTCATAGTAAATGTGAAGGTCCATCAGATACAGTAAAGCTGCATTGGTGCATCGCAATCTAATACTGGTCACCCAGGAAACGCTCAAATCAAACCTCGGACAATGAGAAGAGTCAGTCTTCTTGTAATTAAATCGGAATTGTGCCACTTGAATTTAATCGCTACACTATTTCTGTGTTTCATCGTCAACATGAAGGTGCATCTGATCAGTAAAGCTGCGTTGGTTCGTCTGAATCTAATACTGGTTTCCCAGGGAACGTTCAAAGAAACCACAAACAATGAGAAGAGTCAGTCTTCTTGTACTTATGTGGGCATTGTGCAACTTGAATTAAATCCCGACCTAATATCTGTGTTTCCTCGTCAATGTGGAGGTTCATCTGACACAGTAAAGCTGCATTGGTGCGCCGGAATCTAATACTGGTCGACCAGGATACGCTCAAGGCAAACCACAAACAATGTGAAGAGTCAGTCTTCTTGTACTGAAGTCGGCATTGTGCCATTAGAAATCAAGCCCGACGCACTATCCGTGCTTCATCGTCAATGTGAAGGTCCATTGGATACAGTAAAGCTACATTGGTGCATCGTAATCTAATACTGGCCTCCCAGGAAATGGTCAAAGCAAACCACAAGCAACGAAAAGAATCAGTCTTCATTACTGAAGTCGGCATTGTGCAACTTGAATTAAATCCCGACGCTATATCTGTGATTCTTCGTCAACTGGAAGGTTCATCGGATACAGTTAAGCTGCATATGTGCATCGGAATCTAATGCTGGTCTCCCAGGAAACGCTCAAAGCAAACCACAAACAATGAGAAGAGTCAGTCTACTTGCAAATTGTCGGCATTGTGCCATTTGAATGATATCCCGAAGCAATTTCTGTGTTTCATCGTCAATGAGAATGTCCTTCGGATACAGTAAAGCTACATTGAAGCTTCGGTATCCAATACTGGTCTCCATGAAAACGCTCAAAGAAAACCACAAACAATGAGAAGAGTCAGTCTTCTTGTACTCAAGTCGGCGTTGTGCCATTTGAATTAAATCCCGACGCAATATCTGTGATTCATCGTCAATGTGAAAGTCCAAGGGATACAGTAAACCTGCACTGGTGCGTCGGAGTCTAATAATGGTCTATCAGGAAACGCTCAAAGCAAACCACAAACAACGAGAAGAGTCAGTCTTCTTGTACTTAAGTCGGCATTGTGCCATTTGACTTAAATCCCGACGCAATTTCTGTGTTTCATCGTCAATGTGAAGGACCGTCTGGTACAGTAAAGCTGCATTGGTGTATCGGAATCTAATACTGGTCCTCCAGGAAACGCTCAAAGCAAACCACAAACAATGAGAAGAGTCAGTCTTCTTGTACTTAAGTCAGCATCGTGCAATTTGATGTGAATCCCGACGCAATTTCTGCGTTTCAACGTCAAAGTGAAGGTCTGTCGGATACAGTAAAGCTGCATTGGTGCATCGGAAGCAAATACTGGTCTCCCAGGAAACGCTCAAAGCCAACCACATACAATGAGAAGAGTCAGTCTCCTTGTACTTAAGTCGGCATTGTGGCATTTGAATTAAATCCCGACGCAATATCTGAGTTTCATCGTCAATCTAAAGGACCATCGGATACAGTGAAGCTGCATTGGTACATCGGAATCTAATACTGGTCTCCCAGGAAACGCTCTTAGCAAACCACAAACAATAAGAAGCGGATGTCCTCTTTTAGTTAAGTCGGCATCGTGCCATTAGAAATAAATCCCGACGCTATTCCTGTGTTTCATAGTCAATGAGAAGGTCCATCAGATGCAGTAAAGCTGCATTGGTGCATCGGAAACTAATACTGATCTCCCAGGAAACGCTCAAAGCAAACCACAAACAACGAGAAGAGTCAGGCTTCCTGTACTTCAGTCGGCATTGTGCCATTTGAATTAAATCCCAACGCAATCTCTGTGTTTCTTCGTCAATGTGAAGGTCCATCCGATATAGTAAAGCTGCATTGGTGCATTGGAATATAATACTGGACCCCAGGAAACGCTGAATGCAAACTACAAACAGAGAGAAGAGTACGTCTTCTTGTACATAGTCGGAATTGTGCCATTTGAATTGCATCCCGCCGCAACTTCTGTGTTTCATCGTCAAAGTGGACGTCCATCGGATATAGTAAAGCTGCATTTGTGCATTGGAATATAATACCGGTCTCCCAGGAAACGCTCAAATCAAACCACAAACAATGAGAAGTGTCATTCCTGATGTACGTTGTCAGCATTGTGCCATTTGAATTAAATCCCGAAGCAATATTTGTGTTTCATCGTCAATGTGAAGGTCCATCGGATGCAGTTAAGCTGCATTGGTGCATCGGAATCTAATAATGGTCTCCCAGGAAACGGTCAAAGCAAACAACAAACAATGAGAAGAGTCAGTCTTCTTGTACTCTGGTCGGCATTGTGCCATTTGAATTAAATCACGACGCAATTTCTGTGTTTCATCGTCAATGTGATGGTCCATCGCATACAGTAAAGCTGCATTTGTGCATCGGACTCAAATACTGGTCTCCCAGGAAACGCTCAAAGCAAACCACAAACAATGAGAAGAGTCAGTCTACTTGTACCTTGTCGGCATTGTACCATTTGAATTAAATCCCGACGCAATTTCTGTCTTTCATCGTCAATGAGAAGGTCTATCGGATACAGTAAAGCTGCATTGGTGCATCGGAATCCAATACTGGTCTGCCGGGAGACGCTCAAAGAAACCCACAAACAATGAGAAGAGTCAGTCTTCTTGAACTTAAGTCGGCATTGTGCCGTTTGAATTAATCCCGACGCAATTTCTGTGTTTCATCGTCAATGTGAATGTCCATTGGACTACAGTAAAGCTGCATTGGTGCATTGGAATCTAATACTGGTTTCCCAGGAAACGCTCAAAGCAAACCACAAACAATGAGAAGAGTCAGGCTTCTTGTACTTAGGTCAGCATTGTGCCATGTGAATTCAATCCCGACGCAAAATCTGTGTTACATCGTCAATGTGAGGGTCCATCGGATACAGTAAAGCTGCATTGGTGCATCTGAATCTAATAGTGGTCTCCCAGGAAACGCTTCAGCAAACCACAAACAATGAGAAGTGGCAGCCTTCATGTACTTAAGTCGGCATTTTGCCATTAGCATTAAATCCCGATACAATCATCGTCAATGAGAACGACCATCGTATACAGTAAAGCTGCATTGGTGCATCGGTATGTAATACTGGTCCCCCAGGATGCGCTCAAAGCAAACCACAACAATGGGAAGAGTCAGTCTTCTTGAACCTTGTCGGCATTGTGCCATTTGAATTAAGGGGATACGGAATCGGATTTTGGGTTAAAAAATCGAATTTTTTTTTATTGGCGTATTATATTCTGCCATGTTTCCTCTTTAAAATGACGTATCATACATAGCTCTACTACAATTATAACTATTTTATTTTTATATATTTGTGAGATCGGGTATTGCGCTTTAGTTGTACACGTCTCTCGTGGCTGACCATGAACTTTTTGGCAGTACCTTTAAAGTGACATGAATTCAAATATCCCGGTTTCCAGCGACTATTTATGCACTAGTTGCCCGAATATGTTTCTCTCTGGTTTCCTCAAGTTACTCTTTGACTTTGTGGCGGGACTGTTTTGTAAACAGTGTGATATAAGAAAGTAGTTGTTGTTGAGTTATTTCGTATTTAGTGCTTCATTTTTCGCAGTGAAAATGCCTAGAGCTAAAGCAAAAGTATTTAAAAAGCGTGTGAACTGGCAAAAGAAAAGAAATAATGATTCATTAGCAAAGCAAAGCAGTTCATCATCATCACTGTTGGAAAATGTGAATCCACTTATTACTGATTTGCCGAACGAACTTACACCAAATGAAAACAGTGCTTCTCATAAAAAACTAAGAGATTTGGAAGATAAATATAATTTACTTGATAGAGGGAATGAAGTTTTTGAACTCATTGATACGAATATATTGTGTGAAGCTCTTGAAAACAGTTTGTGCTGCAAAAAATGTCATGGAAACGTTTCTCTGAAAGTAGAATCCCATGTTGGCCTGGCTGCCCAGTTTAATTTAATATGCAGTGTTTGTAAATACAGCTGTAAGTTTCCAAGTTCGGTTTCAGTAACTGTAAATAATGGATACAAGATAACTGAACTTTATAGTGTAAATATTAGGTTAGTTTATGGATTGCGAGCAATTGGTAAGGGCAAAGCAGCTGGTGATATGCTATGTGGTTTTCTAAATCTTCCAAGTGCACCTTCAAAGTTTGAAGCTTACAATTATGTACTAGGATCTGCAGTTGAAGATGTAGCACAGAAGTCAATGCAGGTTGCTGTGGAAGAAGCAGTGGAAGAAAATGACGGCAGTCGTGACCTCACAGTGGCGTTTGATGGCACGTGGCAGAAAAGGGGCCACACCTCCAACAATGGTGTTGTAACAGCAACTAGTGTTGATACTGGCAAGGTTATTGATGTTGCAATAATGTCTAAATACTGTAGGTGCACAGGCAGGCTGAAAAATGAACACAGTGATGACTGTATTGCTAATTATTATGGTAGTAATGGTGGCATGGAGGTTGCTGGGGTGAAGAAAATTTTTCATCGCTCTTCACAGTGGTATAATGTTCGCTATGTCAAATATCTGGGAGATGGTGACTCTAAAGCATTCAAAGAAGTTTTGGAAAGCAAACCATATGGGAACAGTGTAAATATAAGCAAACTTGAATGTATAGGACATGTGCAGAAGAGAATGGGTGCCAGGCTGAGAAGGTTAAAATCAGTTATGAAAGGGAAAAAACTAGATGATGGGAAAACCTTGGATGGCAGAGGAAGATTGACTGATTCCATAATAGACCACATTCAGAACTGCTATGGCCTTGCAATCAGGCAAAATACAGGCAATCTTGAAGAAATGAGGAGAGCTATATGGGCTTTATATTTCCACACCGCATCCACGGATGAGCATCCACAACATGGTTTGTGCCCCAAAGGTGAAAACAGCTGGTGTAAATACAATAGGGGACTAACAACAGGAGAGAAATACATTCACCACCACAGTCTACCATCAGCCATCATGGCAGAAATAAAGCCCATTTTCAGAGATCTGGCTGACAGAAGTCTTCTGATGAAATGTCTTCACGGAAAAACGCAGAACCCCAACGAGTGCTTGAATAGTGTGATATGGCATCGTCTCCCAAAAACAGTGTTTGTCGGAATTAATACACTACATTTTGGTGTGTATGATGCTGTGGCAACCTTCAATCTTGGAAATATAACTAAATGCCAGGTCCTTCAAAAGTTGGGTATGTGTGTTGGTTCCCGTACGGTACATGCTATGTTCTTTTTAGATCAGCACAGACTAAGGCATGCTGATAATATAATCAAGACATTAGTGAAAAAAGCAAGACAGGTGCAGAGGGGTGCCAAAAGAAGACTTGAAGATGATTATGAAGACTGTGAAGGGGGTATTAGCTACGGATCAGGAATGTTTTAATCTTCTTTCTCCGTTTCCCGTAAGTTTACTTTTTACTTCATCTAGGAACATTATCTCAGGTACTGGTCAACCTAGAAGTCTGAAATTTTTATGACGTAGTGACATAGGTCCCTATTACATACTGAAACAACGATTTTTTAATTACTTGATTTACAAAAGACTTAGGGGTGATAGTCTAGTAAAAAGCGATGGAAAAAATTTACTTAAAAATAAATGTACAATATCTCTGTAAGAAAATACTTTGACAATAAACTGTTGTTTCAGTATTGTTGTAACATATGAATGCACATACAGTAAAATTTTTACCTCTCTGTCTCCAGTAGTTTGTGAGAAAATGTTCCCTATAGTAGGCATATATTAACATTGCGGGGATAGGTGATTCCGTATCCCCCTAAATCCCGACGCATTTTCTGTGTTTCATCGTCAATGTGAAGGTCCATCAGATACAGTATAGCTGCATTGGTGTATCGCAATCTAATACTGGTCACCCAGGAAACGCTCAAATCAAACCACGAACAGTGAGAACAGTCAGTCTTCTTGTACCTTGTCGTCATTGTGCCACTTTAATTAAATCCCGACGCAATGTCTGTGTTTTATCGTCAATGTGAAGCTCCATCGGATACAGTAAAGCTGCATTTGTGCATGGGAATCTAATACTGGTCTCCCAGGAAACGCTCAAAGCAAACCACAAACAATGAGAAGATTCAGTCTTATTTTACCAAACTTGGCATCGTGCCATTTGAATTAAATCCCGACGCAATTTCTGTGTTTCATCGTCAATGTGAAGGTCCATCGGATACAGTAAGGTTGCATTGGTGCATCGTAATCTAATACTGGTCTCCCAGGAAACGCTCAAAGCAAACCACAAACTATGAGAAGACTCAGTCTTATTTTACCAATGTCGGCATCGTGCCATTTGAATTAAAACCCGACGCAATTTCTGTGTTTCTTCGTCAATGTGAAGGTCCATCGGATACGGTAAGGTTGCATTGGTGCATCGGAATCTAATACATGTCTCCCAGGAAACGCTCAAAGCAATCCACAATCAATGAAAAGAGTTAGTCTTCTTGTACTTAAGTCGGCATTGCGCCATTTGAATTAAATCCCGACGCAATTTCTGTGTCTCGTCGTCAATGTGTGGGTACATCGGATCAAGTAAAATTGCTTTTGTGCATCGTAATCTAATACTGGTCTCCCAGGAAACGCTCAAAGCAAACCACAAACACTGAGAAGAGTCAGTCTTCTAGTACCTTGTCGGCATTGTTCCATTTGAATTAAATCCCGACGCTATATCTGTGATTCTTCGTCAACAGGAGGGTCCATCGGATACAGTAGAGCTGCATTGGTGCATCGGAATCTAATACTGGTCTACCAGGAAACTTTCAATGCAAACCACAAACAATGAGAAGAGTCAGTCTTCTTGTACCTTGTCGGAATTGCGAAATTTGAGTTAAATCCTGCCGCAACTTCTGTGTTTCATCGTCAATGTGGAGGTCCATCGGATACAGTTAAGCTGCATAGGTGCATCGGAATCTAAAGCTGGTCTCCCAGGAAACGCTCAAAGCAAACCACAAACCATGAGACGAGTCAGTCTTCTAGTACCTTGTCGGCATTGTTCCATTTGAATTAAATCCCGACGCTATATCTGTGATTCTTCGTCAACAGGAGTGTCCTTCGGATCCAGTAAAGCTGCATTGGTGTATCGGAATCTAATACTGGTCCCCCAGGAAACGCTCAAAGCAAACCACAAACAACGAGAAGAGTCAGTCTTCTTGTACTTAAGTCGGCATTGTGCCATTTCAATAGAATCCCGACGCAATTTCTGTGTTTCATCGTCAATGTGAAGGACCGTCTGGTACAGTAAAGCTGCATTGGTGTATCGGAATCTATTACTGGTCTCCCAGGAAACGCTCAAAGCCAACCACATACAATGAGAAGAATGAGTCTCCTTGTACTTAAGTCGGCATTGTGGAATTTGAATTAAATCCCAACGCAATATCTGAGTTTCATCGTCAATCTAAAGGACCATCGGATACAGTGAAGCTGCATTGGTACATCGGAATCTAATACTGGTCTCCCAGGAAACGCTCTTAGCAAACCACAAACAATAAGAAGTGGAAGTCCTCTTTTAGTTAAGTCGGCATCGTGCCATTTGAATTAAATCCCGACGGTATTCCTGTGTTTCATAGTCAATGTGAAGGTCCATCAGATGCAGTAAAGCTGCATTGGCGCATCGGAAACTAATACTGATCTCCCAGGAAACGCTCAAAGCAAACCACAAACAATGAGAAGAGTCAGTCGTCTTGTACTTAAGTCGGCATTGTGCCATTTGAATTAAATCCCAACGTAATCTCTGTGTTTCATCGTCAATGTGAAGGTCCATCCGATATAGTAAAGCTGCATTGGTGCATTGGAATATAATACTGGTGCCCCAGGAAACGCTCAATGCAAACTACAAACAGTGAGAAGAGTACGTCTTCTTGTACCTAGTCGGAATTGCGCCATTTGAATTAACTCCCGCCGCAACTTCTGTGTTTCATCGTCAAAGTGGACGACCATCGGATACAGTAAAGCTGCATTTGTGCATTGGAATATAATACTGGTCTCCCAGGAAACGCCCAAATCAAACCACAAACAATGAGAAGTGTCATTCCTGATGTACATTGTCGGCATTGTGCCATTTGAATTAAATCCCGACGTAATTTTTGTGTTTCATCGTCAATGTGAAGGTCCATCGGATACAGTTAAGCTGCATTGGTGCATCGGAATCTAATACTGGTCTCCCAGGAAACGGTCAAAGCAAACAACAACAATGAGAAGAGTCAGGCTTCTTGTACTCTAGTCGGCATTGTGCCATTTGAATTAAATCCGGAGGCAATTTCTGTGTTTCATCGTCAATGTGATGGTCCATCGCATACATTAAAGCTGCATTTGTGCATCGGACTCAAATACTGGTCTCCCAGGAAACGCTCAAAGCAAACCACAAACAATGAGAAGAGTCAGTCTACTTGTACCTTGTCGGCATTGTGCCATTTGAATTAAATCCCGACGCAATTTCTGTTTTTCATCGTCAATGGGAAGGTCTATCGGATACAGTAAAGCTGCATAGGTGCATCGGAATCCAATACTGGTCTCCCGGGAGACGCTCAAAGAAAACCACAAACAATGAGAAGAGTCAGTCTTCTTGAACTTAAGTCGGCATTGTGCCGTTTGAATTAATCCCGACGCAATTTCTGTGTTTCATCGTCAATGTGAATGTCCATTGGATACAGTAAAGCTGCATTGGTGCATTGGAATCTAATACTGGTTTCCCTGGAAACGCTCAAAGCAAACCACAAACAATGAGAAGAGTCAGGCTTCTTGTACTTAGGTCAGCATTGTGCCATGTGAATTAAATCCCGACGCAAAATCTGTGTTACATCGTCAATGTGAGGGTCCATCGGATACAGTAAAGCTGCATTGGTGCATCTGAATCTAATAGTGGTCTCCCAGGAAACGCTTTAGCAAACCACAAACAATGAGAAGTGGCAGCCTTCATGTACTTAAGTCGGCATTTTGCCATTAGCATTAAATCCCGATACAATCATCGTCAATGAGAATGTCCATCGTATACAGTAAAGCTGCATTGGTGCATCGGTATGTAATACTAGTCCCCCAGGATGCGCTCAAAGCAAACCACAACAATGGGAAGAGTCAGTCTTCTTGAACCTTGTCGGCATTGTGCCATTTGAATTAAATCCCGACGCATTTTCTGTGTTTCATCGTCAATGTGAAGGTCCATCAGATACAGTATGGCTGCATTGGTGTATCGCAATCTAATACTGGTCACCCAGGAAACGCTCAAATCAAACCACGAACAGTGAGAACAGTCAGTCTTCTTGTACCTTGTCGTCATTGTGCCACTTTAATTAAATCCCGACGCAATGTCTGTGTTTTATCGTCAATGTGAAGCTCCATCGGATACAGTAAAGCTGCATTTGTGCATGGGAATCTAATACTGGTCTCCCAGGAAACGGTCAAAGCAAACAACAAACAATGAGAAGAGTCAGTCTTCTTGTAAACTAGTCGGCATTGTGCCATTTGAATTAAATCACGACGCAATTTCTGTGTTTCATCGTCAATGTGATGGTCCGTCGCATACAGTAAAGCTGCATTTGTGCATCGGACTCAATTACTGGTCTCCCAGGAAACGCTCAAAGCAAACCACAAACAATGAGAAGAGTCAGTCTACTTGTACCTTGTCAGCATTGTGCCATTTGAATTAAATCCCGACGCAATTTCTGTCTTTCATCGTCAATGAGAAGGTCTATCGGATACAGTAAAGCTGCATTGGTGCATCGGAATCCAATACTGGTCTCCCGGGAGACGCTCAAAGAAAACCACAAACAATGAGAAGAGTCAGTCTTCTTGAACTTAAGTCGGCATTGTGCCGTTTGAATTAATCCCGACGCAATTTCTGTGTTTCATCGTCAATGTGAATGTCCATTGGATACAGTAAAGCTGCATTGGTGCATTGGATCTAACACTGGTTTCCCAGGAAACGCTCAAAGCGAACCACAAACAATGAGAAGAGTCAGGCTTCTTGTACTTAGGTCGGCATTGTGCCATGTGAATTAAATCCCGACGCAAAATCTGTGATACATCGTCAATGTGAGGGTCCATCAGATACAGTAAAGCTGCATTGGTGCATTTGAATCTAATAGTGGTCTCCCAGGAAACGCTTTAGCAAACCACAAACAATGAGAAGCGGCAGCCTTCATGTAATTAAGTCGGCATTTTGCCATTAGCATTAAATCCCGATACAATCATCGTCAATGAGAATGTCCATCGGATACAGTAACGCTGCATTGGTGCATCGGTATGTAATACTGGTCTCCCAGGATGCGCTCAAGACGAACCACAACAATGGGAAGAGTCAGTCTTCTTGAACCTTGTCGGCATTGTGCCATTTGAATTAAATCCCGACGCATTTTCTGTGTTTCATCGTCAATGTGAAGGTCCATCAGATACAGTATAGCTGCATTGGTGTATCGCAATCTAATACTGGTCACCCAGGAAACGCTCAAAGCAAACCACAAACCATGAGACAAGTCAGTCTACTTGCAACTTGTCGGCATTGTGTCATTTGAATTAAATCCCGACGCAATTTCTGTGTTTCATCGTCAATGTGAGTGTCCTTCGGATACAGTAAAGCTGCATTGGTGTATCGGAATCTAATACTGTTCCCCCGGGAAACGCTCAAAGCAAACCACAAACAACGAGAAGAGTCAGTCTTCTTGTACTTAAGTCGGCATTGTGCCATTTGAATTGAATCCCGACGCAATTTCTGTGTTTCATCGTCAATGTGAAGGACCGTCTGGTACAGTATAGCTGCATTGGTGTATCGGAATCTATTACTGGGCCCCCAGGAAACGCTCAAAGCAAACCACAAACAATGAGAAGAGTCAGTCATTTTGTACTTAAGTCAGGATCGTGCAATTCGATGTGAATCCCGACGCAATTTCTGCGTTTCATCGTCAAAGTGAAGGTCCGTCGGATACAGAAAAGCTAAATCGGTGCATCGGAAACAAATACTGGTCTCCCAGGAAACGCTCAAAGCCAACCACATACAATGAGAAGAGTCAGTCTCCTTGTACTTAAGTCGGCATTGTGGCATTTGAATTAAATCCCAACGCAATATCTGAGTTTCATCGTCAATCTAAAGGACCATCGGATACAGTGAAGCTGCATTGGGACATCGGAATCTAATACTGGTCTCCCAGGAAACGCTCTTAGCAAACCACAAACAATAAGAAGTGGAAGTCCTCTTTTAGTTAAGTCGGCATCGTGCCATTTGAATTAAATCCCGACGGTATTCCTGTGTTTCATAGTCAATGTGAAGGTCCATCAGATGCAGTAAAGCTGCATTGGCGCATCGGAACCTAATACTGATCTCCCAGGAAACGCTCAAAGCAAACCACAAACAATGAGAAGAGTCAGTCGTCTTGTACTTAAGTCGGCATTGTACCATTTGAATTAAATCCCAACGCAATCTCTCTGTTTCATCGTCAATGTGAAGGTCCATCCGATATAGTAAAGCTGCATTGGTGCATTGGAATATAATACTGGTGCCCCAGGAAACGCTCAATGCAAACTACAAACAGTGAGAAGAGTACGTCTTCTTGTACCTAGTCGGAATTGTGCCATTTGAATTAAATCCCGCCGCAACTTCTGTGTTTCATCGTCAAAGTGGACGACCATCGGATACAGTAAAGCTGCATTTGTGCATTGGAATATAATACTGGTCTCCCAGGAAACGCTCAAATCAAACCACAAACAATGAGAAGTGTCATTCCTGATGTACATTGTCGGCATTGTGCCATTTGAATTAAATCCCGACGCAATTTTTGTGTTTCATCGTCAATGTGAAGGTCCATCGGATACAGTTAAGCTGCATTGGTGCATCGGAATATAATACTGGTCTCCCAGGAAACGGTCAAAGCTAACAACAACAATGAGGAGAGTCATGCTTCTAGTACTCTAGCCGGCATTGTGCCATTTGAATTAAATCCGGACGCAATTTCTGTGTTTCATCGTCAATGTGATGGTCCATCGCATACATTAAAGCTGCATTTGTGCATCGGACTCAAATACTGGTCTCCCAGGAAACGCTCAAAGCAAACCACAAACAATGAGAAGAGTCAGTCTACTTGTACCTTGTCGGCATTGTGCCATTTGAATTAAATCCCGACGCAATTTCTTTTTTTCATTGTCAATGGGAAGGTCTATCGGATACAGTAAAGCTGCATTGGTGCATCGTAATCCAATACTGGTCTCCCAGGAAACGCTCAAAGAAAACCACAAACAATGAGAAGAGCCAGTCTTCTTGAACTTAAGTCGGCATTATGCCGTTTGAATTAAATCGCGACGCAATTTCTGTGTTTCATCGTCAATGTGAGAGTCCATCGGATACAGTAAAGCTGCATTGTTGCATCTGAATCCAATAGTGGTCTCCCAGGAAACGCTTAAGCAAACCACAAACAATGAGAAGAGGCAGCCTTCATGTACTTAAGTCGGCATTTTGCCATTAGAATTAAATCCCGACACAATCATCGTCAATGAGAATGACCATCGTATACAGTAAAACTGCATTGGTGCATCGGAATCTAATACTGGTCTCCCAGGACACGCTCAAAGCAAACCACAAACAATGGGAAGAATCAGTCTTCTTGAACCTTGGCGGCATTGTGCCATTTGAATTAAATCCCGACGCATTTTCTGTGTTTCATCGTCAATGTGAAGGTCCATCAGATACAGTATAGCTGCATTGGTGTATCGCAATCTAATACTGGTCACCGAGAAAACGCTCAAATCAAACCACGAACAGTGAGAACAGTCAGTCTTCTTGTACCTTGTCGTCATTGTGCCACTTTAATTATATCCCGACGCAATGTCTGTGTTTTATCGTCAATGTGAAGCTCCATCGCATACAGTAAAGCTGCATTTGTGCATGGGAATCTATTACTGGTCTCCCAGGAAACGCTCAAAGCAAACCACAAACAATGAGAAAATTCAGTCTTATTTTACCAAACTCGGCATCGTGCCATTTGAATTAAATCCCGACGCAATATCTGTATTTCCTCGTCAATGTGGAGGTTCATCTGACACAGTAAAGCTGCATTGGTGCGCCGGAATCTAGTACTGGTAGCCCAGGAAACGCTCAAAGCAAACCACAACCTATGAGAAGAGTCAGTCTTCTTGTACTTAAGTCGGTATTGTGGAACTTGAATGTAATCGCTACGCTATTTCTGTGTTTCATCGTCAATATGAAGGTGCATCTGACACAGTAAAGCTGCATTGGTTCGTCTGAATCTAATACTGGTCTCCCAGGAAACGCTCAAAGCAAACCACAAACAATGAGAAGTGTCAGTCTTCTTGTACTTATGTGGGCATTGTGCCACTTGAATTATATCCCGACGAAATATCTGTATTTCCTCGTCAATGTGTAGGTTCATCTGACACAGTAAAGCTGCATTGGTGCGCCGGAATCTAGTACTGGTAGCCCAGGAAACGCTCAAAGCAAACCACAAACTATGAGAAGAGTCAGTCTTCTTGTACTTATGTGGGCATTGTGCCACTTGAATTATATCCCGACGAAATATCTGTATTTCCTCGTCAATGTGGAGGTTCATCTGACACAGTAAAGCTACATTGGTCCATCGTAATCTAATACTGACCTCCCAGGAAATGCTCAAACCAAACCACAAACAACGAAAACAGTCAGTCTTCTTGTACTTAAGTCGGCATTGTGCCATTTGAATTAAATCCCGACGCTATATCTGTGATTCTTCGTCAACAGGAAGATCCATCGGATACAGTAGAGCTGCATTGGTGCATCGGAATCTAATACTGGTCTCACAGGAAACTTTCAATGCAAACCACAAACAATGAGAAGAGTCAGTCTTCTTGTACCTTGTCGGAATTGCGAAATTTGAGTTATATCCCGCCGCAACTTCTGTATTTCATCGTCAATGTGGAGGTCCATCGGATACAGTTAAGCTGCATAGGTGCATCGGAATCTAAAGCTGGTCTCCCAGGAAACGCTCAAAGCAAACCACAAACAATGAGACGAGTCAGTCTACTTGCAACTTGTCGGCATTGTGTCATTTGAATTAAATCCCGACGCAATTTCTGTGTTTCATCGTCAATGTGAGTGTCCTTCGGATACAGTAAAGCCGCATTGGTGTATCGGAATCTAATACTGGTCCCCCAGGAAACGCTCAAAGCAAACCACAAACAATGAGAAGAGTCAGTCTACTTGTACTTAAGTCAGCTTTGTGCAATTACATTTGAATCCCGACGCAATTTCTGCGTTTCATCGTCAAAGTCAGGGTCCATCGGATACAGTAAAGCTGCATTGGTGCATCGGAAGGAAATACTGGTCTCCCAGGAGACGCTGAAAGCCTACCACATACAATGAGAAGAGTCAGTCTTCTTGTACTTAAGTCGGCATTGTGCCATTTGAATTAAATCCCGACGCAATATCTGTGTTTCATCGACAATCTAAAGGACCATCGGATTCAGTGTAGCTGCATTGGTACATCGGAATCTAATACTGGTCTCCCAGGAAACGCTCTTAGCAAACCACAAACAATGAGAAGCGGAAGTCCTCTTTTAGTTAAGTCGGCATCGTGCCCTTTGAATTAAATCCCGACGCTATTCCTGTGTTTCATTGTCAATGTGAAGGTGCATCGGATACAGTTAAGCTGCATTGGTGCATCGGAATCCAATACTGGTCTCCCAGGAAACGGTCGAAGCAAACCACAAACAATGAGAAGAGTCAGTCTTCTTGTACTCAAGTCGGCATTGTGCCATTTGAATTAAATCCCGACGCAGTTTCTGTGTTTCATCGTCAATGCGATAGTCCATCGCATACAGTAAAGCTGCATTTGTGCATCGGACTCAAATACTGGTCTCCCAGGAAACGCTCAAACCAAACCACAAACAATGAGAAGAGTCAGTGTACTTGTACCTTGTCGGCATTGTGCCGTTTGAATTAAATCCCGACGAAATTACTGTGTTTCTTCGTCAAGTAGTCCATTGGATATAGTTAAGCTGCGCTGGTACATCGAAATCTAATGCTGGTATCCCTGGAAACGCTCAAGGCAAACCACAAACAATGAGAAGAGTCTGTCTACTTGCAACTTGTCGGCACTGTGCCATTTGAATTAAATCCCGACGCTATATCTGTGTTTCATCGTCAATAAGAAGGTCAATCGGATACTGTAAAGCTGCATTGGTGAATCGGAATCTAATACTGGTTACCCAGGGAACGCTCAATCAAACCATAAACAATGAGACGAGTCAATCTTCATGGACATAGTCGGCATTGTGCCATTTGAATTAAATCCCGACGCAATTTTTGTGTTTCATCGTCAGTGTGAAGGTCCATCGGATACAGTAAAGCTGCATTGGTGCATCGGAATCTAATACTGGTCTCCCAGGAAACGATCAAAGCAAACCACAAACATTGAGATGAGTCAGCCTTCTTGTACTCAAGTCGGCATTGAGCCATTTGAATTAAATACCGACGCAATATCTGTGTCTCATCGTCAATGTGAAGGTCCATCGGATACAGTAAAGCTGCGTTGGTGCATCGGAATCTAATACTGGTCTCCCAGGAAACGCTCAAAGCAAACCACAAAAAATGAGAAGAGTCAGTCATCTTGTACCTTGTCGTTATTGTGCCACTGTAAATAAAACCCGACGCAAATTCTGTGTTTCATCGTCATTTTGAAGGAACATGGGATACAGTAAGGCTGCATTGGAGCATCGCAATCTAATACTCGGTCTCCCAGGAAACGCTCATAGCAAACCCAAAACAATGAGAAGAGGCAGATTTCTTTTAGTTAAATCGGCATCGTGCCATTTGAATTATATCCCGACGCTATTCCAGTGTATCATAGGCAATGTGAAGGTCCATCGGATACAGTAAAGCTGCATTGGTGAATCGGAATCTAATACTGGTTTCCCAGGGAACGGTCAAACAAACCATGAACAATGAGACGAGTCAATCTTCATGGACATAGTCGCCATTGTGCCATTTGAATTAAATCCCGACCCAATTTCTGTGTTTTATCGTCAATGTGAAGATCCATAGGATACAGTAAAGCTGCATTGGTGCATCGGAATCTAATACTGGTCTCCCAGGAAACGATCAAAGCAAACCACAAACATTGAGATGAGTCAGCCTTCTTGTACTCAAGTCGGCATTGTGCCATTTGAATTAAATACCGACGCGATTTCTGTGTTTCATCGTCAATGTGAAGGTCCATTGGATACAGTAAAGCTGCGTTGGTGCATCGGAATCTAATACTGGTCTCTCAGGAAACGCTCAAAGCAAACCACAAAAAATGAGAAGAGTCAGTCTTCTTGTACCTTGTCGTTATTGTGCCACTGTAACTAAAACCCGACGCAAATTCTGTGTTTCATCGTCATTGTGAAGGAACATGGGATACAGTAAGGCTGCATTGGAGCATCCCAATCTAATACTCGGTCTCCCAGGAAACGCTCATAGCAAACCCCACACAATAAGAAGAGGCAGATTTCTTTTAGTTAAATCGGCATCGTGCAATTTGAATTATATCCCGACGCTATTCCTGTGTATCATAGGCAATGTGAAGGTCCATCGGACACAGTAAAGCTCCATTGGTGCATCGGAATCTAATACTGGTCTCCTGGGAAACGCTCAAAACAAACCACAAACAATGAGAAGAGTCAGTCTTCTTGTACCTTGTCGACAATGTGCCATTTGAATTAAATCCCGACGCAATTTCTGTGTTTCATCGCCGATGTGGAGGTCCACCGGATACAGTAAAGCTGCACAAACAATGGGAAGAGTCAGTCATCTTGTACTTAAGTCGGCATTTATAAAATAAATAAAATAAAATAAAATAAAATAAAATATTAATTATTTTTATCTGTCTGATTGGCTCTCCTATGAGTCGTCAGGTTTTGATTATTCGGTATCAGACGCTTGACAATGGCCTTTTCGTAAAGGCAATGTTACTCGTAGTTGACCGTGAAATAAAACTGAAATAATCGGACTTCGTAATTAAATCGTTTCCAAAGACTGCTGCGGTAGGTGCGGACTCATAATCTAAATCTCAATATTACAATAATTTGCCAGCCATGCCAAAACGTCGTACAGAGGTGATTGTCTACTAAACAAAAAATTACACAGTTAGTTAAATCAGATATATTCAATGAATAAGCCTACAGTTCATAATCCTACTTACTTTTATAAATATAAATTCTTTACAGAATCGAGTGCCTAGTATGGTTGCAACTCGCAGTAATTTTCTATATCATGAAATATGGCGGTGTGCCAGACAATAAACTAAAATACGTGCTTCTCGCACCACTTCAACCAGGGCTCTCTCTTTTTTTTTAATCAAACATACGACTAACGAAAATGTACTTTTGTTTTATCAGCGACACAGCGCTGCAGTTGTGTGCCATAGGCTTTATTTATTTGTCACTGATTATTTATTTAATTAATATCTCGCGTTTCCGAGGAAACTCACGCTCGGCATGCAAATGTGCCTTTATATTGCCCCCTGAATTGCGAGGCGAAAGGACACACCTGCAGGCGAGCAATTCACCTAAAGGCACAAGAAAATCTAAGTTATCTACAACTATTTACATGACTTACATTATACTGTATATTATACACAAAATTTGAATGACGCGCGTGCGCCGAAAAAGTTCTTATGTTGGCAAAACAGAGTGCGCGCATGCGCAGAAGCGTCTGTGTAACTACGGCACTGCCGTTATTTCGTAAATTTAGATCACGCGGCACAGTATTGCAGTTCATATTGTTCGTGTGCGCGCGCATTTCTTAGTCGTTGCACAAAGAAAATATTCCACCAAGATTGCATATGAAGACTACATTCTATGACAGGTAACTTAGTTTTAAAATTACAATATTTGTTATAATACAATACAACTTTAGATTGTTGAATGTTCTTAGTTACATAGCATTGCAATGAAATGCTTCAAAGAAAAATGTCCGTATTTTTCAGGTGCGTTGACCTATACACATGGTGTCGTTATCACAGTTCATATTCATCTGCTGCACAATAATTTTTTACAGGTTAGTATCGTCGTGGTAAAGTTTTTTTGATCACAGTAACATCGTTGTATAACAACGTGATTGATACATAAGCATGTCCATTTCCTATTTCCATTATAGTCGTTGTGATGCAGTTCGTTGTGACAAAAAGCATTGTTTATTACAGATCAGACGTGACCCGTCGAGTAATTAGTCCATATGCAGTTCGTTTTCGATATTCCGTGGAAGCTTGGTTGCAGAACCTCGGACGGCACATAGCTGGCGTCGATCCTTGGACAGTCCAGGTAAGCGTGTCCGTCACATTTCGAGAACATTTCATTCCCTGAAGTTCCAACCAAAATTCTTCCACCCGTCGTGTTGTTTTCTGGACAGGCACTTTGTGTCCATTTAATCCAGTTAACATCTTGAAGTTGGGTACTGTAGTAATGTCGCTAGACGATGCACGAATTATGCACTTCACATATTCAGTTTTTTTTTTTTTAAATATAGCTCACCTAAATGTTCGTGGTTACTCATCGAAGAAATCGTTCATCGCGTTAACAAAGGTACGATGCATCATGAATGTCATTAACAGTTTCTTTCACATAGGTTTCTGCGTAGTTGCAGACTTAGTACTGTACGTTAATGTCCGTGAATAGTGGTTCACTACGCAATTTTTTTTTTTTTTTTTTTTTAAAAAGTTTTTCACATTTTGGCACTCGTTATCGTTCAAATTTTCACACAGTAACAGTTACATTATACATCAGTTTAAAAAAACATAAGTAATAATACATACACACGTCACATATTTTCTTAGCATAAACATAATACAGTTGCACATGAACATGTTTACATCATCATTACATAGCTATAGGTTATTACATTGTGTCATATTTGATTACATGAATTGCAGATATTTACATCCTCTTTAGCGGTTTTGCTGGGATATTATCGATGTTTTTTGTGATGTCATCTGAAATTAAGATAGGTTAGACACAACATTCATTACATCAGTAGGCAAGACCAGGCGTTTTCACTACTCAATAAATATTCAAAATAGTAAGAGAGAGAAAATGTTCGATTCCTCGCGTTTTGTGCGTGTGTGTAGTGTGTCTGTGTGGCCTTGACTACTGATAGATGCTTTTCGTGTTGAGAGATGTGCGTCTAATCTATTTCTCAAAGTAAAAGATCGCTTCACAGATGACGTCTGTCAGTTCGTCAGGTGTCATACCAGGTCAGTGGTACCTACAGTCACAAATGTTCCGTGAAAAATTTATATATCATTCACTGCTACGTAATCATAAATTTTACTTTAATATTCAGTCTTCTCGGTGGAGCCGCGGCGTTGAAAGAAAAGTTCTTCTGTCTTCAACTGCGACTCTGGAACGCTGAAATGAAAATTTCTATACTACTTATTATCTGTGTTGTAGCAACAGAGTTTTTCGAGTTGCTTAGCAATATTTTGATGGGTATGACTTTTACATTATTCAGCATGAAATGCTCTAAGATCTCGGTGTGCGTATAGCCCAATAATTTTGTTAGTTCTACGATGTTGTAACAGATACGCACCAGGGTGCGGTATGTTAACAATTATATAAGGTCCTTCATATAGCAGACGCCACTTAGCGTTGCGTCGTTTGAGTGCAACAGATTTATGATGAGTACGAAGTAGTACAAGCATTCCTACCTCGAATTTTTGTTTTCCTTTTATTATGTTTCTGTGATGTTTGTTTCGTATCTGTGCGTGATGTGTCAGCGTAGTCAATACTTCTTTTATTTTCTGTTCAGGTGTGATTTCCTTGTCCGACAACTTAGGTAATGGTTCTATCCACTGATCGTTCTGTTTGCAATTGAACATGATCTCGTTAGGTGTGTAATTTGTATCGTAAATATTTAAGTTATTGTGTACGTCTTCGAAAAGACTTAGGTAGGACACCCAATTAGTATGTTTTGATGAAATATAGGTCCTCATGAATCGATTTAATTCTCGGAAAAGTCTCTCAGTCGCGTTACATTGTGGACTAAACTTCGAAATAAATATACTTTTAATGTTATTGTCCTTCAAGAAATTTCTCCATTTGTACCCAGAGTAGTATGCTGCATTATCTGACAGAATTGCTTTAGGTTTTCCCACGTGCGTCAGGTAATCACTTGAGAATCTTCGTATTATAGCATTTGCAGTGGCGGATTTTAAAGCATAAAGTTTTACGTGTTTAGAAAATATATCGTAAAAAGCTAAGATATATTTGACGCCTCCAGAGCTTGCTGGATGCGGTCCACTAATGTCAGTACACAGAATTTCCAGGGGTCTACCAGGTAAAATAGAATGTAAATCTGTTTTTGTGGATAAATTCTGAGGTTTTGATTTTTGACATATGACACATGTTTTTAGTTCCCTGTAAATTTTTCTTCTCATATTGCTAAAATAACAGTATGTACTGAGCTTTGCCAAACACTTTTTCGTCCCATAATGACCCCAAACTAAGTGTGTGTGCCAAATTAGATTACGTTCAGACTCTTTGGGAATGCATACACACCAGTTAGTAGCATTTGGATGTCGGCGGTAAAATAACACATCATTGTGTAACTTGTAATACTTAGTCAAAGGATGGTTGTGTTTTTCTACCAGTAATGTTATTATCTTATACCAGTGAGGATCAGATTTTTGTAATTCAGCCATGTTTCTGCACATATCAATATAATATTGGTGATACTGCTTGTCTTGCATTAAGAGAATCCTGTAGTCATTTATATTTTCTAAGTCACTGTTGGTATCATTCATACCTTGTGGAAGTCTAGACAAAGTGTCTGCAATGGTGTTGTCCTTACCTCTTATGTACTTAATTTCAAAAGAGTAGTTCTGAAGTGTAACTGCCCATCGTGATAGTCTAGGATGTACAAGTTTACAAGTTAACAAAAATGTCAGGGCCTGGTGATCGGTGTAAATTACCGTATGTTTTCCAAATAAATAATAATTGAATTTCTTGAATGCCCATACTATGGAAAGTGTTTCTAACTCAGTAGTGGAGTATGTACGCTCACATTCAGTTAGAGTGCGACTCGCAAACCCAATAATTCTTATCTGTTCCTCCTCTTTATTCTTTACAACTTGAAATAAGCAACAGCCCAAGCCAGTACGTGAAGCGTCACAAGTCATACAAAAATCTAAATTGAAATCTGGATGGCTCAAAATGTTAGCATTCACTAAAGCATGTTTAATTGTATTAAAGTCATTCTGGTACTGTTCCGACCAGATCCAAACTTGATTCCTTCTGAGTAGATTTAGCAGATGTTTACTGTTCAAAAGTGGTTGTGGCAAAAAACGTCTGAAAAATGAACATAGCCCAAGGAATGATTTTAACTGCTTTTTAGTTCGAGGGCTAGGAAAGTTTCTGATAGCATCTAATTTACTGGGATCCGGACGTATGCCCTGTGAATTAATGATATGTCCTAAATACTTTATCTCACTGCAACCAAATTTTGATTTTCTTAGGTTGGCTGTGACTCCAGCTTGTGCAAATTTTTCTAAAATTCTTTGAAGTGTGTCAACGTGTTCATTCCAGGATTGTGTAGCTATCAGTATATCATCTACATAGTGTGTGACTGTCTCAACTAAATCGTCGCCAAGCACGGTATCCAGGGCCGTAATGAATACCCCAGAGCTGACATTCAGTCCGAAGGGTAGAACACAAAACTGATAGGTTCGCCCCCCGAACATAAATGCAGTATATTTCCGAGAATCAGGAGTGATACCCACCTGCCAAAACGAATTAGCGAGATCTATTGTGGAAAAATATTTTGCATCTAGAAATTTCTGTAATTGCTCTTCTAAATTTTCAGGTTTTGTGTGAACCGGTAAAATTATTTCATTAATAGCTCGTGCGTCTAACACTAACCTAATGCCTCCATTTGATTTTTTGACAACAAGTAGAGGACTACAATAAGGTGAGGTGGATGGTTCAATGACCTTCCAGTCTACATTTGTTTTAATTCTTGCCACACAGCAGGTCGTTGAGATAACGGTACGTTATATGTCTTATGGTAGAAGATCTTGTGAGGCTTAACTTCAATCTTGTACACATACGTGTTGATAACACCTAATCGTTTGGTAAAAACTTGTAAATATTTGGATAACACTTCCTGTAGTTTTATACGTTCATGTAGACTGAGAGCTGTAGCTTCACTTATCTTATGATCAAGCAATGTTTTCAAGTCCATTAGCTCTGTGTCAGATGAGTGTGTTTGCATGTCTTGAATGTCTTTGTCAAGTACTAACTGTACCTTGTACCCTGTACAGTGTTTGTCATGCTTTAGAGTTCTCCTGTCCAAATCAATAATAATTACGCTGCCTTTATCATTTAAAATACATTTACCTTTGGAGAAGTCTATAATGCAGTCCTTCTCGCTCATAATATCTATTCCTAATATGCAATTTGTCACAAGGTTTTGTACAACCAGGAATGGCCATTGTACGGTTCCATTACCTATTTTAACGTTTACAAAAACTTGCTTCGTAACCCTACATGACTTATTACCTAGTGCAGTAGTTATTTTACAGTTTTGGGCAGGAAACTCAGGCACAGGTTCCAATTCACACATCTTTTTATAAAAATTAAAAGATAAAACGCTCACAGCTGCACCTGTATCTAGGATAATAGTAGTTGGAATCCCACCTACTACACCAGTAGTGGATGCTAAAACAATTTCATTTGTGTTTAAACGACATTGTGTACTGTCTTGTAAAAGTTCATCTGATATATTGTTATTGTGGTTGTATCTTATAAATAAAACAGGTAGTTTTTGTTTAGAATTACTCGGCATATCATTATTCTGTTGTTCAAGTGTGGTGTCAAATAACTGATTAACATTGAAGCCGCCCCCCAAGGATTCTTCAGCCACGACCTGGGGCAAAGTAGTGACTGTTTCTAGTTTGTTGGATTATCATTTGTACTAGGTACTGACACAGATTGAGGTTGTGCATCAGGTGTCATTTCTATTATATTCACATTCGGATATTGCCTATTATGATCTCCAAACTTTTGCGGTTGTTGTTGCTGTTGCGCATTATAACTTACCTGTCGGTCGTAAGGTATGCTCCAATTTTGACCTGGTGGCTGCTGTGGTAAAGCAGAGTTTGAATGAAAGTACTGATCGTTACGAGTCCAACCCTGATGCTGTCTTGGCTCGTAGTTATTATTATTTCTATTTCTGTTTGTGTTTTTGTTATTACCTTTGTATCCGTTGTTACCGTTGCAGTTATTACCGCGGTGCCTTTTGTATGGATTGCCGCATGAAATGTTATTACTGTTGTAACTATTGTTCGTATTGGAATACGCGTGTTGATTTTGATTTCCGTACTGAGACGGCATGTGAGTTTGCTGTTTTTGTTGTACCGCGTATCCAACTGTGGGCGCGCCAGAATTGTGTTGGCAAGCCTGCATGTTTTGCATACCACTAGTGTAAACATTGTGGCTGCTGTTTTGCCACGCGAAGCGCTGATCTTCAAGTAACATGTCAACCGAATCTAAAGCTGTTAAAAAATAATCTGAATCGTCATCCGGGATATGTAGAAGTTTTTCCTTAATGTTGAAAGGCAATTTGGCCTTCAACGCTCGGAGTATATCACGTGTTGCGACTGGTTCGTCTAAAAAATGTCCCATGTTCAAGTATTTTTCAAAATATCTGCGTAAGTTACCATTTTTACTGTTAAAAGTTTCAGGTTCTAAAATTTGTCTCCTGAGTCGCTCCTGGACGGATTGCGACCAGAATTTGTTCAGAAAGGCACGCTCAAACTCACTGTACGTGGTACATACGTCAGCTTGACTGTATGCCCAGACAGCTGCATCGCCTTGGATGTAACCGACAATATATGAAATCTTTTTCCGGTCACTCCAAGTGCGTGGAAATGCGTTACTAAAAGATTTAAGAAAAATCACCGGATGAATGGTTCGTTTCTCTGGGATAAAAGCCTGAAATTGCCTGTGTTTTATTAAGCTTTCTTCTTCCTTTGCATTATGATATGGATTTGTTCCACTGTAATTACTGCAATGCTCAGCTGGCGAGTAATTACGATAATGTTGCTGTGGTTTACCATGATAATAGCTTGTGTTTGTGGTTGCACGTCGTGGTATGTGTTGTAGTCGTGGTGTGTTTTGTTCTTGTGTGTTTGTGGTGTGCGGTATGTGTGCGTCATACTCGAATGTATATTGGTTTCTGAACTGTACATTTTGACTGATATTTTCGTTACATTCAGACTGTGGTTGATCGGTGAATTGTCTCATGGGTGCAGTGACGGATTGTACTGCGTCACTAATCAGCTGTTTGTTATTAGTGATGTATTCCGCTACGGAGTCGTGCACAATTGTTGGTAAATTTTCACGTATGCATCTATCAAAATGTTTGTCTTTGTTCTCTACCCAATCATGAAATTCTTTATTAATATTTTGAAAATGAGCTGTGGCATCAGATTGTAAGATGTCAGTCAGGTGTTGTTCAACATCGTCAAATTTATTCTGCACGTCAGTAATTCGTTTTTCAAGGTTGTCGTGTACTGAAGGATATGTTTGAATTTGTTCAGTAAGAGCTTCACACGTGACATTAAGGTTTTTTAATTGTTTCTGTAAAAGTGCTACGTCATTTGTAGTCTTTTCTTGTCTCGTATTAAGCTTGGAAAATTTCGTACTGAGTTCAGTCATCTGTTCGGTCAGTGTGGCGTCTATAAGTTCCACACGTTTACACAAAGTGTCATTACATGCCTTGATTGCTATGAGATCAGATTTAATTTCGTCATTTTGTGTCTTTAACTGTTCATTTTGTGTCTTTAAGGTTGCCATGTTTTCCGCGTTCTGCATCCTTAAGGTTACCATATTTTCTGCGTTTTGTTTCATTAGCATTTGTAACATGTTGGCAATGTTTACTGTTTGCAAGGTCTCTGCCCCCGCCGCGTCATTAGACGTGACGTCATGTATTAACATGGGCTCTGACTGAGACTTTGAAATTTTTGTGGTGGACGGCCTATTGTCGAAATTTCCGTTGACACTTGCGTCAATATTTGATGTATCGTCACTACTGGTTGCTGTCGTAAAGTCATTTTCTAACATTTGTCTCTCGTCCGAGTCGGATTGCGTCTGAATAGTACGTCTTTGCTGTTCCATTTTTGCGTATTGTTTTCTAGTTATTACCATGCCACACGTGCTATATATTTCAAGAAATTAATGTTTGACACTGGTTTTAAAATAAAATGCAGTTGAGCATGAATCGGTCGTAGCAACAATGGCTGTCTGTTAATTTAAAAATATAAACTGAATTTGAGATTATTGGTAATGGCTGCTGGCCATGTTACATGATATCGTACAGAAGTCGGCCATATTGTACACTCGTGTATTGGTATTGTTGCATACGTTATTGTTTAAGGAAAAATACTGAGAATGGAATTTATCACTGAAACTGTTATGCGGAAAAGAAACACTACAGAATTTTACTGAAAAGCTAATACACTGAATTATACGTCTGGTCAAGCCTGCTAATGCAAAGATGCTGCGTCTTACCTTATTTTGCTGGAAGCTTCTTTGCGTCTTCCCGCAAAATTTTATAATTGGCAAATATCTTCTGATTTTTTTATTTCTCATATAGTCAAGTCCAGGACCAGAAGGTTGATTTTTCACATGAAACAAAGAGAACAATGTAACAAATGACAAAATAACAAGTCCGACACGCAGTCGCCAATATAAAATAAATAAAATAAAATAAAATAAAATAAAATATTAATTATTTTTATCTGTCTGATTGGCTCTCCTATGAGTCGTCAGGTTTTGATTATTCGGTATCAGACGCTTGACAATGGCCTTTTCGTAAAGGCAATGTTACTCGTAGTTGACCGTGAAATAAAACTGAAATAATCGGACTTCGTAATTAAATCGTTTCCAAAGACTGCTGCGGTAGGTGCGGACTCATAATCTAAATCTCAATATTACAATAATTTGCCAGCCATGCCAAAACGTCGTACAGAGGTGATTGTCTACTAAACAAAAAATTACACAGTTAGTTAAATCAGATATATTCAATGAATAAGCCTACAGTTCATAATCCTACTTACTTTTATAAATATAAATTCTTTACAGAATCGAGTGCCTAGTATGGTTGCAACTCGCAGTAATTTTCTATATCATGAAATATGGCGGTGTGCCAGACAATAAACTAAAATACGTGCTTCTCGCACCACTTCAACCAGGGCTCTCTCTTTTTTTTTAATCAAACATACGACTAACGAAAATGTACTTTTGTTTTATCAGCGACACAGCGCTGCAGTTGTGTGCCATAGGCTTTATTTATTTGTCACTGATTATTTATTTAATTAATATCTCGCGTTTCCGAGGAAACTCACGCTCGGCATGCAAATGTGCCTTTATACATTGTGCCACTTGATTTAAATCCCGACGCAATTTCTGTAATTCTTTGTCAATATGAAGGTCCATCGGGTAAAGTAAAGCTGCATTGGTGCATTGGCATCTAAATCTGGTCTCCGAGGATTCGCTCAAAGCAAACCACAAACAATGAGAAGAGTCAGTCTACTTGTACTTAAGTTGGCATTGTGCCATTTGAATTAAATCCCGACGCAATATTTGTGTTTCATCGATAATGTGAAGGTCCATCAGATACAGTAAAGCTGCATTGGCGCATCGGAAACTAAGACTGGTCTCCCAGGAAACGCTCAAAGCAAACCACAAACTATGAGAAGAGCCAGTCTTCAGGTACTTAAGTTGGCACGGTGCCATTTGAATAACATCCCGACGCAAAACTGTGTTTTATCGTCAGTTTGAAAGTCCATCGGATAGAATAAAGCTGCATTGGTGCATCGGAAACTAACACTGGTCACCCGGGAAACGATCATAGCAAACCGCAAACAATGAGAAGAGTCAGCCATCTTGTACCTTGTCGGCAATGTGCCATTTGAATTAAATCCCGACGCAATTTCTGTGTTTCATCGCCAACGTGGAGGTCCATCGGATACAGTAAAGCTGCACAAACAATGGGAAGAGTCAGTCATCTTGTACTTAATTCGGCATTGTGCCATTTGAATTAAATCCTGACCCAATTTCTGTGTTTCATCGTCCATGTGAAGGTCCATCGGATACAGTAAAGTTGAATTGGTGCATTCGAATGTAATACTGGACTCCGAGGAAACGATCAAAGCAAACCACAAACATTGAGATGAGTCAGCCTTCTTGTACTCAAGTCGGTATTGTGCCATGTGAATTACAACCCGACGCAATTTCTGTTTTTCCTCGTCAGTGTGACAGTCCATCGGATACGGTAAAGCTGCGTTGGTGTTTCGGAATCTAATACAGGTCTCCCAGGAAATGCTAAGAGCCAACAACAAACAATGAGATGAGTCAGTCTTCTTTTACTTAACTCGGCATTGTGCCCTTTGAATTAAATCCCGACGCAATTTCTGTGTTTCATCGTCAATGTGATGGTGCATCGGACACAGTAAAGCTGCATTGGTGTGACGCAATCTAATACTGGTCTCCGAGGAAACGCTCAAAGCAAAGTACAAACAATGAGAAGAGTCGGTCTTCTTGTACTTAAGTCGGCATTGTGCCATTTCAATTAAATCCCGACGCAATATCTGTGATTCATCGTCAATGTGAAGGTCCATCGGATACAATAAAGGTGCATGGGAATCTAATACTGGTCTCCCAGGAAACGCTCAAAACAAACCACAAACAATGAGAAGAGTCAGTCTTCGTGTACGTAAGTAGGCATTGTGCCATTTGAATTATATCCCGTCGCAATATCTGTGTTTCATCGTCAATGTGGTGGTCCATTGGATAAAGTAAAGCTGCATTGGTGCGTCGGATTCTAATACTGGTTTCCCAGGAAACGCCCAAAGCAAACCGCAAACAATGACAAGAGTCTGTCTCCTTGTGCCCTGTCGGCTTTGGGCCATTTGACTTAAGTCCCGACGCAATTTCTGTGTTTCATCGTCTGTGTGAAGGTCCATCGGATACAGTAAAGCTGCATTGGTGCTTCGGAATCAAATACTGGGCTCCCAGGAATCGCTCAAAGCAAACCACAAAAAATGAGAAGAGTCAGTCTTCTTGTACCATGACGGAATTCTGCCATTTGAATTAAATCCCGACGCAACTTCGGTCTTTCATCGTTAATGTGAAAGTCCATCGGATACATTAAGGTGGCATTGGAGCATCCTAATGTAATACTGGTCAGAAAAAGAACCGCTCAAAGCAAACCACAAACAATGAGAAGATTCAGTCATCTTGAACCTTGTCGGCATTGTGCCATTTCAATTAAATCCCGACGAAATTTCTGTGTTTCATCGTCAATGTGAAGGTCCACCGGATACAGTAAAGCTGCATTGGTGCTTCGGAATCAAATACTGATCTCCCAGGAAACGCTCAAAGCTAACCACAAACAATGAGAGGACTCAGTCTTTATGTACCTTGTCGGCATTTTGCCACTGTAACTAAATCCCGACGCAAATTCTGTGTTTCATCGTCATTGTGAAGGAACATCGGACATAGTAAGGCTGCATTGGTGCATCGGAATCTAATACTGGTCTCCGAGGAATCGCTCAAAGCAAACCACAAACAATGAGAAGAGTCCGTCTTCTTGTACTTAAGTTGGCATTGTGCCATTTGATTTCATTCCCGACGCAATTTCTGTGTTTCATCGTCAATGTGAAGGTCCATCGGATACTGTAAAGCTGCATTGGAGCATCGGAATCTAATACTGGTCCCCCAGGAAACGCTCAAAGCAAACCACAAACAATGAGAAGAGTCAGTCTTCTTGTACTTAAGTCAGCATCGTGCAATTCGATGTGAATCCCGACGCAATTTCTGCGTTTCATCGTCAAAGTGAAGGTCCGTCGGAGACAGTAAAGCTGCGTTGGTGCATCGGAAGCAAATACTGGTCTCCCAGGAAACGCTCAAAACCAACCACAAACAATGAGAAGAGTCAGTCTTCTTGTACTTAAGTCGGCATTCTGCCATTTGAATTAAATCCCGACGCAATTTTTGTGTTTCATCGTCAATGTGAAGGTCCATCAGATACAGTAAAGCTGCATTGGCGCATCGGAAACTAAGACTGGTCTCCCAGGAATCGCTCAAAGCGAACCACAAAAAATGAGAAACGTCAGTTTTCTTGTACCTTGACGGCATTCTGCCATTTGAGTTAAATCCCGACGCAACTACTGTCTTTCATCGTTAATGTGAAAGTCCATCGGATACATTAAGGCGGCATTGGTGCATCCGAATCTAATACTGGTCTCCCAAGAACCGCTCAAAGCAAACCACAAACAATGAGAATAGTCAGTCATGTTGTACTTAAGTCGGCATTGTGATAATTGGATTTAATCCCGACGCAATTTGTGTGTTTCGTAGTCAATCTGAAGGTTTATCGGATACAGTAAAGCTGCATTGGTGCATGGGATCCTAATACTGGTCTCCAAGGAAACGCTCAAAGCAAACCACAAACGATGAAAAGAGTCAGTCTTCTTGTACTTAAGTCGGCATTGTGCCATTTGAATTAAATCCCGACGCAATTTCTGTGTTTCATCGTCCATGTGAAGGTTCATCGGATACAGTAAAGCTGCATTGGTGCATCGGAATCTAATACTGGTCTCCCAGGAAATACTCAAAGATAACCACAAGCAATGAGATGAGTCAGTCATCTAATACCTTGTCGGCATTGTGCCACTTTACTTAAATCCCGACGATATTTCTGTGTCTCATCGTCAATGTGCAGGTCCATCGGATACAGTAAAGCTGCGTTGGTGCATCGGAATCTAATACAGGTCTCCCAGGAAACGCTCAAAACAAACCACAATTAATGAGAAGAATCAGTCTTCTTGTACGTAAGTAGGCATTGTTCCATTTGAAATAAATCCCGACGCAATTTCTGTGTTTCATCGTCAATGGGATGGTCCATCACCTACAATAAAGCTGCATTGGTGCGTCGGAGTCTAATACTGGTCTCCCAGGAAACGCTCAGAGCAAACCGCAAACAATGACAAGAGTCAGTCTCTTTGTACCTGGTCGGCTTTGTGCCATTTGACTTAGATCCCGACGCAATTTCTGTGTTTCATCGTCAATGTGAACGTCCATCGGATACAGTAAAGCTGTATTGGTGCTTCGGAATCAAATACTGGTCTCCCAGGAATCGCTCAAAGCAAACCACAAACAATGAGAAGAGTCAGTCTTCTTGTACCTTGTCGGCATTCTGCCATTAGAATTAAATCCCGACGCAACTTCTGTCATTCATCGTCAATGTGATAGTCCATCAGATACAGTAAAGCGGCATTGGTGCATCCTAATCTAATATTGGTCTCCCAGGAAACGCTCAAAGCAATCCACAAACAATGAGAATAGTCAGTCTTGTTGTACTTAAGTCGGCATTGTGCCATTTGAATTAAATCCCAACGGAATTTCTGTGTTTCATCGTCAATGTGAAGGTCCGTCGGATACAGTAAAGCTGCATTGGTGTCTCCGAATCTAATACTGGTCTCCAGGGAACGCTCAAAGCAAACCACAAACAATGAGAAGAGTAATTTTTCTCGTACTTAAGTCGGCATTGTGCCTTTTGAATTAAATCCCGACGCGTTTTCTGTGTTTCATCGTCTATGTGAAGGTCCATCAAATACACTAAGGCTGCATTGGTGGATCGGAATCTAATACTGGTCTCCCAGGAAACGCTCAAAGCAAACCACAAACAATGAGAAAAGTCAGTCTTCTTGAAATTATGTCGGCATTGTGCCTTTAGAATTAAATCCCGACGCAATATCTGTGTCTCATCATCGATGTGTAGGTCCATCGGATACGGAAAAGCTGCGTTGGTGCATCGGAATCATATATTGGTCTCCCAGGAAACGCTCAAAACAAACCACAAACAATGAGAAGAGTCAATCTTCTCGTACGTAAGTAGGCATTGTGCCATTTGAATTAAATCCCGACGCATTTTCTGTGTTTCATCGTCTATGTGAAGGTCCATCAAATACACTAAGGCTGCATTGGTGGATCGGAATCTAATACTGGTCTCCCAGGAATCGCACAAAGGAAACCACAAACTATGAGAAGAGTCAGTCTTCTTGTACCTTGTCGACAATGTGCCATTTGAATTAAATCCCGACGCAATATCTGTGTTTCATCGCCAATGTGGAGGTCCATCGGATACAGTAAAGCTGCACAAACAATGGGAAGAGTCAGTCATCTTGTACTTAAGACGGCATTGTGTCATTTCATTTAAATCCCGACGCAATTTCTGTATTTCATTGTCAATGTGATGGTCCATCGGATACAGTAAAGCTGCAATGGAGCATCGTAATCTAATACTGGTCCCCCAGGAAACGCTCAAAGCAAACCACAAACAATGAGAAGAGTCAGTCTTCTTGTACGTAAGTCGGCATTGTGCATTTCGATTTAAATCCAGACGCAATTTCTGTGTTTCATCGTCAATGTGAAGGTCCATCGGATACAGTAAAGCTGCATTGGTGCATCGGAAGCAAATACTGGTCTCCCAGGAAACGCTCAAAGCCAACCAGAAATAATGAGAAGAGTCAGTCTTCTTGTAATTAAGTCGGCATTGTGCCAATTGAATTAAATTCCGACGCAATATTTGTGTTTCATCGTCAATGTGAAGGTCAATCAGATACAGTAAAGTAGCATTGGCGCATCGGAAACTAAGTCTGGTCTCCCAGGAAACGCTCAAAGCAATCCACAAACAATGAGAAGAGCCAGTCTTCTTTTACTTAAGTCGGCACTGTGCCATTTGAATAATATCCCGACGCAAAACTGTGTTTTATCGTCAGTGTGAAAGTCCATCGGATAGAGTAAAGCTGCATTGGTGCATCGGAAACTAACACTGGTCTCCCGGGAAACGCTCAGAGCAAACCACAAACAATGAGAAGAGTCAGCCATCTTGTACATTGTCGACAATGTGCCATTTGAATCAAGTCCCGACGCAATTTCTGTGTTTCATCGTCATTGTGAAGGTCCATCGGATACAGTAAAGCTGCATTGGTGCTTGGGAATCAAATACTGGTCTCCCAGGAATCGCTCAAAAACAAACCACAAAAAATGAGAAGAGTCTGTCTTCTTGTACCTTGACGGAATTCTGCCATTTGAATTAAATCCCGACGCAACTTCGGTCTTTCATCGTTAATGTGAAAGTCCATCGGATACAGTAAGGCGGCATTGGAGCATCCTAATCTAATACTGGTCACCAGAGAACCGCTCAAAGCAAACTTCAAACAATGATTATAGTCAGTCTTGTTGTACTTAAGTCGCCATTGTGATATTTGGATTAAATCCCGACGCAATTTGTGTGTTTCGTCGTCAATGTGAAGGTCCATCGGATACAGTAAAGCTGCATTGGAGCATGGGATCCTAATACTGGTCTCCCAGCAAACGCTCAAAGCAAACCACAAACAATGAAAAGAGTCAGTCTTCCTGTACTTGAGTCGGCATTGTGCCATTTGAATTAAATCTCAACGCAATCTCTGTGTTTCATCGTCAATGTGAAAGTCAATCGGACACAGTAAAGCTGAATTGGTGCATTGGAATATAATACTGGTCTCCCAGGAAACGCTCAAGGAAAACTACAAAGAATGAGAAGAGTCAGTCTTCCTGTACTTAAGAAGGCATTGTGCCGTTTGAATTAAATCTCGACGCAATTTCTGTGATTCATCGCAATGTGAAGGTCCATCAGATACTTTAAAGCTGCATTGGTGCTTTGGAATATTATACTGGGCTACCAGGAAACGCTCAATGCAAACCACAAACAATGAGAAGATTCAGTCATCTTTTACCTTGTCGGCATTGTGCCATTTCAATTAAATCCCGACGCAATATCTGAGTTTCATCGTCAATGTGAAGGTCCATCGGATACAGTAATGCTGCATTGCTGCATCGGAAACTAATACTGGTCACCCAGGAAACGCTCAAAGCAAACCACAAACAATGAGAAGAGTCAGACGTCTTGTACTTAAGACGGCATTGTGCCATTTGGATTAAATACCGACGCAATATCTGTGTTTCTTCGTCAATGTGAAGGTCCATCGGATACAGTAAAGCTGCATTGGTGCATCGGAATCTAATACTGGTCTCCCAGGAAACGCTCAATCCAAACCACAAACAATGAGAAGAGTCAGTCTTCTTGTACTTATGTCGGCATTGTGCCATTTGAATTAAATCCCGACGCAATTTCTGTGATTCATCGACAATGCGAATGTCCATCGGCTACAGTAAAGCTGCATTGGTGCATCGGAATCTAATACTGGTCTCCCAGGAAACGCTCAAATCAAACCACAAACAATGAGAAGAGTCAGTCTTCTTGTACTTATGTCGGCATTTTGCCATTTGAATTAAATCCCGACGCAATTTCTGTGATTCATCGACAATGCGAATGTCCATCGGATACAGTAAATCTGCATTTGTGCATCGGAATCTAATACTGGTCTCCCAGGAAACGATCAAAGCAAAACACAAACAATGAGAAGAGTCAATCTTCTTGTAACTTGTTGGCAATGTGCCATTTGAATTAATTCCCGACGAAATTTCTGTGTTTCATCGTCAATGTGAATGTCCATCGGTTGCAGTAAAACTGCATAGGTGCAGAGGAATCTAATACTGGTCTCCCACGAATCGCTCAAAGCAATCCACAAACAATGAGACGACTCTGTCTTCTTGTACCTTGTCGGCATTGTGCCACTATAATTAAATCCCGACGCAATGTCTGTGTTTCATCGTCAATGTGAATGTCCATCGGATACAGTAAAGCTGCATTGGTGTATCGTAATCTAATACAGGTCTCCCAGGAAAAGGTCAAAGCAAACCACAAACAATTAGAACAGTATGTCTTATTTTACTGAAGTCGGCATCGAGCCATTTGAATTAAATCCCGACGCAATATCAGTGTTTCATCATCACAGTGAAGGTCCATCGGATATATTATGGCTGCTTTGGTGCATCGGAATCTAATACTGGTCTCCCAGGAAACGCTTAAAACAAACCACAAGCAATGTGATGAGCCAGTCTTCTTGTACCTTGTCGGATACAGTAAAGCTGCATTAGTGCGTCGGATTCTAATACTGGTCTCCCAGGAAGCGCTCAAAGCAAACCACAAACAATGAGAAGAGTCAGTCTTCTTGTACGTAAGACAACATTGTGCCATTTGAATTAAGTCCCTACGCAAATTCTGTGTCTCATCGACAAAGTGAAGGTCCATCAGATACAGTAAGGCTGCATTGGTGCCTCGGAATCTAATACTGGTCTCCGAGGAAACGCTCAAAGCAAACCACAAACAATGAGAAGAGTCAGTCTTCTTGTAATTATGTGGGCATTGTGCCATTTGAATTACAGCCCGATGCAATTTCGGTGTTTAATCGTCAATGCGAAGTTCCATCGGATACAGTAAAGCTGCATTGGTGCATCGGAATCTAATACTGGTCTCCCAGGAAATGCTCAAACCAAACCACAAACAATGAGAAGAGTCAGTCTTCTTGTACTTATGTCGGCATTTTGCCATTTGAATTAAATCCCGACGCAATTTCTGTGATTCATCGACAATGCGAATGTCCATCGACTACAGTAAAGCTGCATTGGTGCATCGGAATCTAATACTGGTCTCTCAGGAAACGCTCAAAGCAAACCACAAACAATGAGAAGAGTCAGTCTTCTTGTACCTTGTCGGCATTGTGCCATTTGAATTAAATCCCGCCACAACTTCTGTGTTTCATCGTCAATGTGAAGGTCCATCGGATACAGGATACATTTTGGCTGCATTGGTGCACCGGAATCTAATACTGGTCTCCCAGGAAACGTTTAAAGCAAACCACAAACAATGTGCGGAGTCAGTCTTCTGGTACCTTGTCGGCAATGTGCCATTTGAATTAAATCCCGACGTAATTACTGTGTTTCATCGTCAATGTGAAGGTCCATCGGATACAGTAAAGCTGCATTGGTGCGTCGGAATCTAATACTGGTCTCACAGGTAACGCTCAAAGCAAACCACAAACAATGAAAAGAGTCAGTCTTCTTGTACTTAAGTCGGCATTGTGCCAATGGAAATAAATCCCGACGCCATTTCTGAGTATCATCGTCGATGTGAAGGTCCATCGCATACGGTAAAACTGTATTGGTGCACCGGGATGTAATAATGGTCACCCAGGAAACGCTCATAGCAAACCACAAACAATGAGAAGAGTCAGTCTTCTTGTGCTTAGGTAGGGATTTTGCTATTTGAATTAAATCCCGACGCAATTTCTGTGTTTCATCCTCAATGTGAAGGTCCATCGGATACAGTAAAGCTGCATTGGTGCATCTAAATCTAATACTGGTCTTCCAGGAAACGCTCAAAGCAAACTACAAACAATGAGAAGAGTCAGTCCTCATTTACTTAAGTCGGCATTGTGCCATTTGAATTAAATCCCGACGCAAATTCTGTGTTTCATCGTCAATGTTAAGGTCCATCGGATACAGTAAAGCTGCATTGAGGCATCGGAATCTAATACTGGTCTCCTAGGAATCGCTCAAAGCAAACCACACACAAAGAGAAGAGTCAGTCCACATGTGCATAGGTTGGCATTGTGCCGTTTGAATAAGATCAAGACGCGATCTCTGTGTTTCATCGTCAATGTGAAGGTCCATCGGATACAGTAAATCTGCATTGGTGCATCGGAATCTAATACTGGTCTCCCAGGAAACGATCAAAGCAAAACACAAACAATGAGAAGAGTCAATCTTCTTGTACCTCGTTGGCATTGTGCCATTTGAATTAATTCCCGACGAAATGTCTGTGTTTCATCGTCAATGTGAAGGTCCATCGGATACAGTAAAGCTGCATTGGTGCATGGGATCCTAATACTGGTCTCCAAGGAAACGCTCAAAGCAAACCACAAACGATGAAAAGAGTCAGTCTTCTTGTACTTAAGTCGGCATTGTGCCATTTGAATTAAATCCCGACGCAATTTCTGTGTTTCATCGTCCATGTGAAGGTTCATCGGATACAGTAAAGCTGCATTGGTGCATCGGAATCTAATACTGGTCTCCCAGGAAATACTCAAAGATAACCACAAGCAATGAGATGAGTCAGTCATCTAATACCTTGTCGGCATTGTGCCACTTTACTTAAATCCCGACGATATTTCTGTGTCTCATCGTCAATGTGCAGGTCCATCGGATACAGTAAAGCTGCGTTGGTGCATCGGAATCTAATACAGGTCTCCCAGGAAACGCTCAAAACAAACCACAATTAATGAGAAGAATCAGTCTTCTTGTACGTAAGTAGGCATTGTTCCATTTGAAATAAATCCCGACGCAATTTCTGTGTTTCATCGTCAATGGGATGGTCCATCACCTACAATAAAGCTGCATTGGTGCGTCGGAGTCTAATACTGGTCTCCCAGGAAACGCTCAGAGCAAACCGCAAACAATGACAAGAGTCAGTCTCTTTGTACCTGGTCGGCTTTGTGCCATTTGACTTAGATCCCGACGCAATTTCTGTGTTTCATCGTCAATGTGAACGTCCATCGGATACAGTAAAGCTGTATTGGTGCTTCGGAATCAAATACTGGTCTCCCAGGAATCGCTCAAAGCAAACCACAAACAATGAGAAGAGTCAGTCTTCTTGTACCTTGTCGGCATTCTGCCATTAGAATTAAATCCCGACGCAACTTCTGTCATTCATCGTCAATGTGATAGTCCATCAGATACAGTAAAGCGGCATTGGTGCATCCTAATCTAATATTGGTCTCCCAGGAAACGCTCAAAGCAATCCACAAACAATGAGAATAGTCAGTCTTGTTGTACTTAAGTCGGCATTGTGCCATTTGAATTAAATCCCAACGGAATTTCTGTGTTTCATCGTCAATGTGAAGGTCCGTCGGATACAGTAAAGCTGCATTGGTGTCTCCGAATCTAATACTGGTCTCCAGGGAACGCTCAAAGCAAACCACAAACAATGAGAAGAGTAATTTTTCTCGTACTTAAGTCGGCATTGTGCCTTTTGAATTAAATCCCGACGCGTTTTCTGTGTTTCATCGTCTATGTGAAGGTCCATCAAATACACTAAGGCTGCATTGGTGGATCGGAATCTAATACTGGTCTCCCAGGAAACGCTCAAAGCAAACCACAAACAATGAGAAAAGTCAGTCTTCTTGAAATTATGTCGGCATTGTGCCTTTAGAATTAAATCCCGACGCAATATCTGTGTCTCATCATCGATGTGTAGGTCCATCGGATACGGAAAAGCTGCGTTGGTGCATCGGAATCATATATTGGTCTCCCAGGAAACGCTCAAAACAAACCACAAACAATGAGAAGAGTCAATCTTCTCGTACGTAAGTAGGCATTGTGCCATTTGAATTAAATCCCGACGCATTTTCTGTGTTTCATCGTCTATGTGAAGGTCCATCAAATACACTAAGGCTGCATTGGTGGATCGGAATCTAATACTGGTCTCCCAGGAATCGCACAAAGGAAACCACAAACTATGAGAAGAGTCAGTCTTCTTGTACCTTGTCGACAATGTGCCATTTGAATTAAATCCCGACGCAATATCTGTGTTTCATCGCCAATGTGGAGGTCCATCGGATACAGTAAAGCTGCACAAACAATGGGAAGAGTCAGTCATCTTGTACTTAAGACGGCATTGTGTCATTTCATTTAAATCCCGACGCAATTTCTGTATTTCATTGTCAATGTGATGGTCCATCGGATACAGTAAAGCTGCAATGGAGCATCGTAATCTAATACTGGTCCCCCAGGAAACGCTCAAAGCAAACCACAAACAATGAGAAGAGTCAGTCTTCTTGTACGTAAGTCGGCATTGTGCATTTCGATTTAAATCCAGACGCAATTTCTGTGTTTCATCGTCAATGTGAAGGTCCATCGGATACAGTAAAGCTGCATTGGTGCATCGGAAGCAAATACTGGTCTCCCAGGAAACGCTCAAAGCCAACCAGAAATAATGAGAAGAGTCAGTCTTCTTGTAATTAAGTCGGCATTGTGCCAATTGAATTAAATTCCGACGCAATATTTGTGTTTCATCGTCAATGTGAAGGTCAATCAGATACAGTAAAGTAGCATTGGCGCATCGGAAACTAAGTCTGGTCTCCCAGGAAACGCTCAAAGCAATCCACAAACAATGAGAAGAGCCAGTCTTCTTTTACTTAAGTCGGCACTGTGCCATTTGAATAATATCCCGACGCAAAACTGTGTTTTATCGTCAGTGTGAAAGTCCATCGGATAGAGTAAAGCTGCATTGGTGCATCGGAAACTAACACTGGTCTCCCGGGAAACGCTCAGAGCAAACCACAAACAATGAGAAGAGTCAGCCATCTTGTACATTGTCGACAATGTGCCATTTGAATCAAGTCCCGACGCAATTTCTGTGTTTCATCGTCATTGTGAAGGTCCATCGGATACAGTAAAGCTGCATTGGTGCTTGGGAATCAAATACTGGTCTCCCAGGAATCGCTCAAAAACAAACCACAAAAAATGAGAAGAGTCTGTCTTCTTGTACCTTGACGGAATTCTGCCATTTGAATTAAATCCCGACGCAACTTCGGTCTTTCATCGTTAATGTGAAAGTCCATCGGATACAGTAAGGCGGCATTGGAGCATCCTAATCTAATACTGGTCACCAGAGAACCGCTCAAAGCAAACTTCAAACAATGATTATAGTCAGTCTTGTTGTACTTAAGTCGCCATTGTGATATTTGGATTAAATCCCGACGCAATTTGTGTGTTTCGTCGTCAATGTGAAGGTCCATCGGATACAGTAAAGCTGCATTGGAGCATGGGATCCTAATACTGGTCTCCCAGCAAACGCTCAAAGCAAACCACAAACAATGAAAAGAGTCAGTCTTCCTGTACTTGAGTCGGCATTGTGCCATTTGAATTAAATCCCAACGCAATCTCTGTGTTTCATCGTCAATGTGAAAGTCAATCGGACACAGTAAAGCTGAATTGGTGCATTGGAATATAATACTGGTCTCCCAGGAAACGCTCAAGGAAAACTACAAAGAATGAGAAGAGTCAGTCTTCCTGTACTTAAGAAGGCATTGTGCCGTTTGAATTAAATCTCGACGCAATTTCTGTGATTCATCGCAATGTGAAGGTCCATCAGATACTTTAAAGCTGCATTGGTGCTTTGGAATATTATACTGGGCTACCAGGAAACGCTCAATGCAAACCACAAACAATGAGAAGATTCAGTCATCTTTTACCTTGTCGGCATTGTGCCATTTCAATTAAATCCCGACGCAATATCTGAGTTTCATCGTCAATGTGAAGGTCCATCGGATACAGTAATGCTGCATTGCTGCATCGGAAACTAATACTGGTCACCCAGGAAACGCTCAAAGCAAACCACAAACAATGAGAAGAGTCAGACGTCTTGTACTTAAGACGGCATTGTGCCATTTGGATTAAATACCGACGCAATATCTGTGTTTCTTCGTCAATGTGAAGGTCCATCGGATACAGTAAAGCTGCATTGGTGCATCGGAATCTAATACTGGTCTCCCAGGAAACGCTCAATCCAAACCACAAACAATGAGAAGAGTCAGTCTTCTTGTACTTATGTCGGCATTGTGCCATTTGAATTAAATCCCGACGCAATTTCTGTGATTCATCGACAATGCGAATGTCCATCGGCTACAGTAAAGCTGCATTGGTGCATCGGAATCTAATACTGGTCTCCCAGGAAACGCTCAAATCAAACCACAAACAATGAGAAGAGTCAGTCTTCTTGTACTTATGTCGGCATTTTGCCATTTGAATTAAATCCCGACGCAATTTCTGTGATTCATCGACAATGCGAATGTCCATCGGATACAGTAAATCTGCATTTGTGCATCGGAATCTAATACTGGTCTCCCAGGAAACGATCAAAGCAAAACACAAACAATGAGAAGAGTCAATCTTCTTGTAACTTGTTGGCAATGTGCCATTTGAATTAATTCCCGACGAAATTTCTGTGTTTCATCGTCAATGTGAATGTCCATCGGTTGCAGTAAAACTGCATAGGTGCAGAGGAATCTAATACTGGTCTCCCACGAATCGCTCAAAGCAATCCACAAACAATGAGACGACTCTGTCTTCTTGTACCTTGTCGGCATTGTGCCACTATAATTAAATCCCGACGCAATGTCTGTGTTTCATCGTCAATGTGAATGTCCATCGGATACAGTAAAGCTGCATTGGTGTATCGTAATCTAATACAGGTCTCCCAGGAAAAGGTCAAAGCAAACCACAAACAATTAGAACAGTATGTCTTATTTTACTGAAGTCGGCATCGAGCCATTTGAATTAAATCCCGACGCAATATCAGTGTTTCATCATCACAGTGAAGGTCCATCGGATATATTATGGCTGCTTTGGTGCATCGGAATCTAATACTGGTCTCCCAGGAAACGCTTAAAACAAACCACAAGCAATGTGATGAGCCAGTCTTCTTGTACCTTGTCGGATACAGTAAAGCTGCATTAGTGCGTCGGATTCTAATACTGGTCTCCCAGGAAGCGCTCAAAGCAAACCACAAACAATGAGAAGAGTCAGTCTTCTTGTACGTAAGACAACATTGTGCCATTTGAATTAAGTCCCTACGCAAATTCTGTGTCTCATCGACAAAGTGAAGGTCCATCAGATACAGTAAGGCTGCATTGGTGCCTCGGAATCTAATACTGGTCTCCGAGGAAACGCTCAAAGCAAACCACAAACAATGAGAAGAGTCAGTCTTCTTGTAATTATGTGGGCATTGTGCCATTTGAATTACAGCCCGATGCAATTTCGGTGTTTAATCGTCAATGCGAAGTTCCATCGGATACAGTAAAGCTGCATTGGTGCATCGGAATCTAATACTGGTCTCCCAGGAAATGCTCAAACCAAACCACAAACAATGAGAAGAGTCAGTCTTCTTGTACTTATGTCGGCATTTTGCCATTTGAATTAAATCCCGACGCAATTTCTGTGATTCATCGACAATGCGAATGTCCATCGACTACAGTAAAGCTGCATTGGTGCATCGGAATCTAATACTGGTCTCTCAGGAAACGCTCAAAGCAAACCACAAACAATGAGAAGAGTCAGTCTTCTTGTACCTTGTCGGCATTGTGCCATTTGAATTAAATCCCGCCACAACTTCTGTGTTTCATCGTCAATGTGAAGGTCCATCGGATACAGGATACATTTTGGCTGCATTGGTGCACCGGAATCTAATACTGGTCTCCCAGGAAACGTTTAAAGCAAACCACAAACAATGTGCGGAGTCAGTCTTCTGGTACCTTGTCGGCAATGTGCCATTTGAATTAAATCCCGACGTAATTACTGTGTTTCATCGTCAATGTGAAGGTCCATCGGATACAGTAAAGCTGCATTGGTGCGTCGGAATCTAATACTGGTCTCACAGGTAACGCTCAAAGCAAACCACAAACAATGAAAAGAGTCAGTCTTCTTGTACTTAAGTCGGCATTGTGCCAATGGAAATAAATCCCGACGCCATTTCTGAGTATCATCGTCGATGTGAAGGTCCATCGCATACGGTAAAACTGTATTGGTGCACCGGGATGTAATAATGGTCACCCAGGAAACGCTCATAGCAAACCACAAACAATGAGAAGAGTCAGTCTTCTTGTGCTTAGGTAGGGATTTTGCTATTTGAATTAAATCCCGACGCAATTTCTGTGTTTCATCCTCAATGTGAAGGTCCATCGGATACAGTAAAGCTGCATTGGTGCATCTAAATCTAATACTGGTCTTCCAGGAAACGCTCAAAGCAAACTACAAACAATGAGAAGAGTCAGTCCTCATTTACTTAAGTCGGCATTGTGCCATTTGAATTAAATCCCGACGCAAATTCTGTGTTTCATCGTCAATGTTAAGGTCCATCGGATACAGTAAAGCTGCATTGAGGCATCGGAATCTAATACTGGTCTCCTAGGAATCGCTCAAAGCAAACCACACACAAAGAGAAGAGTCAGTCCACATGTGCATAGGTTGGCATTGTGCCGTTTGAATAAGATCAAGACGCGATCTCTGTGTTTCATCGTCAATGTGAAGGTCCATCGGATACAGTAAATCTGCATTGGTGCATCGGAATCTAATACTGGTCTCCCAGGAAACGATCAAAGCAAAACACAAACAATGAGAAGAGTCAATCTTCTTGTACCTCGTTGGCATTGTGCCATTTGAATTAATTCCCGACGAAATGTCTGTGTTTCATCGTCAATGTGAAGGTCCATCGGTTGCAGTAAAGCTGCATAGGTGCAGCGGAATCTAGTACTAGTTTCCTAGGAAACGCTCAAAGCAAACCACAAACAATGAGAAGAGTCGGTCGTCTTGTACTTAAGTCGGCATTGTGGCATTTGAATTTAATCCCGACGCAAACTCTGTGTTTCATCGTCAATGCGAAGGTCCATCGGATACAGTAATGCTGTATTGACGCTTCAGAATCTAATACTGGTCTCCCAGGAAACTCTCAAAGCAATCCACAAACAATTAGAAGAGTCAGTCTTTTCATACTTATGTCGGCATTGTGCGATTTGAATTAAATCCCGACGCAATATCTGTGTCCCATCGTCAATGTGAAGGTACATCGGATACAGTAAAGCTGCATTGTTGCATCGGAATCTAATACTGGTCTGCCAGGAAACGATCAAAACAAAGCACAAACAATGAGAAGGGTCTGTCTTCTCGTGCTTAAGTAGGGATTTTACTACTTGAATTAAATCCCGACGCAATTTCTGTGTTTCATCGTCAATGTGAGGGTCCATCGGATAGAGTAAAGCTGCGTTAGTGCATGGGAATCTAATACTGGTCTCCCAGGTAACGCTCAAAGCAAACCACAAACAATAAGAAGAGTCAGTCGTCTTGTACTTATGTCGGCATTGTGCCATTTGAATTAAATCCCGACGCAATTTCTGTGTTTCATCGTCACAGTGAAGGTCCATCGGATACATTATGGCTGCTTTGGTGCACCGGAATCTAATACTGGTCTCCCAGGAAACGCTTAAAACAAACCACAAGCAATCTGAGGAGTCAGCCTTCTTGTAACTTGTCGGCAATGTGCCAATTGAATTAAGTCGCGACGTAATTTCTGTGTTTCATCGGCAATGTGAATTTTTATCGGATACAGGAAAGCTGCATTGGTGCGTCGGAATCTAATACTGGTCTCCCAGGTAACTCTCAAAGCAAACCACACACAATGAGAAAAGTCTGCCTTCTTGTACTTAAGTCGGCATTGTGCCATTTGAATTAAATCCCGACGCAATATCTGTGTTTCATCGTCAATGTGAAGGACCATAGGGTACAATGAAGCTGCATTGGTGCATCGGAAACTAATACTGGTCTCCCAGGTAACGCTCAAAGCAAACCACTAACATTGAGAAGAGTCAGTCTTCTTGTACCTTGTCGGCATTGTGCCACTTTAATTAAATCCCGACGCAATTTCTGTCAATGTGAAGGTCCATCGGATACAGTAAAGCTGCACTGGTGAATCGGAATCTAATACTCGTCTCCCAGGAAACGCTCAAAGTAAACCACAAACAATGAGAAGAGTCAGTCTTCTTGTACTTAAGTCGGCTTTCTGCCAATTGAATTAAATCCCGACGTAATCTCTGTTTTTCATCGTCAATGTGAAGAACCATTGGATACAGTAAAGCTTCGTTGGTGCATCGGAATCTTATACTGGTCTCCCAGGAAACGCTCAAAGCAATCCACAAACAATGGGAAGAGTCAGACTTCTTGAACCTTGTCGGCATTGTACCATTTAAATTATATCCCGACTCAATTTCAGTGTTTCATCAGCAATGTTAAGGTCCATCGGATACAGTAAAGCTGAATTGGTGCATCGGAATTTAATAATGGTCTCCCAGGAAACGCTCCAAGCTAACCACAAACAATGAGATGAGTTAGTCTTCATATACTTAAGTCGGCATTGTGCCATTTGAATTAAATCCCGACGCAATTTCTGTGTTTCATTGTCAATGTGAAGGTCCATCGGAAACAGTAAAGCTGCATTGAGGCATCGGAATCTATTACTGGTCTCCCAGGAATCGCTCAAAGCAAACCACAAACAATGAGAAGGGTCAGTCCACTTGTGCTTAGATCGGCATTGTGCCATTTGAATTAGATCAAGACGCAATCTCTGTGTTTCATCGTCAATGTGAGGGTCCATCGGATACAGTAATGCTGCATTGGTGCATCGGAAACTAATACTGGTCTCCCAGGAAACGCTCAAAGGAAACCACAAACAATGAGAAGAGTCGGTCGTCTTGTACTTAGGTCGGCATTGTGACATTTGAATTAAATACCGACACAATTTCTGCGTTTCTTCGTCAATGTGTAGGACCAACGGATACAGTAAAGTTGCACTGGTGCATCGAAATAAAATACTGGTTTCCCGGGAAACGCTCAAAGCAAATCACAAACAATGAGAAGAGTCAGTCGTCTTGTACTTAAGTCGTCATTGTGCCATTTGAATTAAATCTTGACGAAATCTCCGTGTTTCATCGTCAATGTGATGCTCCATCGGATACAGTAAACCTGTATTGGTGCATGGGAATCGAATACTGGTCACCCAGAAAAAGCTCAAAGCAAACCCCAAACAATGGGAAGCGTCAGTCTTCTAGTACTTAAGTCGGCATTGTGGCATTTGAATAAAATCCCGACGCAATTTCTGTGTTTCATCGTCAATGTGAGGGTGCATCGGACACAGTAAAAATGCATTGGTGCATCGGAATCTAATACTGGTCTCCCAGGAAACGCATAAAGAAAACCATTAACAATGTGCGGAGTCAGTCTTCTTGTACCTTGTCGGCAATGTTCCAATTGATTTAAATCCCGACGTAATTTCTGTGTTTCATCGTCAATGTGAGGGTCCATCGGATACAGTTCAGCTGCATTGGTGTATCGGAATCTAATACAGGTCTCCCAGGAAACACTCAAAGAAACCATAATCAATCAGAAGAGTGAGTCTTCTTGTACTTAAGTCAGCAGTGTGCCATTTGAATTAAATCCCGACGCAATTACTGTGTTTCATCGTCAATGTGAAGGTCCATCGGATACAGTAAAGCTGCATTGTTGCTTCGGATTCTAATACTGGTCTCCCAGGAAACGCTCAAAGCAAACCACAAACAATGAGAAGAGTCAGTCGTCTTGTACTTAAGTTGGCATTGTGCCATTTGAATTAAATACCGACGCAATTTCTGTGTTTCTTCGTCAATGTGAAGGTCCATCGGATACAGTAAAGCTGCATTGGTGCATCGGAATCTAATACTGGTCTCTCAGGAAACGCTCAATGCAAACCACAAACAATGAGAAGAGTCAGTCTTCTTGTTCTTAAGTAGGGAGTTTGCTATTTGAATTAAATCCCGACGCAATTTCTGTGTTTCATCGTCAATGAGAATGTCCATCGGATACAGTAAAGCTGCATTGGTGCATAGGATTCTGATACTGGTCTCCCAGGAAGCGCTCAAAGCAAACCACAAACAATTTGAACAGTCAGTCTTATTTTACTGAAGTCGGCATCGAGCCATTTGAATTGAATTCCTACGCAATTTCTGTGTTTCATCGTCAATATGAAGGTCCATCGGATACAGTAAAGCTGCATTCGTGCATCGGAATGTAATACTGGTCTCCCAGGATACGCACAAAGCAAACCACAAACAAAAAGAAGAGTCAGTCGTCTTGTACTTATGTCGGCATTGTGCCATTTGAAATAAATCCCGACGCCATTTCTGAGTATCATCGTCAATGTGAAGCTCCATCGCATACGGTAAAGCAGTATTGGTGCACCGGGATGTAATTCTGGTCTCCCAGGAATCGCTCAAGGCAAACAACAAACAATGAGGAGCGTCAGTCTTCTCGTACTTAAGTCGGCATTGTGCCATTTGAATTTATTCCCGACGCAATTTCTGTGTTTCATTGTCAATGTGAAGGTCCATCGGATACAGTTCAGCTGCATAGGTGTATCGGAATCTAATACAGGTCTCCCAGGAAACACTCAAAGAAACCACAATCAATGAGAAGAGTGAGTCTTCTTGTACTTAAGTCGGCAGTGTGCCATTTGAATTAAATCCCGACGCAATTACTGTGTTTCATCGTCAATGTGAACGTCCTTCTTATACAGTAAAGCTGCATTGTAGCTTCGGATTCTAATACTCGGCTCCCAGGAAACGCTCAAAGCAAACCACAAACAATGAGAAGAGTCAGTCGTTTAGTACTTAAGTCGGCATTGTGCCATTTGAATTAAATACCGACGCAATTTCTGTGTTTCATCGTCAATGTGATGGTCCATCGGATACAGTAATGGTGCATTGGTTCATCGGATTCTAATACTGGTCTCCCAGGAAACGCTCATAGCAAACCACAATCAATGAGAAGAGTCAGTCTTCTTGTACTTAAGTCGGTATTGTGCCATTTGAATTAAAAACAGACGCAATTTATGTAATTCATCGTCAATGTGAAGGTCCATCGGATACAGTAAAGCTACATTGGTGCATCGGAATCTAATACTGATCTCCCAGGTAACGATCAAAACAAACCACAAACAATGAGAAGAGTCAGTCTTCTTGTGCTTAAATAGGGATTTTGCTATTTCAATTAAATCCCAACGCAATTTCTGTGTTTCATCGTCAATGTGCAGGTACATCGGATAGAGTAAAGCTTCATTGGTGCGTCGGAATCTAACACTGGTCTCCGAGGAAACGCTGAAAGCAAAAAACAAACGAAGAGATGTGTCAGTCTTCTTGTACCTAAGTCGGCATTGTGCCATTTGAAATAAATCCCGACGCAATTTCTGTGTTTCATCCTCAATGTGAAGGTCCATCGGATACAGTAAAGCTGCATTGAGGCATCGGAATCTAATACTGGTCTCCCAGGAATCGTCCAAACAAAAACCACACACAATGAGAAGAGTCAGTCTTCTTGTACTTAATTCGGCATTGTGATATTTGAATTAAATCCGGACGCAATTTCTGTGTTTCATCGTCAGTGTGAAGGTCCATCGGATACAGTAAAGCTGCATTTGTGCATCTGAATCAAATACAGGTCTCCCAGGCAACGCTCAAAGCAAACCACATACATTGTGAAGAGTCAGTCCTCATTTACTTAAATCGGCATTGTGCCATTTGAATTAAATCCCGACGCTATTTCTGTGTTTCATCGTCAATGGTAAGGTCCATCGGACACAGTAAAGCTGCATTGAGGCATCGGAATCTAATACTGGTCTCCCAGGAATCGTTCAAAGAAAAACCACACACAATGAGAAGAGTCAGTCCACTTGTGCTTAGGTTTGCATTGTGCCATTTGAATAAGATCAAGACGCAATCTCTGTGTTTCATCGTCAATGTGAAGGTCCATCAGATACAGTAAATCTGCATTGGTGCATCGGAATCTAATACTGGTCTCCCAGGAAACGATCAAAGCAAAACACAAACAATGAGAAGAGTCAATCTTCTTGTAGCTTGTTGGCATTGTGCCATTTGAATTAATTCCCAACGAAATTTCTGTGTTTCATCGTCAATGTGAATGTCCATCGGTTGCAGTAAAGCTGCATTGGTGCATCGGAATCTAATACTGGTCTCCCAGGAAACGCTCAAACCAAACCACAAACAATGAGAAGAGTCAGTCTTCTTGTACTTATGTCGGCATTTTGCCATTTGAATTAAATCCCGACGCAATTTCTTTGATTCATCGACAATGCGAATGTCCATCGACTACAGTAAAGCTGCATTGGTGCATCGGAATCTAATACTGGTCTCTCAGGAAACGCTCAAAGCAAACCACAAACAATGAGAAGAGTCAGTCTTCTTGTACCTTGTCGTCATTGTGCCATTTGAATTAAATCCCGGTACAACTTCTGTGTTTCATCGTCAATGTGAAGGTCAATCGGATACAGGGTACATTTTGGCTGCATTGGTGCATCGGAATCTAATACTGGTCTCCCAGGCAACGTTTAAAGCAAACCACAAACAATGTGCGGAGTCAGTCTTCTGGTACCTTGTCGGCAATGTGCCATTTGAATTAAATCCCGACGTAATTACTGTGTTTCATCGTCAATGTGAAGGTCCATCGGATACAGTAAAGCTGCATTGGTGCGTCGGAATCTAATACTGGTCTCACAGGTAACGCACAAAGCAAACCACAAACAATGAAAAGAGTCAGTATTCTTGTACTTAAGTCGGCATTGTGCCATTGGAAATAAATCCCGACGCCATTTCTGAGTATCATCGTCGATGTGAAGGTCCATCGCATACGTTAAAACTGTATTGGTGCACCGGGATGTAATACTGGTCACCCAGGAAACGCTCATAGCAAACCACAAACAATGAGAAGAGTCAGTCTTCTTGTGCTTAGGTAGGGATTTTGCTATTTGAATTAAATCCCGACGCAATTTCTGTGTTTCATCCTCAATGTGAAGGTCCATCGGATACAGTAAAGCTGCATTGGTGCATCTGAATCTAATACTGGCCTTCCAGGAAACGCTCAAAGCAAACTACAAACAATGAGAAGAGTCAGTCCTCATTTACTTAAGTCGGCATTGTGCCATTTGAATTAAATCCCGACGCAAATTCTGTGTTTCATCGTCAATGTTAAGGTCCATCGGATACAGTAAAGCTGCATTGAGGCATCGGAATCTAATACTGGTCTCCTAGGAATCGCTCAAAGCAAAACACACACAATGAGAAGAGTCAGTCCACATGTGCATAGGTTGGCATTGTGCCGTTTGAATAAGATCAAGACGCGATCTCTGTGTTTCATCGTCAATGTAAAGGTCCATCGGATACAGTAAATCTGCATTGGTGCATCGGAATCTAATACCGGTCTCCCAGGAAACGATCAAAGCAAAACACAAACAATGAGAAGAGTCAATCTTCTTGTACCTTGTTGGCATTGTGCCATTTGAATTAATTCCCGACGAAATGTCTGTGTTTCATCGTCAATGTGAAGGTCCATCGGCTGCAGTTAAGCTGCATAGGTGCAGCGGAATCTAGTACTAGTTTCCTAGGAAACGCTCAAAGCAAACCACAAACAATGAGAAGAGTCGATCGTCTTGTACTTAAGTCGGCATTGTGGCATTTGAATTTAATCCCGACGCAAACTCTGTGTTTCATCGTCAATGCGAAGGTCCATCGGATACAGTAATGCTGTATTGACGCTTCAGAATCTAATACTGGTCTCCCAGGAAACTCTCAAAGCAATCCACAAACAATTAGAAGAGTCAGTCTTTTCATACTTATGTCGGCATTGTGCGATTTGAATTAAATCCCGACGCAATATCTGTGTCCCATCGTCAATGTGAAGGTACATCGGATACAGTAAAGCTGCATTGTTGCATCGGAATCTAATACTGGTCTGCCAGGAAACGATCAAAACAAAGCACAAACAATGAGAAGGGTCTGTCTTCTCGTGCTTAAGTAGGGATTTTACTACTTGAATTAAATCCCGACGCAATTTCTGTGTTTCATCGTCAATGTGAAGGTCCATCGGATAGAGTAAAGCTGCGTTAGTGCATGGGAATCTAATACTGGTCTCCCAGGTAACGCTCAAAGCAAACCACAAATAATAAGAAGAGTCAGTCGTCTTGTACTTATGTCGGCATTGTGCCATTTGAATTAAATCCCGACGCAATTTCTGTGTTTCATCGTCACAGTGAAGGTCCATCGGATACATTATGGCTGCTTTGGTGCACCGGAATCTAATACTGGTCTCCCAGGAAACGCTTAAAACAAACCACAAGCAATCTGAGGAGTCAGCCTTCTTGTAACTTGTCGGCAATGTGCCAATTGAATTAAGTCGCGACGTAATTTCTGTGTTTCATCGGCAATGTGAATTTTTATCGGATAGAGGAAAGCTGCATTGGTGCGTCGGAATCTAATACTGGTCTCCCAGGTAACTCTCAAAGCAAACCACACACAATTCGAAAAGTCTGCCTTCTTGTACTTAAGTCGGCATTGTGCCATTTGAATTAAATCCCGACGCAATATCTGTGTTTCATCGTCAATGTGAAGGACCATAGGGTACAATGAAGCTGCATTGGTGCATCGGAAACTAATACTGGTCTCCCAGGTAACGCTCAAAGCAAACCACTAACATTGAGAAGAGTCAGTCTTCTTGTACCTTGTCGGCATTGTGCCACTTTAATTAAATCCCGACGCAATTTCTGTCAATGTGAAGGTCCATCGGATACAGTAAAGCTGCATTGGCGCATCAAAATCTAATACTGGTCTCCCAGGAAACGCTCAAAGCTAACAACAAACAAAAAGAAGAGTCAGTCGTCTTGTACTTATGTCGGCATTGCGCCATTTGAATTAAATCCCGACGCAATTTCTGTGTTTCATCGTCACTGTGAAGGACCATCGGATACAGTAAAGCTGCATTGGTGCATCGGAATCTAATACTGGTCTCCCAGGAAACTCTCAAAGCAAACTACAAACAATGAGAAGAGTCAGGCTTCTTGTACGTATGACGACATTGTGCCATTTGAATTAAGTCCCGACGCAAATTCTGTGTTTCATCGACAAAGTGAAGGTCCATCAGATACAGTAAGGCTTCATTGGTGCCTCGGAATCTAATACTGGTCTCCCAGGAAACGCTCAAAGCAAACCACAAACAATGAGAAGAGTCAGTCGTCTTGTATTATGTCGGCATTGTGCCATTTGAATTACAGCCCGACGCAATTTCGGTGTTTAATCGTCAATGCGAAGTTCCATCCGATACAAATGGTTCAAATGGCTCTGAGCACTATGGGACTCAACTGCTGAGGTCATTAGTCCCCTAGAACTTAGAACTAGTTAAACCTAACTAACCTAAGGACATCACACACATCCATGCCCGAGGCAGGATTCGAACCTGCGACCGTAGCGGTCTCGCGGTTCCATCCGATACAGTAAAGCTGCATTGGTGCATCGGAATCTAATACTGGTCTCCCAGGAAACGCTTAAACCAAACCACAAACAATGAGAAGAGTCGGTCTTCTTGTACTTATGTCAGCATTGTGCCATTTGAATTAAATCCCGACGCAATTTCTGTGATTCATCGACAATGTGAATGTCCACCGTCCACAGTAAAGCTGCATTGGTGCATCGGAATCTAATACTGGTCTCCCAGGAAACGCTCAAACCAAACCACAAACAATGAGAAGAGTCAGTCTTCTTGTACCTAGTCGGCATTGTGCCATTTGAAATAAATACCGACACTATTTCTGAGTATCATCGTCAATGTGAAGGTCCATCGCATACGGTAAAACTGTATTGGTGCATCGGGATGTAATACTGGTCTCCCAGGAATCGCTCAAAGCAAACCACAAACAATGCGGAGCGTCAGTCGTCTCGTACTTAAGTCGGCATTGTGCCATTTGAATTAAATCCCGACGCAATTTCTGTGTGTCATCGTCAATGTGAATGTCCATCGGATTGAATAAAGATGCATTAGTGCATCGGAATCTAATACTGGTCTCCCAGGAAACGATCAAAACAAACCACAAACAATGAGAAGGGTCAGTCTTCTTGTGCTTAAGTAGGGATTTTGCTATTAGAATTAAATCCCGACGCAATTTCTGTGTTTCATCGTCAATGTGCAGGTACATCGGATACAGTAAAGCTTCATTGGTGTGTCGGAATCTAATACTGGTCTCCGAGGAGACGCTTAAAGCAAACCACAAACATTGAAAAGTGTCAGTCTTCTTGTACTTAAATCGGCATTGTGCCATTTGAATTAAATCCCGAAGCAATTTCTGTGTTTCATCCTCAATGTGAAGGTCCATCGGATACAGTAAAGCTGTATTGGTGCATCTGAATCTAATACAGGTGTCCCAGGAAACACTCATAGGAACCACAAACAATAAGAAGAGTCAGTCTTGTCGTACTTAAGTCGGCAGTGTGCCATTTGAATTAAATCCCGACGCTATTTCTGTGTTTCATCGTCAATGTGAAGGTCCATCGGAACCAGTAAAAATGCATTCGTGCATCGGAATCAAATACTGCTCTCCCAGGAAACGCTCAAAGTAAACCACAAACAATGAGAAGAGTCAGGCTTCTCATAGTTAAGTTGGCATTGTGCGATTTGAATTAAATCCCGACGCAATATCTGTGTTCCATCGTCAATGTTAAGATCCATCGGATAGCTGCATTGTAGCATCGGAATCTAATACTGGTCTGCCAGGAAACGCCTAAAGCAAACCACAAACAATGAGAAGAGTCAGTCATCTTGTTCTTAAGCCGGCATTGTGCCATTTGAATTAAATACCAACGCTATTTCTGTGTTTCTTCGTCAATGTGAAGGTCCATCGGAAACAGTAAAGCTGCATTGGTGCATCGGAATCTAATACAGGTGTCCCAGGAAACGCTCAAAGCAAACCACAAACAATGAGAAGAATCAGGCTTCTTGTACTTATGTCGGTATTGTGCAATTTGAATTAAATGCTGACGGAATATCTGTGTTTCATCGTCAATGTGAAGGACCATAGGGTACAATGAAGCTGCATTGGTGCATCGGAAACTAATACTGGTCTCCCAGGTAACGCTCAAAGCAAACCACTAACATTGAGAAGAGTCAGTCTTCTTGTACCTTGTCGGCATTGTGCCACTTTAATTAAATCCCGACGCAATTTCTGTCAATGTGAAGGTCCATCGGATACAGTAAAGCTGCACTGGTGAATCGGAATCTAATACTCGTCTCCCAGGAAACGCTCAAAGTAAACCACAAACAATGAGAAGAGTCAGTCTTCTTGTACTTAAGTCGGCTTTCTGCCAATTGAATTAAATCCCGACGTAATCTCTGTTTTTCATCGTCAATGTGAAGAACCATTGGACACAGTAAAGCTTCGTTGGTGCATCGGAATCTTATACAGGTCTCCCAGGAAACGCTCAAAGCAATCCACAAACAATGGGAAGAGTCAGACTTCTTGAACCTAGTCGGCATTGTTCCATTTAAATTATATCCCGACTCAATTTCAGTGTTTCATCAGCAATGTTAAGGTCCATCGGATACAGTAAAGCTGAATTGGTGCATCGGAATTTAATAATGGTCTCCCAGGAAACGCTCCAAGCTAACCACAAACAATGAGATGAGTTAGTCTTCATATACTTAAGTCGGCATTGTGCCATTTGAATTAAATCCCGACGCAATTTCTGTGTTTCATTGTCAATGTGAAGGTCCATCGGAAACAGTAAAGCTGCATTGAGGCATCGGAATCTATTACTGGTCTCCCAGGAATCGCTCAAAGCAAACCACAAACAATGAGAAGGGTCAGTCCACTTGTGCTTAGATCGGCATTGTGCCATTTGAATTAGATCAAGACGCAATCTCTGTGTTTCATCGTCAATGTGAGGGTCCATCGGATACAGTAATGCTGCATTGGTGCATCGGAAACTAATACTGGTCTCCCAGGAAACGCTCAAAGGAAACCACAAACAATGAGAAGAGTCGGTCGTCTTGTACTTAGGTCGGCATTGTGACATTTGAATTAAATACCGACGCAATTTCTGCGTTTCTTCGTCAATGTGTAGGACCAACGGATACAGTAAAGTTGCACTGGTGCATCGGAATAAAATACTGGTTTCCCGGGAAACGCTCAAAGCAAATCACAAACAATGAGAAGAGTCAGTCGTCTTGTACTTAAGTCGTCATTGTGCCATTTGAATTAAATCTTGACGAAATCTCCGTGTTTCATCGTCAATGTGATGCTCCATCGGATACAGTAAACCTGTATTGGTGCATGGGAATCGAATACTGGTCACCCAGAAAAAGCTCAAAGCAAACCCCAAACAATGGGAAGCGTCAGTCTTCTAGTACTTAAGTCGGCATTGTGGCATTTGAATAAAATCCCGACGCAATTTCTGTGTTTCATCGTCAATGTGAGGGTGCATCGGACACAGTAAAAATGCATTGGTGCATCGGAATCTAATACTGGTCTCCCAGGAAACGCTTAAAGAAAACCATTAACAATGTGCGGAGTCAGTCTTCTTGTACCTTGTCGGCAATGTTCCAATTGATTTAAATCCCGACGTAATTTCTGTGTTTCATCGTCAATGTGGGGGTCCATCGGATACAGTTCAGCTGCATTGGTGTATCGGAATCTAATACAGGTCTCCCAGGAAACACTCAAAGAAACCATAATCAATCAGAAGAGTGAGTCTTCTTGTACTTAAGTCAGCAGTGTGCCATTTGAATTAAATCCCGACGCAATTACTGTGTTTCATCGTCAATGTGAAGGTCCATCGGATACAGTAAAGCTGCATTGTTGCTTCGGATTCTAATACTGGTCTCCCAGGAAACGCTCAAAGCAAACCACAAACAATGAGAAGAGTCAGTCGTCTTGTACTTAAGTCGGCATTGTGCCATTTGAATTAAATACCAACGCAATTTCTGTGTTTCTTCGTCAATGTGAAGGTCCATCGGATACAGTAAAGCTGCATTGGTGCATCGGAATCTAATACTGGTCTCTCAGGAAACGCTCAATGCAAACCACAAACAATGAGAAGAGTCAGTCTTCTTGTTCTTAAGTAGGGAGTTTGCTATTTGAATGAAATCCCGACGCAATTTCTGTGTTTCATCGTCAATGAGAATGTCCATCGGATACAATAAAGCTGCATTGGTGCATAGGATTCTGATACTGGTCTCCCAGGAAGCGCTCAAAGCAAACCACAAACAATTTGAACAGTCAGTCTTATTTTACTGAAGTCGGCATCGAGCCATTTGAATTGAATTCCTACGCAATTTCTGTGTTTCATCGTCAATATGAAGGTCCATCGGATACAGTAAAGCTGCATTCGTGCATCGGAATGTAATACTGGTCTCCCAGGATACGCACAAAGCAAACCACAAACAAAAAGAAGAGTCAGTCGTCTTGTACTTATGTCGGCATTGTGCCATTTGAAATAAATCCCGACGCCATTTCTGAGTATCATCGTCAATGTGAAGGTCCATCGCATACGGTAAAGCAGTATTGGTGCACCGGGATGTAATACTGGTCTCCCAGGAATCGCTCAAGGCAAACAACAAACAATGAGGAGCGTCAGTCTTCTCGTACTTAAGTCGGCATTGTGCCATTTGAATTAATTCCCGACGCAATTTCTGTGTTTCATTGTCAATGTGAAGGTCCATCGGATACAGTTCAGCTGCATAGGTGTATCGGAATCTAATACAGGTCTCCCAGGAAACACTCAAAGAAACCACAATCAATGAGAAGAGTGAGTCTTCTTGTACTTAAGTCGGCAGTGTGCCATTTGAATTAAATCCCGACGCAATTACTGTGTTTCATCGTCAATGTGAACGTCCTTCTTATACAGTAAAGCTGCATTGTTGCTTCGGATTCTAATACTCGGCTCCCAGGAAACGCTCAAAGCAAACCACAAACAATGAGAAGAGTCAGTCGTCTAGTACTTAAGTCGGCATTGTGCCATTTGAATTAAATACCGACGCAATTTCTGAGTTTCATCGTCAATGTGATGGTCCATCGGATACAGTAATGGTGCATTGGTTCATCGGATTCTAATACTGGTCTCCCAGGAAACGCTCATAGCAAACCACAATCAATGAGAAGAGTCAGTCTTCTTGTACTTAAGTCGGTATTGTGCCATTTGAATTAAAAACAGACGCAATTTCTGTAATTCATCGTCAATGTGAAGGTCCATCGGATACAGTAAAGCTACATTGGTGCATCGGAATCTAATACTGATCTCCCAGGTAACGATCAAAACAAACCACAAACAATGAGAAGAGTCAGTCTTCTTGTGCTTAAATAGGGATTTTGCTATTTCAATTAAATCCCAACGCAATTTCTGTGTTTCATCGTCAATGTGCAGGTACATCGGATAGAGTAAAGCTTCATTGGTGCGTCGGAATCTGACACTGGTCTCCGAGGAAACGCTGAAAGCAAAAAACAAATGAAGAGATGTGTCAGTCTTCTTGTACCTAAGTCGGCATTGTGCCATTTGAAATAAATCCCGACGCAATTTCTGTGTTTCATCCTCAATGTGAAGGTCCATCGGATACATTAAAGCTGCATTGAGGCATCGGAATCTAATACTGGTCTCCCAGGAATCGTTCAAACAAAAACCACACACAATGAGAAGAGTCAGTCTTCTTGTACTTAATTCGGCATTGTGATATTTGAATTAAATCCCGACGCAATTTCTGTGTTTCATCGTCAGTGTGAAGGTCCATCGGATACAGTAAAGCTGCATTTGTGCATCTGAATCAAATACAGGTCTCCCAGGCAACGCTCAAAGCAAACCACATACATTGTGAAGAGTCAGTCCTCATTTACTTAAGTCAGCATTGTGCCACTTGAATTAAATCCCGACGCTATTTCTGTGTTTCATCGTCAATGGTAAGGTCCATCGGACACAGTAAAGCTGCATTGAGGCATCGGAATCTAATACTGGTCTCCCAGGAATCGTTCAAAGAAAAACAACACACAATGAGAAGAGTCAGTCCACATGTGCTTAGGTTGGCATTGTGCCATTTGAATAAGATCAAGACGCAATCTCTGTGTTTCATCGTCAATGTGAAGGTCCATCGGATACAGTAAATCTGCATTGGTGCATCGGAATCTAATACTGGTCTCCCAGGAAACGATCAAAGCAAAACACAAACAATGAGAAGAGTCAATCTTCTTGTAGCTTGTTGGCATTGTGCCATTTGAATTAATTCCCGACGAAATTTCTGTGTTTCATCGTCAATGTGAATGTCCATCGGTTGCAGTAAAGCTGCATAGGTGCAGCGGAATCTAATACTGGTCTCCCACGAATCGCTCAAAGCAATCCACAAACAATGAGACGACTCAGTCTTCTTGTACCTTGTCGGCATTGTGCCACTATAATGAAATCCCGACGCAATGTCTGTGTTTCATCGTCAATGTGAATGTCCATCGGATACAGTAAAGCTGCATTGGTGTATCGTAATCTAATACAGGTCTCCCAGGAGAAGGTCAAAGCAAACCACAAACAATTAGAACAGTCTGTCTTATTTTACGAAGTCGGCATCGAGCCATTTGAATTAAATTCCTACGCAATTTCTGTGTTTCATCGTCTCTGTGAAGGTTTATCGGATACAGTAAAGCTGCATTGGAGCATCGGAATCTAATACTGGTCTCCCAGGAAACGCTCAAAGCAAACCACAAACAATAAGAAGAGTCAGTCGTCTTGTACTTATGTCGGCATTGTGCCATTTGAATTAAATCCCGACGCAATATCTGTGTTTCATCATCACAGTGAAGGTCCATCGGATACATTATGGCTGCTTTGGTGCATCGGAATCAAATACTGGTCTCCCAGGAAACACTTAAAACAAACCACAAGCAATGTGAGGAGTCAGTCTTCTTGTACCTTGTCGGATACAGTAAAGCTGCATTGGTGCGTCGGATTCTAATACTGGTCTCCCAGGAAGCGTTCAAAGCAAACCACATACAATTAGAACAGACAGTCTTATTTAACTGAAGTTGGCATCGAGCCATTTGAAATAAATCCCGACGCAATTTCTGTGTTTCATCGTCAATGTGAAGGTCCATCGGATACAGTAAAGCTGCATTGGTGCATCGGAATCTAATTCTGGTCTCCCAGGAAACTTTCAAAGCAAACTAAAAACAATGAGAAGAGTCAGTCTTCTTGTACGTAAGACGACATTGTGCCATTTGAATTCCCGACGCAAATTCTGTGTCTCATCGACAAAGTGAAGGTCCATCAGATACAGTAAGGCTGCATTGGTGCCTCGGAATCTAATACTGGTCTCCCAGGGAACGCTCAAAGCAAACCACAAACAATGAGAAGAGTCAGTCTTCTTGTAATTATGTCGGCATTGTGCCATTTGAGTTACAGCCCGACGCAATTTCGGTGTTTAATCGTCAATGCGAAGTTCCATCGGATACAGTAAAGCTGCATTGGTGCATCGGAATCTAATACTGGTCTCCCAGGAAACGCTCAAACCAAACCACAAACAATGAGAAGAGTCAGTCTTCTTGTACTTATGTCGGCATTTTGCCATTTGAATTAAATCCCGACGCAATTTCTGTGATTCATCGACAATGCGAATGTCCATCGACTACAGTAAAGCTGCATTGGTGCATCGGAATCTATTACTGGTCTCTCAGGAAACGCTGTATGCAAACCACAAACAATGAGAAGAGTCAGTCTTCTTGTACCTTGTCGGCATTGTGCCATTTGAATTAAATCCCGCCACAACTTCTGTGTTTCATCGTCAATGTGAAGATCAATCGGATACATTTTGGCTGCATTGGTGCATCGGAATCTAATACTGGTCTCCCAGGAAACGTTTAAAGCAAACCACAAACAATGTGCGGAGTCAGTCTTCTTGTACCTTGTCGGCAATGTGCCAATTGAATTAAATCCCGACGTAATTACTGTGTATCATCGTCAATGTGAAGGTCCATCGGATACAGTAAAGCTGCATTGGTGCGTCGGAATCTAATACTGGTCTCCCAGGTAACACTCAAAGCAAACAACAAACAATGAAAAGAGTCAGTCTTCTTGTACTTAAGTCGGCATTGTGCCATTTGAAATAAATCCTGACGCCATTTCTGAGTATCATCGTCGATGTGAAGGTCCATCGCATACGGTAAAGCTGTATTGGTGCACCGGGATGTAATACTAATCCCCCAGGAAACGCTCATAGCAAACCACAAACAGTGAGACTAGTCAGTCTTCTTGTGCTTAGCTAGGGATTTTGCTATTTGAATTAAATCCCGACGCAATTTTTGTGTTTCATCGTCAATGTGCAGGTACATCGGATAGAGTAAAGCTTCATTGGTGCGACGGAATCTAATACTGGTCTCCGAGAAACGCTGAAAGCAAAAAACAAACGATGAGATGTGTCAGTCTTCTTGTATCTAAGTCGGCATTGTGCCATTTGAATTAAATCCCGACGCAATTTCTGTGTTTCATCCTCAATGTGAAGGTCCATCGGATACAGTAAAGCTGCATTGGTGCATCTGAATCTAATACTGGTCTCCCAGGAAACGCTCAAAGCAAACTACAAACAATGGGAAGAGTCAGTCCTCATTTACTTAAGTCGGCATTGTGCCATTTGAATTAAATCCCGACGCAAATTCTGTGTTTCATCTTCCATGTTAAGGTCCATTGGATACAGTAAAGCTGCATTGAGGCATCGGAATCTAATACTGGTCTCCTAGGAATCGCTCAAAGCAAACCACACACAATGAGAAGAGTCAGTCCATATGTGCATAGGTTGGCATTGTGCCGTTTGAATAAGATCAAGACGCAATCTCTGTGTTTCATCGTCAATGTGAAGGTCCATCGGTTGCAGTAAAGCTACATAGGTGCAGCGGAATCTAGTACTAGTTTCCTAGGAAACGCTCAAAGCAAACCACAAACAATGAGAAGAGTCGGTCGTCTTGTACTTAAGTCGGCATTGTGGCATTTGAATTTAATCCCGACGCTAACTCTGTGTTTCATCGTCAATGCGAAGGTCCATCGGATACAGTAATGCTGCATTGGCGCTTCAGAATCTAATACTGGTCTCCCAGGAAACTCTCAAAGCAAACCACAAACAATTAGAAGAGTCAGTCTTCTCATACTTATGTCGGCATAGTGCGATTTGAATTAATTCCCAACGCAATATCTGTGTTCCATCGTCAATGTGAAGGTACATCGGATACAGTGAAGCTGCATTGTTGCATCGGAATCTAATACTGGTCTGCCAGGAAGCGATCAAAACAAAGCACAAACAATGAGAAGGGTCTGTCTTCTCGTGCTTAAGTAGGGATTTTACTATTTGAATTAAATCCCGACGCAATTTCTGTGTTTCATCGTCAATGTGAAGGTCCATCGGATAGAGTAAAGCTGCGTTAGTGCATCGGAATCTAATACTGGTCTCCCAGGTAACGCTCAAAGCAAACCACAAACAATAAGAAGAGTCAGTCGTCTTGTACTTATGTCGGCATTGTGCCATTTGAATTAAATCCCGACGCAATTTCTGTGATTCATCGTCACAGTGAAGGTCCATGTGATACATTACGGCTGCTTTGGTGCATCGGAATCTAATACTGGTCTCCCAGGAAACGCTTAAAACAAACCACAAGCAACGTGAGGAGTCAGCCTTCTTGTATTTTGTCGGCAATTTGCCAATTGAATTAAGTCCCGACGTAATTTCTTTGTTTCATCGTCAATGTGAAGGTTTATCGGATACAGTAAAGCTGCATTGGTGCGTCGGAATCTAATACTGGTCTCCCAGGTATCTCTCAAAGCAAACCACACAAAATGATAAGAGTCTGCCTTCTTGTACTTAAGTCGACATTGTGCCATTTGAAATAAATACCGACGCCATTTCTGAGTATCATCGTCAATGTGAAGGTCCATCGCATACGGTAAAAAAGTATTGGTGCACCGGGATGTAATACTGGTCTCCCAGGAAACGCTCAAAGCAAACCACAAACAATGAGAAGCGTCAGTCTTCTCGTACTTAAGTCGGCATTGTGCCATTTGAATTAAATCCCGACGCAATTTCTGAGTTTCATCGTCAATGTCAAGGTCCATCGGACACAGTAAAGCTGCATTGGTGCATCGGAATCGAATACTGGTCTCCCAGGAAACGCTCAAAGCAAACCAAAAACAATGAGAAGAGTCAGTCTTCTTGTACTTATGACGGCATTGTGCCATTTGAATTAAATCCGGACGCAAATTCTGTGTTTCATCGTCAATGTGAAGGTCCATCGGATACAGTTCAGCTGCATTGGTGTATCGAAATCTACTACAGGTCTCCCAGGAAACACTGAAAGAAACCACAATCAATGAGAAGAGTGAGTCTTCTTGTACTTAAGTCGGCATTGTGCCACTATAATTAAATCCCGACGCAATTTCTGTGTTTCATCGTCAATGTGCATCTCCATCGGATACAGTAAAGCAGCATTGGTGCATCGGATTCTAATACTGGTCTCCCAGGAAGCGCTGAAAGCAAGCCACAAACAATTAGAACAGACAGTCTTATTTTAATGAAGTCGGCATCGAGCCATTTGAATTAAATTCCTACGCGATTTCTGTGTTTTATCGTCAATGTGAAGGTCCATCGGATACAGTTAAGCTGCATTGCCGCATCGGAATCTAATACTGGTCTCCTAGGAAACGATCAAAACAAACCACAAACAATGAGAAGGGTCAGTCTTCTTGTGCTTAAGTAGGGATTTTGCTATTTGAATTAAATCCCGACGCAATTTCTGTGTTTCATCGTCAATGTGCAGGTACATCGGATACAGTAAAGCTTCATTGGTGTGTCGGAATCTAATACTCGTCTACGAGGAGACACTTAAAGCAAACCACAAACGATGAAAAGTGTCAGTCTTCTTGTACTTAAGTCGGCATTGTGCCATTTGAATTATCCCGACGCAATTTCTGTGTTTCATCCTCAATGTGAAGGTCCAACGGATACAGTAAAGCTGTATTGGTGCATCTGAATCTAATACAGGTCTCCCAGGAAACACTCATAGGAACCACAAACAATAAGAAGAGTCAGTCTTGTCGTACTTAAGTCGGCAGTGTGCCATTTGAATTAAATCCCGACACCATTTCTGTGTTTCATCGTCAATGTGAAGGTTCATCGGAAACGGTAAAGCTGCATTGAGGCATGGAATCTAATACTGGTCTATCAGGAATCGCTCAAAGCAAACTACAAACAATGAGAAGAGTCAGTCCACTTGTGCTTAGGTCGGCATTGTGCCATTTGAATTAGATCAAGACGCAATCTCTGTGTTTCATCGTCAATGTGAAGGTCCACTGGATACAGTAAAGTTTCATTGGTGCAACGTAATCTAATACTGGTCTCCCAGGAAATGATCAAAGCAAACCACAAACAATGAGAAGAGTCAGTCATCTTGTACTTAAGTCGGCATTGTGCCATTTGAATTAATTCCCGACGCAATTTCTGTGTTTCATCGTCAATGTGAAGGTCCATCGGATACAGTAAAAATGCATTTGTGCATCGGAATCAAATACTGCTCTCCCAGGAAACGCTTAAAGCAAACCACAAACAATGAGAAGAGTCAGTCTTCTCATAGTTAAGTCGGCATTGTGCGATTTGAATTAAATCCCGACGCAATATCTGTGTTCCATCGTCAATGTTAAGTTCCATCGGATAGCTGCATTGTAGCATCGGAATCTAATACTGGTCTGCCAGGAAACGCCTAAAGCAAACCACAAACATTGAGAAGAGTCAGTCATCTTGTTCTTAAGTCGGCATTGTGCCATTTGAATTAAATACCAACGCTATTTCTGTGTTTCTTCGTCAATGTGAAGGTCCATCGGAAACAGTAAAGCTGCATTGGTGCATCGGAATCTAATACAGGTGTCCCAGGAAACGCTCAAAGCAAACCACAAACAATGAGAAGAATCAGGCTTCTTGTACTTATGTCGGTATTGTGGAATTTGAATAAAATCCTGACGGAATATCTGTGTTTCATCGTCAATGTGAAGGACCATTGGGTACAATGAAGCTGCATTGGTGCATCGGAAACTAATACTGGTCTCCCAGGTAACGCTCAAAGCAAACCACTAACATTGAGAAGAGTCAGTCTTCTTGTACCTTGTCGGCATTGTGCCACTATAATTAAATCCCGACGCAATTTCTGTCAATGAGAAGGTCCATCGCATACAGTAAAGCTGCACTAGGGAATCGGAATCTAATAGTCGTCTCCCAGGAAACTCTCAAAGTAAACCACAAACAATGAGAGGAGTCAGTCCTCTTTTACTTAAGTCGGCATTGTGCCATTTGAATTAAATCCCGACGAAATTTCTGTCTTTCATCGTCAATGTAAAGGTCCATCGGTTGCAGTAAAGCTGCATTGGTGCATCGGAATCTAATACTAGATTCCTAGGAAACGCCTAAAGCAAACCAGAACAATGAGAAGAGTCAGTCATCTTGTACTTAAATCCGCGTTCTGCCATTAGAATTAAATCCCGACGCAATCTCTGTGTTTCATTGTCAATGTGAAGGTCCATTGGATACAGTAAAGCTGCATTGGTGCATCGGAATCTTATACTGGTCTCCCAGGAAACGCTCAAAGCAATCCAGTAACAATCGGAAGAGTCAGACTTCTTGAACCTTGTCGGCATTGTGCCATTGAAATTAAATCCCGACGCAATTTCTGTGTCTCATCGTCAATGTGAAGGTCCATCGGAAACAGTAAAGATGCATTGATGCATCGGAATCTAATACTGGACTCCCAGGAATCGCTCAAAGCAAACCACAAACAATGAGAAGAGTCAGTCCACTTGTGCTTCGGTCGGCATTGTGCCATTTGAATTAACTCAAGACGCAATTTCTGTGTTTCATCGTCAGTGTGAAGGTCCATCGGATACAGAAAAGCTGCATTGGTGCATCGGAATCAAATACAGGTCTCCCAGGCAACGCTCAGAGCAAACCACAAGCAATGAGAGGTGTCACTCCTCTTTTACTTAAGTCGGCATTGTGCCATGTGAATTAAATCCCGACGCAATTTCTGTGTTTCATCCTCAATGTGAAGGTCCATCGGATACAGTAAAGCTGCATTGTTGCATCTGAATCTAACACTGGTCTCCCAGGAAACGCTCAATGCAAACTACAAATAATGAGAAGAGGCAGTCTTCTTGTACTTAATTCGGCATTGTGATATTTGAATTAGATCGGGACGCAATTTCTGTGTTCAACGTCAGTGTGAAAGTCCATTGCATACTGTAAAGCAGCATTGTTGCATCGGAATCAATTACACGTCGCCCAGGCAACGCTCAAAGCAAACCACAAGCAATGAGAGGAGTCAGTCCTCTTTTACTTAAGTCGGCATTGTGCCATTTGAATTAAATCCCGACGCAATTTCTGTGTTTCATCGTTATTGTAAAGGTCCATCGGATATAGTAAAGCTGCATTGGTGTATCGGAATGTAACACTGGCCTCCCAGGAAACGTTTAAAACATGCCACTAACAATGACAAGAGTCATTCTTCTTGTACCTTGTTGGCATTGTGCCATTTCAATTAAATGCCGACGCAATTTCTTTAATTCATCGTCAATGTGAAGGACCGTCGGATACAGTAAAGCTGCATTGGTGCATCGGAATATAATACTGGTTTCCCAGGAAACGCTCAAAGCAAACCACAAACAATGTGAAGAGTCAGTCTTCTTGTACTTAAGTCGGCATTGTGTCACTTGAATTAAATCCCGACGCAATTTCTGTGTTTCATCGTCAATGTGAAGGTCCATCGGATACAGTAAAGCTGCATTTGTGCATTGGAATCTATTACTGGTCTCCCAGGAAACGCTCGAAGCAAACCACAAATAATGATAAGAGTCAGTCATCTTATACTTAGGTTGGCATTGTGCCATTTGAATTAGATACCGTCGCATTTTCGGTGTTTCAATGTGAATGTGGAGGTCCATCGGATACAGTAAAGGTTCATTGGTGCGTCGGAATCTAATACTGGTCTCCGAGGAAACGCTTAAAGCAAACCACAAACGATGAGAAGGGTCAGTCTTCTTGTACTTAAGTCGGCATTGTGCCATTTGAACTAAATCCCGACGCAATTTCTGTGTTTCATCCTCAATGTGAAGGTCCATCGGATACAGTAAAGCTTTATTCTTGCATCTGAATCTAATACTGGTCTCCCAGGAAACGCTCAAAGCAAACTACATATAATGAGAAGAGTCAGTCTTCTTGTACTTATTTCGGCATTGTGATATTTGAATTAAATCCCGACGCAATTTCTGTGTTTCATCGTCAGTGTGAAAGCCCATCGGATTCAGTAATGCTGCTTTGGTGCATCGGAATCAAATACAGGTCTCCCAGGCAACGCTCAAAGCAGACCACATGCATAGAGAAGAGTCAGTCCTCATTTACTTAAGTCGGCATAGTGCCATTTGAAATAAATCCCGAAGCAATTTCTGTGTTCATCGTCAATGTGAAAGTCCATCGGAAACGGTAAAGCTGCATTGAGGCATGGAATCTAATACTGGTCTCCCAGGAATCGCTCAAAGCAAGCCACAAACAATGAGAAGAGTCAGTCCACTTGTGCTTAGGTCGACATTGTGACATTTCAATTAGATCAAAACGCAATCCCTGTGTTTCATCGTCAGTGTGAAGGTCCATCGGATGCAGTAAATCAGTATTGATGCATCGGAATCAAACACTGGTCTCCCAGGAAACGATTAAAGCAAACCACAAACAATGAGAAGAGTCAATCTTATTGTACCTTGTTGGCATTGTGACATTTGAATTAAATCCCGACAAAATTTCTGTGTTTCATCGTCAATGTAAAGGTACATCGGTTGCAGTAAAGCTGCATTGGTGCAGCGGAATCTAATACTAGTTTCCTAGGAAACGCTCGAAGCAAACCAGAAACAATGAGAAGGGTCAGTCGTCTTGTGCTTAAGTCGGCATTGTGCCATTTGAAATAAATCCCGACGCAATTCCTGTGTTTTATCGTCAATGTGAAGGTTCATCGGATACAGTAAAGCTGCATTTGTGCATCGGAATCAAATACTACTCTCCCAGGAAACGCTCAAAGCAAACCACCAACAATGAGAAGAATCAGTCTTCTCACACATAAGTCGGCATTGTGCATTTTCAATTAAATCCCGACGCAATATCTGTGTTCCATCGTCAATGTGAAGTTCCATCGGATACAGTAAAGCTGCATTGTTGCATCGGAATCTAATACTGGTCTGCCAGGAAACGCCTAAAGCAACCCACAAACAATGAGAAGAATCAGTCATCTTTTACTTATGTCGGCATGGTGCCACTTGAATTAAATGCCGACGCAATTTCTGTGTCTCATCGTCAATCTGAAGGTCAATCGGATAAAGTAAAGCCGCATTGGTGCGACGGAATCTCATACTGGTGTCCCAGCTAACGCTCAAAGGAAACCACAAACAATGAGAAGAGTCAGGCTTCTTTTACTTACGTCGGTATTGTGCAATTTGAATTAAATCCTGACGTAATATCTGTGTTTCATCGTCAATGTGAAGGTCCATTGGGTACAATAAAGCTGCATTGGTGCATCGGAAACTGATACTGGTCTCCCAGGAATCGCTCAAAGCAAACCACAAACATGGAGAAGAGTCAGTCCACTTGTGCTTAGCTCGGCATTGTGCCATTTGAATTAAATCAACACGGAATCTCTGTGTTTCATCGTTAATGTGAAGGTCCATCGGATACAGTAATGCTGCATTGGTGCATCGGAATCTAATACTGGTCTCCCAGGAAACGCTCAAAGCAAACCACAGACAATGAGAAGAGGCAGTCTTCTAGTGATTAAGTCGGCATTGTGCCATTTGATTTAAATACCGACGTAATTTCTGTGTTTCTTCGTCAATGTGAAGGTCCAACCGATACAGTAATGCTGCATTGGTGCATCGGAATGAAATACTGGTGTCCCAGGAAACGCTCAAAGCAAACCACAAACAATGAGAAGAGTCAGGCTTCTTGTACTTAAGTTGGTATTGTGCCATTTGAATTATATCCCGACGCAATATCTGTGTTTCATCGTCAATGTGAAGGTCCATCAGATACAATAAAGCTGCATTGGTGTACTGGAATCTAATACTGGTCTTCCAGGAAATGCTCAAAGCAAACCACAAACAATGAGAAGAGTCAGTCTTCTTGTACTTAAGTCGGCATTGTGCCATTTGAATTAAATCCCGACGCAATTTCTGTGTTTCATCGTCAATGTGAAGGTCCATCAGATACAATAAAGCTGCATTTGTGTACTGGAATCTAATACTGGTCTTCCAGGAGCGCTTAAAGCCAACCACAAACAATGAGAAAAGTCAGTCTTCTAGTACTTAAGTCGGCATTGTGACACTTTAATTAAATCCCGGCGCAAATTCTGTGTTTCTTCGACAATGTGAATGGCTATCGGATAGAGTAAAGCTGCATTGGAGAATCGGAATCTAATACTCGTCTCCCAGGAAACGCTCAAAGCAAACCACAAACAATGAGAAGAGTCAGTCTTATTTTACTTAAGGCTGCATCGTGCCATTAGAATTAAATCCCGACGCAATCTCTGTTTTTCATCGTCAATGTGATGGTCCATTGGATACAGTAAAGCTGCATTGGTGCATCGGAATCTTATACTGGTCTCCCAGGAAACACTCAAAGCAAACCACAAACAATGGGAAGAGTCAGTCTTCTTGAAACTTGTCGGCATTGTGCCATTTGAAATAAATCCCGACGCAATTTCTGTGTGTCATCGTCAACGTGAAGGTCCAACGGATACAGTAAAGCTGCATTGGTGCATCGGAATCTAATACTGGTCTCGCAGGAAACGCTCAAAGCAAACCAAAAACAATGAGATGAGTCAGTCTTCTTGTACTTATGTCGGCATTGTGCCATTTGAATTAGATCCGGACGCAAATTCTGTGTTTCATCGTCAATGTGAAGGTCCATCGGATACAGTTCAGCTGCATTGGTGTATCGAAATCTAATACAGGTCTCCCAGGATACACTCAAAGAAACCACAATCAATGAGAAGAGTGAGTCTTCTTGTACTTACGTCGGCATTGTGCCACTATAACTAAATCCCGACGCAATTTCTGTGTTTCATCGTCAATGTGAATTTCCATCGGATACAGTAAAGCAGCATTGGTGCATCGGATTCTAATACTGGTCTCCCAGGAAGCGCTGAAAGCAAACCACAAACAATTAGAACAGACAGTCTTATTTTACTGAAGTCGGCATCGAGCCATTTGAATTAAATTCCTACGCGATTTCTGTGTTTCATCGTCAATGTGAAGGTCCATCGGATACAGTTAAGCTGCATTGCCGCATCGGAATCTAATACTGGTCTCCCAGGAAACGATCAAAACAAACCACAAACAATGAGAAGGGTCAGTCTTCTTGTGCTTAAGTAGGGATTTTGCTACTTGAATTAAATCCCGACGCAATTTCTGTGTTTCATCGTCAATGTGCAGGTACATCGGATACAGTAAAGCTTCATTGGTGTGTCGGAATCTAATACTCGTCTCCGAGGAGACGCTTAAAGCAAACCACAAACGATGAAAAGTGTCAGTCTTCTTGTACTTAAGTCGGCATTGTGCCATTTGAATTATCCCGACGCAATTTCTGTGTTTCATCCTCAATGTGAAGGTCCATCGGATACAGTAAAGCTGTTTTGGTGCATCTGAATCTAATACAGGTCTCCCAGGAAACACTCATAGGAACCACAAACAATAAGAAGAGTCAGTCTTGACGTACTTAAGTCGGCAGTGTGCCATTTGAATTAAATCCCGACACTATTTCTGTGTTTCATCGTCAATGTGAAGGTTCATCGGAAACGGTAAAGCTGCATTGAGGCATGGAATCTAATACTGGTCTATCAGGAATCGCTCAAAGCAAACTACAAACAATGAGAAGAGTCAGTCCACTTGTGCTTATGTCGGCATTGTGCCATTTGAATTAGATCAAGACGCAATCTCTGTGTTTCATCGTCAATGTGAAGGTCCACTGGATACAGTAAAGCTTCATTGGTGCAACGTAATCTAATTCTGGTCTCCCAGGAAATGATCAAAGCAAACCACAAACAATGAGAAGAGTCAGTCATCTTGTACGTAAGTCGCAATTGTGCCATTTGAATTAAATCCCGACGCAATTTCTGTGTTTCATCGTCAATGTGAAGGTCCATCGGATACAGTAAAAATGCATTTGTGCATCGGAATCAAATACTGCTCTCCCAGGAAACGCTCAAAGCAAACCACAAACAATGAGAAGAGTCAGTCTTCTCATAGTTAAGTCGGCATTGTGCGATTTGAATTAAATCCCGACGCAATATCTGTGTTCCATCGTCAATGTTATGTTCCATCGGATAGCTGCATTGTAGCATCGGAATCTAATACTGGTCTGCCAGGAAACGCCTAAAGCAAACCACAAACAATGAGAAGAGTCAGTCATCTTGTTCTTAAGTCGGCATTGTGCCATTTGAATTAAATACCAACGCTATTTCTGTGTTCCTTCGTCAATGTGAAGGTCCATCGGAAACAGTAATGCTGCATTGGTGCATCGGAATCTAATACAGGTGTCCCAGGAAACGCTCAAAGCAAACCACAAACAATGAGAAGAATCAGGCTTCTTGTACTTATGTCGGTATTGTGGAATTTGAATTAAATCCTGACGGAATATCTCTGTTTCATCGTCAATGTGAAGGACCATTGGGTACAATGAAGCTGCATTGGTGCATCGGAAACTGATACTGGTCTCCCAGGTAACGTTCAAAGCAAACCACTAACATTGAGAAGAGTCAGTCTTCTTGTACGTTGTCGGTATTGTGCCACTTTAATTAAATCCCGACGCAATTTCTGTCAATGAGAAGGTCCATCGGATACAGTAAAGCTGCACTGGTGAATCGGAATCTAATACTCGTCTCCCAGGAAACGCTCAAAGTAAACCACAAACAATGAGAAGAGTCAGTCTTCTTGTACTTAAGTCGGCTTTCTTCCAATTGATTTAAATCCCGGCGCAATCTCTGTTTTTCATCGTCAATGTGAAAGTCCATTGGATACAGTAAAGCTTCGTTGGTGCATCGGAATCTTATACTGGTCTCCCAGGAAACGCTCAAAGCAATCCACAAACAAAGGGAAGAGTCACTCTTCTTGAACCTTTTCGGCATTGTACCATTTAAATTAAATCCCGACTCAATTTCTGTGTTTCATCAGCAATGTTGAGGTCCATCGCATACACTGAAGCTGAATTGGTGCATCGGAATTTAATAATGGTCTCCCAGGAAACGCTCCAAGCTAACCACAAACAATGAGATGAGTTAGTCTTCATATACTTAAGTCGGCATTGTGCCATTTGAATTAAATCCCGACGCAATTTCTGTGTTTCATTGTCAATGTGAAGGTCCATCGGAAACAGTAAAGCTGCATTGAGGCATCGGAATCTATTACTGGTCTCCCAGGAACCGCTCAAAGCAAACCACAAACAATGAGAAGGGTCAGTCCGCTTGTGCTTAGATCGGCATTGCGCCATTTGAATTAGATCAAGACGCAATCTCTGTGTTTCATCGTCAATGTGAGGGTCCATCGGATACAGTAATGCTGCATTGGTGCATCGGAAACTAATACTGGTCTCCCAATAAACGCTCAAAGGAAACCACAAACTATGAGAAGAGTCGGTCGTCTTGTACTTAAGTCGGCATTGTGCCATTTGAATTAAATACCGACGCAATTTCTGTGTTTCATCGTCAATGTGGGGGTCCATCGGATACAGTTAAGCTGCATTGGTGTATCGGAATCTAATACAGGTCTCCCAGGAAACTCTCATAGAAACCACAAACAATGAGAGGAGTCAGTCTTCTCGTACTTAAGTCGGCAATGTGCCATTTGAATTAAATCCCGACGCAATTTCTGTAATTCATCGCCATTGTGAAGGTAGACCGGATACAGTAAAGCTGCATTGGTGCATCGGAATCTAATACTGGTCTCCCAGGAAACGCTCAAAGCAAACCACAAACAATGAATAGAGTCAGTCTTCTTGTACTTAAGTCGGCATTGTGCCATTTGAATTAAATCCTGACGCAATTTCTGTGTGTAATCGTTAATGTGAAGGTCAATCGGATTGAGTAAAGCTGCATTAGTGCATCGGAATCTAATACTGGTCTCCCAGGAAACGATCAAAACAAATCACAAACAATGAGAAGGGTCAGTCTTCTTGTGCTTAAGTAGGGATTTTGCTATTTGAATTAAATCCCGACGCAATTTCTGTGTTTCATCGTCAATGTGCAGGTACATCGGATACAGTAAAGCTTCATTGGTGCGTCGGAATCTAATACTGGTCTCCAACGAAGCGATCAAAGCAAACCACAAACAATGAGAAGAGTCAATCTTCTTCTACCCTGTTGGCATTGTGCCATTAGAATTAAATCCCGGCGCAATCTCTGTGTTTCATCGTCAATGTGAAGGTCCATTGGATACAGTAAAGCTGCATTGGTGCATCGGAATCTTATACTGGTCTCCCAGTAAACGCTCAAAGCAATCCAGTAACAATCGGAAGAGTCAGACTTCTTGAACCTTGTCGGCATTGTGCCATTGAAATTAAATCCCGACGCAATTTCTGTGTCTCATCGTCAATGTGAAGGTCCATCGGAAACAGTAAAGATGCATTGATGTATCGGAATCTAATACTGGACTCCCAGGAATCGCTCAAAGCAAACCACAAACAATGAGAAGAGTCAGTCCACTTGTGCTTCGGTCGGCATTGTGCCATTTGAATTAACTCAAGACGCAATTTCTTTGTTTCATCGTCAGTGTGAAGGTCCATCGGATACAGAAAAGCTGCATTGGTGCATCGGAATCAAATACAGGTCTCCCAGGCAACGCTCAGAGCAAACCACAAGCAATGAGAGGTGTCAGTCCTCTTTTACTTAAGTCGGCATTGTGCCATGTGAATTAAATCCCGACGCAATTTCTGTGTTTCATCGTCAATGTGAACGTCCATCAGATACAGTAAAGCTGCATTTGTGCATTGGATTCTATTACTGGTCTCCCAGGAAACGCTCGAAGCAAACCACAAATAATGATAAGAGTCAGTCATCTTATACTTAGGTCGGCATTGTGCCATTTGAATTAGATACGTCGCATTTTCGGTGTTTCAATGTGAATGTGGAGGTCCATCGGATACAGTAAAGGTTCATTGGTGCGTCGGAACCTAATACTGGTCTCCGAGGAAACGCTTAAAGCAAACCACAAACGATGAGAAGTGTCAGTCTTCTTGTACTCAAGTCGGCATTGTGCCATTTGAACTAAATCCCGACGCAATTTCTGTGTTTCATCCTCAGTGTGAAGGTCCATCGGATACAGTAAAGCTTTATTCTTGCATCTGAATCTAATACTGGTCTCCCAGGAAACGCTCAAAGCAAACTACATATAATGAGACGAGTCAGTCTTCTTGTACTTAATTCGGCATTGTGATATTTGAATTAAATCCCGACGCAATTTCTGTGTTTCATCGTCAGTGTGAAAGTCAATCGGATTCAGTAATGCTGTTTTGGTGCATCGGAATCAAATACAGGTCTCCCAGGCAACGCTCAAAGCAAACCACATGCATTGAGAAGAGTCAGTCCTCATTTACTTAATTCGGCATAATGCCATTTGAAATAAATCCCGAAGCAATTTCTGTGTTCATCGTCAATGTGAAAGTCCATCGGAAACGGTAAAGCTGCGTTGAGGCATGGAATCTAATACTGGTCTCCCAGAAATCGCTCAAAGCAAGCCACAAACAATGAGAAGAGTCAGTCCACTGGTGCTTAGGTCGGCATTGTGACATTTCAATTAGATCAAAACGCAATCCCTGTGTTTCATCGTCAGTGTGAAGGTCCATTGGATACAGTAAATCTGTATTGATGCATCGGAATCAAACACTGGTCTCCCAGGAAACGATCAAAGCAAACCACCACCAATGAGAAGAGTCAATCTTATTGTACCTTGTTGGCATTGTGCCATTTGAATTAAATCCCGACAAAATTTCTGTGTTTCATCGTCAATGTAAAGGTCCATCGGTTGCAGTAAAGCTGCATTGGTGCAGCGGAATCTAATACTAGTTTCCTAGGAAACGCTCAAAGCAAACCAGAAACAATGAGAAGGGTCAGTCGTCTTGTGCTTAAGTCGGCATTGTGCCATTTGAAATAAATCCCGACGCAATTTCTGTGTTTTATCGTCAATGTGAAGGTTCATCGGATACAGTAAAGCTGCATTTGTGCATCGGAATCAAATACTGCTCTCCCAGGAAACGCTCAAAGCAAACCACCAACAATGAGAAGAATCAGTCTTCTCATACATAAGTCGGCATTGTGCATTTTCAATTAAATCCCGACGCAATATCTGTGTTCCATCGTCAATGTGAAGTTCCATCGGATACAGTAAAGCTGCATTGTTACATCGGAATCTAATACTGGTCTGCCAGGAAAGGCCTAAAGCAAACCACAAACAATGAGAAGAATCAGTCATCTTTTACTGGTGCCACTTGAATTAAATGCGGACGCAATTTCTGTGTCTCACCGTCAATCTGAAGGTCAATCGGTTAAAGTAAAGCCGCATTGGTGCGTCGGAATCTAATACAGGTGTCCCAGCTAACGCTCAAAAGAAACCACAAACAATGAGAAGAGTCAGGCTTCTTTTACTTATGTCGGTATTGTGCAATTTGAATTAAATCCTGACGTAATATCTGTGTTTCATCGACAATGTGAAGGTCCATCGGGTACAATAAAGCTGCATTGGTGCATCGGAAACTAATACTGGTCTCCCAGGAGTCGCTCAAAGCAAACCACAAACATGGAGAAGAGTCAGTCCACTTGTGCTTAGCTCGGCATTGTGCCATTCGAATTAAATCAACACGCAATCTCTGTGTTTCATCGTTAATGTGAATGTCCATCGGATACAGTAATGCTGCATTGGTGCATCGGAATCTAATACTGGTCTCCCAGGAAACGCTCAAAGCAAACCACAGATAATGAGAAGAGGCAGTCTTCTAGTGATTAAGTCGGCATTGTGCCATTTGATTTAAATACCGACGTAATTTCTGTGTTTCTTCGTCAATGTGAAGGTCCATCCGATACAGTAATGCTGCATTGGTGCATCGGAATGAAATACTGGTGTCCCAGGAAACGCTCAAAGCAAACCACAAACAATGAGAAGAGTCAGGCTTCTTGTACTTAAGTTGGTATTGTGCCATTTGAATTATATGCCGACGCAAAATCTGTGTTTCATCGTCAATGTGAAGGTCCATCGGATACAATAAAGCTGCATTGGTGTACTGGAATCTAATACTGGTCTTCCAGGAAACGCTCAAAGCAAACCACAAACAATGAGAAGAGTCAGTCTTCTTGTACTTAAGTCGGCATTGTGCCATTTAAATTAAATCCCGACGCCATTTCTGTGTTCATCGTCAATGTGAAGGTCCATCGGACACAGTAAAGCTGCATTGGTGCATCGGAATCTTATACTGGTCTCCCAGGAAGCGCTTAAAGCCAACCACAAACAATGAGAAAAGTCAGTCTTCTAGTACTTAAGTTGGCATTGTGACACTTTAATTAAATCCCGGCGCAAATTCTGTGTTTCTTCGACAATGTGAAGGTCTATCGGATAGAGTAAAGCTGCATTGGAGAATCGGAATCTAATACTCGTCTCCCAGGAAACGCTCAAAGCAAACCACAAACAATGAGAAGAGTCAGTCTTATTTTACTTAAGGCTGCATCGTGCCATTAGAATTAAATCCCGACGCAATCTCTGTTTTTCATCGTCAATGTGATGGTCCATTGGATACAGTAAAGCTGCATTGGTGCATCGGAATCTTATACTGGTCTCCCAGGAAAAACTCAAAGCAAACCACAAACAATGGGAAGAGTCAGTCTTCTTGAAACTTGTCGGCATTGTGCCATTTGAAATAAATCCCGACGCAATTTCTGTGTGTAATCGTCAACGTGAAGGTCCAACGGATACAGTAAAGCTGCATTGGTGCATCGGAATCTAATACTGGTCTCCCAGGAAACGCTGAAAGCCAACCACAAACAATGAGAAGAGTCAGTCTTCTTGCACCTTGTCGGCGTTGTGCCACTTTAATTAAAACCCGACGCAAATTCTGTGTTAATCGACAATGTGAAGCTCCATCGGATACTTTAAAGCTGCACTGGTGCAACGGAATCTAGTACTTGTCTCCCAGAAAACGCTCACAGAAAACCACAACCAATGAGAAGAGTCAGTCGTAATTTACTTAAGGTGGCATCGTGGTATTTCAATTAAATCCCGTCGCAATTTCTGTGTTTCATCCTCAATGTGAAGGTCCATCGGATACAGTAAAGCTGCATTGGTGCAACGTAATCTAATAATGGTCTCCCAGGAAACGCTCAAAGCAAACCACAAACAATGGGAAGAGTCAGCCTGCCTGTACCTTGTCGGCAATGTGCCATTTGAATTAAATCCCGACGCAGTTTCTGAGTTTCATCGACAATGTGAAATACCATCAGATACAGTAGAGCAGCATTGGTGCATCGGACTCTAATACTGGTCTCCCAGGTAACGCTCAAAGCAAACCACAAACAATGAGGAGAGTCTGTCGTCTTGTGCTTAAGTCGGCATTGTGCCATTTGAATTAAGTCCCGACGAAATTTCCGTGTTTCATCGTCAACGCTAAGGTACATTGGATACGGTAAAGCTGCATTGGTGCATCGGAATCTAACACTGGTCTCCCAGGAAACGTTTAAATCATGCCACAAACAAAGACAAGAGTCAGTCTTCTTGTACCTTGTCGGCATTGTGCCATTTGAATTAAATCCCGATACAACTTCTGTGTTTCATCGTCAATGTGAAGGTCCATCGGTTGCAGTAAACCTGCATTGGTGCAGCGGAATCTAATACTAGTTTCCTAGGTAACGCTCAAAGCAAACCACAAACAATGAGAAGAATCAGTCATCTTTTACTTATGTCGGCATGGTGCCACTTGAATTAAATGCCGACGCAATTTTTTGTGTCTCATCGTCAATCTGAAGGTCAATCGGATCAAGTAAAGCTGCATTGGTGCGTCGGAATCTAATACAGGTGTCCCAGCTAACGCTCAAAGCAAACCACAAACAATGAGAAGAGTCAGGCTTCGTTTACTTATGTCGGTATTGTGCAATTTGAATTAAATCCTGACGTAATATCTGTGTTTCATCGTCAATGTGAAGGTCCATCGGGTACAATAAAGCTGCATTGGTGCAACGGAAACTAATACTGGTCTCCCAGGAATCGCTCAAAGCAAACCACAAACATGGAGAAGAGTCAGTCCCCTTGTGCTTAGCTCGGCATTGTGCCATTTGAATAAAATCAACACGCAATCTCTGTGTTTCATCGTCAACGTGAAGGTCCATCGGATCCAGTAATTCTGCATTGGAGCATCGGAAACTAATACTGGGCTCCCAGGAAACGATCAAAACAAACCACAAACAATGAGAAGAGTCAATCTTCTTGTACCTTGTCGGCATTGTGCCATTTGAATTAAATCCCGACGAAATTTCTGTGTTCCACCGTCAATGTCAAGGTCCATCGGTTGCAGTAAAGCTGCATTGGTGAAGCCGAATCTAATACTAGTTTCCTAGGAAACGCTCAAAGCAAACCACAAACAATGAGAAGAGTCAGTCATCTTGTACTTAAGTCGGCATTGTGCCATTTGAATTAAATCTCGACACAATCTCTGTGTTTCATCGTTAATGTGAAGGTCCATCGGATACAGTAATGCTGCATTGGTGCATCGGAATCTACTACTGGTCTCCCAGGAAACGCTCAAAGCAAACCACAGACAATGAGAAGAGGCAGTCTTCTAGTGATTAAGTAGGCATTGTGCCATTTGAATTACATACCGACGTAATTTCTGTGTTTCTTCGTCAATGTGAAGGTCCATCCGATACAGTAATGCTGCATTGGTGCATCGGAATGAAATACTGGTGTCCCAGGAAACGCTCAAAGCAAACCGCAAACAATGAGAAGACTCAGGCTTCTTGTACTTAAGTCGGTATTGTGCCATTTGAATTATATCGCGACGCAATATCTGTGTTTCATCGTCAATGTGAAGGTCCATCAGATACAATAAAGCTGCATTGGTGTACTGGAATCTAATACTGGTCTTCCAGGAAACGCTCAAAGCAAACCACAAACAATGTGAAGAGTCAGTCTTCTTGTACTTAAGTCGGCATTGTGCCATTTGAATTAAATCCCGACGCATTTTCTGTGTTACATCGTCAATGTGAAGGTCCATCGGACACAGTAAAGCTGCATTGGTGCATCGGAATCTTATACTGGTCTCCCAGGAAGCGCTTAAAGCCAACCACAAACAATGAGAAAAGTCAGTCTTCTAGTACTTAAGTCGGCATTGTGACACTTTAATTAAATCCCGGCGCAAATTCTGTGTTTCTTCGACATCAAAGCAGACCACAAACAATGGGAAGAGTCAGTCTTCTTGAACCTTGTTGGAATTGTGCGATTTGAATTAAATCCCGACGCAATTTTTGTGTTTCATCGTCAACGCTAAGGTACATTGGATACGGTAAAGCTGCATTGGTGCATCGGAATCTAACACTGGTCTCCCAGGAAACGTTTAAGTCATGCCACAAACAAAGACAAGAGTCAGTCTTCTTGTACCTTGTCGGCATTGTGCCATTTGAATTAAATCCCGATACAACTTCTGTGTTTCATCGTCAATGTGATGGTCCATCGGATACAGTAAAGCTGCATTGGTGCATCAAAATTTAATACTGGTCTCCCAGGAAACGCTCAAGGCAAACCACAAACAATGTGAAGAGTCAGCCTGCCTGTACCTTGTCGGCAATGTGCCATTTGAATTAAATCCCGACGCAGTTTCTGTGTTTCATCGACAATGTGAAGGTCCATCAGATACAGTAAAGCAGCATTGGTGCGTCGGACTCTAATACTGGTCTCCCAGGCAACGCTCAAAGCAAACCACAAACAATGAGAAGTGTCTGTCGTCTTGTGCTTAAGTCGGCATTGTGCCATTTGAATTAAATCCCGACGCAATTTCCGTGTTTCATCGTCAACGCTAAGGTACATTGGATACGGTAAAGCTGCATTGGTGCATCGGAATCTAACACTGGTCTCCCAGGAAACGTTTAAGTCATGCCACAAACAAAGACAAGAGTCAGTCTTCTTGTACCTTGTCGGCATTGTGCCATTTGAATTAAATCCCGATACAACTTCTGTGTTTCATCGTCAATGTGATGGTCCATCGGATACAGTAAAGCTGCATTGGTGCATCGGAATCTAATACTGGTCTCCCAGGAAACGCTCGAACAAACCAAAAACAATGTGAAGAGTCAGTCATCCTGTCCCTTGTCGCAATGTGCCATTTGAATTAAACCAGACGCAGTTTCTGTGTTTCATCGTCATTGTGAAGGTCCATCGGATACAGTAAAGCTGCATTGGTGCGTCGGAATCTAATACTGGTCTCCCAGGTAACGCTCAAAGCAAACCACAAACAATGAGAAGAGTCATTCTCCTTGTACTTAAGTCGGCATTGTGCCATTTGAATTAAATCCCGACGCAACTTCTGTGTTTCATCGTCAATGATAAGGTCCATTGGATACGGTAAAGCTGCATTGGTGCATCGGAATCTAATACTGGTATCCCAGGAAACGCTGAAAGCAAACCAAAAACTATGGGAAGCGTCATTCCTCTCGTACTTAAGTCGGCATTGTGCCAATTGAATAAAATCCCGACGCAATTTCTGTGTTTCATCCTCAATGTGAAGGTCCATCGGATATAGTAAAGCTGCGTTGGTGCATCTGAATCTAATCCTGGTCTCCCAGGAAACGCTCAAAGCAAACTACAAATAATGAGAAGAGTCAGTCTTCTCGTACTTAATTCGGCATTGTGATATTTGAATTAATACCCGACGCTAATTCTGTGTTTCATTCGTCAGTGTGAAGGACCATCGGATACAGTATAGCAGCATTGGTGCATAGGAATCAAATACAGGTCTCCCAGGCAACGCTCAAAGCATACCGCTAGCAATGAGAGGAGTCAGTCCCCTTTTACTTAAGTCTGCATTGTGCGATTTCAATTAAATCCCGACGCAATTTCTGTGTTTCATTGTCATTGCGAAGGTCCATCGCATATAGTAAAGCTGCATTGGTGCATCGGAATCTAATACGGGTCTCTCAGGAAACGTTGAAACGATACCACAAACAATGAAAAGAGTCAGTCTTCTTGGACCTTTTCGGCATTGTGCCATATCAATTAAAGCCCGACGCAATTTCTGTGCGTCATCGTCAATGTGAAGGTCCATCGGAAACAGTAAAGCTGCATTGTTGCATCGGAATCTAATACTGGTCTCCCAGGAAACACTCAAAGCAAACCACAAACAATGAGAAGAGTCAGCCCTCTTGTACTTAAGTCGGCTTTGTGCCATTTTAATTAAATCCCGACGCAATTTCTTGTCTCATCGTCAATGTGAAGGTAGATCGGATACAGTAAAGCTGCATTAGAACATCGGATACAAATACTGGTCTCCCAGGAATCGCCCAAAGCCAACCACAAACAATGAGAAGGGTCTTCTTGTACTTATGTCGGCATTGTGCCATTTGAATTAAATAACGACGCAATTACTATGTGTTTCATCGTCAATCTGAAAGTCCATCAATTACAGTAAGGCTGCATTGGTGCATCGGAAACTAACACTGGTCTCCCAGGAAACGCCCTAAGAAACCCAAAAACAATGAGAAGAGTCAGTCTTATTTTACTTAAGGCGGCATCGTGCCATTTGAATTAAATCCCGACGCAATTTCTGTGTTTCATCGTCAATGTGAATGTCCATCGTATTTGTTAAAGCTGCATTGGTGCATCGGAATCTAATACTGGTGTCCCAGGAAACGCTTAAAGCAAACCACAAACAAAGAGCAGAGTCAGTCTTCTTGCACATAAGTCGGCATTGTGCCATCTGAATTAAATCCTGACGCAAACTCTGTGTCTCATCGTCAATGTGAAGGTCCATCGGATACAGTAAAGCTGCTCTGGTGCATCGGAATCCATTTCTGGTCACCCAGGAAACGCTCAAAGCAAACCAAAACCAATGACAAAAGTCAGTCTTCCTGTACTTAAGTCGGCATTGTGACACTTCTATTAAATCCCGACGCATATTCTGTGTTTCATCGTCAATGTGAAGGTGCATCTGACACAGTAAAACTGAATTGGATCGTCGGAATTTAATACTGGTCTGCCAGGAAACGCTCAAAGAAAACCACAAACAATGAGAAGAGTCAGTCTTCTTGTACTTAAGTCTTCATTGTGCCATTTTAATTAAATCCCGACGCATTCCCTGTGTTTCATCGTCAATGTGAAGTTCCATCGGATACACTAAAGCTGCATTGGTGCATCGGAATCTCATACTGGGCTCCCAGGAAACGCTCAAATCAAACCACAAATAATGAGAAGAGTCAGTCTTCTTGGACTTAAGTCCGCATTGTGCCACTTGAGTTAAATCCCGACGCAATTTCTGTGTTTCATCGTCAATATGAAGGTGCATCTGTCACAGTAAAGCTGCATTGGTTCGTCGGAATTTAATACTGGTCTCCCAGGAAACGCTCAAAAAAAACCACAAACAATGAGAAGAGTCAGTCTTCTTGTACGTAAGTCTACATTGTGCCATTTTAATTAAATCCCGACGCAATCCCTGTGTTTCATCGTCAATGTGAAGTTCCATCGGATACACTAAAGCTGCATTGGTGCATCGGAATATAATACTGGTTTCCCAGGAAACGCTTGAAGCAAACCTCAATCAATGAGAAGAGTCAGTCTTCATGAACCTTGTCGGCATTGTGCCATTTAAATTAAATCCCGAAGCAATTTCTGTGTCTCATCGTCAATCTGATGGTCAACCGGATACAGTAAAGCTGCATTGGTGCATCGGATTCTAATACTGGTGTCCCAGGAAACGCTCAAACCAAACCACAAACAATGAGAAGAGTCAGTCATCTTGTACTTAAGTCGGTATTGTGCATTTTGAATTAAATCCCGACGCAATTTCTGTTTTTCGTCGTCACCGTGAAGGTCCATTGGATACAGTTAAGCTGCATTGGTGTATCGGAATGTAATACTCGTCTCCCAGGAAACGCTCCGAGGAAACCACAAACAATGAGAAGAGGCAGTCTTCTAGTACTTAAGTCGGCATCGTGCCACTTTAAGTAAATCCCGACGCAATTTCTGTGTTTCTTCGTCAATGTGAAGTTCCATCGGATACAGTAAAGCTGCATTGGTGCATCGGAATCTAATACTGGTTTCCCAGGAAACGCTCAAAGATAACCACAATCAATGAGAAGAGTCAGTCTTCTTGTACCTTGTCGGCATTGTGACACTTTAATTAAATCCCGACGCAATTTCTGTGTTTTATCGTCAATGTGAAGCTCCATCGGATACAGTAAAGCTGCATTGGCCCATCGACATCTAATACTGGTCTCCCAGGAAACGCTAAAAGCAAACCACAGACAATGAGGAGAGTCAGTCCTCTTGTACTTACGTCGGTATTGTGCCATTTGAATTAAATCCCGACTCAATTTCTGTCTTTCGTCGTCAATGTGAAGGTCCATCGGATAAAATAAAGCTGCATTGGTGTATCGGAATCTAATCCTGGTCTCCCAGGAAACGCTCAAAGGAAACGACAAACAGTGAGAAGAATCAGTCTTCTTGTACTTAAGTTGGCATTGTGCCATTTAAATTAAATCCCGACGCAATTTCTATGTTTGATCGTCAATGAGAAGGTCCAACTAATACAGTAAAGCTGCATTGGAGCATCGCAATCAAATGCTGGTCTCCCAGGAAACGCTCAAGGCCAACCACAAACAACGAGAAGAGTCAGTCTTCTTGTACTTAAGTCGGCATTGTGCCATTTGAATTAAATCCCACGCAATTTCTGCGTTTCATCGTCAATCGAAAGGTCCATCGGATACAGTAAAGCTGCATTGGTGTGTCGGAAAATAATACTGGTCTAACTGGAAACCCTCAAATCAAACCACAAACAATGAGAAGAGTCAGTCTTCTTGTACCTTGTAAGCATTTTGCCACCTAAATTAAATCCCGACGCAATTTCTGTGTTTCTTCGTCAATGTGAAGCTCCATCGGATACGGTAAAGCTGCATTTGTGCATCGGAATCTAATTCTGGTCTCCCAGGAAACGCTCCAAGCAAACCACAAACAATGAGAAGTGTCATTCTCCTTGTTCTTAGGTCGGCGTTGTGCCATACTAATTAAATCCCGACGCAATATCTGTGCTACATCGTCAATGTGATGGTCCATTGGATACAGTAAAGCTGCATTGGTGCATCGGAATCTAATACTGGTCACCCAGGAAACGCTTTAGGCAAACCACAAACAATGAGAGGAGCCAGCTTTACATTGTGCCATTAGAATTTAATCCCGACGCAATCATCGTCAGTGTGAAGGTCCATCGGATACACTGTGGCTGCATTAGTGCATCGGAACGTAATACCGGTCTCCCAGGAAACGCTCATAGCAAACCACAATCAATGAAAAGAGTCAGTCTTTATGTACTTAAGTCGGCATTGTGCCATTTGAATTAAATCCCGACGCAATTTCTGTTTTTAATCGTCAATGTGAAGGTCCATCGGATACAGTAAAGCAGCATTGGTGCATGGGAATATAATACTGGTCTCACAGTATTTCAGAAGAGCCAGCTTTACATTGTGCCATTAGAATTTAATCCCGACGCAATCATCGTCAGTGTGAAGGTCCGTCGGATACACTGTGGCTGCATTAGTGCATCAGAACGTAATACCAGTCTCCCAGGAAACGCTCAAAGCAAACCACAAACAATGAGAAGAGTCAGTCTTATTTCACTTAAGTCGGCATCGTGCCACTTGCATTAAATCCCGACGCAATTTCTGTTTTTCATCGTCTATGTGAAGGTGCATCTGACACAGTAAAGCTGTTTTGATGCGTCAGTATCTAATACTGGTCTCCTAGGAAACGCCCAAAGCAAACCACAAACAAAGAGAAGAGTCGGTCTACTTGTTCTTATGTCTGCATTGTGATATTTGAATTAAATCCCTACGCAATTTCTGTGTATCATCGTAAAATATGAAGGTGCATCTGACACAGTAAAGCTGCATTGGTTCGTCTGATTGTAATACTGGTCTCCCAGGAAACGCTCAAATCAAACCACAAAGAATGAGAAGAGTCTGTCTTCTTGTACTTATGTGGGCATTGTGCCATTTGAATTATATTTCGACGCAATCTCTGTGTTTCATCATCAACGTGAACGTCCATCGGATACGGTAAAGCTGCATTGGTGCATCGTAATCAATACTGGTCTCCCAGGAAACGCTCAAAGCAAACCACAAACAATGAGAAGAGTCAGGCTTCTTGAACTTAAGTCTTCATAGTGCCATTTTAATTAACTCCCGACGCAATCCCTGTGTTTCATCGTCAAGGTGAAGTTCCATCGGATACAGTAAAGCTGCATTGGTGCATTGGAATCTAATACTGGTTTCCCAGGAAACGCTCAAAGCAAACCACAATCAATGAGAAGAGTCAGTCTTCTTGTACCTTGTCGGCATTGTGCAACTTTAATGAAATCCCGACGCAATTTCTGTGTTTTATCGTCAATGTGAAGCTCCAACGGATACAGTAAAGCTGGATTGGTGCCTCGTAATCTAATACTGGTCTCCCAGGAAACGCTAAAAGCAAACCACAAACAATGAGAAGAGTCAGTACTCTAGTACTTTAGTAGGCATTGTGCCATTTGAATTAAATCCCGACGTAATTTCTGTGTCTCATCGCCAATCTGATGGTCAAACGGATACAGTAAAGCTGCATTGGTGCATCGGAATCTAATACAGGTGTCCCAGGAAACGCTCAAATCAAACCACAAACAATGAGACGAGTCAGTCGTCTTGTACTTAAGTCGGTATTGTGCAATTTGAAATAAATCCCGACGCAATTTCTGTTTTTCGTCGTCAATGTGAAGGTCCATCGGATACAATAAAGCTGCATTGGTGTATCGCAACCTAATACTGGTCTCCCAGGAAACGCTCAATGGAAACCACAAACAATGAGAAGAGTCAGTCTTCTTGTACCTAAGTCGGCATTGTGCCGTTTGAATTAAATCCCGACGCAATTTCTGTGTTTGATCGGCAATGTGAAGGTCCAACGCTCAAAGCCAACCACCAACAACGAGAAGAGTCAGTCATCTTGTACTGAAGTCGACATTATGCCATTTGTATTAAATCCCGACGCAATATCTGTGTCTCATCGTCAATCTAACGGTCAATCGGATACAGTAAAGCTGCATTGGTGCATCGGAATCTAATACTGTTATAACAGGAAACGCTCAAATCAAACCACAAACAATGAGAAGAGTCAGTCTTCTTGTACCTTGTCGGCACTTTGCCACTTTAATTAAATCCCGACGCAATTTCTGCGTTTCATCGTCAATGTGAAGGTCCATCGGATGCACAATGGCTGCATTGGTGCTTCGGAATCTAATATCGGTCTGCCAGGAAACGCTCAAAGCAAACCACAAACAATGAGAAGAGTCAGTCATATTTTACTTAAGTCGGCAGCGTGCTATTTCAATTACATCCCGACGCAATTTCTGTGTTTCATCATCAATGTGAAGGTCCATCGGATATGGTAATGCTGCATTGGTGGATCGGAATCTAATACTGGTCTCCCAGGAAACGCTCAAAGCAAACCACTAACAATGAGAAGAGTCAGTCTTCTTGTACCTTGTCGGCATTGTGCCACTTTAATTAAATCCCGACGCAATTTCTGTGTTATATCGTCAATGTGAACTTCCATCGGATACCGTAAAGCTGCATTGGTGCATCGGAATCTAATACTGGTCTCCCGGGAAACGCTCAAAGCAAACCACAAACAATGAGAAGAGTCAGTCGTATTTTACTTAAGTCGGCATCGTGCCATTTGAATTAAATCCCGATGCAATTTCTGTGTTTCATCGTCAATGTGAAGGTCCATCGGATGCAGTATATCTGCAATAGTGCATCGTAATCTAATACTGGTCTCCCAGGAATCGCTCAAAGCAAACCACTATCAATGAGAAGAGTCAGTCTTCTTGTACCTTGTCGGTGTTGTGCCATTTAAACTAAATTCCGACGCAATTTCTGTGTTTCATTGTCAATGTGAAGGTCCATCGGATACAGTAAATTTGCATTGGTGCATCGGAATCTAATACTGTTCTCCTAGGAAACACTCAAAGCAAACAACAAACAATGAGATGAGTCAGTCTTCTTATACTTAAGTCGGCATTGTGTCACTTAAATTAATTCCCGACGCTTTTTCTGTGTTTCATCGTCAATATGAAGATGCATCTGACACAGTAAAGCTGCATTGGTTCGTCGGAATTTAATACTGGTTTCCCAGGAAACGCTCAAAGCAAACCACAAACAATGAGAAGACACAGTCTTCTTGTACATAAGTCGGCATTGTGCCATTAGAATTTAATCCCGATGCACTCATCGTCAATGTGAACATCCATCGGATACACTTATGCTGCGTTGGTGCATCGGAATCTAATACTGGTCCCGAATTAAACGCTCAAAGCAAACCACAAACAACGAAAAGAGTCAGTCTTCTTTTACTTAAGTCGGCATTGTGAAATTTGAATTAAATCCCGACGTAATTTCTGTGTTTCATCGTCAATGTGAAGGTCCATCGGATACAGTAAAGCTGCATTGGTGCATCGGAATCTAATACTGGTGTCCCAGGAAACGCTCAAAGCAATCCACAAACAATGAGAACAGTCAGTCTTCTTGTACATAAGTCGGCATTGTGCCATTTGAATTAAATCCAGACGCAATCTCAGTGTCTCATCGTCAATGTGAAGGTCCATCCGATACAGTAAAGCTGCATTGGTGCATCGGAATCCATTACTGGTCTCCCAGGAAACGCTCAAAGCAAACCACAAACAAAGACAAGTGTCTCTCTTCCTCTACATAAGTCGTCATTGTGCCACTTGAATCAAATCCCAACGCAATTTCTCGAATTTTATCGTCAATATGAAGGTGCATCTGACACAGTAAATCTAAATTGGTTCGTCGGAATTTAATACTGGTCTCCCAAGAAACGCTCAAAGCAAACCACAAACAATGAGAAGAGACAGTCTTCTTGTACTTAAGTCGGCACTGTGCCATTTTAATTAAATCCCGACGCAATCCCTGTGTTTCATCGTCAATGTAAAGTTCCATCTGATACAGTAAAGTTGCATTGGTGCATTGGAATCTAATACTTGTTTCCCAGGAAACGCTCAAAGCAAACCACAATCAATGAGAAGAGTCAGTCTTCTTGTACCTTGTCCGCATTGTCCCACTTTAATTAAATCCCGACGCAATTTCTGTGTTTTATCGTCAATGTGAAGCTCCAACGGATACAGTAAAGCTGCATTGGCGCATCGGAATCTAATACTGGTCTCACAGGAACCGCTAAAAGCAAACCACAAACAATGAGAAGAGTCAGTCATCTTGTACTTAAGTCGGTATTGTACCATTTGAATTAAATTCCGACGCAATTTCTGATTTTCGACGTCAATGTGAAGGTCCATCGGATACAATAAAGCTGCTTTGGTGTATCGGAATCTAATACTTGTTTCCCAGGAAACGCTCATAGCAAACCACAATCAATGAGAAGAGTCAGACTTCTTGTACTTAAGTCGGCATTGCGCCATTTGAATTAAATCCCGACGCAATTTCTGTGTCTCATCGTAATTGTGAGGGTCCATCAGATAAAGTAAAATTGCATTGGTGCATCGTAATCTAATACAAGTCTCCCAGGAAACGCACAAAGCAAACCACAAACACTGAGAAGAGTCAGTCTTCTTGAACCTTGTCAGCATTGTGCCATTTGAATTAAATCCCGACGCATTTTCTGTGTTTCATATTCAATGTGAAGGTCCATCAGATACAATAAAACTACATTGGTGCATCGCAATCTAATACTGGTCACCCAGGAAACGCTCAAATCAAACCACGAACAGTGAGAAGAGTCAGTCTTCTTGCACCTTGTCGTCATTGTGCCACTTTAATTAAATCCCGACACAATATCTGTGTTTCATCGTCAATGTGAAGGTCCATCGGATACAGTAAAGCTACATTGGTGCATCGCAATCTAATACTGGTCACCCAGGAAACGCTCAAATCAAACCACGAACAGTGAGAACAGTCAGTCTTCTTGTACCTTGCCGGCATTGTGCCATTTGAATTAAATCCCAACGCATTTTCTGTGTTTCATTGTCAATGTGAAGGTCCATCAGATATAGTATAGCTGCATTGGTGTATCGCAATCTAATACTGGTCACCCAGGAGACGCTCAAATCAAACCACGAACAGTGAGAACAGTCAGTCTTCTTGTACCTTGTCGTCATTGTGCCACTTTAATTAAATGTCTGTGTTTTATCGTCATTGTGAAGTTCCATCGGAAACAGTAAAGCTGCATTTGTGCATGGGAATCTAATACTGGTCTCCCAGGAAACGCTAAAGCAAACCACAAACAATGAGAAGATTCAGTCTTATTTTACCAAACTCGGCATCGTGCCATTTGAATTAAATCCCGACGCAATTTCTGTGTTTCATCGTCAATGTGAAGGTCCATCGGATACAGTAAGGCTGCATTGGTGCATCGGAATCTAATACTGGTCTCCCAGGAAACGCTCAAAGCTAACCACAATCAATGAAATGAGTCAGTCTTCTTGTACGTAAGTCGGCATTGTGCAATTTGAATTTAATCCCGACGCAATTTCTGTGTTTCATCGTCAATGTGAAGGTCCATCGGATACAGTAAAGCTGCATTGGGGCATTGGAATCTAATACTGGTCTCCCAGGGAACGCTCAAAGAAAAACTCAAACAATGAGAAGAGTCAGTCTTCTTGTACTTAAGTCGGTATTGTGCCACTTTAATTTAATCGCTACGCTATTTCTCTGCGTCATCGTCAATATGAAGGTGCATCTGACACAGTAATGCTGCATTGGTTCGTCTGAATCTAATACTGGTCTCCCAGGAAACGCTCAAAGCAAACCACAAACAATGAGAAGAGTCAGACTTCTTGTACTTATGTGGGCATTGTGCCATTTGAATTAAATCACGACGCAATATCTGTGTTTCCTCGTCAATGTGGAGGTTCATCTGACACAGTAAAGCTGCATTGGTGCGCCGGAATCTAGTACTGGTAGCATCGGAAACGCTCAAAGCAAACAACAAACAATGAGAAGAGTCAGTCTTCTTGTACTTAAGTCGGCATTGTGGCATTAGAAATCAAGCCCGACGCAATTTCTGTGCTTCATCGTCAATGTGAGGGTCCATCGGATACAGTAAAGCTACATAGGTGCATCGTAATCTAATACTGGCCTCTCAGGAAATGCTCAAAGCAAACCACTAACAACGAAAACAGTCAGTATTCTTGTACTTAAGTCGGCATTGTGCCATTTGAATTAAATACCGACGCTATATCTGTGATTCTTCGTCAACAGGAAGGTCTTTCGGATACAGAGGAGCTGCATTGGTGCAACGGAATCTAATACTGGTCTTCCAGGAAACTTTCAATGCAAACCACAAACAATGAGAAGAGTCAGTCTTCTTGTATCTTGTCGGAATTGCGAAATTTGAGTTAAATCCCGCCGCAACGTCTGTGTTTCATCGTCAATGTTGAGGTCCATCGGATACAGTTAAGCTGCATAGGTGCATCGGAATCTAAAGCTGGTCTCCCAGGAAACGCACAAAGCACACCACAAACCATGAGACGAGTCAGTCTACTTGCAACTTGTCGGCATTGTGTCATTTGAATTAAATCCCGACGCAATTTCTGTGTTTCATCGTCAATGTGAGTGTCCTTCGGATACAGTAAAGCTGCATTGGTGTATCGGAATCCAATACTGGTCCCCCAGGAAACGCTCAAAGCAAACCACAAACAACGAGAAGAGTCAGTCTTCTTGTACTTAAGTCGGCATTGTGCCATTTGATTTAAATCCCGACGCAATTTCTGTGTTTCATCGTCAATGTGCAGGACCGTCTGGTACAGTAAAGCTGAATTGGTGTATCGGAATCTATTACTGGTCCCCCAGGAAACCCTCAAAGCAAACCACAAACAATGAGAAGAGTCAGTCTTCTTGTACTTAAGTCAGCATCGTGCAATTCGATGTGAATCCCGACGCAATTTCAACGTTTCATCGTCAAAGTGAAGGTCCGTCGGATACAGTAAAGCTAAATTGGTGCATCGGAAGCAAATACTGGTCTCCCAGGAAACGCTTAAAGCCCACCACATACAATGAGAAGAGTCAGTCTCCTTGTACTTAAGTCGGCATTGTGCCATTTGAATTTAATCCCGACGCAATATCTGAGTTTCATCATCAATCTAAAGGACCATCGGATACAGTGAAGCTGCATAGGTACATCGGAATCTAATACTGGTCTCCCAGGACACGCTCTTAGCAAACCACAAACAATAAGAAGCGGAAGTCCGCTTTTAGTTAAGTCGGCATCGTGCCATTTGAATTAAATCCCGACGCTAATCCTGTGTTTCATAGTCAATGTGAAGGTCCATCAGATGCAGTAAAGCTGCATTGGTGCATCGGAAACTAATACTGATCTCCCAGGAAACGCTCAAAGCAAACCACAATCAATGAGAAGAGTCAGGCTTCCTGTACTTAAGTCGGCATTGTGCCATTTGAATTAAATCCCAACGCAATTTCTGTGTTTCATCGTCAATGTGAAGGTCCATCCGATATAGTAATGCTGCATTGGTGCATTGTAATATAATACTGGTCCCCCAGGAAACGCTCAATGGAAACTACAAAAAGAGAGAAGAGTACATCTTCTTGTACCTAGTCGGAATTGTGCCATTTGAATTAATTCCCGCCGCAACTTCTGTGTTTCATCGTCAAAGTGGACGTCCATCGGATACAGTAAAGCTGCATTTGTGCATTGAAATATAATACTGGTCTCCCAGGAAACGCTCAAATCAAACCACAAACAATGAGAAGTGTCATTCCTGATGTACATTGTCGGCATTGTGCCATTTGAATCTCATCCCGACGCAATGTTTGTGTTTCATCGTCAATGTGAAGGTCCATCGGATACAGTTAAGCTGCATTGGTGCATCGGAATCTAATACTGCACTTCCAGGAAACGGTCAAAGCAAACAACAAACAATGGGAAGAGTCAGTCTTCTTGTACTCTAGTCGGCATTGTGCCATCTGAATGAAATCCCGACACAATTTCTGTGTTTCATCGTCAATGCGATGGTCCACCGCATACAGTAAAGCTGCATTTGTGCATCGGACTCAAGTTCTGGTCTCCCAGGAAACGCTCAAAGAAAAACCACAAACAATGAGAAGAGTCAGTCTACTTGTACCTTGTCGGCATTGTGCCATTTGAATTAAATCCCGACACAATTTCTGTTTTTCATCGTCAATGAGAAGGTCTATCGGATACAGTAAAGCTGCATTGGTGCATCGGAATCCAATACTGGTCTCCCGGGATACGCTCAAAGAAAACCACAAACAATGAGAAGAGTCAGTCTTCCTGTACTCTAGTCGGCATTGTGCCGTTTGAATTAAATCCCGACGCAATTTCTGTGTTTCATCGTCAATGTGAATGTCCATTGGATACATTAAAGCTGCATTGGTGCATTGGAATCTAATACTGGTCTCCCAGGTAACGCTCAAAGCAAACCACAAACAATGAGAAGAGTCAGGCTTCTTGTACTTAGGTCGGCATTGTGCCATGTGAATTAAATCCCGACGCAAAATCTGTGTTACATCGTCAATGTGAGAGTCCATCGGATACAGTAAAGCTGCATTGGTGCATCTGAATCTAATAGTGGTCTCCCAGGAAACGCTTAAGCAAACCACAAACAATGAGAAGAGGCAGCCTTCATGTACTTAAGTCGGCATTTTGCCATTAGAATTAAATCCCGACACAGTCATCGTCAATGAGAATGTCCATCGTATACAGTAAAACTGCATTGGTGCATCGGAATCTAATACTGGTCTCCCAGGATACGCTCAAAGAAACCACAAACAATGGGAAGAGTCAGCCTTCTTGAACCTTGTCGGCATTGTGCCATTTGAATTAAATCCCGACGCATTTCCTATGTTTCATCGTCAATGTGAAGGTCCATCAGATACAGTATAGCTGCAATGGTGTATCGCAATCTAATACTGGTCACCCAGGAAACGCTCAAATCAAACCACGAACAGTGAGAACAGTCAGTCTTCCTGTACCTTGTCGTCATTGTGCCACTTTAATTAAATCCCGACGCAATGTCTGTGTTTTATCGTCAATGTGAAGCTCCATCGCATACAGTAAAGCTGCATTTGTGCATGGGAATCTAATACTGGTCTCCCAGGAAATGCTCCAAGCAAACCACAAACAATGAGAAGATTCAGTCTTATTTTACCCAACTCGGCATCGTGCCATTTGAATTAAATCCCGACGCAATTTCTGTGTTTCATCGTCAATGTCAAGGTCCATCGGATACAGTAAAGCTGCATTGGGGCATCGGAATCTAATACTGGTCTCCCAGGGAACGCTCAAAGCAAACCACAAACAATGAGAAGAGTCAGTCTTCTTGTACTTAAGTCGGTATTGTGGCACTTAAATGTAATCGCTACGTTATTTCTGTGTTTCATCGTCAATATGAAGGTGCATCTGACACAGTAAAGCTGCATTGGTTCGTCTGAATCTAATACTGGTCTCCCAGGAAACGCTCAAAGCAAACCACAAACAATTAAAAGAGTCAATCTCCTTGTACTTATGTGGGCATAATGCCACTTGAATTATATCCCGACGCAATATCTGTATTTCCTCGTCAATGCGGAGGTTCATCTGACACAGTAAAGCTGCATTGGTGCGCCGGAATCTAGTACTGGTAGCCCAGGAAACAATCAAAGCAAACCACAAACAATGAGAAGAGTCAGACTTCTTGTACTTAAGTCGGCATTGTGCCATTAGACATCAAGCCCGACGCAATTTCTGTGCTCCATCGTCAATGTGAGGGTCCATCGGATACAGTAAAGCTACATTGGTGCATCGTAATCTAATACTGGCCTCCCAGGAAATGCTTAAAGCAAACCACAAACAACGAAAACAGTCAGTCTTCTTGTACTTAAGTCGGCATTATGCCATTTGAATTAAATCCCGACGTTATATCTGTGATTCTTCGTCAACAGGAAGGTCCATCGGATGCAGTAGAGCTGCATTGGTGCATCGGAATCTAATACTGGTCTCCCAGAAAACTTCAATACAAACCACAAACAATGAGAAGAGTCAGTCTTCTCGTACCTTGTCGGAATTGCGAAATTTGAATTAAATCCCGCCGCAACTTCTGTGTTTCATCGTCAATGTGGAGGTCCATCGGATACAGTTAAGCTGCATAGGTGCATCGGAATCTAAAGCTAGTCTCCCAGCAAACGCTCAAAGCAAACCACTAACAATGAGAAGAGTCAGTCTTCTTGTACTTAAGTCAGCTTTGTGCAATTAGATTTCAATCCCGACGCAATTTCTGCGTTTCATCGTCAAAGTGAGGGTCCATCGGATACAGTAAAGCGGCATTGGTGCGTCGAAAGGAAATACTGGTCTCCCAGGAAACGCTGAAAGCCTACCACATACAATGAGAAGAGTCAGCCTTCTTGTACGTAAGTCAGCATTGTGCCATTTGAATTAAATCCCGACGCAATATCTGTGTTTCATCGACAATCTAAAGGACCATCGGATACAATGTAGCTGCATTGGTACATGGGAATCTAATACTGGTCTCGCAGGAAACGCTCTTAGCAAACCACAAACAATGAGAAGCGGAAGTCCTCTTTTAGTTAAGTCGGCATCGTGCCATTTGAATTAAATCCCAACGCTATTCCTGTGTTTCATTGTCAATGTGAAGGTCCATCAGATGCAGTAAAGTTGCATTGGTGCATCGGAAACTAATACTGATCTCCCAGGAAACGCTCAAAGCAAACCACAAACAATGAGAAGAGTCAGGCTTCCTGTACTTAAGTTGGCATTGCACCATTTGAATTAAATCCCAACGCAATCTCTGTGTTTCATCGTCAATGTGAAGGTCCATCCGATACAGTGAAGCTGCATATGTGCATTGGAATATAATACTGGTCTCCCAGGAAACGCTCAATGCAAACTACAAACAGTGAGAAGAGTACGTCTTCTTGTACCTAGTCGGAATTGTGCCATTTGAATTAAATCCCGCCGCAACTTCTGTGTTTCATCGTCAAAGTGGACGTCCATCGGATACAGTAAAGCTGCATTTGTGCATTGGAATATTATACTGGTCTCCCAGGAAGCGCTCAAAGCAAACCACAAACATTCAGAAGAGTCATTCCTGATGCACATTGTCGGCATTGTGCCATTTGAATTACGTCCCGACGCAATTTCTGTGTTTCATCGTCAATGCGATAGTCAATCGCATACAGTAAAGCTGCATTTGTGCATCGGACTCAAATACTGGTCTCCCAGGAAACGCTCGAAGCAAACCACAAACAATGAGAAGAGTCAGTCTACTTGTACCTTGTCGGCATTGTGCCATTTGAATTAAATCCCGACGCAATGTCTGTGTTTCATCGTCAATGTGAAGGTCTATCGGATACAGTAAAGCTGCATTAGTGCATCGGAATCCAATACTGGTCTCCTGGGAAACGCTCAATGAAAACCACAAACAATGAGGAGAGTCAGTCTTCTTGAACTTAAGTCGGCATTATGCCCTTTGAATTAAATCCCGACGAAATTTCTGAATTTCTTCGTCAATGTGGTGGTCCGTCGGATGGAGTTAAGCTGCACTGGTGCATCGAAATCTAATGCTGGTATCCCTGGAAACGCTCAAGGCAAACCACAAACAATGAGAAGAGTCAGTCTACTTGCAACTTGTCGGCATTGTGCCATTTGAATTAAATTCCGACGCTATTTCTGTGTTTCATCGTTAATAAGAAGGTCCATCGGATACTGTAAAGCTACATTGGTGCTTTGGAATCTAATACTGGTCTTCCAGGAAACGCTCAAAGCAAACCACAATCAATGAGAAGAGTCAATCTTCATGTACCTGGTCGGCATTGTGCCATTTGAATGAACTCCCGACGCAATTTCTGTGTTTCATCGTCAATGTGAATGTCCATCGGATACAGTAAAGCTGCATTGGTGCACCGGAATGTAATACTGGTCTCCCAGGAAACGATCAAAGCAAACCACAAACATTGAGATGAGTCAGCCTTCTTGTACTCAAGTCGTCATTGTGCCATTTGAATAAAATACCGACGCAATTTCTGTGTTTCATCGTCAATATGAAGGTCCATCGGATACAGTAAAGCTGCATTGGTGCATCGGAATCTAATACTGGTCTCTTAGGAAACGCTCAAAGCAAACCACAAAAAATGAGAAGAGTCAGTCTTCTTGTACCTTGTCGTTATTGTGCCACTGTAACTAAAACCCGACGCTAATTCTGTGTTTCATCGTCATTGTGAAGGAACATGGGATACAGTAAGGCTGCATTGGAGCATCGCAATCTAATACTCGGTCTCCCAGGAGACGCTCATAGCAAACCCCAAACAATGTGAAGAGGCAGATTTCTTTTAGTTAAATCGGCATCGTGCCATTTGAATTATATCCCGACGCTATTCCTGTGTATCATAGACAATGTGAAGGTCCATCGGATACAGTAAAGCTCCATTGGTGCATCGGAATCTAATACTGGTCTAACGGGAAACGCTGAAAGCAAACCACAAACAATGAGAAGAGTCTGTCTTCTTGTACCTTGTCGACAATGTACCATTTGAATTAAATCCCGACGCAATTTCTGTGTTTCATCGCCAATGTGGAGGTCCACAGGATACAAAAAAGCTGCACTAACAATGGGAAGAGTCAGTCATCTTGTGCTTAAGTCGGCATTGTGCCATTTGATATAAATCCCGACGCAATTTCTGTATTTCATTGTCAATGTGAAGGTCCATCGGATACAGTAAAGCTGCATTGGTGCATCGGAAGCAAATACTGGTCTCCCAGGCAACGCTCAAAGCCAACCACAAACAACGACAAGAGTCAGTCTTCTTGTACTTAAGTCGGCATTGTTCCATTTGAATTAAATCCCGACGCAATTTTTGTGTTTCATCGTCAATGTGAAGGTCCATCGGATACAGTAAAGCTGCACAAACATGGGAAGAGTCAGTCATCTTTTACTTAAGTCGGCATTGTGCCATATGATTTAAATCCCGACCCAATTTCTTTGTTTCATCGTCAATGTGAAGGTCCATCGGATACAGTAAAGCTGCATTGGTGCATCTGAATCTAATACTGGACTCCCAGGAAACGCACAAAGCAAATCAGAGACAATGAGAAGGGTCAGTCTGCTTGTACATTAGTCGGCATTGTGCCATTTGAATCACATCCCGACGCAATTTCTGTGTTTCATCGTCAATGTGAAGGTCCATCGGATACAGTAAAGCTGAATTGGTGCATTCGTATGTAATACTGGTCTCCCAGGAAACGCTCAAAGCAAACCACCAACAAAGAGAAGAGTCCGACTTCTTGTACCTTGTCGACATTGTGCCATTTAAATTAAATTCCGACGCAATTTCTGTGTTTCATCGTGAAGGTGAAGGTCCATCGGATACAGTAAAGCTGCATTGGTGCATCGGAATCAAATACTGGTCTCCCAGGATTGGCTAAGAGTCAACCACAAACAATGAGAGGAGTCAGTCTTCTTTTACTTATGTCGGCATTGTGCCATTTGAATTAAATCCCGGCGCAATTTCTGTGTTTCATCGTCAATGTGACGGTCCATCGGATACAGTAATGCTGCATTGGTGCATCGGAATATAATACATGTCTCCAAGGAAACGCTCATAGCAAGCCACATACAATGAGATGAGTCAGTCTTCTAATACCTTGACGGCATTGTGGCACTTTAATTAAATCGCGACGATATTTCTGTGTTTCATCGTTAATGTGAAGGTCCATCGGATACAGTAAAGCTGCATTAGTGCATCGAAATTTAATACTGGTCTCGCAGGAAACGCTCAAAGCAAAGCACAAACAATGAGAAGAGTCATTCTTCATTTGCTTAGGTCGGCATAGTGATATTTGAATTAAATCCCGACGCAATTTCTGTGTTTCATCGTCAATGTGAAGGTCATTCGGATGCAGTAAAGCTGCATTGGTGCTTCGGAATCTAATACTGGTCTCGCAGGAAACGCTCAAAGGAAACTGCAAACAATGAATAGAGTCAGTCTTCTTAAACCTTGTCCGGATTGTGCCATTTGAATCAAATCCCGACGCAATTTCTGTGTTTCATCGTCAATGTGAAGGTCCATTGGATACACTAAGGCTGTTTTGGTGCATCGGAATCTAATACTGGTCTCCCAGGAAACGCTCAAAGCAAACCACAAACAATGAGAAGAGTCAGTCTTCTTGTACTTAAGTCAGTATTCTGCCATTTGAATTAAATCTCGACGCAATATCTGTGTTTCATCGTCAATGTGAAGGTCCATCGGATACAGTAAAGCTGGATTGGTGCATGGGAATCTAATACTGGTCTCCCAGGAAACGCTCAAAACAAACCACAAACAATGAGAAGAGTAAGTCTTCTTGTACATAAGTTGGCATTGTGCCATTTGGATTAAATCCCGTCGCAATATCTGTGTTTCATCGTCAATGTGGTGGTCCTTCGGATAAAGTAAAGCTGCATTGGTGCGTCGGATTCTAATACAGGATTCCCAGGAAACGCCCAAAGTAAACCAAAACAATGACAAGAGTCTGCCTCCTTCTGCCGTGTCGGCTTTGGGCCATTTGACTTAAGTCCCGACGTAATATCTCAGTTTCATCGTCAGTGTGAAGGTCCATCGGATACAGTAAAGCTGCATTGGTGCTTCGGAATCAAATACTGGTCTCCCAGGAATCGCTCAAAGCAAACCACAAACAATGAGCAGAGTCGGTCTTATTGTACCTTGACGGCATTCTGCCATTTGAATTAAATCCCGACGCAACTTCTGTCTTTCTTTGTTAATGTGAAAATCCATCGGATACAGTAAGGCGGCATTGTTGCATCCTAATCTAATACTGGTCTCCCAAGAACCGCTCAAAGCAAACCACAAACAATGAGAATAGTCAGTCATGTTGTACTTAAGTCGGCATTGTGATAGTTGGATTAAATCCCGACGCAATTTGTGTGTTTCGTCGTCAATCTGAAGGTTTATCGGATACAGTAAAGCTGCATTGCTGCATGGGATCCTAAGACTGGTCTCCGAGGAAACGCTCAAAGCAAACCACAAACGATGAAAAGAGTCAGTCTTCTTGTACTTAAGTCGGCATTGTGCCATTTGAATTAAATCCCGACGCAATTTCTGTGTTTCATCGTCCATGTGAAGGTTCATCAGATACAGTAAAGCTGCATTGGTCCATCGGAATCTAATACTGGTCTCCCAGGAAATACTCAAAGCTAACCACAAACAATGAGATGAGTCAGTCATCTAATACCTTGTCGGCATTGTGCCACTTTACTTAAATCCCGACGATAATTCTGTGTTTCATCGTCAATGTGAAGGTGCATCGGTTACAGTAAAGCTGCATCTGTGCATCGGTATCTAATACTGGTCTCCCAGGAAACGCTCAAAGCAAACCACAAACAATGAGAAGAGTCAGTCCTCTTTTACTGAAGTCGGCATAGTGATATTTGAATTAAATCCCGACGCAATTTCTGTGTTTCATCGTCAATGTGAAGGTCATTAGGATGCAGTAAAGCTGCGTTGGTGCTTCGGAATCTAATACTGGTCTCGCAATAAACGCTCAAAGCAAACCGCAAACAACGAATAGAGTCAGTCCACTTGTACCCTCTCAGCATTGTGCGATTTGAATTTAATCCCGACGCAATTTCTGTGTTTCATCTTCAATGTGATGGTGCATCGGACATAGTAAAGCTGCATTGGTGCGTCGCAATCTAATACTCGTCTCCCAGGATACGCTCAAAGCAAACCACAATCAATGAGAAGAGTCCGTCTTCTTGTACTGAAGTCGGCATTGTGCCATTTGAATTAAATCCCGACGGAATTTCTAAGTTTCATCGTCAATGTGAAGGTTCATCGGATACAGTAAAGATGCATTGGTGCTTCGGAATATAATACTGGTCTCTCAGGAAACGCTCAAAACAAACCACAAACAATGAGAAGAGACAGTCTTCTTGTACTTAAGTCGGCATTGTGCCATTTGAATTAAATTCCGACGCAATATTTGTGTTTCTTCGTCGATGTGAAGGTACATCAGATACAGTAAAGCTGCATTGGCGCATCGGAAACTAAGACTGGTCTCCCAGGAAACACTTAAGCAAACCACAAACAATGAGGAGAGTCAGTCATCTCGTACTTAAGTCGGCATTGTGCCATTTGAATTAAATCCCGACTCAATTTCTGTGTTTCATCGTCAATGTGAAGGTCCATCAAATACACTAAGGCTGCATTGGTGGATCGGAATCTAATACTGGTATCCCAGGAAACGCTCAAAGCAAACCACAAACAATGAGAAGAGTCAGTCTTCTTGAAATTAAGTCGGCATTGTGCCATTAGAATTAAATCCCGACGCAATATCTGTTTCTTATCATCATTGTGTAGGTCCATCGGATACAGTAAAGCTGCGTTGGTGCATCGGAATCAAATACTGGTCTCCCAGGAAACGCTCAAAACAAACCACAAACAATGAGAAGAGTCAGTCTTCTTGTACGTAAGTAGGCATTGTGCCATTTGTATTAAATCCCGACGCAATTTCTGTATTTCATCGTCAATGTGATGGTCCATCGGATACAGTAAAGCTGCTTTGGTGCGTCGGAGTCTAATACTGGTCTCCCAGGAAACGCTCAGAGCAAACCGCAAACAATGACAAGAGTCAGTCTTCCTTTACCTGGTCGGCTTTGTGCCATTTGACTTAAATCCCGACGCAATCTCTGTGTTTCATCGTCAATGTGAAAGTCAATCGGACACGGTAAAGCTGAATTGGTGCATTGGAATATAATACTGGTCTCCCAGGAAACGCTCAAGGAAAACCACAAAGAATGAGAAGAGTCAGTCTTCTTGTACTTAAGACGACATTGTGCCGTTTGAATTAAATCCCGACGGAATTTCTGTGATTCATCGCAATGTGAAGGTCCATCAGATACATTAAAGCTGCACTGGTGCATTGGAATATTATACTGGTCTCCCAAGAAACGCTCAATGCAAACCACAAACAATGAGAAGATTCAGTCATCTTGAACCTTGTCGGCATTGTGCCATTTCAATTAAATCCCGACGAAAATTCTGTGTTTCATCGTCAATGTGAAGGTCCATCGGATACAGTAAAGCTGCATTGGTGCATCGGCATCTATTTCTGGTCTCCGAGGAATCGCTCAAAGCAAACCACAAACAATGAGAAGAGTCAGTCTTCTTGTACTTAAGTTGGCATTGTGCCATTTGATTTAAATCCCAACGCAATTTCTGTGTTTCATCGTCAATGTGAAGGTCCATCGGATACTGTAAAGCCGCATTGGAGCATCGGAATCTAATACTGGTCCCCCGGGAAACGCTCAAAGCATACCACAAACAATTAGAAGAGTCAGTCTTCTTGTACTTAAGTCGGCATTGTGCATTTCGATTTAAATCCCGACGCAATTTCTGTGTTTCATCGTCAATGTGAACGTCCATCGGATACAGTAAAGCTGCATTGGTGCATCAGAATCTAATACTGGTCTCCCTGGAAACGCTCAAAGCAAACCACAAAAAATGAGAAGAGTCAGTCTGCTTGTACATTAGTCGGCATTGTGCCATTTGAATCACATCCCGACGCAATTTCTGTGTTTCATCGTCAATGTGAAGGTCCATCGGATACAGTAAAGCTGAATTGGTGCATTCGAATGTAATACTGTCTCCCAGGAAACGCTCAAAGCAAACCACAAACAAAGAGAAGAGTCAGTCTTCCTGTACCTTGTCGACATTGTGCCATTTGAATTAAATTCCGACGCAATTTCTGTGTTTCATCGTGAAGGTGAAGGGCCATCGGATACAGTAAAGCTGCATTGGTGCATCGGAATCAAATACTGGTCTCCCAGAATACGCTCAAAGCAAACCACAATCAATGAGAAGAGTCAGTCATCTTGTACTTAAGACGGCATTGTGCCATTTGAATTAAATCCCGACGCAATTTCTGTGTTTCGTCGTCAATCTGAAGGTCTATCGGATACAGTAAAGCTGCGTTGGTGTTTCGGAATCTAATACAGGTCTCCCAGAAAATGCTAAGAGCCAACCACAAACAATGAGAAGAGTCAGTCTTCTTTTACTTAAGTCGACATTGTGCCTTTTGTATTAAATACCGACGCAATTTCTGTGCTTCAGCGTCAATGTGAAGGTCCATCGGATACAGTAAAGCAGCATTGGTGCATCGGAATCAAATACTGGTCTCCCAGGATTCGCAAAGAGCCAACCACAAACAATGAGAAGAGTCAGTCTTCTTTTACTTAAGTCGGCATTGTGCCATTTGAATTAAATCCCGGTGCAATTTCTGTGTTTCATCGTCAATGTGAGGGCCCATCGGATACAGTAATGCTGCATTGGTGCATCGGAATATAATACAGGTCTCCAAGGAGACGCTCATAGCAAGCCACATACAATGAGATGAGTCAGTCATCTAATACCTTGTAATCATAGTGCCACTTTACTTAAATCCCGACGATAATTCTGTGTTTCATCGTCAATGTGAAGGTCCATCGGATACAGTAAAGATGCATTGGTGCTTCGGAATCTAATACTGGTCTCTCAGGTAACGCTCAAAGCAAACCACAAACAATGAGATGAGACAGCCTTCTTGTACTTAATCGGCATTGTGCCATTTGAATTAAATCCCGACGCAATTTCTCTCCTTCATCGTCAATGTGAAGGTCCATCGGATGGAGTAAAGCTGCATTGGAGCATAGTAATCTAATACTGGTCCCCCAGGAAACGCTCAAAGCAAACCACAAACAATGAGAAGAGTCAGTCTTCTTGTACTTAAGTTGGCATTGTGCATTTCGATTTAAATCCCGACGCAATTCCTGTGTTTCATCCTCAATGTGAAGGTCCATCGCATACAGTAAAGCTGCATTGGTGCTTCGGAAGCAAATACTGGTCTTCCAGGAAACGCTCAAAGCCAACCACAAACAATGAGAAGAGTCAGTCTTCTTGTACTTAAGTCGGCATTGTGCCATTTGAATTAAATTCCGACGCAATATTTGTGTTTCATCGTCGATGTGAAGGTCCATCAGATACAGTAAAGCTGCATTGGCGCATCGGAAACTAAGACTGGTCTCCCAGGAAACACTTAAGCAAACCACAAACAATGAGGAGAGTCAGTCATCTCGTACTTAAGTCGGCATTGTGCCGTTTGAATTAAATCCCGACGCAATTCCTGTGATTCATCGCAATGTGAAGGTCCATCAGATACATTAAAGCTGCATTGGTGCATTGGAATATTATACTGGTCTCCCAGGAAACGCTCAATGCAAACCACAAACAATGAGAGGATTCAGTCATCTTGAACCTTGTCGGCCTTGTGCCATTTCAATTAAATCCCGACGAAAATTCTGTGTTTCATCGTCAATGTGAAGGTCCATCTAATACAGTAAAGCTGCATTGTTGCTTCGGAATCAAATACTGGTCTCCCAGGAAACGCTCAAAGCAAACCACAAACAATGAGAAGACTCAGTCTTCATGTACCTTGTCGGCATTGTGCCACTGTAACTAAATCCCGACGCAAATTATGTGTTTCATCGTCATTGTGAAGGAACATCGGATATAGTAAGGCTGCATTGGTGCATCGGAAACTAATACTGGTCTCCCAGGAAACGCTCATAGCAAACCCGAAACAATGAGAAGAGACAGATTTCTTCTAGTTAAATCGGCATCGTGCCGTTTGAATTATATCCCGACGGTATTCCTGCGTTTCATAGTCAATGTGAATGTCCGTCGGATACAGTAAAGCTCCATTTGTGCATCGGAATCTAATACTGGTCTCCCGGGAAACGCTCAAAGCAAACCACAAACAATGAGAAGAGTCAGTCTTCATGTACCTTGTCGACAATGTGCCATTTGAATTAAATCCCGACGCAATTTCTGTGTTTCATCGCCAATGTGGAGGAACATCGGATACAGTAAAGCTGCACAAACAATGGGAAGAGTCAGTCATCTTGTACTTAAGTCGGCATTGTGCCATTTGATATAAATCCCGACGCAATTTCTGTATTTCATTGTCAATGTGAAAATCCATCGGATACAGTAAAGCTGCGTTGGTGCATCGGAATCAAATACAGGTCTCCCAGGAAACGCTCAAAACAAATCACAAACAATGAGAAGAGTCAGTCTTCTTGAAATTAAGTCGGCATTGTGCCATTAGAATTAAATGCCGACGCAATATCTGTGTCTCATCATCAATGTGTAGGTCCATCGGATACAGTAAAGCTGCGTTGGTGCATCGGAATCAAATACTGGTCTCCCAAAACGCTCAAAACAAAAAAACAAACAATGAGAAGAGTGGGTCTTCTTGTACGTAAGTAGGCATTGTGCCATTTGAATTAAATCCCGACGCAATTACTGTGTTTCATCGTCAATGTGATGGTCCATCGGATACAGTAAAGTTGCCTTGGTGCGTCGGAGTCTAATACTGGTCTCCCAGGAAACGCTGAGAGCAAACCGCAAACAATGACAAGAGTCAGTCTCCTTGTACCTGGTCGGCTTTGTGCCATTTGACTTAAATCCCGACGCAATTTCTGTGTTTCATCGTCAATGTGAACGTCCATCGGATACAGTAAAGCTGCATTGGTGCTTCGGAATCAAATACTGGTCTCCCAGGAATCGCTCAAAGCAAACCACAAACAATGGGAAGAGTCAGTCATCTTGTACTTAAGTCGGCATTGTGCCATTTGATTTAAATCCTGACTCTATTTCAGTATTTCATTGTTAATGTGATGGTCCATCGGAGACAGTAAACTAGCATTGGTGCGTCGGAGTCTAATACTGGTCTCTCAGGAAACGCTCAAAGCAAACCACAATCAATGAGAAGAGACAGTCTTCTTGTACTTAAGTCGGCATTGTGCCATTTGAATTAAATCCCGACGCAATTTCTCTCTTTCATCGTCAATGTGAAGGTCCATCGGATACAGTAAAGCTGCAATGGAGCATCGTAATCTAATACTGGTCCCCCAGGAAACGTTCAAAGCAAACCACAAACAATGAGAAGAGTCAGTCTTCTTGTACTTAAATCGGCATTGTGCATTTCGATTTAAATCCCGACGCAATTTCTGTGTTTCATCGTCAAAGTGAAGGTCCATCGGATGCAGTAAAGCTGCATTGGTGCTTCGGAATCAAATACTGGTCTCCCAGGTATCGCTCAAAGCAAACCACAAAAAATGAGAAGAGTCAGTCTTCATGTACTTAAGACGGCATTGTGCCATTTGAATTAAATTCCGACGCAATATTTGTGTTTCATCGTCAATGTGAAGGTCAATCAGATACAGTAAAGCTGCATTGGCGCATCGGAAACTAAGACTGGTCTCCCAGGAAACGCTCAAAGCAAACCCCAATCAATGAGCATAGCCAGTCTTCTTTTACTCAAGTCGGCACTGTGCCATTTGAATAATATCCCGACGCAAAACTGTGTTTTATCGTCAGTGTGAAAGTCCATCGGATAGAGTAAAGCTGCATTGGTGCATCGGAAAGTAACACTGGACTCCCGGGAAACGCTCAAAGCAAACCGCAAACAATGAGAAGAGTCAGCCATCTTGTACCTTGTCGACAATGTGCCATTTGAATTAAGTCCCGACGCAATTTCTGTGTTTCATCGTCAGTGTGAAGGTCCATTGGACACAGTAAAGCTGCATTGGTGCTTCGGAATCAAATACTTTTCTCCCAGGAATCGCTCAAAGCAAACCACAAAAAAATGAGAAGAGTCAGTCTTCTTGTACCTTGACGGAATTCTGCCATTTGAATTAAATCCCGACGCAACTTCGGTCTTTCATCGTTAATGTGAAAGTCCATCGGTTACAGTAAGGCGGCATTGGAGCATCCTAATCTAATACTGGTCACCAAAGAACCGCTCAAAGCAAACCTCAAACAATGATTATAGTCAGTCTAGTTGTACTTAAGTCGGCATTGTGATATTTCGATTAAATCCCGACGCAATTTGTGTGTTTCGTCGTCAATGTGAAGGTCCATCGGATACAGTAAAGCTGCATTGGAGCATGGGATCCTAATACTGGTCTCCCAGCAAACGCTCATAGCAAACCACAAACAATGAAAAGAGTCAGTCTTCCTGTACTAGAGTCGGCATAGTGCCATTTGAATTAAATCCCCACGCAATCTCTGTCTTTCCTCGTCAATGTGAAAGTCAATCGGACACAGTAAAGCTGAATTGGTGCATTGGAATATAATACTGGTCTCCCAGGAAACGCTCAAGGAAAACCACAAAGAATGGGAAGAGTCAGTCTTCTTGTACTTAAGACGGCATTGTGCCGTTTGAATAAAATCCCGACGCAATTTCTGTGATTCATCGCAATGTGAAGGTCCATCAGATATATTAAAGCTGCATTGGTGCATTGGAATATTATACTGGGCTCCCAGGAAACGCTCAATGCAAACCACAAACAATGAGAGGATTCAGTCATCTTGAACCTTGTCGGCATTGTGCCATTTCAATTAAATCCCGACGAAATTTCTGTGTTTCATCGTCAATGTGAAGGTCCATCGGATACAGTAAAGCTGCATTGGTGCTTCGGATTCAAATACTGCTCTCCCAGGAAACGATCAAAGCAAACCACAAACAATGAGAAGACCCAGTCTTCTTGTACCTTGTCGGCATTGGCCACTGTAACTAAATCCCGACGCAAATTCTGTGTTTCATCGTCATTGTGAAGGAACATCATATACAGTAAGGCTGCATTGGTGCATCGGAATCTAATACTGGTCTCCCAGGAAACGCTCATAGCAAACCCGAAACAATGAGAAGAGGCTGATTTCTTCTAGTTAAATCGGCATCGTGCCATTTGAATTATATCCCGACGCTATTCCTGCATTTCATAGTCAATGTGAAAGTAGATCGGATACAGTAAAGCTCCATTGGTGCATCGGAATCTAATACTGGTCTCCCGGGAAACGCTCAAAGCAATCCACAAACAATGAGAAGAGTCAGTCTTCTTGTACATTGTCGACAATGTGCCATTTGAATTAAATCCCGACGCAATTTCTGTGTGTCATCGCCAATGTAGGGGAACATCGGATACAGTAAAACTGCACAAACAATGGGAAGAGTCAGTCATCTTGTACTTATGTCGGCATTGTGCCATTTGATATATATCCCGATGCAATTTCTGTATTTCATTGTCAATGTGAAGGTCCATTGGATACAGTAAAGCTGCATTGGTGCATCGGCACCTAATTCTGGTCTCCGAGGAATCGCTCAAAGCAAACCACAAACAATGAGAAGAGTCAGTGTTCTTGTACTTAAGTGGGCATTGTGCCATTTGATTGAAATCCCGACGCAATATCTGTGTTTCATCGTCAATGTGAAGGTCCATCGGATACAGTAAAGCTGCATTGGAGCATCGGAATCTAATACTGGTCCCCCAGGAAACGCTCAAAGCATACCACAAACAATGAGAAGAGTCAGTCTTCTTGTACTCAAGTCGGCATTGTGCATTTCGATTTAAATCCCGACGCAATTTCTGTGTTTCATCGTCAATGTGAAGGTCAATCGGATACAGTAAAGCTGCATTGGTGCATCGGTATTTAAGACTGGTCTCCCAGGAAACGCTCAAAGCAAACCACAAAAAATGAGAAGAGTCAGTCTTCTAGTACTTAAGTCGGCACTGAGTCATTTGAATAATATCCACACGCAAAACTGTGTTTTATCGTCAATGTGAAAGTCCATCGGTAGAGTAAAGCTGCATTGGTGCATCGGAAACTAATACTGGTCTCCCGGGAAACGCTCAAAGCAAACCACAATCAATGAGAAGAGTCAGTCTTCATGTACCTTGTCGACATTGTGCCATTTGAATGAAATTCCGACGCAATTTCTGTGTCTCGTTGTGAAGGTGTAGGTCCATCGGATACAGTAAAGCTGCATTGGTGCTTCGGAATAAAATACTGGTCTCCCAGGAATCGCTCAAAGCAAACCACAAACAATGAGAAGAGTCAGTGTTCTTGTACCTTGTCGGCATTCTGCCATTAGAATTAAATCCCGACGCAACTTCTGTCATTCATCGTCAATGTGATAGTCCATCAGATACAGTAAAGCGGCATTGGTGCATCCTAATCTAATACTAGTCCCCCAGGAAACGCTCAAAGCAATCCACAAACAATGAGAATAGTCAGTCTTCTTGTACTTAAGTCGGCATTGTGCCATTTGAATTAAATCCCAACGGAATATCTGTGTTTCATCGTCAATGTGAAGGGTCGTCGGATACACTAAGGCTGCATTGGTGGAACGGAATCTAATACTGGTCTCCCAGGAAACGCTCAAAGCAAACCACAAACAATGAGAAGAGTCAGTCTTCTTGAAATTAAGTCGGTATTGTGCCATTAGAATTAAATCCCGACGCAATATCTGTGTCTCATTATCAATGTGTAGGTCCATCGGATACAGTAAAGCTGCGTTGGTGCATCGGAATCAAATATTGGTCTCCCAGGAAACGCTCAAAACAAAAAAACAAACAATGAGAAGGGTCAGTCTTCTTGTACGTAATTAGGCATTGTGCCATTTGAATTAAATCCCGACGCAATTTCTGTGTTTCATCGTCAATGTGATGGTCCATCGGATACAGTAAAGCTGCTTTGGTGCGTCGGAGTAATACTGGTCTCGCAGGAAACGCTCAGAGCAAACCGCAAACAATGACAAGAGTCAGTCTCCTTGTACCTGGTCGGCTCTGTGCTATTTGACTTAAATCCGGACGCAATTTCTGTGTTTCATCGTCAATGTGAACGTCCATCGGATACAGTAAAGCTGCATTGGTGCTTCGGAATCAAATACTGGTCTCCCAGGAATCGCTCAAAGCAAACCACAAACAATGAGAAGAGTCAGTCTTCTTGTACCTTGTGGACAATGTGCCATTTGAATTAAATCCCGAGGCAATATCTGTGTTTCATCGACAATGTGGAGGTCCATCGGATACAGTAAAGATGCACAAACAATGGGAAGAGTCAGTCATCTTGTACTTAAGTCGGCATTGTACCATTTGATTTAAATCCTGACTCAATTTCTGTATTTCATTGTCAATGTGATGGTCCATCGGAGACAGTAAACCAGCATTGGTGCGTCGGAGTCTAATATGGGCTCTCAGGAAACGCTCAAAGCAAACCACAATCAATGAGAAGAGACAGTCTTCCTGTACTTAAGTCGGCATTGTGCCATTTGAATTAAATCCCGACGCAATTTCTCTCTTTCATCGTCACTGTGAAGGTCCATCGGATACAGTAAAGCTGCAATGGAGCATCGTAATCTAATACTGGTCCCCCAAAAAACGCTCAAAGCAAACCACAAACAAAGAGAGTAGCCAGTCTTCTTGTACTTAAGTCGGCACTGTGCCATGTGAATAATATCCCGACGCAAAACTGTGTTTTATGGTCAGTGTGAAAGTCCATCGGATAGAGTAAAGCTGCATTGGTGCATCAGAAACTAACACTGGTCTCCCAGGAATCGCTCAAAGCAAACCACAAAAAATGAGAGGAGTCAGTCTTCTTGTACCTTGAGGGAATTCTGCCATTTGAATTAAATCCCGACGCAACTTCGGTCTTTCATCGTTAATGTGAAAGTCCATCGGATACAGTAAGGCGGCATTGGAGCATCCTAATCTAATTCTTGTCACTAAAGATCCGCTCAAAGCAAACCTCAAACAATGATTATAGTCAGTCTTGTTGTACTTAAGTCGGCATTGTGATATTTGGATTTAATCCCGACGCAATTTGTGTGTTTCGTTGTCAATGTGAAGGTCCATCGCATACAGTAAAGCTGCATTGGAGCATGGGATTCTAATACTGGTCTCCCAGCAAACGCTCAATCCAAACCACAAACAATGAAAAGAGTCAGTCTTCCTGAACTTGAGTCGGCATTGTGCCATTTGAATTAAATCCCAACGCAATCTCTGTGTTTCATCGTCAATGTGAAAGTCAATCGGACACAGTAAAGCTGAATTGGTGCATTGGAATATAATACTGGTCTCCCAGGAAACGCTCAAGGAAAACCACAAAGAATGGGAAGAGTCAGTCTTCTTGTACTTAAGACGGCATTCTGCCGTTAGAATAAAATCCCGACGCAATTTCTGTGATTCATCGCAATGTGAAGGTCCATCAGATACATTAAAGCTGCATTGGTGCATTGGAATATTATACTGGGCTCCCAGGAAACGCTCAATGCAAACCACAAACAATGAGAGGATTAAGTCATCTTGAACCTTGTCGGCATTGTGCCATTTCAATTAAATCCCGACGAAATTTCTGTGTTTCATCGTCAATGTGAAGGTCCATCGGATACAGTAAAGCTGCATTGGTGCTTCGGAATCAAATACTGCTCTCCCAGGAAACTATCTAAGCAAACCACAAACAATGAGAAGACTCTGTCTTCTTGTACCTTGTCGGCATTGTGCCACTGTAACTAAATCCCGACGCAAATCCTGTGTTTCATCGTCATTGTGAAGGAACATCGGATACAGTAAGGCTGCATTGTTGCATCGGAATCTAATACTGGTTTCCCAGGAAACGCTCATAGCGAAACCCGAAACAATGAGAAGAGGCAGATTTCTTCTAGTTAAATCGGCATCGTGCCATTTGAATTATATCCCGACGGTATTCCTGCGTTTCATAGTCAATGTGAAAGGCCATCGGATACAGTAAAGCTCCATTGGTGCATCGGAATCTTATACTGGTCTCCCGGGAAACGCTCAAAGCAATCCACGAACAATGAGAAGAGTCAGCCTTCTTGTACCTTGTCGACAATGTGCCATTTGAATTAAATCCCGACGCAATTTCTGTGTTTCATCGCCAATGTAGAGGAACATCGGATACAGTAAAACTGCAGAAACAATGGGAAGAGTCAGTCATCTTGTACTTATGTCGGCATTGTGCCATTTGATATATATCCCGACGCAATTTCTGTATTTCATTGTCAATGTGAAAATCCATCGGATACAGTAAAGCTGCATTGGTGCATCGGCATCTCATTCTGGTCTCCGAGGAATGGCTCAAAGCAAACCACAAAGAATGAGAAGAGTCTGTGTTCTTGTACTAAAGTGGGCATTGTGCCATTTGATTTAAGTCCCGACGCATTTTCTGTGTTTCATCGTCAATGTGAAGGTCCATCGGATGCAGTAAAGCTGCATTGGAGCATCGGAATCTAATACAGGTCCCCCAGGAAACGCTCAAAGCATACGACAAACAATGAGAAAAGTCAGTCTTCTTGTACTCATTCGGCATTGTGCCATTTGAATTAAATCCCGACGCAATTTTTGTGTTTCATCGTCAATGTGAAGGTCCATCGGATACAGTAAAGCTGCATTGGTGCATCGGTATTTAAGACTGGTCTCCCAGGAAACGCTCAAAGCAAACCACAAAAAATGAGAAGAGTCAGTCTTCTAGTACTTAAGTCGGCACTGAGTCATTTGAATAATATCCCGACGCAAAACTGTGTTTTATCGTCAATGTGAAAGTCCATCGGTAGAGTAAAGCTGCATTGGTGCATGGGAAACTAATACTGGTCTCCCGGGAAGCGCTCAAAGCAAACCACAATAAATGAGAAGAGTCAGCCATCTTGTACCTTGTCGACAATGTGCCATTTGAATTAAATCCCGAAGCAATTTCTGTTTTTCATCGCCAATGTGGAGGTCCATCGGATACACTAAATCTGCACAAACAATTTGAAGTGTCAGTCATCTTTTACTTAAGTCGGCATTGTGCCATTTGAATTAAATCCCGACCCATTTTCTTTGTTTCATCGTCAATGTGAAGGTCCATCGGATACAGTAAAGCTGAATTGGTGCAATCGAATGTAATACTGGTCTCCCAGGAAACGCTCAAAGCAAACCACAAACAAAGAGAAGAGTCAGTCTTCTTGTACCTTGTTGACATTGTGCCATTTGAATTAAATTCCGACGCAATTTCTGTGTTTCATCGTGAAGGTGAAGGGCCATCGGATACAGTAAAGCTGCATTGGTGCATCGGAATCAAATACTGGTCTCCCAGAAAATGCTAAGAGCCAACCACAAACAATAAAAAGAGTCAGTCTTCTTTTACTTAAGTCGGCATTGTGCCTTTTGTATTAAATACCGACGCAATTTCTGTGTTTCATCGTCAATGTGAAGGTCCATCGGATACAGTAAAGCAGCATTGGTGCATCGGAATCAAATACTGGTCTCCCAGGATTCGCTAAGAGCCAACCACAAACAATGAGAAGAGTCAGTCTTCTTTTACTTAAGTCGGCATTGTGCCATTTGAATTAAATCCCGGCGCAATTTCTGTGTTTCATCGTCAATGTGAGGGCCCATCGGATACTGTAATGCTGCATTGGTGCATCGGAATATAATACAGGTCTCCAAGGAGACGCTCATAGCAAGCCACATACAATGAGATGAGTCAGTCATCTAATACCTCTTAATCATAGTGCCACTTTACTTAAATCCCGACGATAATTCTGTGTTTCATCGTCAATGTGAAGGTCCATCGGTTACAGTAAAGCTGCATTGGTGCATCGGTATCTAATACTGGTCTCCCAGGAAACGCTCAAAGCAAACCACAAACAATGAGAAGAGTCAGTCCTCTTTTACTGAAGTCGGCATAGTGATATTTGAATTAAATCCCGACGCAATTTCTGTGTTTCATCGTCAATGTGAAGGTCATTAGGATGCAGTAAAGCTGCGTTGGTGCTTCGGAATCTAATACTGGTCTCGCAATAAACGCTCAAAGCAAACCGCAAACAACGAATAGAGTCAGTCCACTTGTACCCTCTCAGCATTGTGCGATTAGAATTAAATCCCGACGCAATTTCTGTGTTTCATCTTCAATGTGATGGTGCATCGGACATAGTAAAGCTGCATTGGTGAGTCGCAATCTAATACTCGTCTCCCAGGAAACGCTCAAAGCAAACCACAATCAATGAGAAGAGTCCGTCTTCTTGTACTGAAGTCGGCATTGTGCCATTTGAATTAAATCCCGACGGAATTTCTATGTTTCATCGTCAATGTGAAGGTCCATCGGATACAGTAAAGATGCATTGGTGCTTCGGAATCTAATACTGGTCTCTCAGGTAACGCTCAAAGCAAACCACAAACAATGAGAAGAGACAGCCTTCTTGTACTTAAGTCGGCATTGTGCCATTTGAATTAAATCCCGACGCAATTTCACTCTTTCATCGTCAATGTGAAGGTCCATCGGATGGAGTAAAGCTGCATTGGAGCATCGTAATCTAATACTGGTCCCCCAGCAAACGCTCAAAGCAAACCACAAACAATGAGAAGAGTCAGTCTTCTTGTACTTAAGTTGGGATTGTGCATTTCGATTTAAATCCCGACGCGATTTCTGTGTTTCATTGTCAATGTGAAGGTCCATCAAATACACTAAGGCTGCATTGGTGGATCGGAATCTAATACTGGTCTCCCAGGAAACGCTCAAAGCAAACCACAAACAATGAGAAGAGTCAGTCTTCTTGAAATTAAGTCGGCATTGTGCCATTTGAATTAAAGCCCGACGCAATATCTGTGTCTCATCGTCAATGTGCAGGTCCATCGGATACAGTAAAGCTGCGTTGGTGCATCGGAATCTAATACAGGTCTCCCAGGAAACGCTCAAAACAAACCACAATTAATTAGAAGAGTCAGTCTTCTTGTACGTAAGTAGGCATTGTGCCATTTGAATTAAATCCCGACGCATTTTCTGTGTTTCATCGTCACTGTGATGGTCCATCAGATACAATAAAGCTGCATTGGTGCATCGGAGTCTAATACTGGTCTCCCAGGAAACGCTCAGAGCAAACCGCAAACAATGACAAGAGTCAGTCTCTTTGTACCTGGTTGGCTTTGTGCAATTTGACTTACATCCCGACGCAATTTCTGTGTTTCATCGTCAATGTGAAAGTCCATCGGATACAGTAAAGCTGCATTGGTGCTTCGGAATCAAATACTGGTCTCCCAGAAATCGCTCAAAGCAAACCACAAACAATGAGAAGAGTCAGTCTTCTTGTACCTTGTCGGCATTCTACCATTAGAATTAAATCCCGACGCAACTTCTGTCGTTCATCGTCAATGTGATAGTCCATCAGATACAGTAAAGCGGCATTGGTGCATCCTAATCTAATACTGGTCTCCCAGGAAACGCTCAAAGCAAACCACAAACAATGAGAATAGTCAGTCTTGTTGTACTTAAGTCGGCATTGTACCATTTGAATTAAATCCCAACGGAATATCTGTGTTTCATCGTCAATGTGAAGGTCCATCGGATACAGTAAAGCTGCGTTGGTGCATCGGAATCAAATACTGGTCTCCCAGGAAACACTCAAAACAAACCACAAACAATGAGAAGAGTCAGTCTCCTTGTACGTAAGTAGGCATTGTGCCATTTGAATTAAATCCCGACGCAATTTCTGTATTTCATCGTCAATGTGATGGTCCATCGGATACAGTAAAGCTGCTTTGGTGCGTCGGAGTCTAATACTGGTCTCCCAGGAAACGCTCAGAGCAACCCGCAAACAATGACAAGAGTCAGTCTCCTTGTACCAGGTCGGCTTCGTGCCATTTGACTTAAATCCTGACGTAATCTCTGCGTTTCATCGTCAATGTGTAAGTCATTCGGACACGGTAAAGCTGAATTGGTGCATTGGAATATAATACTGGTCTCCCAGGAAACGCTCAAGGAAAACCACAAAGAATGAGAAGAGTCAGTCTTCTTGTACTTAAGACGACATTGTGCCGTTTGAATTAAATCCCGACGCAATTTCTGTGATTCATCGCAATGTGAAGGTCCATCAGATACATTAAAGCTGCATTGGTGCATTGGAATATTATACTGGTCTCCCAGGAAACGCTCAATGCAAACCACAAACAATGAGAGGATTGAGTCATCTTGAACCTTGTCGGCCTTGTGCCATTTCAATTAAATCCCGACGAAAATTTTGTGTTTCATCGTCAATGTGAAGGTCCATCGGATACAGTAAAGCTGCATTGTTGCTTCGGAATCAAATACTGGTCTCCCAGGAATCGCTCAAAGCAAACCACAAACAATGAGAAGAGTCAGTGTTCTTGTACCTTGTCGGCATTCTGCCATTAGAATTAAATCCCGACGCAACTTCTGTCATTCATCGTCAATGTGATAGTCCATCAGATACAGTAAAGCGGCATTGGTGCATCCTAATCTAATACTAGTCCCCCAGGAAACGCTCAAAGCAAACCACAAACAATGAGAATAGTCAGTCTTCTTGTACTTAAGTCGGCATTGTGCCATTTGAATTAAATCCCAACGGAATATCTGTGTTTCATCGTCAATGTGAAGGTCCGTCGGTTACACTAAGGCTGCATTGGTGGATCGGAATCTAATACTGGTCTCCCAGGAAACGCTCAAAGCAAACCTCAAACAATGAGAAGAGTCAGTCTTCATGTACCTTGTCGACATTGTGCCATTTGAATTAAATTCCGACGCAATTTCTGTGTCTCATTGTGAAGGTGTAGGTCCATCGGATACAGTAAAGCTGCATTGGTGCTTCGAAATCAAATACTGGTCTCCCAGGAATCGCTCAAAGCAAACCACAAACAATGAGAAGAGTCAGTGTTCTTGTACCTTGTCGGCATTCTGCCATTAGAATTAAATCCCGACGCAACTTCTGTCATTCATCGTCAATGTGATAGTCCATCAGATACAGTAAAGCGGCATTGGTGCATACTAATCTAATACTAGTCCCCCAGGAAACGCTCAAAGCAAACCACAAACAATGAGAATAGTCAGTCTTCTTGTACTTAAGTCGGCATTGTGCCATTTGAATTAAATCCCAACGGAATATCTGTGTTTCATCGTCAATGTGAAGGTCCGTCGGTTACACTAAGGCTGCATTGGTGGATCGGAATCTAATACTGGTCTCCCAGGAAACGCTCAAAACAAAAAAACAAACAATGAGAAGGGTCAGTCTTCTTGTACGTAAGTAGGCATTGTGCCATTTGAATTAAATCCCGACGCAATTTCTGTGTTTCATCGTCAATGTGATGGTCCATCGGATACAGTAAAGCTGCTTTGGTGCGTCGGAGTAATACTGGTCTCGCAGGAAACGCTCAGAGCAAACCGCAAACAATGACAAGAGTCAGTCTCCTCGTACCTGGTCGGCTTTGTGCTATTTGACTTAAATCCCGACGCAATTTCTGTGTTTCATCGTCAATGTGAACGTCCATCGGATACAGTAAAGCTGCATTGGTGCTTCGGAATCAAATACTGGTCTCCCAGGAATCGCTCAAAGCAAACCACAAACAATGAGAAGAGTCAGTCTTCTTGTACCTTGTGGACAATGTGCCATTTGAATTAAATCCCGAGGCAATATCTGTGTTTCATCGACAATGTGGAGGTCCATCGGATACAGTAAAGCTGCACAAACAATGGGAAGAGTCAGTCATCTTGTACTTAAGTCGGCATTGTGCCATTTGATTTAAATCCTGACTCAATTTCTGTATTTCATTGTCAATGTGATGGTCCATCGGAGACAGTAAACCAGCATTGGTGCGTCGGAGTCTAATACTGGTCTCTCAGGAAACGCTCAAAGCAAACCACAATCAATGAGAAGAGACAGTCTTCCTGTACTTAAGTCGGCATTGTGCCATTTGAATTAAATCCCGACGCAATTTCTCTCTTTCATCGTCAATGTGAAGGTCCATCGGATTCAGTAAAGCTGTAATGGAGCATCGTAATCTAATACTGGTCCCCCAATAAACGCTCAAAGCAAACCACAAACAATGAGAATAGCCAGTCTTCTTGTACTTAAGTCGGCACTGTGCCATTTGAATAATATCCCGACGCAAAACTGTGTTTTATTGTCAGTGTGAAAGTCCATCGGATAGAGTAAAGCTGCATTGGTGCATCAGAAACTAACACTGGTCTCCCAGGAATCGCTCAAAGCAAACCACAAAAAATGAGAAGATTCAGTCTTCTTGTACCTTGACGGAATTCTGCCATTTGAATTAAATCCCGACGCAACTTCGGTCTTTCGTCGTTAATGTGAAAGTCCATCGGATACAGTAAGGCGGCAATGGAGCATCCTAATCTAATACTGGTCACTAAAGAACCGCTCAAAGCAAACCTGAAACAATGATTATAGTCAGTCTTGTTGTACTTAAGTCGGCATTGTGATATTTGGATTTAATCCCGACGCAATTTGTGTGTTTCGTTGTCAATGTGAAGGTCCATCGCATACAGTAAAGCTGCATTGGAGCATGGGATCCTAATACTGGTCTCCCAGCAAACGCTCAATCCAAACCACAAACAATGAAAAGAGTCAGTCTTCCTGAACTTGAGTCGGCATTGTGCCATTTGAATTAAATCCCAACGCAATCTCTGTGTTTCATCGTCAATGTGAAAGTCAATCGGACACAGTAAAGCTGAATTGGTGCATTGGAATATAATACTGGTCTCCCAGGAAACGCTCAAGGAAAACCACAAAGAATGGGAAGAGTCAGTCTTCTTGTACTTAAGACGGCATTCTGCCGTTAGAATAAAATCCCGACGCATTTTCTGTGATTCATCGCAATGTGAAGGTCCATCAGATACATTAAAGCTGCATTGGTGCATTGGAATATTATACTGGGCTCCCAGGAAACGCTCAATGCAAACCACAAACAATGAGAGGATTCAGTCATCTTGAACCTTGTCGGCATTGTGCCATTTCAATTAAATCCCGACGAAATTTCTGTGTTTCATCGTCAATGTGAAGGTCCATCGGATACAGTAAAGCTGCATTGGTGCTTCGGAATCAAATACTGCTCTCCCAGGAAACTATCAAAGCAAACCACAAACAATGAGAAGACTCTGTCTTCTTGTACCTTGTCGGCATTGTGCCACTGTAACTAAATCCCGACGCAAATCCTGTGTTTCATCGTCATTGTGAAGGAACATCGGATACAGTAAGGCTGCATTGTTGCATCGGAATCTAATACTGGTCTCCCCAGGAAACGCTCATAGCGAAACCCGAAACAATGAGAAGAGGCAGATTTCTTCTAGTTAAATCGGTATCGTGCCATTTGAATTATATCCCGACGGTATTCCTGCGTTTCATAGTCAATGTGAAAGGCCATCGGATACAGTAAAGCTCCATTGGTGCATCGGAATCTTATACTGGTCTCCCGGGAAACGCTCAAAGCAATCCACAAACAATGAGAAGAGTCAGCCTTCTTGTACCTTGTCGACAATGTGCCATTTGAATTAAATCCCGACGCAATTTCTGTGTTTCATCGCCAATGTAGAGGAACATCGGATACAGTAAAACTGCACAAACAATGGGAAGAGTCAGTCATCTTGTACTTATGTCGGCATTGTGCCATTTGATATATATCCCGACGCAATTTCTGTATTTCATTGTCAATGTGAAAATCTATCGGATACAGTAAAGCTGCATTGGTGCATCGGCATCTAATTCTGGTCTCCGAGGAATGGCTCAAAGCAAACCACAAACAATGAGAAGAGTCTGTGTTCTTGTACTAAAGTGGGCATTGTGCCATTTGATTTACGTCCCGACGCATTTTCTGTGTTTCATCGTCAATGTGAAGGTCCATCGGATACAGTAAAGCTGCATTGGAGCATCGGAATCTAATACTGGTCCCCCAGGAAACGCTCAAAGCATACGACAAACAATGAGAAAAGTCAGTCTTCTTGTACTCAAGTCGGCATTGTGCATTTCGATTTAAATCCCGACGCAATATCTGTGTTTCATCGTCAATGTGAAGGTCCATCGGATACAGTAAAGCTGCATTGGTGCATCGGAAGCAAATACTGGTCTCCCAGGAAACGCTCAAAGCCAACCACAAACAATGAGAAGAGTCAGTCTTCTTGTACTTAAGTCGGCATTGTGCCATTTGAATTAAATCCCGACGCAATTTTTGTGTTTCATCGTCAATGTGAAGGTCCATCAGATACAGTAAAGCTGAATTGGTGCATCGGTATTTAAGACTGGTCTCCCAGGAAGCGCTCAAAGCAAACCACAAAAAATGAGAAGAGTCAGTCTTCTAGTACTTAAGTCGGCACTGAGACATTAGAATAATATCCCGACGCAAAACTGTGTTTTATCGTCAATGTGAAAGTCCATCGGTAGAGTAAAGCTGCATTGGTGCATCGGAAACTAATACTGGTCTCCCGGGAAGCGCTCAAAGCAAACCACAATAAATGAGAAGAGTCAGCCATCTTGTACCTTGTCGACAATGTGCCTTTTGAATTAAATCCCGAAGCAATTTCTGTTTTTCATCGCCAATGTGGAGGTCCATCGGATACACTAAATCTGCACAAACAATTTGAAGTGTCAGTCATCTTTTACTTAAGTCGGCATTGTGCCATATGAATTAAATCCCGACCCATTTTCTATCTTTCATCGTCAATGTGAAGGTCCATCGGATACAGTAAAGCTGAATTGTTGCAATCGAATGTAATACTGGTCTCCCAGGAAACGCTCAAAGCAAACCACAAACAATGAGAAGAGTCAGTCTTCTTGTACCTTGTCGACATTGTGCCATTTGAGTTAAATTCCGACGCAATTTCTGTGTTTCATCGTGAAGGTGAAGGTCCATCGGATACAGTAAAGCTGCATTGGTGTATCGGAATCAAATACTGGTCTCCCAGGATACGCTCAAAGCAAACCACAATCAATGAGAAGAGTCAGTCTTGTTGTACTTAAGTCGGCATTGTGCCATTTGAATTAAATCCCGACGCAATTTCTGTGTTTCGTCGTCAATCTGAAGGTCTATCGGATACAGTAAAGCTGCGTTGGTGTTTCGGAATCTAATACAGGTTTTCCAGGAAATGCTAATAGCCAACCGCAAACAATGAGAAGAGTCAGTCTACCTTTACTTAAGTCGGCATTGTGCCTTTTGTATTAAATACCGACGCATTTTCTGTGTTTCATCGTCAATGTGAAGGTCCATCGGATACAGTAAAGTTGCATTGGTGTATCGGAATCAAATACTGGTCTCCCAGGATTCGCTAAGAGCCAACCACAAACAATGAGAAGAGTCAGTCTTCTTTTACTTAAGTCGGCATTGTGCCATTTGAATTAAATCCCGACGCAATTTCTGTGTTTTATCGTCAATGTGAGGGTCCATCGGATACAGTAATGCTGCATTGGTGCATCGGAATATAATACAGCTCTCCAAGGATACGCTCATAGCAAGCCACATACAACGAGATGAGTCAGTCTTCTAATACCTTGATGGCATTGTGGCACTTTAATTAAATCCCGACGATATTTCTGTGTTTCATCGTCAATGTGAAGGTCCATCGGATACAGTAAAGCTTCATTGGTGCATCGGAATTTAATACTGGTCTCGCAGGAAACGCTCAAAGCAAAGCACAAACAATGTGATGAGTCATTCTTCTTTTACTTAGGTCGGCATAGTGATATTTGAATTAAATACCGACACAATTTCTGTGTTTCATCGTCAATGTGAAGGTCATTCGGATGCAGTAAAGCTGCATTGGTGCTTCGGAATCTAATACTGGTCTCGCAGGAAACGCTCAAAGGAAACTGCACACAATGAATAGAGTCAGTCTTCTTAAACCTTGTCGGGATTGTGCCATTTCAATTAAATCCCAACGCAATTTCCGTGTTTCATCGTCAATGTGAAGGTCCATTGGATACACTAAGGCTGTTTTGGTGCATCGGAATCTAATACTGGTCTCCCAGGAAACGCTCAAAGCAAACCACAAACAATGAGAAGAGTCAGTCTTCTTGTACTTAAGTCGGTATTCTGCCATTTGAATTAAATCCCGACGCAATATCTGTGTTTCATCGTCAATGTGAAGGTCCATCGGATACAGTAAAGCTGCATTGGTGCATGGGAATCTAATACTGGTCTCCCAGGAAACGCTCAAAACAAACCACAAACAATGAGAAGAGTCAGTCTTCTTGTACGTAAGTAGGCATTGTGCCACTTGGATTAAATCCCGTCGCAATATCTGTGTTTCATCGTCAATGTGGTGGTCCTTCGGATAAAGTAAAGCTGCATTGGTGCGTCGGATTCTAATACTGGATTCCTAGGAAACGCCCAAAGTAAACCGCAAGTAATGACAAGAATCTGGCTCCTTCTGCCGTGCCGGCTTTGTTCCATTTGACTTAAGTCCCGATGTAATATGTCAGTTTCATCGTCAGTGTGAAGGTCCATCGGATACAGTAAAGCTGCATTGGTGCTTCGGAATCAAATACTGGTCTCCCAGGAATCGCTCAAAGCAAACCACAAACAATGAAAAGAGTCAGTCTTATTGTACCTTGACGGCATTCTGCCATTTGAATTAAATCCCGACGTAACTTCTGTCTTTCATCGTTAATGTGAAAGTCCATCGGATACAGTAAGGCGGCATTGGTGCATCCTAATCTAATACTGGTCTCCCAAGAACCGCTCAAAGCAAACCACAAACAATGAGAATAGTCAGTCATGTTGTACTTAAGTCGGCATTGTGATAATTGAATTAAATCCCGACGCAATTTGTGTGTTTCGTCGTCAATCTGAAGGTTTATCGGATACAGTAAAGCTGCATTGGTGCATTTGTTAGTATTACTGGTCTCCGAGGAAACGCTCAAAGCAAACCACAAACGATGAAAAGAATCAGTCTTCTTGTACTTAAGTCGGCATTGTGCCATTTGAATTAAATCCCGACGCAATTTCTGTGTTTCATCGTCCATGTGAAGGTTCATCGGATACAGTAAAGCTTCATTGGTGCATCGGCATCTAATACTGGTCTCGCAGGAAATACTCGAAGCTAACCACAAACAATGAGATGAGTCAGTCATCTAATACCTTGTCGGCATTGTGCCACTTTACTTAAATCCCGACGATATTTCTGTGTTTCTTCGTCAATGTGAAGGTCCATCGGATACAGTGAAGCTGCATTGGTGCATCGGTAACTAATACTGGTCTCCCAGGAAACGCTCAAAGCAAACCACAAACAATGAGAAGAGTCAGTAGTCTTTTACTGAAGTCGGCATAGTGATATTTGAATTAAATCCCGACGCAATTTCTGTGTTTCATCGTCAATGTGAAGGTCATTAGGATGCAGTAAAGCAGCATTGGTGCTTCGGAATCTAATACTGGTCTCGCAATAAACGCTCATAGCAAACAGCAAACAATGAATAGAGTCAGTCTACTTGTACCCTCTCGGCATTGTGCGATTTGAATTAAATCCCGACGCAATTTCTGTGTTTCATCGTCAATTTGATGGTGCATCGGACATAGTACAGCTGCATTGGTGCGTCGCAATCTAATACTCGTCTCCCAGGAAACGCTCAAAGCAAACCACAATCAATGAGAAGAGACAGTCTTCTTGTACTTATGTCGGCATTGTGCCATTTGAATTAAATCCCGACGCAATTTCTCTCTTTCTACGTCAATGTGAAGGTCCATCGGATACAGTAAAGCTGCATTGGAGCATCGTAATCTAATACTGGTCCACCAGGAAACGATCAAAGCAAACCACAAACAATGAGAAGAGTCAGTCTTCTTGTACTTAAGTCGCCATTGTGCCATTTGAATAATATCCCGACGCAAAACTGTGTGTTATCGTCCATGTGAAAGTCCATCGGATACAGTAAAGCTGCATTGGAGCATCGTAATCTAATACTGGTCCCCCAGGAAACGATCAAAGCAAAACACAAACAATGAGAAGAGTCAGTCTTCTTGTACTTAAGTCGGCATTGTGCCATTTGAATTAAATTCCGACGCAAAATTTGTGTTTCATCGTCAATGTGAAGGTCCATCAGATACAGTAAAGCTGCATTGGCGCATCGAAAACTAAGACTGGTCTCCCAGGAAACGCTCAAAGCAAACCACAAACAATGAGAAGAGCCAGTCTTCTTGTACTTAAGTCGGCACTGTGCCATTTGAATAATATCCCGACTCAAAACTGTGTGTTATCGTCCATGTGAAAGTCCATCGGATAGAGTAAAGCAGCATTGGTGCATCGGAAACTAATACTGGTCTCCCGGGAAACGCTCAAAGCAAACCACAAACAATGAGAAGTGTAAGCCATCTTGCACCTTGTCGACAATGTGCCATTTGAATTAAATCCCGAAGCAATTTCAGTGTTTCATCGTCAATGTGGAGGTCCATCGGATACAGTAAAGCTGCACAAACAATTGGAATAGTCAGTCATCTTTTACTTAAGTTGGCATTGTGCCATGTGAATTAAACCCCGACCCAATTTCTTTGTTTCATCGTCAATGTAAAGGTCCATCGGATAGAGTAAAGCTGCATTGGTGCATCTGAATCTAATACTGGTCTCCCAGGAGACGCTCAAAGCAAACCACAAACAATGAGAAGAGTCAGTCTCCTTGTACCTTGTCGACATTGTGCCATTTGAATTAAATTCCGACGCAATTTCTGTGTTTCATCGTGAAGGTGAAGGCCCATCGGATACAGTAAAGCTGCATTGGTGCATCGGAATCAAATACTGGTCTCCCAGGATACGCTCAAAGCAAACCACAATCAATGAGAAGAGTCAGTCTTGTAGTACTTAAGTCGGCATTGTGCCATTTGAATTAAATCCCGACGCAATTTCTGTTTTTCATCGTCAATGTGAAGGTCCATCGGATCCAGTAAATCTGAGTTGGTGTTTCGGAATCTAATACAGGTCTCCCAGGAAATGCTAAGAGCCAACCACAAACAGTGAGAAGAGTCAGTCATCTTTTACTTAAGTCGGCATTGTGCCTTTTGTAATAAATACCGACGAATTTTCTGTGTTTCATCGTCAATGTGAAGGTCCATCGGATACAGTAAAGCTGCTTCGGTGCATCGGAATCAAATACTGGTCTCCCAGGATTCGCTAAGAGCCAACCACAAACAAGAGAAGAGTCAGTCTTCTTTTACGTAAGTCGGCATTGTGCCATTTGAATTAAATCCCGACGCAATTTCTGTGTTTTATCGTCAATGTGAGGGTCCATCGGATACAGTAATGCTGCATTGATGCATCGGAATATAATACAGGTCTCCAAGGAAGCGCTCATAACAAGCCACATACTATGAGATGAGTCAGTCTTCTAATACCTTGACGGCATTGTGGCACTTTAATTAAATCCCGACGATATTTCTGTGTTTCATCGTCAATGTGAAGGTCCATCGGATACAGTAAAGCTGCATTGGTGCATCGGAATTTAATACTGGTCTCGCAGGAAACGCTCAAAGCAAAGCACAAACAATGTGAAGAGTCATTCTTCTTTTACTTAGGTCGGCATAGTGATATTTGAATTAAATACCGACACAATTTCTGTGTTTCATCGTCAATGTGAAGGTCATTCGGATGCAGTAAAGCTGCATTGGTGCTTCGGAATCTAATACTGGTCTCGCAGGAAACGCTCAAAGGAAACTGCACACAATGAATAGAGTCAGTCTTCTTAAACCTTGTCGGGATTGTGCCATTTCAATTAAATTCCAACGCAATTTCTGTGTTTCATCGTCAATGTGAAGGTCCATTGGATACACTAAGGCTGTTTTGGTGCATCGGAATCTAATACTGGTCACCCATGAAACGCTCAAAGCAAACCACAAACAATGAGAAGAGTCAGTCTTCTTGTACTTAAGTCGGTATTCTGCCATTTGAATTAAATCCCGACGCAAAATCTGTGTTTCATCGTCAATGTGAAGGTCTATCGGATACAGATAATCTGCATTGGTGCATCGGAATCTAGTACTGATCTCCCAGGAAACGCTCTAAGCATACCACAATCAATGAAAAGACTCAGTCTTCTTATACTTAAGTCGGCATTGTGGCATTTGATTTAAATCCCGACGCAATATCTGTGTTTCATCGTCAATGTGAGGGTATATCGGATACTGTAAAGCTGCATTGGTGCATCGGAATCTAATACTGGCCTCCCAGGAAACGCTCAAAACAAACCACAAACAATGAGAAGAGTCAGTCTTTTTGTACGTAAGTAGGCATTGTGCCATTTGAATTTATCCCAACGCAATTTCTGTGGTTCATCGTCAATGTGATGGTCCATTGGATACAGTAGAGCTACATTGGTGCTGCGGAATCTAATACCCACCTCCCAGGAAACACTCAAAGCAAACCAAAAACAATGAGAAGAGTCAGTCATCTCGTACTTAACTCGGCATTGTGACATTTGATTTAAATCCCGACGTAATTTCTGTGTTTCATCGTCTATGTGAAGGTCCTTCGGATACACTAAGGCTGCATTGGTGCATCGGAATCTAATACAGGTCGCCCAGGAAACGCTCAAAGCAAACCACAAACAAGAGAAGAGTCACTCTTCTTGTACATAAGTCGGCATTGTGCCATTAGAATTAAATCCCGACGCAATATCTGTGTTTCATCGTCAATGTGAAGGTCCATCGGATACTGTAAAAGTTGCATTGGTGCATCGGAATGTAATACTGGTCTCCCAGGAAACACTCAAAACAAACCACAAACAATGAGAAGAGTCAGTCTTTTTGTACGTAAGTAGGCATTGTGCCATTTGAATTAAATCCGGCCGCAATTTCTGTGATTCATCGTCAATGTGAAGGGCCATCGGATACAGAATTGCTGAATTGGTCCACCGTAGGGTAATACTGATCGCCCAGGATACGCTCAAAGCAAACCACAAACAATGAGAAGAATCAGTCTTCTTGTACTTAATGAGGCATTGCGCCATTAGAATTATATCCGACGCAATTTCTATGTATCATCGTCAATGTGAGGGTCCATCGGATACAGTATAACTGAATTGGTGAATCGGAATGTAATACTGGTCTCCCGGGAAACTCTCAAAGCAAACCACAAACAAGAGAAGAACTAGTCATCTTGTACTTAAGTCCACAATGTGCCATTTGAATTAAATCCCGACGCAATTTCTGTGTTTCATCGTCAATGTGTGGGTCCATCGGATACAGTAAAGCTGCATTGGTGCATCGGAGTCTAATACTGATCTCCCAGGAAATGGTCAAACCAAACCACAAACAATGAAAAGAGTCAGTCTTCTTGTACTTAAGTCGGCATTGTGCCATTTGAATTAAATCCCGACGCAATTTCTGTTTTTCATCGTCTATGTGAATTTCCATAAGATACAATAAAGCTGCATTGGTGCATCGGAATCTAATACTGCTCTCCCAGGAAACGCCCAAAGCAAACCACAAACAATGAGAAGAGTCAGTCTTCTTGTATTTAAGTCGGCATTGTGCCATTTGAATTATATCCCGACGCAATTTTTGTTTGTCATTGTCAATTTGGAGGTCCATCGGATGCAAGAAAGCTGCATTGGTGCGTCGGAAACTAATACTGGTCTCCCGGGAAACTCTCAAAGCAAACCACAAACAATGAGAAGAATTAGTCTTCTTGTACTAAAGTCCGCAATGTGCCATTTGAATTAAATCCCGACGCAATATCTGTGTTTCATCGTCTATTTGAAGGTCCATCGGATACAGTAAAGCTGCATAGGTGCATCGGAATCTTAAACAGGTCTCCGAGGAAACGCTCAAGGCAAACCACAAACAATGAGAAGAGTCAGTCTTCTTGTACTTCAATCGGCATTGTGCCATTTTCATTGAAACCCGACGCAATTTCTGTGTTTCATCGTGAATGTGATGGTCCATCGGATACTGTAAAGCTGCATTGGTGCATCGGAATCTAGAACTGGCCCCAAAGGAAACGCACATTGCAAACCACAGACAATGAAATGAGTCAGTCTTCTTGTACTCAAGTCGGCACTGTGCCATTTGAATTAAATCCGGACGCAATTTCAGTGTATCATTGTCAATGAAAAGGTCCATCGAAATCAGTAAAGCTGCATTGATGCATCGGAATCTAATACTGGTCTCTCAGGAAACGCTCAAAGCAAACCGCAAACAATGGGAAGACTCAGTCTTCCTGTACTTAAGTCGGCATTGTGCCATTTAAATTAAATCCCAACGCAATTTCTGTTTTTCGTCGTCAATGTTATAGTCCATTGCATTCAGTTAAGCTGCATTGGTGCATCTGATCTAATCCTGGTCACCCAGGAAACGCTCAAAGCAAACCACAAACAATGAAAAGAGTCAATCATCTTGTACTTAAGTCGGCACTGTGCCATTTGAATTAAATCCCGACGCATTTTCTCTGTTTCATCGTCAATGTGAAGGTCCATCGGATACAATGAAACTGCAATGGTGCATCGGAATCTAATACTGGTCTCCCAGGAAACGCTCAAAGCTAACCACAAACAATGGGAAGAGTCAGTCTTCATGTACCCTGTCGGCATTGTGAAATTTGAATTAACGCCCGACGCAATTTCTGTGTTTCATCGTCAATTTGAAAGTCCTTCGGATACAGTGAAGCTGCATCGGTGCATCGGAATCTAATACTGGTCTCCCAGGAGACGCTCAAAGCAAACCACAAACAATGAGAAGTGTCAATCTTCTGGTACTTAAGTCGGCATTGTGCCATTTGAATTACATCACGACGCTATTTCTGTTTTTCATCGTCAATGCGAAGGTACATTGGATACAGCAAAGCTGCATAGGTGCATCGGAATCTAATACTGGTCTCCCAGGAAACGCTCAAAGCAAACCACAAACAATGAAAAGATTCAGTCTTCTTGGACTTAAGACGTCATTGTGCCATTTGAATTAAATCCCTACGCAATTTCTGATTTTCATCGTCAAAGTGAAGGACCATCGGATACAGTAATGCTCCAATGCTGCATCGGAATCTAATACCGGTCTCCCAGGAAACGCTCAAAGCAATCCACAAACAATGAGAAGAGTCAGTCTTTCTGTATTTATGTTGGCATTGTGCCATCTGTTTTAAATCCCGACGCAATTTCTGTGATTCATCAACAATGTGAAGGTCCATCAGAAACAGTAAATCTGCATTGATGCATCGGAATCTAATACTGGTCTTCTTGTACTTATGTCGGCATTGTGCCATTTGAATTAAATCCGTACGCAAGTTCTGTGTTTCATCGTCAATGTGAAGGTCCATCGGATACAGTAAAGCTGCATTGGTGCATCGGAATCTAATACTGGTCTCCCAGGAAACGCTCAAAGAAGACCACAAACATTGAGAAGAGTCAGTTTACTTGTACTTAAGTCGGCATTGTGCCATTTGAATTAAATCCGTACGCAGGTTCTGTGTTTCATCGTCAATGTCAAGGTCCATCGGATACAGTAAAGCTGCTTTGGTGCATCAGAATCTAATACTGGTCTGCCAGGAAACGCTCATAACAAACCACAAACAATGAGAAGAGGCTGTCGTCTTGTACTTAAGTAGGCACTGTGCCATTTCAATTAAATCTGGACGCAACTTCTGTGTTTCTTCGTCAATGTGAATGTCCATCGGATACAGTAAAGCTGAATTGGTGGATCGGAATCTAATACTGGTCTCCCAGGAAACGCTCAAAGCGAACCACAAACAATGAGAAGAGTCAGTCTTCCTAATCTTAAGTCGGCATTGTGCCATTTGAATTGAATCCCGACGCAATTTCTGTGTTTCATCGTCAATGTGAAGGTCCATCGGATACAGTAATGCTGCTTTGGTGCGTCGGAGTCTAATACTGGTCCCCCAGGAAACGCTCAAAGCAAACCACAAACAAAGACAAGACTCAGCCTTCTTTTACCTTGCAGGCATAGTGCCTTTTGAATTAAATCCCGACGATATTGCTGTGCTTCCTCGTCAATGTGAAGGTGCATCGGATACAGTAAAGCTGCATTGGTGCATCTGAATCTAATACTGGTCTCCCGGGATGCTCAAAGCAAACCACAAACAATGAGAAGTGTCAATCTTCTTGTACTTAAGTTGGCATTGTGCCATTTTAATTATATCACGACGCCATTTCTGTTTTTCATCGTCAATGCGAAGGTACATTGTATACAGTAAAGCTGCATTGGTGCTTCGGAATCTAATACTGGTCTCCCAGGAAACGCTCAAAGCAAACCACAAACTATGAGAAGAATCAGTCTTCTTGAATTTATTTCGGCATTGTGCCATTTGAATTAAATCCCGACGCAATTTCTACGTTTCAGCGTCAATGCGAAGGTCCATCGGATACAGTAAAGCTGAATTGGTGCATCGGAATTTAATACTGGTCTCCCAGGAAACGCTCAAAGCAAACCCCAAACAATGAGAAGACAGTCTTATTGTACTTTAGTCGGCATTCTACCATTTGAATTAATTCCCGACACAATTTTTGTGTTTCATCGTCGATGTGAACGTCCATCGGATACAGTAAAGCTGCATTGGTGCATCGGAATCTAAAACTGGTCTCCAGGAAACGCTCAAAGCAAACCACAAACATTGAGACGAGTCAGTCTTCTTGTACTTAAGCCGGCATTGTGCAACTTGAATTAAGACCAGACGCAATTTCTGTGTTTCATCGTCAATGTGAAGGTCCATCAGATACAGTAAATCTGCATTGGTGCATCGGAATCTAATACTGGTCTCCCAGGAAACGATCAAAGCAAACCACAAACAATGAGAAGAGTCAGTCGTCTTGTACTTAAGACGGCATTGTGCCATTTGAATTCAATCCCGGCGCTATTTCTGTGTTTCATCGACAATGTGAAAGTCCATCGGATACAGTTAAGCGGCATTGGTGCATCGGAATCTAGTACTGGTCTCCCAGGAAACACTCAAAGCAAACCACCAACAATGAGAAGAGTCAGTCTTCTTGTACTTAAATCGGCACTGTGCCATTTGAATTAAATCCAGACGCAACTTCTGTGTTCCATCGTCAATGTGAAGGTCCATCGGATACAGTAAAACTTCATTGGTGCATGGGAATCTAATACTGGTCTCCCAGAAAACGCTCAAAGCAAACCACAAACAATGAAAAGAGTCAGTCATCTTGTACTTAAGTCGGCACTGTGCCATTTGAACTAAATCCCGACGCATTTTCTCTGTTTCATCGTCAATGTGAAGGTCCATCTGATACAATGAAGCAGCAATGGTGCATCGGAATCTAATACTGGTCTCCCAGGAAACGTTCAAAGCTTACCACAAACAATGGGAAGAGTCAGTCTTCATGTACCCTGTCGGCATTGTGAAATTTGAATTAACGCCCGACGCAATTTCTGTGTTTCATCGTCAATTTGTAAGTCCTTCGGATACAGTGAAGCTGCATCGGTGCATCGGAATCTAATACTGGTCTCCCAGGAGACGCTCAAAGCAAACCACAAACTATGAGAAGTGTCAATCTTCTGGTACTTAAGTCGGCATTGTGCCATTTGAATTACATCACGACGCCATTTCTGTTTTTCATCGTCAATGCGAAGGTACATTGGATACAGCAAAGCTGCATAGGTGCATCGGAATCTCATACTGGTCTCCCAGGAAGCGCTCAAAGCAAACCACAAACAATGAAAAGACTCAGTCTTCTTGGACTTAAGACGTCATTGTGCCATTTGAATTAAATCCCTACGCAATTTCTGATTTTCGTCGTCAAAGTGAAGGACCATCGGATACAGTAATGCTCCAATGCTGCATCGGAATCTAATACCGGTCTCCCAGGAAATGCTCAAAGCAATCCACAAACAATGAGAAGAGTCAGTCTTTCTGTATTTATGTTGGCATTGTGCCATCTGCTTTAAATCCCGACGCAATTTCTGTGATTCATCAACAATGTGAAGGTCCATCAGAAACAGTAAATCTGCATTGATGCATCGGAATCTAATACTGGTCTTCTTGTACTTATGTCGGCATTGTGCCATTTGAATTAAATCCGTACGCAAGTTCTGTGTTTCATCGTCAATGTGAAGGTCCATCGGATACAGTAAAGCTGCATTGGTGCATCGGAATCTAATACTGGTCTCCCAGGAAACGCTCAAAGAAGACCACAAACATTGAGAAGAGTCAGTTTACTTGTACTTAAGTCGGCATTGTGCCATTTGAATTAAATCCGTACGCAGGTTCTGTGTTTCATCGTCAATGTCAAGGTCCATCGGATACAGTAAAGCTGCTTTGGTGCATCGGAATCTAAGACTGGTCTGCCAGTAAACGCTCATAACAAACCACAAACAATGAGAAGAGGCTGTCGTCTTGTACGTAAGTAGGCACTGTGCCATTTGAATTAAATCCGGACGCAACTTCTGTGTTTCTTCGTCAATGTGAAGGTCCATCGGATACAGTATAGCTGAATTGGTGCATCGGAATCTAATACTGGTCTCCCAGGAAACGCTTAAAGCGAACCACAAACAATGAGAAGAGTCAGTCTTCCTAATCTTAAGTCGGCATTGTGCCATTTGAATTGAATCCCGACGCAATTTCTGTGTTTCATCGTCAATGTGAAGGTCCATCGGATACAGTAATGCTGCTTTGGTGCGTCGGAGTCTAATACTGGTCCCCCAGGAAACGCTCAAAGCAAACCACAAACAAAGACAAGACTCAGCCTTCTTTTACCTTGCTGGCATAGTGCCTTTTGAATTAAATCCCGACGATATTGCTGTGCTTCCCCGTCAATGTGAAGGTGCATCGGATACGGTAAAGCTGCAATGGTGCATCTGAATCTAATACTGATCTCCCCGGATGCTCAAAGCAAACCACAAACAATGAGAAGTGTCAATCTTCTTGTACTTAAGTTGGCATTGTGCCATTTTAATTATATCACGACGCCATTTCTGTTTTTCATCGTCAATGCGAAGGTACATTGTATACAGTAAAGCTGCATTGGTGCTTCGGAATCTAATACTGGTCTCCCAGGAAACGCTCAAAGCAAACCACAAACTATGAGAAGAATCAGTCTTCTTGAATTTATTTCGGCATTGTGCCATTTGAATTAAATCCCGACGCAATTTCTACTTTTCAGCGTCAATGCGAAGGTCCATCGGATACAGTAAAGCTGAATTGGTGCATCGGAATCTAATACTGGTCTCCCAGGAAACGCTCAAACAAACCCCAAACAATGAGAAGACAGTCTTATTGTACTTAAGTGGGCATTGTGCCATTGGAATTAAATCCCGTCGCAATTTCGGTGTTTCATCGTCAATGTGAAGGTCCGTCGGATACAGTAAGGCTGCATTTGTGCATCGGAATCTCATACTGGTCTCCCAGGAAACGCTCAAAGCACACCACAATCAATGAGGAGAGTCAGTCTTCTTGTACCTTGTCGGCATTGTTCCATTTGGATTAAATCCCGACACAATATCTGTGTTTCATCGTTAATGTGAAGGTCCATCGGATACAGTAAAGCTGCATTGGTGCATAGGAATCTAACACTGGTCACCCAGGAAACGCTCAAAGCAAACCACAAAAAATGAGAGGAGTCAGTCATCTTGTACCTTGTCGGCATTGTGCCATTTGATTTAAACCCCACGCAACTTCTGTGTTTCATCGACATTCTGAAGGTCCATCGGATACAGTAAAGCTGCATAGGTGCGACGGAATCTGATACTGGTCTCCCTGGAAACGCTCAAAGCAAACGACAAACAAAGAGAAGAGTCCGTCTTCTCGTAGTTAGGTCGCCATTGTGCCATTTGAATTAAATCCCGACGCAATATCTGTGTTTCATCGTCAATGTGAAGGTCCATCGGATACAGTAAAGCTGCATTGGTGCGTCGGAATCTAAAACTGGTCTCCCAGGAAACGCTCAAAGCAAACCACGAACAATGAGAAGAGTCAGTATTCCTGTACCTTGTCGGCATTGTTAAAATTGAATTAAACCACGACGCAATTTCTGTGTTTCATCGTCAATGTGATGGTCCATCGGATACAGTAAAGTAGATTTGGTGCGCCGGAATCTAATACTGGTCTCCCAGGAAACGTTCAAAGCAAACCACAAACAATGTGAGGAGTCAGTCTTCCTGTACCTTGTCGGCATTGTGCCATTCGAATTATATGCCCACGCAATTTATGTGTTTCATCATCAATGTGAAGGTCCATCGGATACAGTAAAGCTGCATTGGTGCGTCGGAATCTAATACTGGTCTCCCAGGAAGCGCTCAAAGCAAAACACAAACAATGAGAAGAGTCAGTCCTCCTCTGTCATGTCGGCATCGTGCCATTTGAATGAAATACTGACGCAATTTCTGTGTTTCATTGTGAATGTGAAGGTCCATCGGATACAATAAAGCTGCATTGGTGCGTTAGAATCTAATACTGGTCTCCCAGGAAGTGCTCAAAGCATACCACAAACAATGAGAAGAGTCATTCATCCTGTACCTCGTCGGTATTGTTAAAATTGAATTAAACCCCGACGCAATTTCTGTGACTCATCGTTAATGTGAAGGTCCATCGGAAACAGTAAAGCGGCATTGGTGTATCGGAATGTAATACTGGTCTCCCATGAAACGCTCAAACCAAACCACAAACAATGAGAAGAGTCGGTCTTCTTGTACGTTTTCGGCATTGTGCCATTTGAATTAAATTCCGACGCTATTTCTGTGTTTCATCGTCTATGTGAAGGTCCGTCGGATACTGTTAAGCTGCTGTGGTGCGTCGGAATCTAATACTGGTCTCCCAGGAAGCGCTCAAAGCAAACCACAAACTATGAGAAGAGTCAGTCTTCCTGTACCTTGTCGGCTTTGTGCCATTTCAATTAAATACTGAAGCAATTTCTGTGTTTCATCGTCAAAGTGAAGGTCCTTCGGATACAGTAAAGCTGCATTGGTGCGTCGGTATGTAATACTGGTCTCCCAGGAAACGCTCAAAGCAAACCACAAACAATGAGAAGAGTCCCTCCTCTTGTACTTAGGTCGGCATTTTGCCATTGTAATTACATCCCGACGCAATTTCTGTGTATCATCGTCAATGTGAAGGCACATCGTATACATTAAAGCTGCAATTGTGCATCAGTATCTAATACTGGTCTCATAGGAAACGCTCAAAGCAAACCACAAACAATGAGAAGAGTCAGTCATCTTGTACCTTGTCGGCATTGTGCCATTTGAAAAAATTCCAGACGCAATATCTGTGTCTCATCGTCAATGTGAAAGTCCATCGGATACAGTAAAGCTGCATTGGTGCATCGGAATCTAATACTGGTCTCGCAAGAAACACTAAAATCAAACCAGAAACAATGAGAAGAGTTATTTTCTTGTACTTATTCCGGCAATGTGCCAGTTGAAATTAATCCCGACGCAATTTCTGTGTTACATTGTCAATGTGAAGGACCTTCGGATACAGTAAAGCTGCATTGGTGCATCGGAATCTAATACTGGTCACCCAGGAAACGCTCAGAGCAAACCACAAACAATGAGAGGACTCAATCTTCTTGTACGTTGTCGGCTTTGTGCCATTTGAATTAAATCGCGACGCCATTTCTGTGTTTAATCGTCAATGTTAAGGTCCATCGTATACAGTGAAGCTGAATTGGTGCATTGGAATCTAATACTGGTCTCCCTGGAAACGCTTAAAGCAAACCACAAACAATGAAAAGAGTCAGTCTTCTTGTGCTTTGGTCGGCATTGTGCCAATTGAATAAAATCCCGACGCAATTTCTGTGTTTCATCGGCAATGTGAAGGCAAATCGGTTACAGTAAAGCTGATTTTGTGCATCAGTATCTAATACTGGTCTCCCAGGGAACGCTCAAAGCAAACCACAAACTACGAGAAGAGTCAGTCTTCTTGTACCTTGTCATCATTGTGCCATTTGAATTAAATGCCGACGCAATTTCTGTGTTCATCGTCAACGTGAAGGTCCATCGGATACAGTAAAGATGCATTGGTGCGTCGGATTCTAATACTGGTCTCCCAGGAAACGCTCAAAGCAAACCACAAACAATGAGAAGAGTTAGTTTCTTGTACTTAATCCGGCAATGTGCCATTTGAAATTAATCCCGACGCAATTTCTGTGTTACATTGTCAATGTGAAGGTCCATCGGATAAAGTAAAGCTGCATTGGTGCACCGGAATCTCATACTGGTCTCCCAGGAAACGCTCATAGCAAACCACAAACAGTGAGAAGAGTCAGTTTTCTTGTACTTAAGTCGCCTTTGTGCCGTTTTAATTAATTCCCGACGCAATTTCTGTGTTTCATCTTCAATGTGAAGGTCCATCGAATACAGTGAAGCTGCATTGGTGCATCGGAATCTGATACTTGTCTTCCAGGAAACGCTCATAGCAATCCACAAACAATGAAAAGAGTCAGTCTGCTTGTACAATGTCAGCATTGTGCCATTTGAATTAAATACCGACGCAATTTCTGTGTTTCTTCGTCAATGAGGAGGTCCATGGGATACAGTAAAGCTTCATTGGTGCATCGGAATCTAATACTGGCCTCCCAAGAAACGCTCAAAGCAACCGCAAACAATGAGAATAGTCATCTACCTTGTACCTTGCCGGCATTGTGCCATTTGAATTAAATCCCGACGCAATATCTGTGTTTCATCGTCTATGTGTAGGTCCATCGGATAAGGTAAAGCTGCATTGGTTCGTCTGAATCTAATACTGGTCTCCCAGGAGGCGCACTAAGCTAACCACAAACAATGAGAAGAGTCACCCTTCCTATACCTTGACGGCATTGTGCCATTAGAATTATATACCGACGCAATATCTGTGTTTCATCGTCAATGTGAAGGTCCATCGAATACAGTAAAGCTGCATTGGTGCGTCGTAATCTAATACTGGTCTTCCAGGAAGCGCTCAAAGCAAACCACAAACAATGGGAAGAGTCAGTCTTCTTGTACCTTGTCGGCATTGTTAAAATTGAATTAAACCACGACCTAATTTCTGTGTTTCATCGTCAATGTGAAGGTCCATCGGATACAGTAAAGCTGCTTTGGTGCGTCGGAATCTAATACTGGTCTCCCAGGAAGCGCTCAAAGCAAACCACAAACAATGTGAGGAGTCAGGCTTCCTGTACCTTGTCGGCATTGTGCCAATCGAATTAAATCCCGACGCAATTTCTGTGTTACATTGTCAATATGAAGGTCCTTCGGATACAGTAAAGCTGCATTGGTGCATCGGAATCTAATACTGGTCTCCCAGGAAACGCTCATAGCAAACTACAAACAATGAGAAGAGTCAGTTTTCTTGTACTTAAGTCGCCTTTGATCCGTTTTAATTAATTCCAGACGCAATTTCTGTGTTTCATCTTCAATGTGAAGGTCCATCGGCTACGGTGAGGCTGCATTGGTGCATCGGAATCTGATACTGGTCTTCCAGGAAACGCTCATAGCAATCCACAAACAATGAAAAGAGTTAGTCGGCTTGTACCATGTCGGCATTGTGCCATTTGAATTAAAAATCGACGGTATTTCTGTGTTTCTTCGTCAATGTGGAGGTCCATGGGATACAGAAAAGCTTCATTGGTGCATCTGAATCTAATACTGATCTCCCCGGAAACGCTCAAAGCAAACCACAAACAATGAGAAGTGTCAATCTTCTTGTACTTAAGTTGGCATTGTGCCATGTTAATTATATCACGACGCCATTTCTGTTTTTCATCGTCAATGCGAAGGTACATTGTATACAGTAAAGCTGCATTGGTGCTTCGGAATCTAATACTGGTCTCCCAGGAAACGCTCAAAGCAAACCACAAACTATGAGAAGAATCAGTCTTATTGTACTTATTTCGGCATTGTGCCATTTGAATTAAATCCCGACGCAATTTCTATGTTTCATCGTCAATGTGAAGGTCCATCGGATACAGTAAAGTTGAATTGGTGCACCGGAATCTAATACTGGTCTCCCAGGAAACGCTCAAAGCAATCCACAAACAATGAGAAGAGTCAGTCATCTTGTACTTAAGTCGGCACTGTGCCATTTGAATTAAATCCAGACGCAACTTCTGTGTTTCATCGTCAATGTGAAGGTCCATCAGTTACAGTAAAGCTGAATTGGCTCATCGAAATCTGATACCGGTCCCCAGGAAACGATCACAGCGATCCACAAACAATGAGAAGAGTCAGTCTTCTTGTACTTAAGTCGGAATTGTGCTATTTGAATTAAATCCAGACGGAATCTCTGTGTTTCATCGTCAATGTGAAGGTCCATCGGATACAGTAAAGCTTCATTGGTGCATCGGAATCCAATACTGGTCTCCCAGGAAACGCTCAAAGCAAACCACAAACGATGAGAAGAATCAGTCTTATTGTACATTGTCCGCCATGTCCCATTTGACTTAAATCCCGACGCAATTTCTCTGTTTCATCGTCAATGTGAAGGTCCATTGGAAGCATTAAAGCTGCATTGTTGCAACGGAATCGAATACTGGTCTCCCACGAAACGCTCAAAGCAAACCACAAACAATGATAAGAGTCAGTCTACTTGTACTTAAGTCGGCATTGTGTCATTTGAATTAAATCCCGACGTAAATTCTGTTTTTCATCGTCAATGTGAAGGTCCATCGAATACAGTAAAGCTGCATTGGTGCATCGGAATCTAATACTGGTTTCCCTGGAAAGGCTCAAAGCAAAGCACAAACAATGAGAAGGGTCAGTCTTTTTTTACGGAAGTCGGCATAGTGATATTTGAATTAAATCCCGACTTAATTTCTGTGTTTAATCGGCAATGTGAAGGTCCATCGGGTACAGTAAAGCTGCATTGGTGCATCGGAATCTTGTACTGGTCTCCCAGGAAACGCTCAAAGCAAACCACAAACAATGAAAAGAGTCAGCCTTCTTGTACTTAAGTCGGGACTCTGCCATTTGAATTAAATCCCGACGCAATTTCTGTGTCTCCTCGTCTATGTGATGGTCAATCGGATACAGTGAAGCTGCATTGGTGCTTCGGAATCTAATACTGGTCTCCCAGGAAACGCTCAAAGCAAACCACAAACAATGGGAAGAGTCAGTGTTCATGTACCCTGCCGGCATTGCGAAATTTGAATTAAATCGCGACGCAATTCCTGTGTTTCATCGTCAATGTGAAAGTCCATCGGATACAGTGAAGCTGCATTGGTACATCGGAATCTAATACTAGTCTCCCAGGAAACGCTCAAACCAAACCACAAACAATGAGAAGGGTCAGTCTTTTTTTACGGAAGACGGCATCGTGATATTTGAATTAAATCCCGACGCAATATCTGTGTTTCTTCGTCAATGAGAAGCTCCATCGGATACAGTAAAGCTGCATTGGTGCATCGGAATCTAATACTGGTCTCCCAGGAAACGCTCAAGGCAAACCACAAACAATGAGAGTCAGCCTTCTTGTACTTCAGTCGGCATTGTGCTATTTGAATCACTTCCCGACGCAATTGCTGTGTTTCATCGTCAATGTGAAGGTCCATCGGATACAGTAAAGCTGCATTGGTGCATCGGAATCTAATAATGGTCTCCCAGGAAACGCTCAAAGGAAAACACAAACAATGAGAAGAGTCAGTCTTCTTGTACCATGTTGGCACTGTGCCATTTGAATTAAATCCCGACGCAAATTCTGTGTGTCATCGTCAATGTGAAGGTCCATCGGATACAGTAAAGCTGCATTAGTGCATCGGAATCTATTACCGGTCTCCCAGGAAACACTGCAAGCAATCCACAAACAATGAGAAGATTCAGTGTTATGGACGTTGTCGGCATTGTGCCATTCGAATTAAATCCCGACGTAATATCTGTGTTTCATCGTCAATGTGATGGTCCATCGGATACAGTAAAGCTGCATTGGTGCTTCGGAATCTAATACTGGTCTCCCAGGAAGCGCTCAATGCAAACCACAAACAATGAGGAGAGTCAGTCTTCTTGTACCTTGTCGCCATTGTGCCATTTGAATCAAATCCCGACACAATTTGTGTGTTTCGTCGTCAATGCGAATGTCCATCGGATAGAGTAAAGCTGCATTGGTGCATCGGAATCTATTACTGGTCTCCCAGGAAACGCTCAAAGCAAACCACAACCCATGAGAAGAGTCAGTCTTCATGTACCTAAGTCGGAATCGTGCCATTAGAATTATATTTCAAAGCAATTTGTGTGTTTCATCGTCAATGTGAAGGTCCATCGGATACAGTAAAGCAGCATTGGTGCAACGGAATGAAATACTGGTCTCCCAGGAAACGCTCAAAGCAGACTACAGACGATGAGAAGAGTCAGTCTTCTTGTACCTTGTTGGCAATTTGCCACTTTATCTAAATCCCGAAGCAAATTCTGTGTTTCTTCGTCAACGTGAAGGTCCATCGGACACAGTAAAGCTGCATTAGTGCATCGGAATCTAATAATGGTCTCCCAGGAAACGCTCAAAGCAAACCACAAACAATGAGAAGAGTCAGTCTTCTAATACATTGTCTTCATTGTGCCATTTGAATTAAATGCTGATGCTATTTCTGTGTTTCATCGTCAATGTGAAGGTCCATCGGATACAGTGAAGCTGCATTGGTGCGACGGAATCTAATACTGGCCTCCCAGGAAGCGCTCAAAGCAAACCACAAACAATGAGAAGAGTCAGTCTTCTTGTACCTTGTCGGCATTGTTCCATTTGGATTAAATCCCGACACAATATCTGTGTTTCATCGTTAATGTGAAGGTCCATCGGATACAGTAAAGCTGCATTGGTGCGTAGGAATCTAACACTGGTCACCCAGGAAACGCTCAAAGCAAACCACAAAAAATGAGAGGAGTCAGTCATCTTGTACCTTGTCGGCATTGTGCCATTTGAATTTAATCCCGACGCAATTTTTGCGTTTGATCGTTAATGTGAAGATCCTTCGGATACAGTAAAGCTGCATTGGTGCTTTGAGATCTATTACTGGTCTAGCAGGAAACGCTCAAAGCAAACCACAAAGAATGAGAAGAATCAGTCTTCTTGTACCTTGTTGGCACAGTGCCATTTGAATTAAATCCCGACGCTATTCCTGTGTTCCATCGGCATTGTGATGGTTCATCCCATACTGTACGGCTGCACTGGTGCATCGGAATCTAATACTGGGCCCCCAGGAAACGCTCAAAGCAAACCACAAACAATGAGAAGAGTCAGATTTCTTGTACCTTGTCGGCATTGTGCCATTTGATTTAAACCCCACACAACTTCTGTGTTTCATCGACATTGTGAAGGTCCATCGGATACAGTAAAGCTGCATAGGTGCGACGGAATCTGATACTGGTCTCCCTGGAAACGCTCAAAGCAAACGACAAACAAAGAGAAGAGTCCGTCTTCTCGTAGTTAGGTCGCCATTGTGCCATTTGAATTAAATCCCGACGCAATATCTGTGTTTCATCGTCAATGTGAAGGTCCATCGGATACAGTAAAGCTGCATTGGTGCGTCGGAATCTAAAACTGGTCTCCCAGGAAACGCTCAAAGCAAACCACGAACAATGAGAAGAGTCAGTATTCCTGTACCTTGTCGGCATTGTTAAAATTGAATTAAACCACGACGCAATTTCTGTGTTTCATCGTCAATGTGAAGGTCCATCGGATACAGTAAAGTAGATTTGGTGCGCCGGAATCTAATACTGGTCTCCCAGGAAGCGCTCAAAGCAAACCACAAACAATGTGAGGAGTCAGTCTTCCTGTACCTTGTCGGCATTGTGCCATTCGAATTAAATGCCCACGCAATTTATGTGTTTCATCATCAATGTGAAGGTCCATCGGATACAGTAAAGCTGCATTGGTGCGTCGGAATCTAATACTGGTCTCCCAGGAAGCGCTCAAAGCAAAACACAAACAATGAGAAGAGTCAGTCCTCCTCTGTCATGTCGGCATCATGCCATTTGAATGAAATACTGAAACAATTTCTGTGTTTCATTGTGAATGTGAAGGTCCATCGGATACAATAAAGCTGCATTGGTGCGTTAGAATCTAATACTGGTCTCCCAGGAAGTGCTCAAAGCATACCACAAACAATGAGAAGAGTCATTCATCCTGTACCTCGTCGGTATTGTTAAAATTGAATTAAACCCCGACGCAATTTCTGTGACTCATCGTTAATGTGAAGGTCCATCGTAAACAGTAAAGCTGCATTGGTGTATCGGAATGTAATACTGGTATCCCATGAAACGCTCAAACCAAACCACAAACAATGAGAAGAGTCGGTCTTCTTGTACCTTTTCGGCATTGTGCCATTTGAATTAAATTCCGACGCTATTTCTGTGTTTCATCGTCTATGTGAAGGTCCATCGGATACTGTTAAGCTGCTGTGGTGCGTCGGAATCTAATACTGGTCTCCCAGGAAGCGCTCAAAGCAAACCACAAACTATGAGAAGAGTCAGTCTTCCTGTACCTTGTCGGCTTTGTGCCATTTCAATTAAATACTGAAGCAATTTCTGTGTTTCATCGTCAAAGTGAAGGTCCTTCGGATACAGTAAAGCTGCATTGGTGCGTCGGTATGTAATACTGGTCTCCCTGGAAACGCTCAAAGCAAACCACAAACAATGAGAAGAGTCTGTCCTCTTGTACTTAGGTCGGCATTTTGCCATTGTAATTAAATCCCGACGCAATTTCTGTGTATCATCGTCAATGTGAAGGCACATCGTATACATTAAAGCTGCAATTGTGCATCAGTATCTAATACTGGTCTCATAGGAAACGCTCAAAGCAAACCACAAACAATGAGAAGAGTCAGTCATCTTGTACCTTGTCGGCATTGTGCCATTTGAAAAAATTCCAGACGCAATATCTGTGTCTCATCGTCAATGTGAAAGTCCATCGGATACAGTAATGCTGCAATGGTGCATCGGAATCTAATACTGGTCTCCCAACAAACACTCAAATCAAACCACAAACAATGAGAAGAGTTAGTTTCTTGTACTTATTCCGGCAATGTGCCAGTTGAAATTAATCCCGACGCAATTTCTGTGTTACATTGTCAATGTGAAGGACCTTCGGATACAGTAAAGCTGCATTGGTGCATCGGAATCTAATACTGGTCACCCAGGAAACGCTCAAAGCAAACCACAAACAATGAGAGGACTCAATCTTCTTGTACGTTGTCGGCTTTGTGCCATTTGAATTAAATCGCGACGCCATTTCTGTGTTTAATCGTCAATGTTAAGGTCCATCGTATACAGTGAAGCTGCATTGGTGCATTGGAATCTAGTACTGGTCGCCCTGGAAACGCTTAAAGCAAACCACAAACAATGAAAAGAGTCAGTCTTCTTGTGCTTTGGTCGGCATTGTGCCATTTGTATTAAATCCCGACGCAATTTCTGTGTTTCATCGGCAATGTGAAGGCAAATCGGTTACAGTAAAGCTGAATTTGTGCATCAGTATCTAATACTGGTCTCCCAGGGAACGCTCAAAGCAAACCACAAACAACGAGAAGAGTCAGTCTTCTTGTACCTTGTCATCATTGTGCCATTTGAATTAAATGCCGACGCAATTTCTGTGTTTCATCGTCAACGTGAAGGTCCATCGGATACAGTAAAGATGCATTGGTGCGTCGGATTCTATTACTGGTCTCCCAGGAAACGCTCAAAGCAAACCACAAACAATGAGAAGAGTTAGTTTCTTGTACTTAATCCGGCAATGTGCCATTTGAAATTAATCCCGACGCAATTTCTGTGTTACATTGTCAATGTGAAGGTCCTTCGGATACAGTAAAGCTGCATTGCTGCATCGGTATCTAATACTGGTCTCACAGGAAACGCTCAAAGCAAACCACAAACTATGAGAAGAGTCAGTCTTCTTGTACCTTGTCGGCATTGTGCCATTTGAATTAAATCCCGACGCCATTTCCGTGTTTCATCGTCAATGTGAAGGACCACCGGAAACAGTGATGCTGCATTGGTTGAGATATTCGCTATTTTTGACTTCATTAAAACAGCAAATACGAGTAGTTAATACTGTCAGCCAGAAGGCAAATACTTGTTTGTAAATAATGATTAATGTATAATGAGGCGTCGCATAGCGACGGTGGAATTTTCTAGTGATGTAATTTGTCGTCTTTGGGCGGCAATAAAATCAGAAAAATACGGATAGATATACGATCCTTCACTATTTTGTTCGCGGGAGAACAAATGAAGCCTGGAGCGCTAAGAAGACTTGTACTGTTTTTCTCAAGTAAGACGGACGCAGATTTGTGGCAGTCTGATCTAATTTTTACTAAATGTATATAAACGTGTTATGTCTAAGTTTGAGTGAAGTGTAAAGAACTGTTATAACTTACCGTGACGGCGCACGAGCGACTCAAGAGGACAATGGCTATATAAAAGAGCGCTCAATGGACATGATACGGACATAAAAAATCTACCGTCATTGTAGTATTAAGCTTAAGGTACGATATATGTTTAGTTATAATAAATATTTGTTCTGGGAATACTGAATCATTTAGCAGTGCTCATTCCTATTATCTCCTCAGTATTATTTTCATTTTAATTATGCATTTTGCTAATATTACAGACACCAAGATCAGCAGTCTAATGTGCGTGTTACATTGATAAAAAGAAAACTGTTTTATCGTCTTCTTGCATCAGCTTTAATATTGAATTTCTCTTTTGTGTGATGTTACAGTTGTTTTTGTGCCCTTAAGAACTTTCTGGTCCCTTAGGAAATTGTTTTGTCATAACAATAACTTCACAACCGGATATGATCGTATCTACGATCATGAAGTAATTAGAAAGACGATAACGCAATTTCTTATTCAACAGCACGCTAGTTGTGACTGCCTCAAGCCACGCGAAACTGCAAGTAAAAACTATTCACATCTCATAATGCAATATTTTATGACAATGGTCAATCCATGATTCTTACGCCAATTGTGATTGATAAAACAGTTAGTTAAATCCCAATTTCCAACTTTCCATTGAATAGCCACATCACTTCTATTTTGTAACATCACACTTGGCGCCCGAACAGGGACTTGACCAAAAATTAGTTCAAATTCTTGGAAAATTTTCTATGTGCTTGTGTTAATAAATGTTCTGTCGTTTCATGTACACATCGTATCTCTGTGAGAATAACGGTCAATAATGCAGTTTAATTACCGAGAGAAAAGAAAAGAAAAGAGACGCGAATTTGCTGAGACAACATAGCGGTAACCAAGCCATCAAAAAGTAAGTCAGAATTTTGCACACGCAGTGTAGTGCTTCAGTAGCAACGTTGCTTTTCCAAGTCGATCCACATCCTTTCTATCTCCTTCCCGCTATAGAAAATCTGCTTTATTTTATCTTTCAAAGTAAAATTCTTCGTAGTCTGATAATAGAAATTATTTCTCCCCATTGTTAGTATAGCTGTATTGCATTTTCAACATGGTGGATAGTGTGCGCAATTTGCAGTGAAGAGCATCTTCATTCATTTGTCTGAAACGGTTAGGTTCCATCTTGTCTTCTTGCCAGATAGAATTTCATTTGTTGCTCACGCGAGAGCGGTGCTCTTAGCGGACTCACCACGTCACTGACAAACGACGAAAGCCTTGCGTAGCACGTGATTTACTAACGAAAATGGCAGATAGTAAACAGAGACAGGTGACAACAGGAGACGGGAGTGAAGACGTTAATAGTATTCCATACCCTTTACGATCGCGAACGGTAGGTTCCCGTGTGGAAACTGAACTAACCATGTCTGTAACAGGGGAAAGTGACCCTAAAGTCCAAATTCTTCCCGCTGCAGCTACAAATGACCTCGGTGCGTTAATGGAAATGCTGAAACAACAGTTTGACGCAGTAAATGAGACTATAAAAACACAAAATGAGACTGTTAACGCCCGATTAGATGCTGTAAGCGAATCAGTAAAAACACAAAATGAGACTGTTAACGCCCGATTAGATGCTGTAAGCGAATCAGTAAAAACACAAAATGAGACTATAAAAACACAAAATGAGACTGTTAACGCCCGATTAGATGCTGTAAGCGAATCATTAAAAACACAGCTAGGGACAATCAAAACAGATCTGCATAAAGAAATTACGGCTGAATTAAATACCCATTTGGGTGAGGTGCAAACTAAGATCAGTGATCAAATTCAGAAAATGCAGAAACAGGTGAAAAGTGAAATAGCTGAAGTATCTGGAACATTAAACACAAAAATTCAGGCAGCTACCAAAGAAATAAACTCAGTTAGAAATGCAGTATCTGACATTGAAGGTGTAGTGGAGGATCTGTCGAGGCAGATAGACTCAATCAATATTGAAGAACAGGTTAAGAGCACCGTGAAAGCACACGCGGAGGCATTGTCGGAACACTACAGTGAATGGATAAAGGGTAAAGATATTTTTATCGAAAAGAAGGTCAGGGAGGAGCTTAGGGAGACTGTCAAGGATGTAACATATGAAATCTTAGCTGCTCCTGGTAAGTCTGGAGACACAGTGGTTTCTGAATTGGGACAGATTCGGAGGACACTTACACGGGATCTTCCCGAGTGGAAGCAGCAAGTAGTGGACGAAGTCAGAATGCTGAGAAACTGTGTAGAAAATCCGCACACGCATACGCAAACTATAGGGAACAACTCTTTAGACGGTGACGAATGTCAGTCAACTCCTTATTGTTCACCGCCTGATTACATGCAAAACAACAGTCCTGTTGAGTCCCGAGTAGGGAAAATAAATGATCCGCCCACAATCGTGAGTTTAATGCAAGAGGAAAGTGTGATTAAGCATCGCACTTTTCCTGTTTTTCATCCGCAGAAGCGAGAAATACACCCCATCGTGTTCCTAAAGAATTTTTCCGGCATATTTCCCAGGAGCTGGACAGACAGACAGCGTATTCAGTTCGTCACTGGCTTTATTTCTGGTGATGCAGCATTATGGGGAACGGAAATGGTAGACACGTGTAGGAATTATGAAGAGTTTGAGAAAATGTTCTTGGCAAAATTTTGGAGTAATGGGGTACAGCAAAGATTAAGGAAGGAGGTGTATGGTGCGGAAATTTTCAATGAGAAGCATGGAAGTCTCCGGCGATACTTCGAGAAGTATCTAGCAAAAATTAAATTCTGGGATTCTCCGATTTCTTCCAAGGACGTAATTATGATTCTCAAAAGCAAACTCCCTGTGTCTATTAGAGAGAAATTAGTAAATGTGTCCGAAGAAGACACGGATGTATTCCTTTCTGTGCTGGATTCCTTAGATTTAATTAGCGAGGATGTGCGCTCCAAGGTTGGCAGCGGCAAATTCTTCCCTGGCAGCCAGCAGAATGCATCGCACGCGGACAACAATGCGCCCAAGGAGAGAGCGAGCTACTGCGACCGCTGTTGCCAACCTGCCAGCGGTTATCAAAACGCAAACGGCAATAACTTTAAACGGAAGCAGAAAACCAATTACAGTAATCAGCAGAGATACCACCCAATTTACAACCACCAGGTACAACATCAGTACGGAAACCCACCCTTTAATTCTGCGCCTGAGCAGTATGGAAATTCTCCACAAACTAGTGGTAATTTTTCAAATGGGCCAGTGTACAATCAAAGTTATAGGTCGAAATATAGCAAGTGGCATGGGCAAGGCGGAGGCCACCCAGCACAACATAAGAACAACTATTCACAGGATAGAGGACCGCGGAACAATTTTCAAACGGTACCAAATGCGAACTTTCCTTCACAAGGAAATGGTTCTGCCGGCAACCAAAAGATCGGGCGACAGCAGCCGTCTCAAGTATTTTATTCACAAGTGAATGCACCCAGTGGATTTGACCCCTTTACACCGGCATTTGTACCACATAACCAGCACCAATATGAAACGGAACAAACACTTAAGGCCATGAATGACAAACAGGTTAAACATCCTGCGGAAAATTAGAGGCAGCACCTTTCAGCTTCCTAGAGGTCGCTGCCGGTTCCAGTGGGGGTACTAACGAATACTCTGATTCTGAGTATGTTAATGCGATACGGTACGACCATGAGACCGACTTACGAGATGACCTTGCACCTGACCTAGAAGCTCAAGACATTAATGACATTTATGATGAACAGGTCCAGGCTTCGATTAAGATTTCTATTGCCAACATTCCTGTCACAGCCATTGTTGATACAGGAGCAAACATCAATGTGATGTCATCATGTCTCTTCAGACAGGTGTCTTCTGTTTCAAAAGTTTTATCATTGCCGATTCAGGGCTGCTCCATATCGGGAGCGATTGGTCCATTGAAACAGAGAGTTAGTTTACAGACACAGCCTCAACTGCAGATAGAATCTGTTTCGGTTTCCTGCCTCTTGCGTACTGGAAATTCCCTTGTGTGAACTGTTAATGATAAGTATTGTGTTGAACAGCGCACTGACTACATGGTAACGGCTACTACATGTAAACTTTAAGTATTAAATGCTATGTATGAAAAAAATTGTTTATAGTGATGGACATTGAACTGATATTTCTTCAACAAGCTGAAGCAGGAAATTGGGGTTGCACCAAGAATTTCAATTTAATTTTAAGTTAGTATTAAAAAAAAAAGTGCTTGCGAGGCGATTGCCCGGAGCTAAATAAAATATGTAAAGGTGAGAAATGGAGGAGGATGCGTAAATAAGCACTTCTCTCAAGGTACAAGAATATTTATAGATTTATTTTTAGTAATGTAAGTACTTGAAGTTCTGTAGTAAAAGCCCAAATTACCTGCTTAAAAAAAAAAAGGTACATGGTCAAACAGTCCAGACAGTGGACAGGAGTAGAAGAAATAGCTTAAAGTTCAGTTAAAGCGTGCTGTTAAATGGAAAAACAAGTGGTAACCCGCATGTGTTCACGCAAGGAGACAATAAGCTGTAGTAAACTAAGTTAGGTGAAATACAGTACAAATAGAGGCAAACCATGAAGCATCAATAATGTAGCGTAAGTACTCCACGAGGCCATTAATTGCTATGAAAGTAAACTATTTCCCTGTGATCTGAGCCCAATGTAAAGAGTATATGAGGAATGTTAGCTGACGAATTGATTTCAGTAGAATCGAGGTACTAAATAACCACACAGCAAGCCCCCTGTATCATAAATAAGTCCAAGTAAAGATCTTCAGAAGATTTGTAGTGTAATCTAGCGACCATTCAATACCCTAATTGAAGGCTAATCTAAAGAACATGCAATGCAGTGATATTTAAACTTAATATTGACTATAACCTGAGTAAGACGTAGAAGTAGCAAAGTATGCTGTAATGAAAGAGGTTGAAATTTATATATGTGCCTATGTTTATTACGATAATTTTATTTACGTGCAGATTTTATTGCAAAAATGTCTCCTAAGACACTCCTCTTATGAAATCCATTTTCCTTCTGCCCGTTCCTTTTGATCCTGGTTCATTAACCCAGACCAAGGGTCGACTTGTAAAAGGCACGTGTGCTTCGGGGCAAAGCAGTGCTTATGAGAAATGAGACACGTAGCGTGATGAACTTCGCTAGCTTTGGTAATGTTTGTTATGGACCGGTTGCGTAAACCCAGTGAACTGTCGGTAATTCCATTCACGCAAAAAATAGTAGACACGCGTTACCCTATTTTTTTTTTAACAGAGAACGATTGCTGAGTACATGAAGCGAAGAGGGAGACCTATTGTTATCCAGTCTGCCCCCAAATTTATAAAAAAAAAAAAAAAAAAAAAAAAAAAATTGGCAAGCACAAAAAAAAAAAAAAAAGATTCAGCGTTAAATGCGTACTCGTTATGTAGTAGATATGCTGCGTGGCAGTAGAAAATGATCTTGGGTGCACTAAAGAATAAATGCAACGAGTGTTGCGAAGCCTGTAGTTCTCATAATGAGGAGATGAGCCCTTAAAAGAAAGTTTGAAAGAATATTTTTAGGTTCACTAGTGAAAGTAAACCTTGAGATATAAAGCGTCCATTCATAAAGCAGTTGTTCACTGGACTTAACAAAAGGAGTGACCATTAATTGTAAATATTAGCTCGTAAGTGATCTTTTGTAAATAGTAGAATATAAGTCTTTCTGTACCAATGGAGGAAACCTGCAAAATTAATTGTTTTGTAAATGAACTCCATCGGCGAAGGAACTAAGCACGAATGCTGTGTGAAGATGCACACTAAAGTGCGACGTGCATAATAAAAGTAACTGTTCACTGTATATTAGTGGTAGTGTTGTACTGCAAGTGTAAAAAGAAGTCAAGGCTACGACAACAGGTGCAACGCAAAGTTCAGTGTTGTTCTAAGTGCAGCGACAGCTAAAACATTCGTCGTCACTTACCTGTGAGCCTCATGGGAGGCAGTTGACAGAAGTATGGAGGCAACTTCAGTGTCCGGCTCCTCCGATGGGAAACGCGCGCGAGGTGTTTGTATCGACGCACTCGTGTGATACGAAGTTCACAAAAAGAAGGAGCAATCGACGACCAGCAGCTCTGTTACAGCCTGAGCGCGAACGGATACTAAGTATTGGAGCTCACGCAACACTGTGCAGCCGCTGTGAGTGGCTGACGTGTGGGTGACGAAACAATCCAAACTTTAAACTGCTAACCGCCATGACTTCAATCGTACATACTGGAGGAAAGACATTTGTACACTTGTGTGACTACATTTTCATATGTAAATTAAGCAATTTTCTTGAGTTGAAGTTAAGATGAGTGAGAAGTAGATTGTTAGATTACTCAGGCCTTAAAGCCATTAATACCGGCACTCCTGAACACTGCTAAAATGAATTATAATCCTGTCTCTTGATGGACAAAGAAAATGAATGTGCACTATAGGAAGACCCTAAACTCCAGACCAGTCCCGATCCTTAACAAATGTATCCAGTAGCTTGTAAGTTATACTAATAATTTTCCACTTCTTCTGTTTCATATTGCAAATAAAAACCCGGGAAGCCACTTGAATTCCTGGCACCACAGCGGAAAGGACAGATGTACTGCATGATGAACGCCGTAGACAGCTAACACGGAAAGTGAAAGCATCACGAAGTGTAGTGCTACGTTATTAAACTGTAATTGAACCACAATGAGTCAACAGATGCTCGAACATTGTCCACTCTAGTTTAGTGAAAATAAGCACTCACTGTACTCATGTATTAGTTGTTAAGCTCAAGAGAAAGTAATTTCTGAATTCTATCCCCTGAAGAGCGAAATGAACGTTCACTTATTGTTATAAGCAAATATGGACCAAACTTAAATATGCACATAAATGTTAATCTTGGTATTATGGAATGAAGTGACTGATGAACAAAGAATGAAAAACTTTATTTTGAAAAATGATAAATATCTGATATATGTTTATAAATGTGATTTCAATTTAAGTACATGGTACGCCAGTAACATTATGTAAATGTCACACCAAAAATCACGAATATCTCATGAGGACATGAGGATCGAGGTAATCCTTCGGCATTCCCTCTCTCCTCATGGGAGGCAATGAGATATTCGCTATTTTTGACTTCATTAAAACAGCAAATACGAGTAGTTAATACTGTCAGCCAGAAGGCAAATACTTGTTTGTAAATAATGATTAATGTATAATGAGGCGTCGCATAGCGACGGTGGAATTTTCTAGTGATGTAATTTGTCGTCTTTGGGCGGCAATAAAATCAGAAAAATACGGATAGATATACGATCCTTCACTATTTTGTTCGCGGGAGAACAAATGAAGCCTGGAGCGCTAAGAAGACTTGTACTGTTTTTCTCAAGTAAGACGGACGCAGATTTGTGGCAGTCTGATCTAATTTTTACTAAATGTATATAAACGTGTTATGTCTAAGTTTGAGTGAAGTGTAAAGAACTGTTATAACTTACCGTGACGGCGCACGAGCGACTCAAGAGGACAATGGCTATATAAAAGAGCGCTCAATGGACATGATACGGACATAAAAAAATCTACCGTCATTGTAGTATTAAGCTTAAGGTACGATATATGTTTAGTTATAATAAATATTTGTTCTGGGAATACTGAATCATTTAGCAGTGCTCATTCCTATTATCTCCTCAGTATTATTTTCATTTTAATTATGCATTTTGCTAATATTACAGACACCAAGATCAGCAGTCTAATGTGCGTGTTACATTGATAAAAAGAAAACTGTTTTATCGTCTTCTTGCATCAGCTTTAATATTGAATTTCTCTTTTGTGTGATGTTACAGTTGTTTTTGTGCCCTTAAGAACTTTCTGGTCCCTTAGGAAATTGTTTTGTCATAACAATAACTTCACAACCGGATATGATCGTATCTACGATCATGAAGTAATTAGAAAGACGATAACGCAATTTCTTATTCAACAGCACGCTAGTTGTGACTGCCTCAAGCCACGCGAAACTGCAAGTAAAAACTATTCACATCTCATAATGCAATATTTTATGACAATGGTCAATCCATGATTCTTACGCCAATTGTGATTGATAAAACAGTTAGTTAAATCCCAATTTCCAACTTTCCATTGAATAGCCACATCACTTCTAAACGCTCAAAGCAAACCACAAACAATGAGAAGAGTCAGTCATCTTGTACCTTGTCGGCATTGTGCCATTTGAAAAAATTCCAGACGCAATATCTGTGTCTCATCGTCAATGTGAAAGTCCATCGGATACAGTAATGCTGCAATGGTGCATCGGAATCTAATACTGGTCTCCCAACAAACACTCAAATCAAACCACAAACAATGAGAAGAGTTAGTTTCTTGTACTTATTCCGGCAATGTGCCAGTTGAAATTAATCCCGACGCAATTTCTGTGTTACATTGTCAATGTGAAGGACCTTCGGATACAGTAAAGCTGCATTGGTGCATCGGAATCTAATACTGGTCACCCAGGAAACGCTCAAAGCAAACCACAAACAATGAGAGGACTCAATCTTCTTGTACGTTGTCGGCTTTGTGCCATTTGAATTAAATCGCGACGCCATTTCTGTGTTTAATCGTCAATGTTAAGGTCCATCGTATACAGTGAAGCTGCATTGGTGCATTGGAATCTAGTACTGGTCTCCCTGGAAACGCTTAAAGCAAACCACAAACAATGAAAAGAGTCAGTCTTCTTGTGCTTTGGTCGGCATTGTGCCATTTGTATTAAATCCCGACGCAATTTCTGTGTTTCATCGGCAATGTGAAGGCAAATCGGTTACAGTAAAGCTGAATTTGTGCATCAGTATCTAATACTGGTCTCCCAGGGAACGCTCAAAGCAAACCACAAACAACGAGAAGAGTCAGTCTTCTTGTACCTTGTCATCATTGTGCCATTTGAATTAAATGCCGACGCAATTTCTGTGTTTCATCGTCAACGTGAAGGTCCATCGGATACAGTAAAGATGCATTGGTGCGTCGGATTCTAATACTGGTCTCCCAAGAAACGCTCAAAGCAAACCACAAACAATGAGAAGAGTTAGTTTCTTGTACTTAATCCGGCAATGTGCCATTTGAAATTAATCCCGACGCAATTTCTGTGTTACATTATCAATGTGAAGGTCCTTCGGATACAGTAGAGCTGCATTGCTGCATCGGTATCTAATACTGGTCTCACAGGAAACGCTCAAAGCAAACCACAAACTATGAGAAGAGTCAGTCTTCTTGTACCTTGTCGGCATTGTGCCATTTGAATTAAATCCCGACGCCATTTCCGTGTTTCATCGTCAATGTGAAGGACCACCGGAAACAGTGATGCTGCATTGGTGCATCGCAATCTAATACTTGTCTGCCAGGAAACGCTGAATGCAAACAACAAACAATGAAAAAAGTCAGACATATTGTACCTTGTCGGCATTGTGCCATGCGAAAGAAATCCAGACGCAATTTCTGTGGTTCATTGTCAATGTGAAGGTCCATCGGATAAAGTAAAGCTGCATTGGTGCACCGGAATCTAATACTGGTCTCCCAGGAAACGACCATAGCAAACCACAAACAATGAGAAGAGTCAGTTTTCTTGTACTTAAGTCGCCTTTGTGCCGTTTTAATTAATTCCCGACGCAATTTCTGTGTTTCATCTTCAATGTGAAGGTCCATCGGATACAGTGAAGCTGCATTGGTGTATCGGAATCTGATACTTGTCTTCCAGGAAACGCTCATAGCAATCCACAAACAATGAAAAGAGTCAGTCCGCTTGTACCATGTCGGCATTGTGCCATTTGAATTAAATACCGACGCAATTTCTGTGTTTCTTCGTCAATGAGGAGGTCCATGGGATACAGTAAAGCTTCATTGGTGCATCGGTATATAATACTGGCCTCCCAAGAAACGCTCAAAGCAACCGCAAACAATGGGAATAGTCATCTACCTTGTACCTTGCCGGCATTGTGCCATTTGAATTAAATCCCGACGCAATATCTGTGTTTCATCGTCTATGTGTAGGTCCATCGGATACTGTAAAGCTGCATTGGTTCGTCTGAATCTAATACTGGTCTCCCAGGAGGCGCACTAAGCAAACCACAAACAATGAGAAGAGTCACCCTTCCTATACCTTGTGGGCATTGTGCCATTAGAATTATATACCGACGCAATATCTGTGTTTCATCGTCAATGTGAAGGTCCATCGAATACAGTAAAGCTGCATTGGTGCGTCGGAATCTAATACTGGTCTTCCAGGAAGCGCTCAAAGCAAACCACAAACAATGGGAAGAGTCAGTCTTCTTGTACCTTGTCGGCATTGTTAAAATTGAATTAAACCACGACCTAATTTCTGTGATTCATCGTCAATGTGAAGGTCCATCGGATACAGTAAAGCTGCTTTGGTGCGTCGGAATCTAATACTGGTCTCCCAGGAAGCGCTCAAAGCAAACCACAAACAATGTGAGGAGTCAGGCTTCCTGTACCTTGTCGGCATTGTGCCAATCGAATTAAATCCCGACGCAATTTCTGTGTTACATTGTCAATGTGCAGGTCCTTCGGATACAGTAAAGCTGCATTGGTGCATCGGAATCTAATACTGGTCTCCCAGGAAACGCTCATAGCAAACTACAAACAATGAGAAGAGTCAGTTTTCTTGTACTTAAGTCGCCTTTGATCCGTTTTAATTAATTCCAGACGCAATTTCTGTGTTTCATCTTCAATGTGAAGGTCCATCGGCTACGGTGAGGCTGCATTGGTGCATCGGAATCTGATACTGGTCTTCCAGGAAACGCTCATAGCAATCCACAAACAATGAAAAGAGTTAGTCGGCTTGTACCATGTCGGCATTGTGCCATTTGAATTAAAAATCGACGGTACTTCTGTGTTTCTTCGTCAATGTGGAGGTCCATGGGATACAGAAAAGCTTCATTGGTGCATCGCTATATAATACTGGCCTCCCAAGAAACGCGCAAAGCAACCACAAACAATGAGAACAGTCATTTTTCTTGTACCTTGCCGGCATTGTGCAATTTGAATTAAATCCCGACGCAATTTCTGTGTTTCAACGTCTATGAGAAGGCCCATCGGATACAGTAAAGCTGCAATTGTGCATCAGTATCTAGTACTGGTCTCCCAGGAAACGCTCAAAGCAAACCACAAACAATGAGAAGAGTCAGTCTTCTTGTACCTTGTCGGCATTGTGCCATTTGAAAAAATTCCAGACGCAATATCTGTGTCTCATCGTCAATGTGGAAGTCCATCGGATACTGTAAAGCTGCATTGGTGCATCGGAATCTAATACTGGTCTCCCTGAAACGCTCAAAGCAAACCACAAACAATGAGAATAGTTAGTTTCTTGCACTTAATCCGGCAATGTGCCATGTGAACGAAATGCAGACACTATTTCTATGGTTCATCGTCAATGTGAAGGTCCATCGGATACAGTAAACCTGCATTTGTGCATCGGAATGTAATACTGGTCACCCAGGGAACGCTCAAAGCAAACCACAAACAATGAGAAGACTCAGTCTTCCTGTACCTTGTCGGCATTGTGCCATTTGAATTAAATCGCGCCGCCATATCTGTGTTCAATCGTCAATGTCAAGGTCCATCATATACAGTAAAGCTGCATTTTCGCTTCAGAAGCTAATACTGGTCTCCCAGGAAACGCTCAAAACAAACCACAAACAATGAGAAGAGTCAGTCTTCTTGTACCTTGTCGGCATTGTGCCATTTGAATTACATCCCGACGCAATATCTGTGATTCATCGTCAATGTGAAGGTCCATCGGATACAGTAAAGCTGCATTGGTGCAAAGGAATGTAATACAGGTCTCCCAGGAAACGCTCATAGCAAACCACAAACAATGAGTAGAGTCAGTTTTCGTGTACTTAAGTCGCCTTTGTGCCGTTTTAATGAATTCCCGACGCAATTTCTGTGTTTCATCTTCAATGTGAAGGTCCATCGGATACAGTGAAGATGCATAGGTGCATCGGAATCTGATACTGGTCTTCCAGGAAACGCTCATAGCAATCCACAAACAATGAAAAGAGTCAGTCTGCTTGTAGCATGTTGGCATTGTGCCATTTGAATTAAATACCGACGTAATTTCTGTGTTTCTTCGGGAATGTGGAGGTCCATGGGATACAGTAAAGCTTCATTGGTGCTTCGGTATACAATACTGGCCTCCCAACAAACGCTCAAAGCAACCGCAATCAATGAGAAGAGTCATTTTACTTGTACCTAGCCGTCATTGTGCCATTTGAATTAAATCCCGACGCAATATCTGTGTTTCATCGTCAATGTGTAGGTCCATCGGATACTGTGAAGCTGCATTGGTGCGTCTGAAGCTAATACTGGTCTCCCAGGAAGCGCACTAAGCAAACCACAAACAATGAGAAGAGTTAGTCTTCTTGTACCTTGTCGGCATTGTGCCATTTGAAAAAAAATCCAGACGCAGTTTCTGTGTCTCATCATCAATGTGAAGGTCCATCGGATACAGTGAAGCTGCATTGGTGCATCGGAATCTAATACTGGTCTCCCAGGAAGCGCTCAAAGCAAACCACAAACAATGAGAAGAGTCCACTTTCTTGTAGTTAGGTCGGCATTGTGCCATTTGAATTAAATCCCGACACAACATCTGTGTTTCATCGGCAATGTGAAGGCCCATCGGATACAGTAAAGCAGCATTTGTGCATCAGTATCTAATACTGGTCTCCCAGGGAACGCTCAAAGCAAATCACAAGCAACGAAAAGATTCAGTCTTCTTGTACCTTGTCATCATTGTGCCATTTCAATTAAATGCCGACGCAATTTCTGTGTTTCATTGTCAATGTGAAGGTCCATCGGATACAGTAAAGCTGCATTGGTGCGTGGGAATCAAATACTGGTATCCCAGGAAGCGCTCAAAGCAAAACACAAACATTGAGAAGAGTCCGTCTTCTCGTATGTAGGTCGCCATTGTGCCATTTGAATTAAATCCCGACGCAATATCTGTGTTTCATCGTTTTTGTGAAGGTCCATCGGATACAGTAAAGCTGCATTGGTGTGTCGGAGTCTAATACTGGTCTACCAGGAAGCGCTCAAAGCAAACCACAAACAATGAGAAGAGTCAGTCTTCTTGTTCCTTGTCGGCATTGTTAAAATTGAATTAAACCACGACGCTATTTCTGTGTTTCATCGCCAATGTGAAGGTCCATCGAATACAGTAAAGCGGCATTGGCGTATCGGAATGTAATACTGGTCTCCCAGGAAACGCTCAAACCAAACCACAAACAATGAGAAGAGGCAGTCTCCTTGTACCTATTCGGCATTGTGCCATTTGAATTAAATCCCGACGCAATTTCTGTGTTTCATCGTCAATGTGAAGGTCCATCGGATTCAGTAAAGCTGCTTTGGTGCGTCGGAATCTAATACCGGTCTCCCAGGAAGCGCTCAAAGCTAACCACAAACAATGTGAGGAGTCAGTCTTCCTGTACCTTGTCGGAATTGTGCCATTTGAATTAAATACTGAAGCAATTTCTGTGTTTCATCGTCAAAGTGAAGGTCTTTCGGATACAGTAATGCTGCATTGTTCCATCGGTATCTAATACTGGTCTCCCAGGAAACGCCCAAAGCAAACCACAAACAATGAGAAGAGTCCGTCTTCTTGTTCGTAGGTCGGAATTGTGCCATTCGAATTAAATCCCGACGCAATTTCTGTGTTTCATCGTCAATGTGAAGCCCATCGCATACAGTAAGGCTGCAATTGTGCATCAGTATCTAATACTGGTCTCATAGGAAACGCCCAAAGCAAACCACAAACAATGAGAAGAGTTAGTTTCTTGTATTTAATCCGGCAATGTGCCATTTGAAATTAATCCCGACGCAATTTCTGTGTTACATTGTCAATGAGAAGGTCCTTCGGATACAGTAAAGCAGCATTGGTGCATCGGAATCTAATACTGGTCCCCCAGGAAACGCTCATAGCAAACCACAAACAATGAGAAGAGTCAGTCTACTAGTACTTAAGTCGGCATTGTGCCAAATGAATTAAATTCCGACGTAATTTCGGTGTTCATCGGCAATTTGAAGGTCCAGCGGATACAGTGAAGCTGCATTGGTGCATCGGAATCTGATACTGGTCTTCCAGGGAACGCTCATAGCAATCCGCAAACAATGAAAAGAGTCAGTCTGCTTGTACCATGTCGGCATTGTGCCATTTGAATTATAAACCGACGCAATTTCTGTGTTTCTTCGTCAATGTGGAGGTCCATGGGATACAGAATAGCTTCATTGGTGCATCGGTATATAATACTGGCCTCCCAAGAAACGCTCAAAGCAAACACAAACAATGGGAAGAGTCATTTTTCTTGTACCTTGCCGGCATTGTGCAATTTGAATTAAATACCGACGCAATATCTGTGTTTCATCGTCAATGTGTAGGTCCATCGGATACTGTAAAGCTGCATTGGTGCGTCTGAATCTAATACTGGTCTCCCAGGAAGCGCACTAAGCAAACCACAAACAATGAAAAAATTCAGACTTCTTGTACCTTGTCGGCATTGTGCCATGTGAAAAAAATCCAGACGCTATTACTGTGGTTCATCGTCAATGTGATGGTCCATCGGATACAGTAATTCCGCATTGGTGTATCGGAATCTGATACTGGTCTCCCAGGAAACACTCAAAGGAAACCACATACAATGAGAACAGTCAGTCTTCTTGTACCTTGTCGGCATTGTGCCAGTTGAATTAAACCCCGTCACATTTCTGTGTTCCATCTTCAATGTGAAGGTCCATCGGCTACAGTAAAGCTGCATTGGTGCATCGGAATCTAATACTGGTCTCCCAGGATTCGCTCAAAAGCAAACCACAAACTATGAGAAGAGTCAGTCTTCTTGCACCTTGTCGGCATTGTGCCATTTGAATTAAATACCGTCGCCATTTCTGTGTTTCTACGTCAATGTGAAGGTCCATCGGCAACAGTGAAGCTGCATTGGTGCATCGGAATCCAATACTGGTCTCCCAGGAAACGCTCAATGCAAACCACAAACAATGAAAACGTCACACTTCTTGTACCTTGTCGGCATTGTGGCATTTGAAAAAATTCCAGACGCAATATCTAGGTCTCATCGTCAATGTGAAAGTCCATCGGATACAGTAAAGCTGCATTGGTGCATCGGAATCTAATACTGGTCTCCCAGGAAACGCTCAAAGCAAACCACAAACAATGACAAGGGTTAGTTTCTCGTACTTAATCCGGCAATGTGCCATTTGAAATTATTCCCGACGCAATTTCTGTGTTACATTGTGAATGTGAAGGTCCTTCGTATACAGTAAATCTGCATTGGTGCATCGGAATCTAATACTGGTCTCCCAGGAAACGCTCAATGCAAACCACAAACAATGAAAAAATTCAGACTTCTTGTACCTTGTCGGCATTGTGCCATGTGAAAAAAATCCAGACGCTATTACTGTGGTTCATCGGCAATGTGATGGTCCATCGGATACAGTAAAGCTGCATTAGTGCATCGGAATCTAATACCGGTCACCCAGGAAACGCTCAGAACATACCATAAACTATGAGAAGACTCAGTCTTCTTGTACCTTGTCGGCATTGTGCCATTTGAATTAAATCGCGACGCCATTTGTGTGTTTCATCGTCAATGTTAAGGTCCATCGGATACAGTAAAGCTGCATTGGCGCATTGGAATCTAATACTGGTCTCCCAGGAAACGCTGAAAGCAAACCACAAACAATGAGAAGAGTTAGTCTTCTGGTACCTTGTAGGCAGTCTGCCATTTGAATTAAATCCCGACGCTATTTCTGTGTTTCATCGGCAATGTGAAGGCAAATCGGATAGAGTAAAGCTGCATTTGTGCATCAGTATCTAATACTGGTCGCCCAGGGAACGCTCAAAGCAAACCACAAAAAATGGGAAGAGTCAGTCTTCTTTTACCTTGTCGGCATTGTGCCATTTGAATTTAATAGCGACGCCATTTCTGTGTTTAATCGTCAATGTTAAGGTCCATCGTATACAGTGAAGCTGCATTGGTGCATCGGAATGTAATACTGGGCTCTCCGGCAACGCTCAAAGCAAAATACAAACAATGAGAAGAGTCCGTCTTCTTGTACTTAGGTCAGCATTGTGGCATTTGAATTAAATCCCGACGCAATTTCTGTGTTTCATCGTCAACGATGTGGGTCCATCGGATACAGTAAAGCTGCATTGGTGCGTCGGAATCTAATACTGGTCTCCGAGGAAGCGCTCAAAGCAAACCACAAACTATGAGAAGAGTCAGTCTTCTTGTACCTTGTCGGCATTGTGCCATTTGAATTAAATACTGACGCAATTTCTGTGTTTCATCGTCAATGTGAAGGTCCATCAGATACATTAATGCTGCATTGGGGTATCGGAATCTAATACTGGTCTCCCAGGTAAGCCCAAAAGAAAACCACAAACAATGAGAAGAGTTAGTCACCGTGTACCTTTTTGGCATAGTGCCATTTGAATTAAATCCGGCCGCAATTTTTTGTTTCATCGTCAATGTGAAGGTCCATCGGGTACAGTAAAGCCGCATTGGTGCATCGGAATCTAATACTGGTCTCTCAGGAAACGCTCAATGCAAACCACAAACAATGGGAAGAGTCAGTCTCCTTGTACCTTGTCGGCAGTGTGCCATTTGAATGAAATACTGACGCAATTTCTGTGTTTCATCGTCTATGAGAAGGACCATCGGAAACACTAAAGCTGCATTGGTGCGTCGGAATCTAATACTGATCTCCCAGGAAACGCTCAAAGCAAACCACAAACAATGAGAAGAGTCCGTCTTCTTGTACCTTGTCGGCATTGTGCCATTTGAAAAAAATCCAGACGCAATATCTGTGTCTCATCGCCAATGTGAAAGTCCATTGAATACAGTTAGCTGCATTGGTGCATCGGAATCTAATACTGGTCTCCCAAGAAGCGCTCAAAGCAAACCACAAACAATGTGAGGAGTCACTCTTCCTGTACCTTGTTGGCATTGTGACATTTGAATTAAATACTGAAGCAATTTCTGTGTTTCATCGTCAATGTGAAGGTCTTTTGGATGCAGTAAAGCTGCATTGTTGCATCGGTATCTAATACTGGTCTCCCAGGAAACGCCCAAAGCAAACCACAAACAATGAGAAGAGTCCGACTTCTTGTACGTAGGTCGGCATTGTGCCATTCGAATTAAATCCCGGCGCAATTTCTGTATTTCATCGTCAATGTGAAGGCCCATCGCATACAGTAAAGCTGCAATTGTGCATCAGTATCTAATACTGGCCTCATAGGAAACGCCCAAAGCAAACCGCAAACAATGGGAAGAGTTAGTTTCTTGTATTTAATCCGGCAATGTGCCATTTGAAATTAATCCCGACACAATTTCTGTGTTACATTGTCAAAGTGAAGGTCCTTCGGATACAGTAAAGTTGCATTGGTGCATCGGAATCTAATACTGGTCTCCCAGGAAATGCTCATAGCAAACCACAAACAATGAGAAGAGTCAGTTTTCTTGTACTTAAGTCGGCTTTGTGACGTTTTAATTAATTCCCGACGCAATTTCTGTGTTTCATCTTCAATGTGAAGGTCCATCCGCTACAGTGAAGCTGCATTGGTACATCGGTATCTGATACTGGTCTTCCAGGAAACGCTCATAGCAATCCACAAACTATGAAGAGTCAGTCTGCTTGTACCATGTCGGCATTGTGCCATTTGAATTAAAAACCGACGCAATTTCTGTGTTTCTTCGTCAATGTGGAAGTCCATGGGATACAGAAGAGCATCATTGGTGCATCGGTATATAATACTGGCCTCCCAAGAAACGCTCGAAGCAACCACAAACAATGAGAAGAGTCATTTTTCTTGTACCTTGCCGGCATTGTGCCATTTGAATTAAATACTGTCGCCATTTCTGTGTTTCATCGTCAATGTGAAGGTCCATCGGCAACAGTGAAGCTGCATTGGTGCATCGCAATCTAATACTGGTCTCCCAGGAAACGCTCAATGCAAACCACAAACAATGAAAAAAGTCACACTTCTTGTACCTCGTCGACATTGTGCCATTTGAAAAAATTCCAGGCGCAATATCTGTGTCTCATCGTCAATGTTAAAGTCCATCAGATACATTGAAGCTCCATTGGTGCATCGGAGTATAATACTGGTCTCCCAGGAAACGCTCAAAGCAAACCACAAGCAAAGAGAAGAGTTAGTTTCTTGTACTTAATCCGGCAATGTGCCATTTGAAATTAATCCCGACGCAATTTCCGTGTTACATTGTCAATGTGAAGGTCCTTCGGATACAGTAAATCTGTATTGGAGCATCGGAATCTAATACTGGTCTCCCAGGAAACGCTCAATGCAAACCACAAACAATGAAAAAAGTCAGACTTCTTGTACCTTGTCGAAAGTGTGCCATTTGAATGAAATGCTGACGCAATTTCTGTGTATCATCGTCTATGAGAAGGTCCATCGGATACAGTAAAGCTGCATTGGTGCGTCGGAATCTAATACTGCTCTCCTAGGAAACGCTCAAAGCAAACCACAAACAATGAGAAGGGTCAGTCTTCTAGTACCTTGTCATCATTCTGCCATTTGAATTAAATGCCGACGCAATTTCTGTGTTTCATCGTCAATGTGATGGTCTATCGGATACAGTAAAGATGCATTGGTGCGTCAGAATCTAATACTGGTCTCCCAGGAAGCGCTAAAAGCAAACCACAAACAATGAGAAGAGTCAATCTTCTTGTACCTTGTCGGCATTGTGCCATTTGAAAAAAATCCAGACGCTATTTCTGTGTCTCATCGTCAATGTGAAGGTCCATTGGATCCAGTAAAGCTGCATTGGTGCATCGGAATCTAATACTGGTCTCCCAGGAAACGCTCAAAGCGAACCACAAACAATGAGAAGAGTCCGTCTTCTTGTACTTAGGTCGGCATTGTGCCATTTGAATTAAGTCGCGACGCAAACTGTGTGTTTCATCGTCAATGTGAAGGCCTATCGGATACAGTAAAGCTGCATTTGTGCATCAGTATCTAATACAGGTCTCCCAGGAAGCGCTCAGAGAAAAACACAAACAATGAGAAGAGTCAGTCTTCTTGTACCTTGTCGGCTTCGTGCCATTTGAATGAAATACTGACGCAATTTCTGTGATTCATTGTCAATGTGAAGGTCCATGGGATACAGTAAAGCTGCATTGGTGCGTCGGATTCTTATACTGGCCCCCAGGAAGCGCTCAAAGCAACCCACAAACAATGAGAAGAGTCAGTCTTCCAGTACCTTGTCGGCATTGTTAATTTTGAACTAAACCCCGACTGAATTTCTGTGTTTCATCGTCAATGTGAAGGTCCATCGGATAAAGTAAAGATGCATTGGTGTATCGGAATGTAATACTGGTCTCCCAGGAAACGCTCAAAGCAAACCACAAACAATGAGATGAGTCAGTCTTCTTGTACCGTTTCAGCATTGTGCCATTTGAATTAAATCCCGACGCTATTTCTCTGTTTCATCGTCAATGTGAAGGTCCATCGGATACAGTAAAGCTGCATTGGTGCGTCGGAATCTAATACTGGCCTCCCAGGAAGCGCTCAAAGCAAACCACAAACAATGAGAAGGGTCAGTCCTCCTGTTCCTTGTCGGCATTGTGCCATTTCAATGAAATACTGACGCAATTTCTGTGTTTCATCGTCAATGTGAATTCTATCAGATACAGTAAAGCCACATTGGTGTGTCGGTATGTAATACTGGTCTCCCAGGAAATCTCAAAGCAAACCACAAACAATGAGAAGAGTCCGTCTTCTTGTACCTTGTCGTCATGGTGCCATTTGAATTAAATGCCGACGCAATTTCTCTTTTTCATCGTCAATGTGAAGTTCCATTGGATTCAGTAATGCTGCATTTGTACATCGCAATCTAAATCTGGTCACAAAGGAATCGCTCAAAGCAAACCACAAACAATGAGAAGACTCAGCCTTCTTGTACCTTGTCGGCATTGTGCCTTTTGAATTAAATCGCGTCGCAATTTCTATGTTTCATCTTCAATGTGACGGTCCATCGGATAAAGTAAAGCTGCATTGGTGTATCGGAATGTAATACTGGTCTCCCAGGAAACGCTCAAAACAAACCACAAACAATGAGAAGAGTCAGTCCTCTTGTACCTTTTCGGCATTGTGCCATTTGAATTAAATCCCGACGCTATTTCTGTGTTTCATCGTCAATGTGATGGTCCACCGGATACTGTAAAGCTGCATTGGTGCGTCGGAGTCTAATACTGGCCTCCGAGGAAGCGCTCAAAGCAAACCACAAACAATGAGAAGAGTCAGCCTTCCTGTACCTTGTCGGCATTGTTAATATTGAATTAAACCCCGACTCAACTTCTGTGTTTCATCGTCAATGTGAAGGACCATCGCATAAAGTAAAGATGCATTGGTGTATCGGAATGTAATACTGGTCTCCCAGGAAACGCGCAAAACAAACCATAAACAAAGAGAAGAGTCAGTCTTCTTGTACGTTTTCGGCATTGTGCCATTTGAATTAAATCCCGACGGTATTTCTCTGTTTCATCGTCAATGTGAAGGTCCATCGGATACAGTAAAGCTGCATTGGTGCGTCGGAATCTAATACTGGCCTTCCAGGAAGCGCTCAAAGCAAACCACAAACAATGGGAAGAATCAGTCCTCCTGTTCCTTGTCGGCTTTGTGCCATTTGAATCAAATACTGACGCAATTTCTGTGTTTCATCATCAATGTGAAGGTCCATCAGATACAGTAAAGCTGCATCGGTGTGTCGGTATCTAATACTGGGCTCCCAGGAAATCTCAAAGCAAACCACAAACAATGAGAAGAGTCCGTCTTCTTGTACCTTGTCATCATTGTGCCATTTGAATTAAATGCTAACCCAATTTCTGTGTTTTATCCTAAATGTGAAGGTCCATCGGATACAGTGAAGCTGCATTGGTGCGTCAGGATCCCATACTGGTCCCCCAGGAAGCGGTAAAAGCAAACCACAAACAATGAGAAGAGTCAGTCTTCTTGTACCTTGTCGGCATTGTGCCATTTGATTTATATCCTGACGCAATTTCTGTGTCTCATCGTCAATGTGAAGGTCCATCGGATACAGTAAAGCTGCATTGGTGCATCGGAATGTAATACTGGTCTCCCAGGAAACGCCCAAAGCAAACCACAAACAGTGAGAAGAGTCCGTCTTCTTGTACTTAGGTCGGCATTGTGCCATTTGAATTAAATCCAGACGCAATATCTGTGTTTCATCGTCAATGTGAAGGTCCATCGGATACAGTAAAGCTGCATAGGTATCTAGTACTCATTTCCCAGGAAACGCTCAAAACAAACCACAAATAATGAGAAGGGTCAGTCTTCTTGTACCTTGTCGGCATTGTGCCATTTGAATTAAATCCCGACGCAATATCTGTGTTTCATCGTCAATGTGAAGGTCCATCGGATACAGTAAAGCTGCATTGGTGCATCGGAATCTAATACCGATCTCCCAGGAATAGCTCATAGCAAACCACAAACAATGAGAGGAGTCACTTTTCTTGAACTTAAGTCGCCTTTGTGCCATTTGAATTAAATCCCGACGCAATTTCTGTGTTTCATCTTCAATGTGAAAGTCCACCGGATACAGTGAAGCTGCATTGTTGCATCGGAAACTAATACTGGTCATCCAGGAAACGCTTACAGCAATCCACGTACAATGAAAAGAGTCAGTCTGCTTGTACCATGTCAGCATTGTGCCATTTGAATTAAATACCGACCCTATGTCTGTGTATCATCGTCAATGTGGATGTCCATCTGTTACAATAAAGCTTCAATGGTGCATCGGTATCTAATACTGGTCTCCCAGGAAACGCTCAAACCAAACCACAAACAATGAGAAGCATCAGTGTTCTTTTACAATGTCGGCATTGTGCCATTTGAATTAAATCCCGACGCAATTTCTGTGATTCATCGTCAATGAGAAGGTCCATCGGATACAGAAAATCTGCATTGGTGCGTCGCAATCTAATACTCGTCTCCCAGGAAGCGCACAAAGCAAACCACAAACAATGAGGAAAGTCAAACTTCTATTACCTTTTCGGCATTGTGCCATTTGAATTAAATCCCGACGGATTTTCTGTGTTTCATCGTCTGTATGAAGGTCCATCGGATACAGTAAAGCTGCATTGGTGCATCGGAATCTAATACTAGTCTCCCAGGAAACGTTCAAACCAAACCACAAACAATGGGAAGAGTCAGTCTTCTTGTACCTTGGCGGCATTGTGCCATTTCATTTAAATCGCGACGCAATTTCTGTGTTTCATCGTCAATGTGAAGGTCCATCGGATTACAGTAAAGCAGCATTGGTGCATCGGAATCTGATACTGGTCTCCCAGGAAGCAGACAAGGCAAACCTCAAACAATGGGAAGAGTCAGTCTTCATGTACCTTCTCGGCATTGTTCCATTTGTACTAAATCCCGAAGCAATTTCTTGGTCTCATCGTCAATGGGAAGGTCCATCGGATACGGTAAAGCTGCTTTGGTGCGTCTGAATCAAATACATGGCTCCCAAGAAGCGCTCTAAGCAAACTACAAACAATGAGATGAGTCACACTTCCTGCACGTTGTCGGCATTGTGCCATTAGAATTAAATACCGTTGCAATATCTGTGTTTCATCGTCAATGTGAAGGTCAATCGGATACAGTAATTCTGCATTGGTGTATCGGAATCTAATACTGGTCTCCCTGGAAACGCTCTAAGGAAACCACAAACAATGAGAACAGTTAGTCTTCTTGTACCTTGTCGGCATTGTGCCATTTGAACTACATCCCGACACATTTTCTGTGTTTCATCTCAATGTGAAGGTCCATCGGATACAGTAATGCTGCATTTTTGTATCGGAATCTAATACTGGTCTCCAGGAAGCGCTAAAAGCAAACAACAAACTATGAGAAGAGTCAGTCTTCTTGTATCTTGTCGGCATTGTGCCATTTCAATTGAATCTCGACGCAATATCTGTGTTTCATCGTCAATGTGAAGGTCCATCGGATACAGTAATGCTGCATTGGTGCATCGGAATCTAATACTGGTCTCCTAGGTAAGCCTAATGCCAAACCACAAACAAAGAGAAGAGTAGGTCATCATGTACCTTTTCGGCATTGTGCCATTTGAATTAAATCCCGCCGCCATTTCTTTGTTTCATCGTGAATGTGAATGTCCATCGGATACAGTAAAGCTGCATTGGTGCATCGGAATCTAGTACTGGTCTCCCAGGAAACGCTCAAAGCAAACCACAAACAATGGGAAGAGTCAGTCTTCTAGTCCCTTGTCGGCAGTGTGCCATTTGAATGAAATACTGACGCAATTTCTGTGTTTCATCGTCCATGTGAAGGTCCATCGGATACAGTAAAGCTGCATTGGTGCGTCGGAATCTAATACTGGTCTCCCAGGAAACGCCCAAAGCAAACCACAAACAATGAGAAGAGTCCGTCCTCTTGTACTTAGGTTGGCATTGTGCCATTTGAATTAAATCCCAACGCAATTTCTGTGTTTCATCGTCAATGTGAAGGCCCAACAGATGCAGTGAAGTTGCACTGGTGCATCGGTATCTAATACTGGTCTGCCAGGATACTCCCAAAGCGAATCACAAACAATGACAAGACTCAGTCATCTTGTACCTTGTCGGCATTGTGCCGTTTGAATTAAATCCCGACGCAATTTCTGTGTTTCATCGTCAATGTGAGGGTCCATCGGATACAGTGAAGCTGCATTTATGCATCGTAATCTAATAGTGTACTCCCAGGAAACGCTCAAAGCAAACTACAAACACTGAGAAGAGGCAGTCTTCTTGTACCTTGTCGTCAATGTGCAATTTGAATTAAATACCGACGAAATATCTGTGTTTCATCGTCAATGTGAATGTCCATCAGATACGGTAAAGCTGCATTGGTGCATCGGAATCTAATACTGGTCTCCCAGGAAACGCTCAGAGCAAACCACAAACAATGAGAGGAGTCAGTCTTCTTGTTCCTTGTCGGCATTGTGCCGTTTCAATTAAATCCCGACGCAATTTCTATGTTTCATCGTCAATGTGAAGGTCCATCGGATACAGTAAAGCTGCTTTGGTGCATCGGAATCTAATACTGGTCTCCCAGGAAACGCTCAAAACGAACCACAATCATTGATAAGAGTCAATCTTCTTGTACCTTGTCGACATTGTGCCGTTTGAATTACTTCCAGACGCAATTTCTATGTTTCACCGTCAATGTGAGGCTCCATCGGATACAGTAAAGCTGCATTGGTGCATCGGAATCTAATACTGGTCCCCCAGGAAACGCTCGGAGCAAACCACAAACAATAAGAAGAGACAATCTTCTTGTACCTTGTCGGTATTGTGCCATTTGAATTACATCCCAACGCAATTTCTGTGTTTCATGGTGAATGTAAAGGTCCATCGGATACGGTAAAGCTGCATTGGTGTATCGGAATCGAATTGTAGTCTCCCAGGTAACGCTAAAAGCAAACCACAAACAATGAGAACAGTCAGTCTTCTTGTACCTTTTTGGCATTGTGCCATTTGAATTAAATCCCGACGCAATTTCTGTGTTTCAACGGCAATGTGAAGGTCCATCGGATACAGTAAGGCTGCATTGGTGCATCGGAATCTAATACTGGTCTCCCAGGAAACGCTCAAAGCAAACCACAAACAATGAGAATAGTCAATCTGCTTGTACCTTGTTGGCATTGTGCCATTTGAATAAAATCCAAACGCAATTTCTGTGTTTCTTCGTCAATGTGAAGGTCCATTACATACAGTAAAGTTGCATTTGTGCATCGAAATCTAATACTGGGCTCCCAGGAAACGCTCAAAACAAACCACAAACAATGAGAGGAGTCAGTCTTCTTGTACATTGTCGGCATTTTGCCATTTGATTTAAATCCCGACGCAATTACTTTGTTTTATCGTCAATGTGAAGGTCCATCGGAATACAGTAAAGCTGAATTGGTGCATCAGAAACTAATACTGGTCTCCCAGGAAACGCTCAAAGCAAACCACAAATAATGAGAAGAGACAATCTTCTTGTACCTTTGTGTTATTCGCTATTTTTGACTTCATTAAAACAACAAATACGAGTAGTTAATACTTTCAGCCAGAAGGCAAATACTTGTTTGTAAATAATGATTAATGTATAATGAGGCGTCGCATGGCGACGGTGGAATTTTCTAGTGATGTAATTTGTCGTCTTTGGGCGGCAATAAAAACAGAAAAATACGGATAGATATACGATCCTTCACTATTTTGTTCGCTGGAGAACAAATGAAGCCTTGAGCGCTAAGAAGACTTGTACTGTTTTTCTCGAGTAAGACGGACGCAGATTTGTGGCAGTCTGATCTAATTTTTACTAAATGTATAAAAACGTGTATGTCTGAGTTGAGTGAAGTGTAAAGAACTGTTATAACTTACCGTGACGACGCACGAGCGACTCAAAGAAGACAATGGCTATATAAAAGAGCGCTAAATGGACATGATACGGACATAAAAATCTACCGTCATTGTTGTATTAAGCTTAAGGTACGATATATGTTTTAGTTATAATAAATATTTGTTCTGGGAATACTGAATCATTTAGCAGTGCTCATTTCTATTATCTCCTCAGTATTATTTTCATTTTAATTATGCATTTTGCTAATATTACAGACACCAAGATCAGCAGTCTAATGTGCGTGTTACATTGATAAAAAGAAAACTGTTTTATCGTCTTCTTGCATCAGCTTTAATATCGAATTTCCCTTTTGTGTGATGTTACAGTTGTTTTTGCGCCCTTAAGAACTTTCTGGTCCCTTAGGAAATTGTTTTGTCATAACAATAACTTCACAACCGGGTATGATCGTATCTACGATCATGAAGTAATTAGAAAGACGATAACGCAACTTCTTAATCAATAGCACGTTAGTTGTGACTGCCTCAAGCCACGCGAAACCGCAAGTAAAAACTATTCACATCTCATAATGCAATATTTTATGACAATGGTCAATCCATGATTCTTACGCCAATTGTGATTGATAAAACAGTTAGTTAAATCTCAATTTCCAACTTTCCATTGAATAGCAACATCACTTCTATTTTGTAACATCACACTTGGCGCCCGAACAGGGACTCGACCAAAAATTAGATCAAATTCTTGGAAAATTTTCTATGAGCTTGTGTTAATAAATGTTCTGTCGTTTCATGTACACATCGTATCTCTGTGAGAATAACGGTCAATAATGCAGTTTAATTACCGAGAGAAAAGAAAAGAAAAGAGACGTGAATTTGCTGAGACAACATAGCGGTATTCAAGCCATCAAAAAGTAAGTCAGAATTTTGCATACGCAGTGTAGTGCTTCAGTAGCAACGTTGCTTTTCCAAGTCGATCCACATCCTTTCTATCTCCTTCCCGCTATAGAAAATCTGCTTTATTTTATCTTTCAAAGTAAAATTCTTCGTAGTCTGATAATAGAAATTATTTCTCCCCATTCTTAGTATACCTGTATTGCATTTTCAACATGGTGGATAGTGTGCGCAATAACCTCTTGAAGGACCAAATAACTGCAAGTGCCTCCAGTTCAGTAACTGAATAGGACTTTTCACATTCTGTTAAGACCCTACTCGCAAAACTAATCACTCTGATCTGCTCTGTTTCGTCTACTAATTCAATCTGAAACAAACAAGATCCAATTCCAACAAACGAAGCGTCTGAGGTGATACAAAATTCTTTGTCCATTTGTGGATGACAGAGAATGTTATTGTTTACAAGACCATCTTTAATTGCCTGAAAAGCTTTCTGACACTCTGGTGTCCAAATCCAATGCGTACTTTTCTTCAGAAGATTGTGCAAAGCGGGATTGTTCATTACTTGACCAGACAGAAATCGTCGAAAGAAAGACGAAAGACCGAGAAATCCTCTTAGTTGCCTCTTAGTTACCGGCGTAGGGAAATTCTTAATCGCAGACAACTTTTCCGGGTCGGGTTTAATCCCTTCAGGTGTAATCACATGACCTAAAAACTTTACCTCACGTTTTCCAAATTTTGACTTTTTCAGATTCGCTGTAACACCATGTTCTTGAAATCTCTGAAACACCTTTCGTAGAATAGCTAAATGATCTTCCCAGTTCTTAGTGGCTATCAACACGTCATCTACATAAACAGTTACCTCATCCAGAAGTTCAGGTCCTAACACAAAATCGAGAGCAGAAAGATAAAAGTGTTTACGGACCATCAAGCACTTTCGTATCTTTTGACCTGTAAATTACAACATCCGCGTCTGACCAGGTGGTGTTTATTTCTGCAAGAATACGATTTTGATATTGTGTATATAAAGGGCAAGGATAACATTATTGCAGACGCACTTTCTCGTTCACCAGAAGGTCTGCCTGAGACAAGTGAGTTGGTAGAACAGATGTCGAATTACAAAGTTCTTCTTATGCAGGATCCCATTCATAGAAAATATTTCTTGGAACTGTGCAAGCAAATCCAGACACTACAGACCACAGATCCTAAGTGGGGAAAAGTAATCAGACTTCTTCAAGAAAATCCAAACCATAAGTTGTCCAAATTCTTCAAGATTCATAATCAGGTATTATTTCATCGTACCTCTGTGTCATCAGACAACTGGCTTGTTTGTATACCTAGCAGTTTTGTCGAACATCTTTTGTGGTATACCCACATTTCTTGGGGCCACTATGGTCCAGAGAAGTGTAAAAAGAAGATTGCTACTTACTGTTATGTGCCCAACCTACATCGTCGGATACACAAGTTGCTAAAATTCTGTGTCATCTGCCAAAAGGCGAAAGCTCTGAATATGCCTACTTTAATTCCATTGAATCCGATCATCGCAGAAAGACCTAATCAGCTCATTAGCATTGACCTGGCTGGCCCTCTACCGATGGGTAGGGGAGGTGTCAAATACCTCGTTGCTGTTCTCGACAACTTCACTAAATACGTTCGAATGTATGTTATGAAGACATCTTGTGCTCCGCCTATTATACGCTGTCTTGAAAATGACTATTTCCCTCGATTCGGAGTCCCCGAATCTATACTTTCAGATAATGCATCCAACTTTACTTGCCGCAAATGGCGTGAGTTTTTGGCCCATCACAATGTCAAGCAGATCTTAATATCACGTTTTAGGCCTCAGTCGAATTTGACTGAGCGGATCTTCAAGGAGTTTAACAGATTTGTTCGGACGTACATTCCAGACAAGCAAACTCGTTGGGTTGATTTTGTGACACCTTTTGAGGAGATAGTTAATAATTTGCCACACACTTCCACAGGTTTTACTCCACACGAGTTGATATCTCGAAAGAAGGAACAGAATGAGTGGGTTGATCCTCTTCCCAAGATACCTAGCCCTGAGGTAGATCTAGATGTCAAAATTCGAGAAGCTTTAAGTTCCATTACCACCAATGCTCAATTAAGGAAGAAAGGCTATGATAAAAAAGTAAACAAAGTTGTAAATTACCATGTAGGTGAAAAGGTATTACTTAAGACTCATTTCAAGCCATCATTAATATGTAAGAAAAATCGCAAGTGGCAACATATGTACCAAGGTCCTTACCTTATTTTAAGGAAACCGCACATAGGGAGTTATTTGTTAACTGACCCGGCTACGGGGAGAGTAAAAGGCTTATTTCACCATCAAGACTTAAAGAAATTTTATAATGGTAGTGGTTAAATACTGTCGTGGAAATGAATTCTTGCTTACTGGAAATTTCCTTGTGGAACTGTTAATGATAAGTATTGTGTTGAACAGCGCACTGACTACATGGTAACGGCTATTACATGTAAACTTTAAGTATTAAATGCTATGTATGAAAAAATTGTTTATAGTGATGGACATGAACCGATATTTCTTCAACAAGCTGAAGCAGGAAACTGGGGTTGCACCAAGAATTTCAATTTAATTTTAAGTTAGTATTAAAAAAAAAAAAAAGTGCTTGCGAGGCGATTGCCCGGAGCTATATAAATATGTAAAGGTGAGAAATGGAGAAGGATGCGTAAATAAGCACTTCTCTCAAGGTACAAGAATATTTATAGATTTATTTTTAGTAATGTAAGTACTTGAAGTTCTGTAGTAAAAGCCCAAATTACCTGCTTAAAAAAAAAAGGTACATGTTCAAACAGTCCAGACAGTGGACAGGAGTAGAAGAAATAACTTAAAGTTCAGTTAAAGCGTGCTGTTAAATGGAAAAAACAAGTGGTAACCCGCATGTGTTCACGCAAGGAGACAAAAAGCTGTAGTAAACTAAGTAAGGTGAAATACAGTACAAATGGAGGCAAACCATGAAGCATCAATAATGTAGCGTAAGTACTCCACGAGGCCATTAATTGCTATGAAAGTAAACTATTTCCCTGTGATCTGAGCCCAATGTAAAGAGTATATGAGGAATGTTAGCTGACGAATTGATTTCAGTAGAATCGAGGTACTAAATAACCACACAGCAAGCCCCCTGTATCATAAATAAGTCCAAGTAAAGATCTTCAGAAGATCTGTAGTGTAATCTAGCGACCATTCAATACCCTAATTGAAGGCTAATCTAAAGAACAAGCAATGCAGTGATATTTAAACTTAATATTGACTATAACCTGAGTAAGACGTAGATGTAGCAAAGCATGCTGTAAGGAAGGAGGTTGAAGTTTATATATGTGCCTATGTTTATTAAGATAATTTTATTTACATGCAGATTTTATTGCAAAAATGTCTCCTAAGACACTCCTCTTATGAAATCCATTTACCTTCTGCCCGTTCCTTTTCATCCTGGTTCATTAACCCAGACCAAGGGTCGACTTGTAAAAGGCACGTGTGCTTCGAAGCAAAGCAGTGCTTATGAGAAATGAGACACGTAGCGTGATGAACTTCGCTAGCTTTGGTAATGTTTGTTATGGACCGGTTGCGTAAACCCAGTGAACTGTCGGTAATTTCATTCATGCAAAAAAATAGTAGACACGCGTTACCCTATTTTTTTTTAACAGAGAACGATTGCTGAGTACATGAAGCGAAGAGGGAGACCTATTGTTATCCAGTCTGCCCTCAAATATAAAAACAAATTTGGCAAGCAAAAAAAAAAAAAAGATTCAGCGTTAAATGCATACTCGTTAAGTAGTAGATATGCTGCGTGGCAGTAGAAAATGATCTTGGGTGCACTAAAGAATAAATGCAACGAGTGTTGCGAAACCTGTAGTTTTCATAATGAGGAGATGAGCCCTTAAAAGAAAGTTTGAAAGAATATTTTTAGGTTCACTAGTGAAAGTAAACCTTGAGATATAAAGAGTCCATTCATAAAGCAGTTGTTCACTGGACTTAACAAAAGGAGTGACCATTAATTGTAAATATTAGCTCGTAAGTGATATTTTGTAAATAGTAGAATATAAGTCTTTCTATACCAGTGGAGGAAACGTGCAAAATTGATTGTTTTGTAAATGAACTCCATCGGCGAAGGAACTAAGCACGAATGCTGTGTGAAGATGCACACTAAAGTGCGACGTGCATAATAAAAATAACTGTTCACTGTATATTAGTGGTAGTGTTGTACTGCAAGTGTGAAAAGAAGCCAAGGCTACGACAACAGGTGCAACGCAAAGTTCAGTGTTGTTCTAAGTGCAGCGACAGCTAAAACATTCGTCGTCACTTACCTGTGAGCCTCATGGGAGGCAGTTGACAGAGAAGTATGGAGGCAGCTTCAGTGTCTGGCTCCTCCGATGGGAAACGCGCGCGAGGTGTTTGTATCGATGCACTCGTGTGATACGAAGTTCACAAAAAAAAGGGAGCAATCGACGACCAGCAGCTCTGTTACAGCCTGAGCGCGAACGGATACTAAGTATTGGAGCTCACGCAACACTGTGCAGCCGCTGTGAGTGGCTGACGTGTGGGTGACGAAACAATCCAAACTTTAAACTGCTAACCGCCATGACTTCCATCGTACATACTGGAGGAAAGACATTTGTACACTTGTGTGACTACATTTTCATATGTAAATTATGCAATTTTCTTGAGTTAAAGTTAAGATGAGTGAGAAGTAGATTGTTAGATTACTCAGGCCTTAAAGCCATTAATACCGGCACTCCTGAACACTGCTAAAATGAATTATAATCCTGTCTCTTGATGGACAAAGAAAATGAATGTGCACTATAGGAAGACCCTAAATCCCAGACCAGTCCCGATCCTTAACAAATGTATCCAATAGGTTATAAGTTATACTAATAATTTTCCACTTCTTCTGTTTCATATTGTAAATAAAAACCCGGGAAGCCGCATGAATTCCTGGCACCACAGCGGAAAGGACAGATGTACTGCATGATGAACGCCGTAGACAGCTAACACAGAAAGTGAAAGCATCACGAAGTGTAGTGCTACGTTATTAAACTGTAATTGAACCACAAGGAGTCAACAGATGCTCGAACATTGTCCACTCTAGTTTAGTGAAAATAAGCACTCACTGTACTCATGTATTAGTTGTTAAGCTCAAGAGAAAGTAATTTCTGAATTCTATCCCCTGAAGAGCGAAATGAACGTTCACTTATTGTTATAAGCAAATATGGACCAAACTTAAAAATGCACATAAATGTTAGTCTTGGTATTATGGAATGAAGTGACTGATGAACAAAGAATGAAAAACTTTATTTTGAAAAATGATAAATATCTGATATATGTTTATAAATGTGATTTCAATTTATGTACTTTGTACGCCAGTAACGTTATGTAAATGTCACACCAAAAATCACGAATATCTCATGAGGACATGAGGATCGAGGTAATCCTTCGGCATTCCCTCTCTCCTCATGGGAGGCAATGTGATATTCGCTATTTTTGACTTCATTAAAACAACAAATACGAGTAGTTAATACTTTCAGCCAGAAGGCAAATACTTGTTTGTAAATAATGATTAATGTATAATGAGGCGTCGCATGGCGACGGTGGAATTTTCTAGTGATGTAATTTGTCGTCTTTGGGCGGCAATAAAAACAGAAAAATACGGATAGATATACGATCCTTCACTATTTTGTTCGCTGGAGAACAAATGAAGCCTTGAGCGCTAAGAAGACTTGTACTGTTTTTCTCGAGTAAGACGGACGCAGATTTGTGGCAGTCTGATCTAATTTTTACTAAATGTATAAAAACGTGTATGTCTGAGTTGAGTGAAGTGTAAAGAACTGTTATAACTTACCGTGACGACGCACGAGCGACTCAAAGAAGACAATGGCTATATAAAAGAGCGCTAAATGGACATGATACGGACATAAAAATCTACCGTCATTGTTGTATTAAGCTTAAGGTACGATATATGTTTTAGTTATAATAAATATTTCTTCTGGGAATACTGAATCATTTAGCAGTGCTCATTTCTATTATCTCCTCAGTATTATTTTCATTTTATTTATGCATTTTGCTAATATTACAGACACCAAGATCAGCAGTCTAATGTGCGTGTTACATTGATAAAAAGAAAACTGTTTTATCGTCTTCTTGCATCAGCTTTAATATCGAATTTCCCTTTTGTGTGATGTTACAGTTGTTTTTGCGCCCTTAAGAACTTTCTGGTCCCTTAGGAAATTGTTTTGTCATAACAATAACTTCACAACCGGGTATGATCGTATCTACGATCATGAAGTAATTAGAAAGACGATAACGCAACTTCTTAATCAATAGCACGTTAGTTGTGACTGCCTCAAGCCACGCGAAACCGCAAGTAAAAACTATTCACATCTCATAATGCAATATTTTATGACAATGGTCAATCCATGATTCTTACGCCAATTGTGATTGATAAAACAGTTAGTTAAATCTCAATTTCCAACTTTCCATTGAATAGCAACATCACTTCTATTTTGTAACATCACACCTTGTCGGTATTGTGCCATTTGAAAAAAATCCAAACGCAATTTCTGTGTTTCATCGTTAACGTGAAGGTCCATCGGATACAGTAAAGCTGCATTGATGCATCGGAATCTAATTCTGGTCTTCCAGGTAACGCTCAAAGCAAAGAACAAACAATGAGAAGAGTCAGCCATCTTGTACATTGACGGCATTGTGCCATTTGAATTAAATCCCGATGCAATTTCTGTGTTTCATCGTCATTGTGATGGTCCATCGGATACAGTAAAGCTGCATTGGTGCATTGGAATCTAATACTGGGCGCCCAGGATAAGCTCAAACAAACCACAAACAATGAGAAGTGTCAGTCTTCTTGTACCTTATCGGCACTGTGCCGTTTGAATTAAATCCCGACGCAATATCTGTGTTTCATCCTCAATGTGGAGGTCCATCGGATACAGTAACGCTGCATTGGTGCATCGGAATCTAATTCTGGTCTCCCAGGAAACGCTCAAAGCAAACCACAAACAGTGAGAAGAGTCAGTCTTCTTTTACCTTGTCGGCATTCTGCCATCTGATAAAATCCAGACGCAATTTCTGTGTTTCTTCATCAATGTGAAAGTCCGTCGGATACAGTACAGCTGCTTTGATGCATCGGAATCTAATACTGTAGTCTAAGGAAACGCTCAAAGCAAACCAAAAACCATGAGAAGAGTCAGTCGTCTTGTACCTTGTCGGCATTGTGCCATTTGAATTTAATCCCGACGCAATTTCTGTGATTCATCGTCAATGTGAGGGTCCGTCGGATACAGTAAATCTGCATTGGTGTACCGGAATCTAATACTGGTCTCCCAGGAAACGCTCAATGCAAACCACAAACAATGAGAAGAGTTTGTCTTCTTGTACCTTCCGGCAATGCGCCATTTGAATTAAATCCCGACGCAATTTCTGTGTTTCATCGTCGAAATGAAGGTCCATCGGATACAGTAAAGCTGCATTGGTGCATCAGAATCTGATACTGGCCTCCCAGGTAACCCTAAAAGCAAAACACAAACAATGAGAAAAGTCAGTCTTCATGTACCTTATCAGCATTGTGCAATTTGGATGAAATCCCGACGCAATTTCTGTGTTTCAACGTTAATGTGAAGGTCCATCGGATACAGTAAAGCTGCATTGGTGCATCGGAAACTAATACTGGGCTCCCAGGAAACGCTCAAAACAAACCTCAAACAATGAGAAGTGTCAGTCTTCTTAAACCTTGTCGGCATTGTGCCGTTTGAATTAAATCCCGACGCAATTTCTGTGTTTCATCGTCAATGTGAAGGACCATCGGATTCAGTAAAGGTGCATTGGTGCATCGTAATGTAATAGTGTTCTCCCAGGTAACGCTCAAAGCAAACCACAAACACTGAGATGAGTCAGTCTTCTTGTACATTGGCGGCATTGTGATATTTGAATTAAATACCGACGCAATGTCGGTGTTTCATCGTCAATGTGAAGGTCCATCGGGCACAGTACAGCTACATTGGTGTATCGGAATCTAATACTGGTCTCCCAGGAAACGCTCAAAGCAAATCACAAACAATGAGAAGAGTCAGTCTTCTTCTACCTTGTCGGCATAGTGCCGTTTGAATTAAATCCCAACGCAATTTCTATGTTTCATCGTCAATGTGAAGGTCCAACGGATACAGTAAAGCTGCTTTGGTGCATCGGAATCTAATACTGGTCTCCCAGGAGACGCTCAAAATGAACCACAATCATTGAGAAGATTCAGTCTTCTGGTACCTTGTCGAAATTGTGCCGTTTGAATTACTTCCCGACGCAATGTCTGTGTTTCATCGTCAATGTGAGGGTCTATCGGATACAATAAAGCTGCATTGGTGCATCGGAATCTAATACTGGTCTCCCAGGAAACGCTCAATGCAAACCACAAACAATGAGAAGAATCAGTCTTCTTGTACCTTGTCGGCATTGTGCCATTTGAATTAAATCCCGACGCAATATATGTGTTTCATCATCAATGTGGGGGTCCATTGGATCCAGTAAATGTTCATTGGTGCATCGGAATCTAATACTGGTCTCCCAGGAAACGTTCAAACCAAACCACAAACAATGAGAAGAGAATGTCTTCTTGTACCTTGTCGGCAATGTGCCATTAGAATTAATTCCCGACGCAATTTTTGTGTTTCATCGTCGAAATGAAGGTCCATCGGATACAGTAAAGCTGCATTGGTGCATCGGAATCTGATACTGGTCTCCCAGGTAACCCTAAAAGCAAAACACAAACAATGAGAAAAGTCAGTCTTCATGTACCTTATCAGCATTGTGCAATTTGGATGAAATGCCGACGCAATTTCTGTGTTTCAACGTTAATGTGAAGGTCCATCGGATACAGTAAAGCTGCATTGGTGCATCGGAAACTAATACTGGGCTCCCAGGAAACGCCCAAAACAAACCACAAACAATGAGAAGTGTCAGTCTTCTTAAACCTTGTCGGCATTGTGCCGTTCGAATTAAATCCCGACGCAATTTCTGTGTTTCATCGTCAATGTGAAGGACCATCGGATTCAGTAAATGTGCATTGGTGCATCGTAATGTAATAGTGTTCTCCCAGGTAACGCTCAAAGCAAACCACAAACACTGAGATGAGCAGTCTTCTTGTACATTGTCGGCATTGTGATATTTGAATTAAATACCGACGCAATGTCGGTGTTTCATCGTCAATGTGAAGGCCCATCGGGCACAGTACAGCTACATTGGTGTATCGGAATCTAATACTGGTCTCCCAGGAAACGCTCAAAGCCAATCACAAACAGTGAGAAGAGTCAGTCTTCTTCTACCTTGTCGGCACAGTGCCGTTTGAATTAAATCCCAACGCTATTTCTATGTTTCATCGTCAATGTGAAGGTCCAACGGATACAATAAAGCTGCTTTGCTGCATCGGAATCTAATACTGGTCTCCCAGGAGACCCTCAAAATGAACCACAATCATTGAGAAGATTCAGTCTTCTTGTACCTTGTCGAAATTGTGCCGTTTGAATTACTTCCCGACGCAATGTCTGTGTTTCATCGTCAATGTGAGGGCCTTTCGGATACAGTAAAGCTGCATTGGTGCATCGGAATCTAATACTGGTCTCCCAGGAAACGCTCAAAGCAAACCACAAACAATGAGAAGAATCAGTCCTCTCGTACCTTGTCGGCATTGTGCCATTTGATTAAATCCCGACGCAATATCTGTGTTTCATCATCAATGTGGGGGTCCATTGGATACAGTAAAGGTTCATTGGTGCATCGGAATCTAATACTGATCTCCCAGTAAAATATCAAAGCAAACCACAAACAATGAGAAGAGTCAGTCTTCTTGTATGTTGTCGGTATTGTGCCGTTTGAATTAAATCCCGACGCTATTTCAGTGTTTCATCGTCAATGTGAAAGTCCATCGGATACAGTAAATCTGCATTGGTGTATCGGAATCTAATACAGGTCTATCAAGAAACGCTCCAAGCAAACCACAAACAATGAGAAGAGTCAGTCATCTTTTACCTTGGCAGCATTGTGCCATCTGAAAAAAATCCAGACGCAATATCTGTGTTTCATCGTCAATGTGAAAGTCCATCGGATACAGTAAAGCTGCATTGATGCGTCGTCTTCTAATACTGGTCTCCCAGAAAGCGCTCAAAGCAAACCAGAAACAATGAGAAGTGTCAGTCTTCTAGTACCTTATCGGCACTGTGCCATTTGAATTAAATCCCGACGCATCTTCAGTGTTTCATCGTCAATGTGAAGGCCCATCAGAATACAGTAAAGCTGAATTGGTGCATCGGAATCTAATACTGGTCTCCCAGGAAACGCTCAATGCAAACCACAAACAATGAGAAGAGACAGTCATCTTGTACCTTGTCGGTATTGTGCCATTTGAAAAAAATTCAGACGCAATTTCTGTGATTCATCGCAAATGTGAAGGTCCATCGGATACAGTAATGCTGCATTGGCGCATCAGAATCTAATACTGGTCTCCCAGGAAACGCTCAAAAGAAACCACAAACAATGAGAATAGTCAGTCTTCTTGTACCTTGCCGGCATTGTGCCATCTGAATCAAATACCGACGCAATATCTGTGTTTCATCGTCAATGTGAAGGTCCTTCGGATACAGTAAAGCTGCATTGGTGCATCGGAATCTAATACTGTACTCCCAGGAAACGCTCAAAGCAAACCACTAACAATGAGAAGAGTCAGTCTTCCTGTACCTTGTCGGCATTGTGCCATTTGAATTAAATCCCGCCGCAATTTCTGTGTTTCATCGTCAATGTGAAGGTCCATCAAATACAGTAAATCTGCATTGGTGTATCGGAATCTAATACTGGTCTCCCAGTAAACGCTCAAAGCCAACAAGAAACAATGAGAAGAGAATGTCTTCTTGTACCTTGTCGGCAGTGTGCCATATGAATTAAATCCCGACGCAATTTCTGTGTTTCATCGTCGATATGATGTCCATCGGATACAGTAAACCTGCATTGGTGCATCGGAATCTAATACTGGTCTCCCAGGAAACGTTCAAACCAAACCACAAACATTGAGAAGAGAATGTCTTCTTGTTCCTTGTCGGCGATGTGCCATTTGAATTAAATCCCGCCGCAATTTCTGTGTTTCATCGTCAATGTGAAGGTCCATCAAATACAGTAAATCTGCAATGGTGTATCGGAATCTAATACTGGTCTCCCAGTAAACGCTCAAAGCCAACAAGAAACAATGAGAAGAGAATGTCTTCTTGTACCTTGTCGGCAGTGTGCCATATGAATTAAATCCCGACGCAATTTCTGTGTTTCATCGTCGATATGATGGTCCATCGGATACAGTAAACCTGCATTGGTGCATCGGAATCTAATACTGGTCTCCCAGGAAACGTTCAAACCAAACCACAAACAATGAGAAGAGAATGTCTTCTTGTTCCTTGTCGGCAATGTGCCATTTGAATTAATTCCCGACGCAATTTCAGTGTTTCATCGTCGAAATGAAGGACCATCGGATTCAGTAAAGGTGCATTGGTGCATCGTAATGTAATAGTGTTCTCCCAGGTAACGCTCAAAGCAAACCACAAACACTGAGATGAGTCAGTCTTCTTGTACATTGTCGGCATTGTGATATTTGAATTAAATACCGACGCAATGTCGGTGTTTCATCGTCAATGTGACGGTCCATCGGGCACAGTACAGCTACATTGGTGTATCGGAATCTAATACTGGTCTCCCAGGAAACGCTCAAAGGAAATCACAAACAGTGAGAAGAGTCAGTCTTCTTCTACCTTGTCGGCATAGTGCCGTTTGAATTAAATCCCATCGCAATTTCTATGTTTCATCGTCAATGTGAAGGTCCAACGGATACAGTAAAGCTGCTTTGGTGCATCGGAATCTAATACTGGTCTCCCAGGAGACGCTCAAAATGAACCACAATCATTGAGAAGATTCAGTCTTCTTGTACCTTGTCGAAATTGTGCCGTTTGAATTACTTCTCGACGCAATGTCTGTGGTTCATCGTCAATGTGAGGGTCTATCAGATACAGTAAAGCTGCATTGGTACATCGGAATCTAATACTGGTCTCCCAGGAAACGCTCAAAGCAAACCGCAAACAATGAGAAGAATCAGTCTTCTTGTACCTTGTCGGCATTGTGCCATTTGAATAAAATCCCGACGCAATATCTGTGTTTCATCATCAATGTGGGGGTCCATTGGATACAGTAGAGGTTTATTGGTGCATCGTATTCTAATACTGATCTCCCAGTAAAATATCAAAGCAAACCACAAACAATGAGAAGTGTCAGTCTTCTAGTACCTTGTCGGCACTGTGCCATTTGAATTAAATCCCGACGCATCTTCAGTGTTTCATCGTCAATGTGAAGGTCCATCGGAATACAGTAAAGCTGAATTGGTGCATCGGAATCTAATACTGGTCTCCCAGGAAACGCTCAAAGCAAACCACAAACTATGAGAAGAGACAGTCTTCTTGTACCTTGTCGGTATTGTGCCATTTGAAAAAAATTCAGACGCAATTTCTGTGATTCATCGTAAATGTGAAGGTCCATCGGATACAGTAATGCTGCATTGGCGCATCAGAATGTAATACTGGTTTCCCAGGAAACGCTCAAAACAAACCACAAACAATGAGAGTAGTCAGTCTTCTTGTACCTAGCCGGCATTGTGCCATTTGAATCAAATACCGACGCATTATCTGTGTTTCATCGTCAATGTGAAGGTCCTTCGGATAGAGTAAAGCTGCATTGGTGTATCGGAATCTAATACTGGTCTCCCAGTAAGCGCTCAAAGCCAACAAGAAAGAATGAGAAGAGAATGTCTTCCTGTACCTTGTCGGCAAAGTGCCATATGAATTAAATCCCGACGCAATTTCTGTGTTTCATCGTCGATATGATGGTCCATCGGATACAGTAAAGCTGCATTGGTGCATCGGAATCTAATACTGGTCTCCCAGGAAACGTTCAAACAAAAAAACAAACAATGAGAAGAGAATGTCTTCTTGTACCTTGTCGGCAATGTGCCATTTGAATTAATTCCCGACGCAATTTCTGTGTTTCATCGTCGATATGAAGGTCCTTCGGATACAGTAAAGCTGCACTGGTGCAGCGGAATCTAATACTAGTCTCAAAGGTAACCCTAAAAGCAAACCACAAACAATGAGAAGAGTCAGTCTTCAGGTCCCTTTACGGCATTGTGCCATTTGGATTAAATCCCAACGAAATCTCTGTGTTTCATCGTCAATGTGAATGTTCATTGGATACAGTAAAGCTGCATTGGTGCATCGGAATCTAATACTGTACTCCCAGCAAACGCTCAAAGCAAACCACAAACCTTGAGAAGAGTCAGTCTTCTTGTACCTTGTCGGCATTGTGCCATTTGAATTACATTACGATGCAATTTTTGTGTTTCATCGTCAATGTTAAGGTCCATCGGATACAGTAAACCTGCATTGGTGCATAGGAATCTAATACTGGTCTCCCAGGAAACGCTCAAAGCAAACCACAAACAATGAGAAGAGTCAGTCTTCTTCTACCTTGTCGGCATTGTGGCATTTGAATTAAATCCCGAGGCAATATCTGTGTTTCATCGTCAATGTGAAGGTCCATCGGAAACAGTAAAGCTGCATTGGTGCGTCGGAATCTAATACTGGTCTCCCAGGAAACGCTCAAAGCAAACCACAACCAATGAGAAGAGAATGTCTTCTTCCACCTTGTCGGCAATGTGCCATTTGAATTAAATCCCGACGCAATTTCTGTGTTTCATCGTCAATGTGATGGTTCATCGGATGCATTAAAGCTGCTTTGGTGCATCGGAGTCTAATACTGGACCCCCAGGAAACGCTCAAAACAAACCACAAAGAATGAGAATAGTCAGTCTTCTTGTACCTTGTCGGCATTGTGCCATTTGAATCGAATCCCGACGCAGTTTCTGTGTATCAATGTCAATGTGAATGCCTATCGGATACAGTAAAGCTGTTTTTGTGCATCGTAATCTAGAACTGGTCTCCCAGGTAACCGCAAAAGCAACCCACAAACAATGAGAAGAGTCAGTCTTTTGTACCATTTCGGCATTGTGTTATTTGAATTAAATCCCGAAGCAATTTCTGTGTTTCATCGTCAATGAGAAGGTCCATCGAATACAGTAAAGCTGCATTGGTGCATCGGAATCTAATACTTGTCTCCCAGGAAACGCTCAAAGCAAACCACAAACAATGAGAAGAGTCAGTCTTCTTGTACCTTGTCGGCATTGTGCCATTTCAATTAAATACCGACGCAATTTCTGTGTTTCATCGTCAATGTGATGGTCCATCGGATGCAGTAAAACTGCATTGGTGCATCGGAATCTAATACCAGTCTCCCAGGAAACGCTCAAAGCTAGCCACAAACAATGAGAAGAGTCAGTCGTCTTGTACCTTGTCGGCATTGTGCCATTTGAGTTAAAACCCGACGCGATATCTGTGTTTCATCATCAATGTGAAGGTCCATGGGGGACAGTAAAGCTGCATTGGTGCGTCGGAATCTAATGCTGGACTCCCAATAAGCGCTCAAAGCAAACCACAAAAAACGAGAAAAGTCAGCCTTAGTGTACCTTGTCGGCATTGTGCCATGTGAATTAAATCCCGACGCAATTTCTGTGTTTCATCGTCAATGTGAAGGTCCATCGGATTCAGTAAAACTGCATTGGTGTATCGGAATTTAATACTGGTCTCCCAGGAAACGCTTAAAGCAAACCACAAACAATGAGAAGAGACAGTCTTCGTGTAACTAAGTCGGCATTGTGCCATTTGAATTAAAACATGACGAATTTCTGTGTTTCATCATCAATGTGAAGGTCAATCGGATACAATAAAGCTGCAATGGTGCTTCGGAATCTAATACTGGTCTCCCAGGAATCGCTCAAAACTAGCCACAAACAATGAGAAGAGTCATTCTCCTTGTACCTTGTCGGCATTGCGCCATTTGAATTAAATCCCGACGCAATTTCTGTGTTGTATCCTCAATGTGAAGGTCCATCGAATACAGTAAAGCTGCATTGGTGCATCGGAATCTACTACTGGTCTCCCAGGAACCGCTCAAGGCAAACAACAAACAGAGAGTAGAGTCAGTCTTCTTGTACTTAAGGCGGGATAGTGTCATTTCAATTAAATCCCGAAGCAAATTCTGTGTTTCTCGTCAATGTGAAGGTCCATCGGATACAGTTATGCTGAATTCGTGTATCGGAATCTAATACTGGTCTCCCAGGAAACGCTCAAATCAAACCACAACCAATGAAGAGTATGTCTTCGTGTACCTTGTCGGCATTGTGCCATTTGAATTAAATCCCGACGCAATTTCTGTGTTTCTTCGTCAATGTGAACGTCCATCGGATAGAGTAACTCTTCATTGGTGCATGGGAATCTAATACTGGTCTCCAAGGAAACGCTCAAAGCAATCCACAAAAAATGAGAAGAGTCAGTCTTCTTGTACCTTGTCGGCATTGTGCCATTTGAGTTAAAACCCGACGCGATTTCTGTGTTTCATCATCAATGTGAAGGTCCATTGGACTCCCAATAAGCGCTCAAAGCAAACCACAAAAAACGAGAAGAGTCAGTCATCCTATACCTTGTCGGCGTTGTGCCATTTGAATTAAATCCCGACGCTATTTCTGTGTTTCATCGTCAATGTGAATGTCCATCGGATTCAGTAAAACTGCATTGGTGTATCGGAATTTAATACTGGTCTCCCAGGAAGCGCTTAAAGCAAACCACAAACAATGAGAAGAGTCAGTTTTCGTGGACCTAAGTCGGTATTGTGCCATTTGAATTAAATCACGACGCAATTGCTGTGTTTCATCGTCAATGTGAAGGTCCATCGGAAACAGTAAAGCTGCATTCGTGCATCGGTATCTAATACTGTTTACCCAGGAAACGCTCAATGCAAAACACAAACAATGCGTAAAGTCAGTCTTCTTGTACCTCGTCGGCATTGTGCCTTTTGAATTAAATACCGACGCAATTTGTGTGTTTTTTCGTCAATGCTAAGGTCCATCGGATATAGTAAAGCTTCATTGGTGTATCGGAATCTAATTCTGGTCACCCAGGAACCGCTCAAAGCAAACCACAAACAATGAGAAGAGTTAGTCTTCTTGCACCTTGTCGGCATCGAGCAATTTGAATCAAATCCCGACGCAATTGCTGTGTTTCATCGTCAATGTGATGGTCCATCGTATACAGTAACGCTGCATTCGTGCATCGGAATCTAATACTGGTGTCCCAGGAAACGCTCAAAGCAAACCACAAACAATGACAAGAGTATGTCTTCTTTACCTTGTCGGCATTGTGCCATTTGAATGAAATCCCAACGCATTTTCTGGGTCTTCCTTGTCAATGTGAAGGTCTATCGGATACAGTAAACCTGCATTGGTGCATCGGAATCTAATACTGTTCTCCCAGGAAACGCTCAAAGCAAACCACAAACAATGAGAAGAGTCAGTCTTCTTGTACCTTGTCGACATTGTGCCACTTGAATTAAATACCGACGCATTTTCTGTGTTTCTTCGTCAATGTGAAGGTCCATCGGATACAGCTATGCTTCATTGGTGTACCGGAATATAATACTGGTCTCCCAGGAAACGCTCAAGCAATCCACAAACAATGAGAGGAGTCAGTGTTCTTGTATCTTGTCAGCATTGTGCCATTTGAATTAAATCCCGACGCAATTTCTGCGTTTCATCGTCAATGTGAAGGTCCATTGGATACAGTAAAGCTGCATTCGTGCATCGGAATCTAATACTGGTCTCATAGGATACCCTCAAAGCAAACCACAAACAATGAGAAGAGTCACTCTTTTTGTACTTAAGTCGGCATCGTGCGATTCTCATTAAATCCCGACGCTTTTTCTGTGTTTCATCGTCATTGAGAAGGTCCATGTGATACAGTACAGCTGCAGTGCTGCACGGGAATCTAATACTGGTCTCCCATCAAACAGACAAAGCAAACCACAAACAATGTGAAGGGTTGGTCTTCATGTACCTTGTCGGCATTGTGCCATTTGAATTAAATCCCGACGCAATTTCTGTGTTTCATCGTCAATGTGAATGTCCATCGGATCCAGTAAAGCTGCATTCGTGCATCGGAATCTAATACTGGTCTCCCAGGAAACAGACAAAGCAAACCACAAACAATGAGAAGAGTCGGTCTTCATGTACCTTGTCGGCATTGTGCCATTTGAATTAAATCCCGAAGCTATAACTGTGTTTTATCGTCAATGTTAAGGTCCATCGGATACAGTAAAACTCCATTGGTGCATCGGAATCTAATACTGGTCTCCCAGGAAACGTTCAAAGCAAACCACAGACAATGACTAGAGACAGTCTACATGTACCTATGTCAGCATTGTGCCTTTTGAATTAAATCCCGACCCAATTTCTGAGATTCATCGTCAATGTGAAGATCTACCTGATACAGTAAACCTGCATTGGTGCGTCGGAATCTAATACTGGTCTCCCAGGAAGCGCTCAAAGCAAACCACAAACAATGAGAAGAGTCAGTCTTCTTGTACCTTGACGGCATTGTGCCGTTTGAATTAAATCCCGACGCAATTTCTGTGTTTCATCGTCAATGTGAAGGTCCATCGGCTACAGTAAATCTGCATTGGTGCATTGCAATCTAATTCAGGTCTCCCAGGTAACCCTAAAAGCAAACCACAAAATGTGAGAAGAGTCTGTCTTCATGTACCATTTCGGCTTTCTGGCATTTGAATGAAATCCCGACGCAATTTCTATGTTTCATAGTCAATGAGGAGGTCCATCGGATCCAGTAAAGCTGCACTGGTGCATCGGAGTCTAATACTGGTCTCCCAGGAAACGCTCAAAACAAATCACAAACAATGAGAAGAGTCAGTGTTCTTGTACTTTGTCGGCATTGTGCCATTGGAATTAAATCCCGACGCAATTACTGTGTTTCATCGTCAATGAGAAGGTCCATCGGATCCAGTAAAGCTGCATTGGTGCTTCGGAATCTAATACTGGTCTCCTAGTTAACGCTAAATGCAACCCACAAACAATGAGATGAGTCAGTCGTCTTGTATCTTTTCGGCATTGTGCCTTTTGAATTACATCCCGACCCAATTTCTGTGTTTCACCGTCAATGTAACGGTCCATCGGATACAGTAAAGCTGCATAGGTACTTCGGAATCTAATAGTGGTCTCCCAGGATACGCTCAAAGCAATCCACAAACAATGAGAAGAGTCAGTCTTCTTGTACCTTGTCGGCATTTTGCCATTTGATTATATCCCGACGAATTTTCTGTGTTCCATCGTCAATGTGAAAGTCCATCGGCAACAGTAAAGCTGCACAGGAGCATTGGAATCTAATACTGTTTTCCCAGGAAACGCTCAAAGCAAACTACAAACAATGAGAAGAGTCAGTCCTCTTGTACATTGTCGGCATTGTGCCATTTGATTTAAATCCCGACGCATTTTCTGTGTTTCATCGTCAATGTGAAGGTCCATCGGATTCAGTAAAGCTGCATTCGTGCATCGGAATCTAATACTGGTCTCCCAGTAAACGATCAATGCAAACTACAAAGAAAGAGAAGAGTATCTCTTCTTGTACCTTGTCGGCATTGTGCCATTAGAATTAAAGCCCGACGCAATTTCTGTGTTTCTTTGTCAATGTAAAGGTCCATCGGGTAAGGTAAAGCTGCATTGGCGCATCGGAATCTAATACAGGTCTCCCAAGAAACGCTCAAGGCAAACCATAAACAATGAGAGGAGTCAGTCTTCTTGTACCTAGTCGGCATTGTGCCAATTGAATTAAATAGCGACGCAATTTCTGTGTAACTACGTCAATGTGAAGGTCCATCGGATACAGTAAGGCTTCATTGGTGCATCGGAATCTAATACTGGTCTCCCAGGAAACTATCAAAGCAAACCTCAAACAATGAGAAGAGTCAGTCTTCTTGTACCTTCTCGGCATTGTGCCATTTGAATTAAATCCCGACGCAATTTCTGTGTTTTATCGTCAATGTGAAGTTACATCGGATACAGTATAGCTGCATTGGTGCATCGCAATCTAATTCTGGTCTCCCAGGTAACACTAAAAGCAAACCACAGACAATGATAAGAGTCTGTCTTCTTGTACCTTGTCAGCATTGTGGCATTTGAATTAAACCCCGACGCGATTTATGTGTTTCATCGTCAATGAGCAGGTCCATCGGATATAGTAAAGCTGCATTGGTGCTTCGGAATCTAATACTGGTCTCCCAGGTAACCCTAAAAAGCAAACCACAAACAATGAGAAGAGTCTGTCATCATGTACCTTTTCGGCTCTCTGGCATTTGAATGAAATCCCGACACAATTTCTGTGTTTCATAGTCAATGAGGAGGTCCATTGGATCCAGTAAAGCTGCATTGGTGCATCGGAATCTAATACTGGTCTCCCAGGAAACGCTCAAAGCAAACCACAAACAATGAGTACTGTCAATCTTCTTGTTCTTAAGACGGCATCGTGCCATTTGCATTAAATCCCAACGCAATTTCTGTGTTACATCGTCAAAGTGAAAGTAAAGCTGAATTGTTGAGTCGGAAACTAATACCGGACTCAGAGTAAGCGATCAAAGCAAACCACAAAAACGAGAAGAGTCAGCCTTCCTGTACCTTGTTAGCATTGTGCCATTTGATTTAAATCCCTACGACATTTCTGTGCTTCGTCGTCAATGTGAAGGTCCATCGGATACAGTAAAGCTCCATTGGTGCATCGGAATCTAATACTAGTCTCCCAGCAAACGCTCAGAGCAAACCACAAACAATGAGGAGAGTCAGTCTTCTTGTACCTTGTCGGCATTGTGCCACTTGAATTAAATAGCGACGCAATTTCTGTGTTTCTTCGTCATTGTGAAGGTCCATCGGTTACAGTAAAGCTGTATTGGTGCATCGCAATCTAATTCTGGTCTCCCAGGTAACCCTACAAGCAAACCACAAACAATGAGAAGAGTCTGTCTTCATGTAGCTTTTCGGGATTGTGAAATTTGAATTAAATCCCGACGCAATTTCTGTGTTTCATAGTCAATGAGGAGGTCCATCGGATCCAATAAAGCTGCATTGGTGCATCGGAATCTAATACTGGTCGCCCAGGAAACTCTCAAAACAAACCGAAAACAATGAGATGTGTCAGTCTTCTTGTACCTTGTCGGCATTGTGCCATTGAAATTTAATCCCGATGCAATTACTGTGTTTCATCGTCAATGAGACGGTCCATCGGATACTGTAAAGCTGCATTGGTGCGTCGGACTCTAATACTGGTCTCCCAGGAAGCGCTCAAAGCAAACCACAAACTACGAGAAGAGTCAGTCTCCCTGCACCTTGTCGGCATTGTGCCATTTGAATTAACTCCCGACGCAATTTCTGTGTTTCATCGTCAATGTGAAGGTCCATCGGATACAGGAAAACTGCATTGGTGTATCGGAATCTAATACCAGTTTCCGAGGAAAGGCTCAACGCAAACCACACACAATGAGAAGAGTCAGTTTTCTTGTACCATGTTGGCATTGTGCCAATTGAATTAAATGCTGACGCAGTTTCTGTGTATCATTGTCAAAGTGAAGGTCCATCGGATACAGTAAAGTTGCATTGGTGCATCGTAATCTAATACTGGTTTCCCAGGTAACGCTAAATGCAACACAAACAATGAGATGAGTCAGTCGTCTTGTATCTTTTCGGCATTGTGCCTTTTGAATTACATCCCGACCCAATTTCTGTGTTTCAGCGTCAATGTAAAGGTCCATCGGATACAGTAAAGCTGCATAGGTACTTCGGAATCTAATAGTGGTCTCCCAGGAAACGCTCAAAGCAAACCACAAACAATGAGAAGAGTCAGTCTTCTTGTACCTTGTCGGCATTGTGCCATTTGATTTAAATCCCGACGCATTTTCTGTGTTTCATCGTCAATGTGAAGGTCCATCGGATACAGTAAAGCTGCATCAGTGTATCGGAATCTAATACCGGTCACCGAGGAAACGCTCAAAGCAAACCGCACACAATGAGAAGAGTCAGATTTCTCGTACCTTGTCGGCGTTGTGCAATTTGAATTAAATGCTGACGCTGTTTCTGTGTAGCATCGTCAGTGTGAAGGTCCATCGGATACAGTAAAGCTGCTTGGTGCATCGGAAAATAATACTGGTCTCCCAGGTAACGCTAAATGCAACCCAAAAACAATGAGATGAGTCAGTCGTCTTGTACCTTTTCGCATTCTGCCTTTTGAATTACATCCCGACGCGATGTCTGTGTTTCACCGTCAATGTAAAGGTCCATCGAATAGAGTAAAGCTGCATTGGAGCATCAGAATGTACTACTGGTCTCCCAGGAAACGCTCAAAGCAAACCACAAACAATGATAAGAGGCAGGCTTCTTGTACCTTGTCGGCATTGTGCCATTTGAATTAAATCCCGACGCCATTTCTGTGTTTCATCGTCAATCTGATGGTCCATCGGATGCAGTGGAGCTGCATTGGTGTATCAGAATCTAATACTGGTCTCCCAGGAAACGCTCAAAGCAAACCACAAACAATCAGATGAGTCAGTCCTCCAACCCTTGTCGGCATTGTGTCATTTGAATTAAATTCCGACGCAATACCTGTGTTTCATCGTCAATGTGAATGTCCAACGGATACAGTAAAGCTGCATAGGTGCTTCGGAATCTAATACTGGTCTCCCAGGATACGCTGAAAGCAATCCACAATCAATGAGAGGTGTCAGTCTTCTTGTACCTTGTCGGCTTTGTGCCGTTTAAGATAAATCCCGACGCAATTTCTGTGATTCATCGTCAATGTAAAGGTACGTCGGATACAGTAAAGCTGCATTGGTGCATCGGAATCTAATAACGGTCTCCCAGGAAACGCTCAAAGCAAACCACAAACAATAAGTGGAGTCAATCGTCTTGTACTTAAGGTGACGGTGTGCCATTTCAGTTACATCCCGACGCAATTTCTGTGTTCCATCGCCAATGTGAAGGTCCATCGGATTCAGTAAAGCTGCATTCGTGCATCGGAATCTAATACTGGTCTCCCAGTAAACGCTCAATGCAAACTACAAAGAATGAGAAGAGTATCTCTTCTTGTACCTTGTCGGCATTGTGCCATTAGAATTAAAGCCCGACGCAATTTCTGTGTTTCTTTGTCAATGTAAAGGTCCATCGGATAAGGTAAAACTGCATTGGCGCATCGGAATCTAATACAGGTCTCCCAAGAAACGCTCAAGGCATACCACAAACAATGAGAGGAGTCAGTCTTCTTGTACCTAGTCGGCATTGTGCCAATTGAATTAAATAGCGACGCAATTTCTGTGTAACTACGTCAATGTGAAGGTCCATCGGATACAGTAAGGCTTCATTGGTGCATCGGAATCTAATACTGGTCTCCCAGGGAACAGACAAAGCAAACCACAAACAATGAGAAGAGTCGGTCTTCATGTACCTTGTCGGCATTGTGCCATTTGAATTAAATCCCGAAGCAATAACTGTGTTTTATCGTCAATGTTAAGGTCCATCGGATACAGTAAAACTCCATTGGTGCATCGGAATCTAATACTGGTCTCCCAGGAAACGCTCAAAGCAAACCACAGACAATGACTAGAGACAGTCTACTTGTACCTATGTCGGCATTGTGCCATTTGAATTAAATCCCGACCCAATTTCTGAGATTCATCGTCAATGTGAAGATCTACCTGATACAGTAAACCTGCATTGGTGCGTCGGAATCTAATACTGGTCTCCCAGGAAGCGCTCAAAGCAAACCACAAACAATGAGAAGAGTCAGTCTTCTTGTACCTTGACGGCATTGTGCCGTTTGAATTAAATCCCGACGCAATTTCTGTGTCTCATCGTCAATGTGAAGGTCCATCGGCTACAGTAAATCTGCATTGGTGCATTGCAATCTAATTCAGGTCTCCCAGGTAACCCTAAAAGCAAACCACAAAATGTGAGAAGAGTCTGTCTTCATGTACCATTTCGGCTTTCTGGCATTTGAATGAAATCCCGACGCAATTTCTGTGTTTCATAGTCAATGAGGAGGTCCATTGGATCCAGTAAAGCTGCACTGGTGCATCGGAGTCTAATACTGGTCTCCCAGGAAACGCTCAAAACAAATCACAAACAATGAGAAGAGTCAGTGTTCTTGTACTTTGTCGGCATTGTGCCATTGGAATTAAATCCCGACGCAATTACTGTGTTTCATCGTCAATGAGAAGGTCCATCGGATCCAGTAAAGCTGCATTGGTGCTTCGGAATCTAATACTGGTCTCCTAGTTAACGCTAAATGCAACCCACAAACAATGAGATGAGTCAGTCGTCTTGTATCTTTTCGGCATTGTGCCTTTTGAATTACATCCCGACCCAATTTCTGTGTTTCACCGTCAATGTAACGGTCCATCGGATACAGTAAAGCTGCATAGGTACTTCGGAATTTAATAGTGGTCTCCCAGGATACGCTCAAAGAAATCCACAAACAATGAGAAGAGTCAGTCTTCTTGTACCTTGTCGGCATTTTGCCATTTGATTATATCCCGACGAATTTTCTGTGTTCCATCGTCAATGTGAAAGTCCATCGGCAACAGTAAAGCTGCAAAGGAGCATTGGAATCTAATACTGTTTTCCCAGGAAACGCTCAAAGCAAACTACAAACAATGGGAAGAGTCAGTCCTCTTGTACCTTGTCGGCATTGTGCCATTTGATTTAAATCCCGACGCATTTTCTGTGTTTCATCGTCAATGTGAAGGTCCATCGGATACAGTAAAGCTGCATTAGTGTATCGGAATCTAATACCGGTCACCGAGGAAACGCTCAAGGCAAACCACACACAATGAGAAGAGTCAGATTTCTCGTACCTTGTCGGCATTGTGCCATTTGAATTAAATGCTGATGCAGTTTCTGTGTATCATAGTCAATGTGAAGGTCCATCGGATACAGTAAAGCTGCATTGGAGCATTGGAATGTAATACTGGTCTCCCAGGAAACGCTCAAAGCAAACCACAAACAATGATAAGAGGCAGGCTTCTTGTACCTTGTCGGCATTGTGCCATTTGAATTAAATCCCGACGCCATTTCTGTGTTTCATCGTCAATCTGATGGTCCATCGGATGCAATGGTGCTGCATTGGTGTATCAGAATCTAATACTGGTCTCCCAGGAAACGCTCAAGGCAAACCACACACAATGAGAAGAGTCAGATTTCTCGTACCTTGTCGGCATTGTGCCATTTGAATTAAATGCTGATGCAGTTTCTGTGTATCATAGTCAATGTGAAGGTCCATCGGATACAGTAAAGCTGCATTGGTGCATCGGAATCTAATACTGGTCTCCCAGGAAACGCTCAAAGCAAACCACAAACAATAAGTGGAGTCAATCTTCTTGTACTTAAGGTGACGGTGTGCCATTTCAGTTACATCCCGACGCAATTTCTGTGTTCCATCGCCAATGTGAAGGTCCATCGGATTCAGTAAAGTTGTATTCGTGCATCGGAATCTAATACTGGTCTCCCAGTAAACGATCAATGCAAACTACAAAGAATGAGAAGAGTATCTCTTCTTGTACCTTGTCGGCATTGTGCCATTAGAATTAAAGCCCGACGCAATTTCTGTGTTTCTTTGTCAATGTAAAGGTCCATCGGATAAGGTAAAGCTGCATTGGCGCATCGGAATCTAATACAGGTCTCCCAAGAAACGCTCAAGGCAAACCATAAACAATGAGAGGAGTCAGTCTTCTTGTACCTAGTCGGCATTGTGCCAATTGAATTAAATAGCGACGCAATTTCTGTGTAACTACGTCAATGTGAAGGTCCATCGGATACAGTAAGGCTTCATTGGTGCATCGGAATCTAATACTGGTCTCCCAGGAAACTATCAAAGCAAACCTCAAACAATGAGAAGAGTCAGTCTTCTTGTACCTTCTCGGCATTGTGCCATTTGAATTAAATCCCGACGCAATTTCTGTGTTTTATCGTCAATGTGAAGTTACATCGGATACAGTATAGCTGCATTGGTGCATCGCAATCTAATTCTGGTCTCCCAGGTAACACTAAAAGCAAACCACAGACAATGATAAGAGTCTGTCTTCTTGTACCTTGTCAGCATTGTGCCATTTGAATTAAATCCCGACGCGATTTATGTGTTTCATCGTCAATGAGCAGGTCCATCGGATATAGTAAAGCTGCATTGGTGCTTCGGAATCTAATACTGGTCTCCCAGGTAACCCTAAAAAGCAAACCACAAACAATGAGAAGAGTCTGTCATCATGTACCTTTTCGGCTCTCTGGCATTTGAATGAAATCCCGACACAATTTCTGTGTTTCATAGTCAATGAGGAGGTCCATCGGATCCAGTAAAGCTGCATTGGTGCATCGGAATCTAATACTGGTCTCCCAGGAAACGCTCAAAGCAAACCACAAACAATGAGTACTGTCAATCTTCTTGTTCTTAAGACGGCATCGTGCCATTTGCATTAAATCCCAACGCAATTTCTGTGTTACATCGTCAATGTGAAGGTCCATCGGATACAGTAAAGCTGAATTGTTGAGTCGGAAACTAATACCGGACTCCCAGTAAGCGATCAAAGCAAACCACAAAAACGAGAAGAGTCAGTCTTCCTGTACCTTGTTAGCATTGTGCCATTTGATTTAAATCCCTACGACATTTCTGTGCTTCGTCGTCAATGTGAAGGTCCATCGGATACAGCAAAGCTCCATTGGTGCATCGGAATCTAATACTGGTCTCCCAGCAAACGCTCAGAGCAAACCACAAACAATGAGGAGAGTCAGTCTTCTTGTACCTTGTCGGCATTGTGCCACTTGAATTAAATAGCGACGCAATTTCTGTGTTTCTTCGTCATTGTGAAGGTCCATCGGTTACAGTAAAGCTGCATTGGTGCATCGCAATCTAATTCTGGTCTCCCAGGTAACCCTACAAGCAAACCACAAACAATGAGAAGAGTCTGTCTTCATGTAGCTTTTCGGGATTGTGAAATTTGAATTAAATCCCGACGCAATTTCTGTGTTTCATAGTCAATGAGGAGGTCCATCGGATCCAATAAAGCTGCATTGGTGCATCGGAATCTAATACTGGTCGCCCAGGAAACTCTCAAAACAAACCGAAAACAATGAGATGTGTCAGTCTTCTTGTACCTTGTCGGCATTGTGCCATTGAAATTAAATCCCGATGCAATTACTGTGTTTCATCGTCAATGAGACGGTCCATCGGATACTGTAAAGCTGCATTGGTGCGTCGGAATCTAATACTGGTCTCCCAGGAAGCGCTCAAAGCAAACCACAAACTACGAGAAGAGTCAGTCTTCCTGCACCTTGTCGGCATTGTGCCATTTGAATTAACTCCCGACGCAATTTCTGTGTGTCATCGTCAATGTGAAGGTCCATCGGATACAGGAAAGCTGCATTGGTGTATCGGAATCTAATACCAGTTTCCGAGGAAAGGCTCAACGCAAACCACACACAATGAGAAGAGTCAGTTTTCTTGTACCATGTTGGCATTGTGCCAATTGAATTAAATGCTGACGCAGTTTCTGTGTATCATTGTCAAAGTGAAGGTCCATCGGATACAGTAAAGTTGCATTGGTGCATCGTAATCTAATACTGGTTTCCCAGGTAACGCTAAATGCAACACAAACAATGAGATGAGTCAGTCGTCTTGTATCTTTTCGGCATTGTGCCTTTTGAATTACATCCCGACCCAATTTCTGTGTTTCAGCGTCAATGTAAAGGTCCATCGGATACAGTAAAGCTGCATAGGTACTTCGGAATCTAATAGTGGTCTCCCAGGATACGCTCAAAGCAATCCACAAACAATGAGATGAGTCAGTCTTCTTGTACCTTGTCGGCATTGTGCCATTTGATTTTTTTCCCGACGAATTTTCTGTGTTCCATCGTCAATGTGAAGGTCCATCGGCAACAGTAAAGCTGCAATGGAGCATTGGAATCTAATACTGTTTTCCCAGGAAACGCTCAAAGCAAACCACAAACAATGAGAAGAGTCAGTCTTCTTGTACCTTGTCGGCATTGTGCCATTTGATTTAAATCCCGACGCATTTTCTGTGTTTCATCGTCAATGTGAAGGTCCATCGGATACAGTAAAGCTGCATCAGTGTATCGGAATCTAATACCGGTCACCGAGGAAACGCTCAAAGCAAACCGCACACAATGAGAAGAGTCAGATTTCTCGTACCTTGTCGGCGTTGTGCAATTTGAATTAAATGCTGACGCTGTTTCTGTGTAGCATCGTCAGTGTGAAGGTCCATCGGATACAGTAAAGCTGCTTGGTGGATCGGAATATAATACTGGTCTCCCAGGTAACGCTAAATGCAACCCAAAAACAATGAGATGAGTCAGTCGTCTTGTACCTTTTCGCATTCTGCCTTTTGAATTACGTCCCGACGCGATGTCTGTGTTTCACCGTCAATGTAAAGGTCCATCGGATAGAGTAAAGCTGCATTGGAGCATCAGAATGTAATACTGGTCTCCCAGGAAACGCTCAAAACAAACCACAAACAATGATAAGAGGCAGGCTTCTTGTACCTTGTCGGCATTGTGCCATTTGAATTAAATCCCGACGCCATTTCTGTGTTTCATCGTCAATGTGATGGTCCATCGGATGCAGTGGAGCTGCATTGGTGTATCAGAATCTAATACTGGTCTCCCAGGAAACGCTCAAAGCAAACCACAAACAATCAGATGAGTCAGTCCTCCAACCCTTGTCGGCATTGTGTCATTTGAATTAAATTCCGACGCAATACCTGTGTTTCATCGTCAATGTGAATGTCCAACGGATACAGTAAAGCTGCATAGGTGCTTCGGAATCTAATACTGGTCTCCCAGGATACGCTCAAAGCAATCCACAATCAATGAGAGGTGTCAGTCTTCTTGTACCTTGTCGGCTTTGTGCCGTTTAAGATAAATTCCGACGCAATTTCTGTGATTCATCGTCAATGTAAAGGTACGTCGGATACAGTAAAGCTGCATTGGTGCATCGGAATCTAATAACGGTCTCCCAGGAAACGCTCAAAGCAAACCACAAACAATAAGTGGAGTCAATCTTCTTGTACTTAAGGTGACGGTGTGCCATTTCAGTTACATCCCGACGCAATTTCTGTGTTCCATCGCCAATGTGAAGGTCCATCGGATTCAGTAAAGCTGCATTCGTGCATCGGAATCTAATACTGGTCTCCCAGTAAACGCTCAATGCAAACTACAAAGAATGAGAAGAGTATCTCTTCTTGAACCTTGTCGGCATTGTGCCATTAGAATTAAAGCCCGACGCAATTTCTGTGTTTCTTTGTCAATGTAAAGGTCCATCGGATAAGGTAAAACTGCATTGGCGCATCGGAATCTAATACAGGTCTCCCAAGAAACGCTCAAGGCATACCACAAACAATGAGAGGAGTCAGTCTTCTTGTACCTAGTCGGCATTGTGCCAATTGAATTAAATAGCGACGCAATTTCTGTGTAACTACGTCAATGTGAAGGTCCATCGGATACAGTAAGGCTTCATTGGTGCATCGGAATCTAATACTGGTCTCCCAGGAAACTATCAAAGCAAACCTCAAACAATGAGAAGAGTCAGTCTTCCTGTACCTTGTCGGCATTGTGCCATTTGAATTAAATTCCGACGCAAAATCTGTGTTTCATCGTCAATGAGAAGGTCCATCGGATACAGTAAAGCTGCATTGGTGCTTTGGAATCTAATACTGGTCTCCCAGTTAACGCTATATGCAAACCACAAACAATGAGATGAGTCAGTCGTCTTGTATCTTTTCGGCATTGTGCCTTTTGAATTACATCCGGTTTCAATTTCTGTGTTTCACCGTCAATGTAAAGGTCCATGGGATACAGTAAAGCTGCATAGGTGCTTCGGAATCTAATACTGGTCTCCCAGGATACGCTCAAAGCAATCCACAAACAATGAGAAGAGTCAGTCTTCTTGTACCTTGTCGGCATTGTGCCATTTGAATTAAATCCCGACGCCATTTCTGTGTTTCATCGTCAATCTGATGGTCCATCGGATGCAGTGGAGCTGCATTGGTGTACCACAATCTAAAACTGGTCTCCCAGGAAACGCTCAAAGCAAACCACAAAAATCAGAAGAGTCAGTCCTCCAGTACCTTGTCGGCATTGTGCCATTTGATTTAAATCCCGACGCATTATCTGTGTTTCACCGTCAATGTGAAGGTCCATCGGCTACAGTAAAGCTGCATTGGAGCATTGGAATCTAATACTGTTTTCCCAGGAAAAGCTCAAAGCAAACCACACACAAAGAGACGAGTCAGTTTTCTTGTACCTTGTCAGCATTGTACCATTTGAATTAAATGCTGACGCAGTTTCTGTGTATCATCGTCAATGCGAAGGTCCATCGGATACAGTAAAGCTGCATTCGTGCATCGGAATCTAATACTGGTCTCCCAGGAAACAGACAAAGCAAACCACAAACAATGAGAAGAGTCGGTCTTCATGTACCTTGTCGGCATTGTGCCATTTGAATTAAATCCCGAAGCAATAACTGTGTTTTATCGTCAATGTTAAGGTCCATCGGATACAGTAAAACTCCATTGGTGCATCGGAATCTAATACTGGTCTCCCAGGAAACGCTCAAAGCAAACCACAGACAATGACTAGAGACAGTCTACTTGTACCTATGTCGGCATTGTGCCATTTGAATTAAATCCCGACCCAATTTCTGAGATTCATCGTCAATGTGAAGATCTACCTGATACAGTAAACCTGCATTGGTGCGTCGGAATCTAATACTGGTCTCCCAGGAAGCGCTCAAAGCAAACCACAAACAATGAGAAGAGTCAGTCTTCTTGTACCTTGACGGCATTGTGCCGTTTGAATTAAATCCCGACGCAATTTCTGTGTTTCATCGTCAATGTGAAGGTCCATCGGCTACAGTAAATCTGCATTGGTGCATTGCAATCTAATTCAGGTCTCCCAGGTAACCCTAAAAGCAAACCACAAAATGTGAGAAGAGTCTGTCTTCATGTACCATTTCGGCTTTCTGGCATTTGAATGAAATCCCGACGCAATTTCTGTGTTTCATAGTCAATGAGGAGGTCCATCGGATCCAGTAAAGCTGCACTGGTGCATCGGAGTCTAATACTGGTCTCCCAGGAAACGCTCAAAACAAATCACAAACAATGAGAAGAGTCAGTGTTCTTGTACTTTGTCGGCATTGTGCCATTGGAATTAAATCCCGACGCAATTACTGTGTTTCATCGTCAATGAGAAGGTCCATCGGATCCAGTAAAGCTGCATTGGTGCTTCGGAATCTAATACTGGTCTCCTAGTTAACGCTAAATGCAACCCACAAACAGTGAGATGAGTCAGTCGTCTTGTATCTTTTCGGCATTGTGCCTTTTGAATTACATCCCGACCCAATTTCTGTGTTTCACCGTCAATGTAACGGTCCATCGGATACAGTAAAGCTGCATAGGTACTTCGGAATCTAATAGTGGTCTCCCAGGATACGCTCAAAGAAATCCACAAACAATGAGAAGAGTCAGTCTTCTTGTACCTTGTCGGCATTTTGCCATTTGATTATATCCCGACGAATTTTCTGTGTTCCATCGTCAATGTGAAAGTCCATCGGCAACAGTAAAGCTGCAAAGGAGCATTGGAATCTAATACTGTTTTCCCAGGAAACGCTCAAAGCAAACTACAAACAATGGGAAGAGTCAGTCCTCTTGTACCTTGTCGGCATTGTGCCATTTGATTTAAATCCCGACGCATTTTCTGTGTTTCATCGTCAATGTGAAGGTCCATCGGATACAGTAAAGCTGCATTAGTGTATCGGAATCTAATACCGGTCACCGAGGAAACGCTCAAGGCAAACCACACACAATGAGAAGAGTCAGATTTCTCGTACCTTGTCGGCATTGTGCCATTTGAATTAAATGCTGATGCAGTTTCTGTGTATCATAGTCAATGTGAAGGTCCATCGGATACAGTAAAGCTGCATTGGAGCATCGGAATGTAATACTGGTCTCCCAGGAAACGCTCAAAGCAAACCACAAACAATGATAAGAGGCAGGCTTCTTGTACCTTGTCGGCATTGTGCCATTTGAATTAAATCCCGCGCCATTTCTGTGTTTCATCGTCAATCTGATGGTCCATCGGATGCAATGATGCTGCATTGGTGTATCAGAATCTAATACTGGTCTCCCAGGAAACGCTCAAAGCAAGCCACAAACAATCAGAAGAGTCAGTCCTCCAGTACCTTGTCGGCATTGTGCCATTTGAATTAAATTCCGACGCAAAATCTGTGTTTCATCGTCAATGAGAAGGTCCATCGGATACAGTAAAGCTGCATTGGTGCTTTGGAATCTAATACTGGTCTCCCAGTTAACGCTATATGCAAACCACAAACAATGAGATGAGTCAGTCGTCTTGTATCTTTTCGGCATTGTGCCTTTTGAATTACATCCGGACTCAATTTCTGTGTTTCACCGTCAATGTAAAGGTCCATGGGATACAGTAAAGCTGCATAGGTGCTTCGGAATCTAATACTGGTCTCCCAGGATACGCTCAAAGCAATCCACAAACAATGAGAAGAGTCAGTCTTCTTGTACCTTGTCGGCATTGTGCCATTTGAATTAAATCCCGACGCCATTTCTGTGTTTCATCGTCAATCTGATGGTCCATCGGATGCAGTGGAGCTGCATTGGTGTACCACAATCTAAAACTGGTCTCCCAGGAAACGCTCAAAGCAAACCACAAAAATCAGAAGAGTCAGTCCTCCAGTACCTTGTCGGCATTGTGCCATTTGATTTAAATCCCGACGCATTATCTGTGTTTCACCGTCAATGTGAAGGTCCATCGGCTACAGTAAAGCTGCATTGGAGCATTGGAATCTAATACTGTTTTCCCAGGAAAAGCTCAAAGCAAACCACACACAAAGAGACGAGTCAGTTTTCTTGTACCTTGTCAGCATTGTACCATTTGAATTAAATGCTGACGCAGTTTCTGTGTATCATCGTCAATGCGAAGGTCCATCGGATACAGTAAAGCTGCATTCGTGCATCGGAATCTAATACTGGTCTCCCAGGAAACAGACAAAGCAAACCACAAACAATGAGAAGAGTCGGTCTTCATGTACCTTGTCGGCATTGTGCCATTTGAATTAAATCCCGAAGCAATAACTGTGTTTTATCGTCAATGTTAAGGTCCATTGGATACAGTATAGCTGCATTGGTGCATCGCAATCTAATTCTGGTCTCCCAGGTAACACTAAAAGCAAACCACAGACAATGATAAGAGTCTGTCTTCTTGTACCTTGTCAGCATTGTGCCATTTGAATTAAATCCCGACGCGATTTATGTGTTTCATCGTCAATGAGCAGGTCCATCGGATATAGTAAAGCTGCATTGGTGCTTAGGAATCTAATACTGGTCTCCCAGGTAACCCTAAAAAGCAAACCACAAACAATGAGAAGAGTCTGTCATCATGTACCTTTTCGGCTCTCTGGCATTTGAATGAAATCCCGACACAATTTCTGTGTTTCATAGTCAATGAGGAGGTCCATCGGATCCAGTAAAGCTGCATTGGTGCATCGGAATCTAATACTGGTCTCCCAGGAAACGCTCAAAGCAAACCGCAAACAATGAGTACTGTCAATCTTCTTGTTCTTAAGACGGCATCGTGCCATTTGCATTAAATCCCAACGCAATTTCTGTGTTACATCGTCAATGTGAAGGTCCATCGGATACAGTAAAGCTGAATTGTTGAGTCGGAAACTAATACCGGACTCCCAGTAAGCGATCAAAGCAAACCACAAACTACGAGAAGAGTCAGTCTTCCTGGACCTTGTCGGCATTGTGCCATTTGAATTAACTCCCGACGCAATTTCTGTGTTTCGTCGTCAATGTGAAGGTCCATCGGATACAGGAAAGCTGCATTGGTGTATCGGAATCTAATACCAGTTTCCGAGGAAAGGCTCAACGCAAACCACACACAATGAGAAGAGTCAGTTTTCTTGTACCATGTTGGCATTGTGCCAATTGAATTAAATGCTGACGCAGTTTCTGTGTATCATTGTCAAAGTGAAGGTCCATCGGATACAGTAAAGTTGCATTGGTGCATCGTAATCTAATACTGGTTTCCCAGGTAACGCTAAATGCAACACAAACAATGAGATGAGTCAGTCGTCTTGTATCTTTTCGGCATTGTGCCTTTTGAATTACATCCCTACCCAATTTCTGTGTTTCAGCGTCAATGTAAAGGTCCATCGGATACAGTAAAGCTGCATAGGTACTTCGGAATCTAATAGTGGTCTCCCAGGATACGCTCAAAGCAATCCACAAACAATGAGATGAGTCAGTCTTCTTGTACCTTGTCGGCATTGTGCCATTTGATTTTTTTCCCGACGAATTTTCTGTGTTCCATCGTCAATGTGAAGGTCCATCGGCAACAGTAAAGCTGCAATGGAGCATTGGAATCTAATACTGTTTTCCCAGGAAACGCTCAAAGCAAACCACAAACAATGAGAAGAGTCAGTCTTCTTGTACCTTGTCGGCATTGTGCCATTTGATTTAAATCCCGACGCATTTTCTGTGTTTCATCGTCAATGTGAAGGTCCATCGGATACAGTAAAGCTGCATCAGTGTATCGGAATCTAATACCGGTCACCGAGGAAACGCTCAAAGCAAACCGCACACAATGAGAAGAGTCAGATTTCTCGTACCTTGTCGGCGTTGTGCAATTTGAATTAAATGCTGACGCTGTTTCTGTGTAGCATCGTCAGTGTGAAGGTCCATCGGATACAGTAAAGCTGCTTGGTGCATCGGAATATAATACTGGTCTCCCAGGTAACGCTAAATGCAACCCAAAAACAATGAGATGAGTCAGTCGTCTTGTACCTTTTCGCATTCTGCCTTTTGAATTAAATCCCGACGCAATGTCTGTGTTTCACCGTCAATGTAAAGGTCCATCGGATACAGTAAAGCTGCATTGGAGCATCGGAATGTAATACTGGTCTCCCAGGAAACGCTCAAAGCAAACCACAAACAATGATAAGAGGCAGGCTTCTTGTACCTTGTCGGCATTGTGCCATTTGAATTAAATTCCGACGCAATACCTGTGTTTCATCGTCAATGTGAATGTCCAACGGATACAGTAAAGCTGCATAGGTGCTTCGGAATCTAATACTGGTCTCCCAGGATACGCTCAAAGCAATCCACAATCAATGAGAGGTGTCAGTCTTCTTGTACCTTGTCGGCTTTGTGCCGTTTAAGATAAATCCCGACGCAATTTCAGTGATTCATCGTCAATGTAAAGGTACGTCGGATACAGTAAAGCTGCATTGGTGCATCGGAATCTAATAACGGTCTCCCAGGAAACGCTCAAAGCAAACCACAAACAATAAGTGGAGTCAATCTTCTTGTACTTAAGGTGACGGTGTGCCATTTCAGTTACATCCCGACGCAATTTCTGTGTTCCATCGCCAATGTGAAGGCCCATCGGATTCAGTAAAGCTGCATTCGTGCATCGGAATCTAATACTGGTCTCCCAGTAAACGCTCAATGCAAACTACAAAGAATGAGAAGAGTATCTCTTCTTGTACCTTGTCGGCATTGTGCCATTAGAATTAAAGCCCGACGCAATTTCTGTGTTTCTTTGTCAATGTAAAGGTCCATCGGATAAGGTAAAACTGCATTGGCGCATCGGAATCTAATACAGGTCTCCCAAGAAACGCTCAAGGCATACCACAAACAATGAGAGGAGTCAGTCTTCTTGTACCTAGTCGGCATTGTGCCAATTGAATTAAATAGCGACGCAATTTCTGTGTAACTACGTCAATGTGAAGGTCCATCGGATACAGTAAGGCTTCATTGGTGCATCGGAATCTAATACTGGTCTCCCAGGAAACTATCAAAGCAAACCTCAAACAATGAGAAGAGTCAGTCTTCCTGTACCTGGTCGGCATTGTGCCATTTGAATTAAATTCCGACGCAAAATCTGTGTTTCATCGTCAATGAGAAGGTCCATCGGATACAGTAAAGCTACATTGGTGCTTCGGAATCTAATACTGGTCTCCCAGTTAACGCTATATGCAAACCACAAACAATGAGATGAGTCAGTCGTCTTGTATCTTTTCGGCATTGTGCCTTTTGAATTACATCCGGACTCAATTTCTGTGTTTCACCGTCAATGTAAAGGTCCATGGGATACAGTAAAGCTGCATAGGTGCTTCGGAATCTAATACTGGTCTCCCAGGATACGCTCAAAGCAATCCACAAACAATGAGAAGAGTCAGTCTTCTTGTACCTTGTCGGCATTGTGCCATTTGAATTAAATCCCGACGCCATTTCTGTGTTTCATCGTCAATCTGATGGTCCATCGGATGCAGTGGAGCTGCATTGGTGTATCAGAATCTAAAACTGGTCTCCCAGGAAACGCTCAAAGCAAACCACAAAAATCAGAAGAGTCAGTCCTCCAGTACCTTGTCGGCATTGTGCCATTTGATTTAAATCCCGACGCATTATCTGTGTTTCATCGTCAATGTGAAGGTCCATCGGCTACAGTAAAGCTGCATTGGAGCATTGGAATCTAATACTGTTTTCCCAGGAAACGCTCAAAGCAAACCACACACAATGAGACGAGTCAGTTTTCTTGTACCTTGTCAGCATTGTGCCATTTGAATTAAATGCTGACGCAGTTTCTGTGTATCATCGTCAATGCGAAGGTCCATCGGATACAGTAAAGCTGCATTGGTGCATCGGAATCTAATACTGGTCTTCCAGTAAACGCTCAAAGCAAACCACAAACAATGAGTGGAGTCAGTCATCTTGTACTTAAGGTGGCGGTGTGCCATTTCAATTACATCCCGACGCAATTTCTGTGTTCCATCGTCAATGTGAAGGTCCATCGGATACAGTAAAGCTGAATTCGTGCATCGGAATCTAATACTGGTCACCCAGTAAACGTTCAATCTAAACTACAAAGAATGAGAAGAGTATCTCTTCTTGTACCTTGTCGGCATTGTGCCAATTGAATTAAATAGCGACGCAATTTCTGTGTGACTTCGTCAATGTGAAGGTCCATCGGATACAGTAAGGCTTCATTGGTGCATCGGAATCTAATACTGGCCTCCCAGGAAACGATCAAAGCAAACCTCAGACAATGAGAAGAGTCAGTCTACTTGTACCTTGTCGGCATTGTGCCATTTGAATTAAATCCCGACGCAATTTCTGTGTTTTATCGTCAATGTGAAGTTCCATCGGATACAGTAAAGCTGCATTGGTGCATCGCAATCTAATTCTGGTCTCCCAGGTAACGCTAAATCAAACGACAAACAATGATAACAGTCTGTCTTCTTGTACCTTGTCAGCATTGTGCCATTTGAATTAAATCCCGACGCAATTTCTGTGTTTCATCGTCAATGTGCGGGTCCATCGGATACAGCAAAGCTGCATTGGTGCTTCGGAATGTAATACTGGTCTCCCAGGATACGCTCAAAGCAAACCACAAACAATGAGTACAGTAAATCTCTTGTACTTAACTCGGCATCGTGCCATTTGAATTAAATCCCGACGCAATTTCTGTGTTTTATCGTCAATGTGAAGGTCCATCGGATATAGTAACGCTGCATTGTTGAGTCGGAATCTAATACCAGACTCCCAGGAAGCGCTCAAAGCAAAGCACAAAAACGAGAAAAGTCAGTCTTCCTGTACCTTGTTAGCATTGTGCCATTTGAATGAAATCCCTACGACATTTCTGTGCTTCATCGTCAATGTGAAGGTCCATCGGATACAGTAAGGCTCCATTGGTGCATCGGAATCTAATACTGGTCTCCCAGCATACGCTCAGAGCAAACCACAAACAATGAGGAGAGTTAGTCTTCTTGTATCTTGTCGGCATTGTGCCACTTGAATTAAATAGCGACGCAATTTCAGTGTTTCTTCGTCAATGTGAAGGACAATCAGATACAGTAAAGCTGCATTGGTGCATCGCAATCTAATTCTGGTCTCCCAGGTAACCCTACAAGCAAACCACAAACAATGAGTAGAGTCTGTCTTATGTATCTTTTTGCGATTGTGAAATTTGAATTAAAACCCGACGCAATTTCTCTGTTTCATAGTCAATGAGGAGGTCCATCGGCTCCAGTAAAGCTGCATTGGTGCATCGGAATCTAATACTGGTCGCCCAGGAAACTCTCAAAACAAACCGAAAACAATGAGAAGTGTCAGCCTTCTTGTACCTTGTCGGCATTGTGCCATTGAAATTAAATCCCGATGCAATTACTGTGTATCATCGTCAATGAGAAGGTCCGTCGGATACAGTAAAGCTGCATTGGTGCGTCGGAATCTAATACTGGTCTCCGAGGAAGCGCTCAAAGCCAACCACAAACTACGAGAAGAGTCAGTCTTCCTGCACCTTGTCGGCATTGTGCCATTTGAATTAACTCCCGACGCAATTTCTGTGTTTCATCGTCAATGTGAAGATCCATTGGATACCGGAAAGCTGCATTAGTGTATCGGAATCTAATACCGGTCTCCGAGGAAACACTCAAAGCAAACCTCACACAATGAGAAGAGTCAGTTTTCTTGTACCATGTCGGCATTGTGCCAATTAAATTAAATGCTGACGCAGTTTCTGTGTATCATCGTCAAAGTGAAGGTCCATCGGATACAGTAAAGCTGCATTGGTGCATCGTAATCTAATTCAGGTCTCCAAGGTAACGCTAAATGCAACACATAAACAATGAGATGAGTCATTCGACTTGTTCCTTTTCGGCAGTGTGCCTTCTGAAAAACATCCCGACGCAATTTCTCTGTTTCATCGTCAATGTGTAAGTCCATCGGCTACAGTAAAGCTGCATTGCAGCATTGGAAACTAATACTGTTTTCCCAGGAAACGCTCAAACCAAACCACAAACAATGAGAAGAGTCAGTCTTCTTGTACCTTGTCGGCATTGTGCCATTTGAATTAAATACCGACCCAATATGTGTCGTTCTTCGTCATCGCTATGGTCCATCGGATACAGTAAAGCTTCATTGGTGTATTGGAATCTAATACTGGTCACCCAGGAAACGCTCAAAGAAAACCACAAACAATGAGAAGAGTTAGTCTTCTTGTACCTTTTCGGCATCGTGCGATTTGAATCAATTCCCGACGCAATTTCTGTGTTTCATTGTCAATGTGAAGGTCCATCGGATACAGTAAAGCTGCATTCGTGCATCGGAGTCTAATACTGGTCTCCCAGGAACTGCTCAAAGCAAACCACAAACAATGAGTAGAGTCAGTCTTCTTGTACTTAAGGTGGCATCGTGCCATTTCAATTAAATCCCGACGCAATTTCTGTGTTTCATCGTCAATGTGAAGGTACATCGGATACAGTAAAGCTGCATTCGTGCATCGGAATCTAATACTTTTCTGACAGGAAACGCTCAAAGCAAACGAGAAACAATGAGAAAAGTATCTCTTCTTGTACCTTGTTGGCATTGTGCCATTTGAATTAAAGCCCGACGCAATTTCTGTGTTTCATTGTCAATGTAAAGGACCATCGGATTAAGTAAAGCTGCATTGGTGCGTCGGAATCTAATACAGTTCTCCCAAGAAACGATCAAGGCAAACCACAAACAATGAGAGGAGTCAGTCTTCTTGTACCTAGTCGGCATTATGCCAATTGAATTAAATAGCGACGCAATTTCTGTGTAACTTCGTCAAAGTGAAGGTCCTTCGGATACAGTAAGGCTTCATTGGTGCATCGGAATCTAATACTGGTCTCCCAGGAAACGACCAAAGCAAACCTCAAACAATGGGAAGAGTCAGTCTTCTTATACCTTGTCGGCATTGTGCCATTTGAAATAAATCCCGACGCAATTTCTGTGTTTTATCGTCAATGTGAAGTTCCATCGGATACAGTAAAGCTGCATTGGTGCATCGCAATCTAATTCTGGTCTCCCTGGTAACACTAAAAGCAAACCACAATCAATGATAAGAGTCTATCTTCTTGTACGTTGTCAGCATTGTGCCATTTGAATTAAATCCCGACTCAATATCTGTGTTTCATCGTCAATGTGCAGGTCCATCGGATACAGTAAAGCTGCATTGGTGCCTCGGAATCTAATACTGGTCTCCCAGGATACGCTCAAAGCAAACCACAAACAATGAGTACTGTCAATCCTCTTGTACTTAAGACGGCATCGTGCCATTTGCATTAAATCCCAACGCAATTTCTGTGTTACATCGTCAATGTGAAGGTCCATTGGATACAGTAATGCTGAATTGTAGAGTCGGAAACTAATACCGGACTCCCAGTAAGCGATCAAAGCAAACCACAAAAACGAGAAGAGTCAGTCTTCCTGTACCTTGTTAGCATTGTGCCATTTGATTTAAATCCCGACGACATTTCTGTGCTTCGTCGTCAATGTGAAGGTCCATCGGATACAGTAAAGCTCCATTTGTGCATCGGAATCTAATACTGGTCTCCCAGCAAACGCTCAGAGCAAACCACAAACAATGAGGAGAGTCAGTCTTCTTGTACCTTGTCGGCATTGTGCCACTTGAATTAAATAGCGACGCAATTTCTGTGTTTCTTCGTCATTGTGAAGGTCCATCGGTTACAGTAAAGCTGCATTGGTGCATCGCAATCTAATTCTGGCCTCCCAGGTAACCCTACAAGCAAACCACAAACAATGAGAAGAGTCTGTCTTCATGTAGCTCTTCGGGATTGTGAAATTTGAATTAAATCCCGACGCAATTTCTGTGTTTCATAGTCAATGAGGAGGTCCATCGGATCCAATAAAGCTGCATTGGTGCATCGGAATCTAATACTGGTCGCCCAGGAAACTCTCAAAGCAAACCGAAAACAATGAGATGTGTCAGTCTTCTTGTACCTTGTCGGCATTGTGCCATTGAAATTAAATCCCGATGCAATTACTGTTTTTCATCGTCAATGAGACGGTCCATCGGATACAGTAAAGCTGCATTGGTGCGTCGGACTCTAATACTGGTCTCCCAGGAAGCGCTCAAAGCAAACCACAAACTACGAGAAGAGTCAGTCTTCCTGCACCTTGTCGGCATTGTGCCATTTGAATTAACTCCCGACGCAATTTCTGAGTTTCATTGTCAATGTGAATGTCCATCGGATACAGGAAAGCTGCATTGGTGTATCGGAAACTAATACTGGTTTCCCATGTAACGCTAAATGCAACACACAAACAATGAGATGAGTCATTCGACTTGTTCCTTTTCGGCATTGCGCCTTTTGAATTACATCCCGACGCAATTTCTCTGTTTCATCGTCAATGTGTAGGTCCATCGGCTACAGTAAAGCTGCATTGCAGCATCGGAATCTAATACTTTTTTCCCAGGAAACGCTCAAAGCAAATCACAAACAATGAGAAGAGTCAGTCTTCTTGTACCTTGTCGGCATTGTGCCATTTGAATTAAATACCGACGCAATATGTGTGGTTCTTCGTCATCGCTAAGTTCCATCGGATACAGTAAAGCTTCATTGGTGTATTGGAATCTAATACTGGTCACCCAGGAAACGCTCTAAGCAAACCGCAAACAATGAGAAGAGTTAGTCTTCTTGTACCTTGTCGGCATCGTGCCATTTCAATCAAATCCCGACGCAATTTCTGTGTTTCATCGTCAATGTGAAGGTCCATCGGATACAGTAAATCTGCAAAGATGTATCGGAATCTAATACTTCTCTCCCAGGAAAGGCTCAAAGCAAACCACAAACAATGAGAAGAGTCAGTCTTCTTGTACCTTGTCGGCATTGTGCCGTTTGAAACAAATCCCGACGCAATTTCTGTGTTTCATCGTCAATGTAAAGATCCGTCGGAAACAGTTAACCTGCATTGGTGCATCGGAATCTAATACTGGTCTCGCAGGAAACGCTCAAAGCCCACCACAAACAATGAGTAGAGTCAGTCTTCTTGTACTTATGGTGGCATCGTGCCATTTCAATTAAGTCCCGACGCAATTTCTGTGTTTCATCGTCAATGTGAAGGTCCATCGGATACAGTAAAGCTGCGAACTTGCATCGGAATCTAATACTTTTCTCCCAGGAAACGCTCAAAGCAAACGGGAAACAATGAGAAGAGTATCTCTTCTTGTACCTTGTCGGCATTGTGCCATTTGAATTAAAGCCCGACGCAATTTCTGTGTTTCATTGTCAATGTAAAGTCCATCGGATAAAGTAAAGCTGTATTGGTGCATCGGAATCTAATACGCTCAAGGCAAACCACAAACAATGAGAAGAATCAGTCTTCTTGTACCTTGTCGGCATTGTGCCACTTGAATTAAATAGCGACGCAATATCTGTGTTTCTTCGCCAATGTGAAGGTCCATCGGATACAGTAAGGCTTCATTGGTGCATCGGAATCTAATATTGGTCTCCCAGGAAACCCTCAAAGCAAACCTCAAACAATCAGAAGAGTCAGTCTTCCTGTACCTTGTCGGCATTGTGCCATTTGAATTAAATACCGACGCAATTTCTGTGTTTCATCGTCAATGTGAAGGTCCAGCGGGTTCAGTAAAACTGCATTGGTGTATCGAAAATTTGTACTGGTCTCCCAGGAAACGCTCAAAGCAAACCACTAACAATGAGAAGAGTCAGTCTTCTTGTACCTTGTCGGCATTGTGCCATTTGAATTATATACCGACGCAATATCTGTGGTTCTTCGTCATCGCTAAGGTCCATCGGATACAGTAAAGCAGCATTGGTGCATCGGAATCTAATACTGGTCTCCCAGTAAACGCTCAATCTAAACGACAAAGAATGAGAAGAGTATCTCTTCTTGTACCTTGTCGGCATTGTGCCAATTGAATTAAATAGCGACGCAATTTCTGTGTGACTTCGTCAATGTGAAGGTCCATCGGATACATTAAGGCTTCATTGGTGCATCAGAATCTAATACTGGACTCCCAGGTAACGATCAAAGCAAATCTCAAACAATGAGAAGAGTCAGTCATCTTGTACCTTGTCGGCATTGTGCCATTTGAATTAAATCCCGACGCAATTTCTGTGTTTTTTCGTCAATGTGATGTTCCATCGGATACAGTAAAGCTGCATTGGTGTATCGCAATCTAATTCTGGTCTCCCAGGTAACACTAAAAGCAAACCACAAACAATGATAACAGTCTGTCTTCTTGTACCTTGTCAGCATTGTGCCATTTCAATTAAATCCCGACGCTATTTCTGTGTTTCATCGTCAATGTGCAGGTCCATCGGATACAGTAAAGCTGCATTGGTGCTTCGGAATCCAATACTGGTCTCCCAGGATACGCTCAAAGCAAACCACGAACAATGAGTACAGTCAATCTCTTGTACTTAACTCGGCATCGTGCCATTTGAATTAAATCCCGACGCAATTTCTGTGTTTCATCGTCAATGTGGAGGTCCATTGGATACAGTAAATCTGCATAGATGTATCGGAATCTAATACTTGTCTCCCAGGAAACGCTCAAAGCAAACCACAAACAATGAGAAGAGTCAGTCATCTTGTACCTTGTCGGCATTGTGCCGTTTGAAGCAAATCCCGCCGCAATTTCTGTGATTCATCGTCAATGTAAAGGTCCGTCGGATAAAGTAAAGCTGTATTGGTGCATCGGAATCTAATGCAGTTCTAGCAGGAAATTCTCAAGGCAAACCACAAACATTGAGAAGAGTCAGTCATCGTGTACCTTGTCGGCATTGTGCAACTCGAACTATATAGCGACGCAATTTCAGTATTTCTTCGTGAATGTGAAGGACCATCGGAAACAGTAAGGCTTCATTGGTGAATCGGTATCTAATACTGGTCTCCCAGGAAACGCTCAAAGCAAACCTCAAACAATGAGAAGAGTCAGTCTTCTTGTACCTTGTCGGCATTGTGCTATTTGAATTAAATTCCGACGCAATTTCTGTGTTTTATCGTCAATGTGATGGTCCATCGGATATAGTAACGCTGCATTGTTGAGTCGGAATCTAATACCAGACCCCCAGGAAGCGCTCAAACCAAAGCACAAAAACGAGGAGAGTCATTCTCACGGTACCTTGTTAGCATTGTGCCATTTTAATTAAAAGCCGACGCAATTTCTGTGTTTCATAGTCAATGAGGAGGTCCATCGGATCCAGTAAAGCTGCATTGGTGCATCGAAATCTAATACTGGTCGCCCAGGAAACTCTCAAAACAAACCGAAAACAACGAGAAATGTCAGTCTTCTTGTACCTTGTCGGCATTGTGCCATTGAAATTAAATCCCGATGCAATTACTGTGTTTCATCGTCAATGAGAAGGTCCATCGGATACAGTAAAGCTGCATTGGTGCGTCGGAATCTAATACTGGTCTCCCAGGAAGCGCTCAATGCATACCACAACCTACGAGAAGAGTCAGTCTTCCTGCACCTTGTCGGCATTGTGCCATTTGAAATAACTCCCGACGCAATTTCTGTGTTTCATCGTCAATGTGAAGGTCCATTGGATACTGGAAAGCTGCATTAGTGTATCGGAATCTAATACCGGTATCCGAGGAAACGCTCAAAACAAACCACACACAATGAGAAGAGTCAGTCTTCTTGTACCTTGTCGGCATTGTGCTATTTCAATTAAATCCCGACGCCATTTCTGTGTTTTATCGTCAATGTAAAAGTCCAACGGATATAGTAACGCTGCATTGTTGAGTCGGAATCTAATACCAGACTCCCAGGAAGCGCTCAAAGCAAAGCATAAAAACGAGAAGAGTCAGTCTTCCTGTACCTTTTTGCATTGTGCCACTCGAATTAAATAGCGACGCAATATCTGTGTTTCTTCGTCAATGTGAAGGTCCATCAGATACAGTAAGGCTTCATTGGTGCATCGGAATCTAATACTGGTCTCCCAGGAAACGCTCAAAGCAAACCACAAACAATGAGAAGAGTCGGTCTTCTTGTACCTTGTCGCCATTGTGCCATTTGAATTATATACCGACGCAATATGTGTGGTTCTTCGTCATCGCTAAGGTCCATCGGTTACAGTAAAGCTTCATTGGTGTATTGGAATCAAATACTGGTCACCCAGGAATAGCTCAAAGCAAACCACAAACAATGAGAAGAGTTAGTCTTCTTGTACCTTTTCGGCATCGTGCGATTTGAATCAATTCCCGGCGCAATTTCTGTGTTCCATTGTCAATGTGAAGGTCCGTCGGATACAGTGAAGCTTCATTCATGCATTGGAATCTAATACTGGTCTCCCAGGAAACGCTCAAAGCAAACCACAAACAATGAGTAGAGTCAGTCTTCTTGTACTTAAGGTGGCATCGTGCCATTTCAATTAAAGCCCGACGCAATTTCCGTGTTTCATTGTCAATGTAAAGGCCATCGGATTAAGTAAAGCTGCATCGGAATCTAATACAGTTCTCCCAAGAAACGCTCAAGGCAAACCACAAACAATGAGAGGAGTCAGTCTTCTTGTACCTAGTCGGCATTGTGCCAATTAAATTAAATAGCGACGCAATTTCTGTGTATTTTCGTCAATGTGAAGGTCCATCGGATACAGTAAGGCTTCATTGGTTCATCGGAATCTAATACTGGTCTCCCAGGAAACGATCAAAGCAAACCTCAAACAATGGGAAGAGTCAGTCTTCTTATACCTTGTCGGCATTGTGCCATTTGAATTAAATTCCGACGCAATTTCTGTGTTTCATCTTCAATGTGAAGTTCCATCGGATACATTAAAGCTGCATTGGTGCATCGCAATCTAATTCTAATCTCCCTGGTAACACTAAAAGCAAACCACAATCAATGATAAGAGTCTATCTTCTTGTACCTTGTCAGCATTGTGCCTTTTGAATTAAATCCCGACTCAATATTTGTGTTTCATCGTCAATGTGCAGGTCCATCAGATACAGTAAAGCTGCATTGGTGCTTCGGAATCTATTACTTGTCTCCCAGGATACGCTCAAAGCAAACCACAAACAATGAGTACTGTCAATCTTCTTGTACTTAAGACGGCATCGTGACATTTGCATTAAATCCCAACGCAATTTCTGTGTTACATCGTCAATGTGAAGGTCCATCGGATACAGTAAATCTGCATAGATGTATCAGAATCTAATCCTTGTCTCCCAGGAAACGCTTAAAGGAAACCACAAACAGTGAGAAGAGTCAGTCTTCTTGTACCTTGTCAGCATTGCGCAACTTAAACTAAATAGCGACCCAATTTCTGTCTTTCTTCGTCAATGTGAAGGTCCATCGGATACATTAAGGCTTCATTGGTGAATCGGAATCTAATACTGGTCTCCCAGGATACGCTCAAAGCAAACCACAAACAATGAGTACAGTCAATCTTCTTGTACTTAAGTCGGCATCGTGCCATTTGAATTAAGTCCCGACGCAATTTCTGTGTTTTATCGTCAATGTGAAGGCCCATCGGATACAGTAAAGCTGCATTGTTGAGTCGGAAACTAATACCGGACTCCCAGTAAGCGATCAAAGCAAACCACAAAAACGAGAAAAGTCAGACTTCCTGTACCTTGTTAGCATTGTGCCATTTGAATTGAATCCCTACGACATTTCTGTGCTTCATCGTCAATGTGAAGGTCCATCGGATACAGTGAAGCTCCATTGGTGCATCGGAATCTAATACTGGTCTCCGAGCAAACGCTCAGAGCAAACCACAAACAATGTGGAGAGTCAGTCTTCTTGAACCTTGTCGGCATTGTGCCACTTGAATTAAATAGCGACGCAATTTCTTTGTTTCTTCGTCATTGTGAAGGTCCATCAGTTACAGTAAAGCTGCATTGGTGCATCGCAATCTAATTCTGGTCTCCCTGGTAACCCTACCATCAAACCACAAACTATGAGAAGAGTCTGTCTTCATGTACCTTTTCGGGATTGTGAAATTTGAATTAAATCCCGACGCAATTTCTGTGTTTCATAGTCAATGAGGAGGTCCATCGGATCCAATACAGCTGCATTGGAGCATCGGAATCTAATACTGGTCGCCCAGGAAACTCTCAAAACAAACCGAAAACAATGAGATAAGTAAGTCTTCTTGTACCTTGTCGGCATTGTGCCATTGAAATTAAATCCCGATGCAATTACTGTGTTTCATCGTCAATGAGACGGTCCATCGGATACAGTAAAGCTGCATTGTTGCGTCGGACTCTAATACTGGTCACCCAGGAAGCAATCAAAGCAAACCACAAACTACGAGAAGAGTCAGTCTTCCTGCACCTTGTCGGCATTGTGCCATTTGAATTAACTCCCGACGCAATTTCTGTGTTTCATCGACAATGTGAAGGTCCATCGGATACAGGAAAGCTGCATTGGTGTATCGGAATCTATTACCGGTTTCCGAGGAAACGCTCAAAGCAAACCACACACAATGAGGAGAGTCAGTTCTCTTGTACCGTGTCGGCATTGTGCCAATTGAATTAAATGCTGACGCAGTTTCTGTGTATCATTGTCAAAGTGAAGGTCCATCGGATACAGTAAAGCTGCATTGGTGAATCGGAATCTAATACTTTTCTCGCAGGAAACGCTCAAAGCAAACGGGAAACAATGAGAAGAGTATCTCTTCTTGTACCTTGTCGGCATTGTGCCATTTGAATTAAAGCCCGACGCAATTTCTGTGTTTCATTGTCATAGTAAAGGTCCATCGGATAAAGTAAAGCTGAATTGGTGCATCGAAATCTAATACAGTTCTCCCAGGAAACGCTCAAGGCAAACCACAAACAATGAGAAGAATCAGTCTTCTTGTACCTTGTCGGCATTGTGCCACTTGAATTAAATAGCGACGCAATATCTGTGTTTCTTCGTCAATGTGAAGGTCCATCGGATACAGTAAGGCTTCATTGGTGCATCGGAATCTAATACTGGTCTCCCAGGAAACCCTCAAAGCAAACCTCAAACAATGAGAAGAGTCAGTCTTCCTGTACCTTGTCGGCATTGTGCTATTTGAATTAAATACCGACGCAATTTCTGTGTTTCATCGTCAATGTGCAGGTCCAGCGGGTTCAGTAAAACTGCATTGGTGTATCGGAAATTTATACTGGTCTCCCAGGAAACGCTCAAAGCAAACCACTAACAATGAGAAGAGTCAGTCTTCCTGTACCTTGTCAGCATTGTGCCATTTGAATTATATCCCTACGACATTTCTGTGCTTCATTGTCTATGTGAAGGTCCATCGGATACAGTAAAGCTCCATTGGTGCATCGGAATCTCATACTGGTCTCCCAGGAAACGCCCGAAGCAAACCACAAACAACGAGTAGGGTCAGTCTTCTTGTATCTAAGTCGGCATTGTGCCATTTGAATTAAATCCCGACGCAATTTCTGTTTCATCGTCAATGTGAAAGTCCATCGGATACACTAAAGCTGCATTGGTGCATCGCAATCAAAATCTGGTCTCCCAGGTAACCCTAAAAGCAAACCACAAACAATGAGAATATTCTGTCTTCATGTACCTTTTCGGCATTGTGCCATGTGAATTAAATCCTTACGCAATTTCTGTGTTTCATAGTCAATGAGGAGGTTAATCGGATCCCGCAAAGCTGCATTGGTGCATCGGAATCTAATATTGGTCGCCCAGGAAACGCTCAAAACAAATCACAAACAATGAGAAGAGTCAGCCTTCTTGTACCTTGTCGGCATTGTGCCATTGGAATTAATTCCTGACGCAATTACTGTGTTTCATCGTCTATGAGAAGGTCATCGGATTCAGTAAAGCTGCATTGGTGCGTCGGAATCTAATACTGGTCTCCCAGGAAGCGCTCAAAGCAAACCACAAACTACGAGAAGAGTCAGTCTTCCTCTACCTTGTCGGCATTGTGCCATTTGAATTAAATCCCGACGCAATTTCTGTGTATCATCGTCAATGTGAAGGTCCATCGGATAGAGTAAAGCTGCATTGGTGCATCGTAATCTAATACTGGTCTCCCTGGTAACGCTAAATGCAACCCACAAACAATGAGATGAGTCAGTCATCTTGTACCTTTTCGGCATTGTGCCTTTTGAATTACATCCCGACGCAATTTCTGTGTTTCGCCGTCAATGTAAAGGTCCATCGGATACAGTAAAGCTGCATTGGAGCATCGGAATCTAATACTGGTCTCCCAGGAAACGCTCAAGGCAAACCACAAACAATGAGAAGAATCAATCTTCTTGTACCTTGTCGGCATTGTGCCACTTGAATTAAATAGCGACGCAATATCTGTGTTTCTTCGTCAATGTGAAGGTCCATCGGATACAGTAAGGCTTCATTGGTGCGTCAGAATCTAATACTGGTCTCGCAGGAAACAGACAAAGCAAACCACAAACAATGTGAAGAGTCGGTCTTCATGTACCGTGTTAGCACTGTGCCATTTGAATTAAATCCCGACCCAATTTCTGTGTTTCATCGTCAATGTGAAGGTCCATCGGATACAGTAAATCTGCATAGATGTATCGGAATCTAATACTTGTCTCCCAGGATACCCTCCAAGCAAACCACAAACAATGAGAAGAGTCAGTCTTCTTGTACCTTGTCGGCCATGTGCCGTTTGATATAAGTCCCGACGCAAATTCTGTGTTTCATTGTCAATGAAATGGTCCATCGGATAAAGTAAAGCTGAATTGGTGCATCGGAATTTATTACAGTTCTCCCAGGAAACGCTCAAGGCAAACCACAAACAATGAGAAGATTCAGTCTTCCTGTACCTAAGTCGGCATTGTGCCATTTGAATTAATTCCCGACGCAATTTCTGTGCTTTATAGTCAATGTGAAGTTGCATCAGATACAGTAAAGCTGCATTGGTGCATCTCAATCTAATTCTGGTCTCCCAGGTAACACTAAAAGCAAACCACAAACAATGATAAGAGTCTGTCTTCTTGTACCTTGTCAGCATTGTCCATTTTAAATTAAATCCCGACGCAATTTCTGTGTTTCATCGTCAATGTGCAGGTCCATCGGATACAGTAAAGCTGCATTGGTGCTTCGGAATCTAATACTGGTCTCCCAAGATACGCTCAATGCAAACCACAAACAATGAGTACAGTCAATCATCTTGTACTTAAGTCGGCATCGTGCCATTTGCATTAAATCCCGACGCAATTTCTGTGTTTCATCGTCAATGTGAAGGTCCATCAAATACAGTAAATCTGCATAGATGTATCGGAATCTAATACTTGTATCCCACGAAACGCTCAAAGCAAACCACAAACAATGAGAAAAGTCAGTCTTCTAGTACCTTGTCTTCATTGTGCCGTTTGAAATAAATCCCGCCGCAATTTCTGTGATTCATCGTCTATGTAAAGGTCCGTCGGATACAGTAAAGCTGCATTGGTGCATCGCAATCTAATTCTGGTCTCCCAGGTAACCCTACAAGCAAACCACAAACAACGAGAAGAGTCTGTCTTCATGTACCCTTTCGGGTTTGTGAAATTTGAATTTAATCCCGACGCAATTTCTGTGTTTCATCGTCATTGTGAAGGTCTATCGGATACAGTAAAGCTGAATTGGTGCATCGGAATCTAATACTGTTCTCCCAGGAAACGCTCAAAGCAAACCACAAACAATGAGACGAGTCAGTCTTCTTGTACCTTGTCGGCATTGTGCCACTTGAATTAAATACCGACGCAATTTCAGTATTTCTCCATCAATATGAAGGTCCATCGGATACAGTAAGGCTTCATTGGTGCATCGGAATCTAATACTGGTCTCTCAGGAAACGCTCAAAGCAAACCACAAACAATTGGAAGAGTCTGTCTTCTTGTACCTTGTCAGCATTGTGCCATTTGAATTAAATCTCGACGCATTTTCGGTGTTTTATCCTCAATGTGAAGGTCCATCGGATACAGTAAAGCTGCATTGGAGCATCGGAATCTAATACTGGTCTCCCAGGATACGCTCAAAGCAAACCACAAGCAATGAGTAGAGTCACTCATCTTGTACTTCAGTCGGCATCATGCCATTTGCATTAAATCCCGACACATTTTCTGTGTTTCATCGTCATTAAGAAGGTCCATCTGATACAGTACAGCTGCATTGCTGCACCGGAATCTAATACTGGTCTAGCAGGAAACAGACAAAGCAAACCACAAACAATGTGAAGAGTCGGTCTTCATGTACCGTGTCAGCACTGTGCCATTTGAATTAAATCCCGACCCAATTTCTGTGTTTCATCGTCAATGTGAAGGTCCATCGGATACAGTAAATCTGCATAGATGTATCGGAATCTAATACTTGTCTCCCAGGATACGCTCAAAGCAAACCACAAACAATGAGTACAGTCAATCTTCTTGTACTTAAGTCGGCATCGTGCCATTTGCATTAAATCCCGACGCAATTTCTGTGTTTCATCGTCAATGTGAAGGTCCATCGGATACAGTAAATCTGCATAGATGTATCGGAATCTAATACTTGTATCCCAGGAAACGCTCAAAGCAAACCACAAACAATGAGAAGAGTCCGTCTTCTTGTACCTTGTCTTCATTGTGCCGTTTGAAATAAATCCCGCCGCAATTTCTGTGTTTCATCGTCAATGTAAAGATCCGTTGGATACAGTAAAGCTGCATTGGTGCATCAAAATCTAATACTGGTCTCCCAGGAAACGCTCAAAGCAAACGACAAACAATGAGGAGAGCATCTCTTATTGTACCTTGTCGGCATTGTGCCATTTGAATTAAGGCCCGACGCAATTTCTGTGTTTCATTGTCAATGTAAAGGTCCATCGTATTAAGCAAAGCTGCATTGGTGCATCGGAATCTAATACAGTTCTAGCATTAAACGCTCAAGGCAAACCACAAACATTGAGAAGAGTCAGTCTTCTTGTACCTTGTCTTCATTGTGCAACTTGAACTAAATAGCGACCCAATTTCTATCTTTCATCGTCAATGTGAAGGTCCATGGGATACAGTAAGGCTTCATTGGTGAATCGGAATCTAATACTGGTCTCCCAGGAAACGCTCAAAGCAAATCTTAAACAATGAGAAGAGTCAGTCTTCTTGTACCTTGTCGGCATTGTGCCATTTGAATTAAATCCCGACGCAATATCTGTGTTTTATCGTCAATGGGAAGGTCCATCTGATACAGTAAAGCTGCATTGTTGAGTCGGAATCTAATACCGGACTCCCAGGAAGCGCTCAAAACAAACCACAAAATCGAGAAGAGTCAGTCTTCCTCTACCTTGTTAGCATTGTGCCATTTGAATGAAATCCCTACGACATTTCTGTGCTTCATCGTCAATGTGAAGGTCCATCGGATACAGTAAAGCTCCATTGTTGCATCGGAATCTAATACTGGTCTCCCAGCAAACGCTCAGTGCAAACCACAAACAATGAGGAGAGTCAGTCATCTTGTACCCTGTCGGCATTGTGCCATTTAAATTAAATAGCGACGCAATTTCAGTGTTTCTTCGTCAATGTGAAGGTCCATCGGATACAAGTAAAGCTGCATTGGTGCATCGCAATCTAATTCAACCCTACAAGCAAACCACAAACAATGTGAAGAGTCAGTGTTCATGTACCCTTTCGGGATTGTGAAATTTGAATTTAATCCCGACGCAATCTCTGTGTTTCATAGTCAATGAGATGGTCCATCGGATCCAGTAAAACTGAATTGGTGCATCGGAATCTAATACTGGTCGCCCAGGAAACTCTCAAAACAAACCAGAAACAATGAGAAGTGTCAGTCTTCTGGTACCTTGTTGGCATTGTGCCATTGAAATTAAATCCCGATGCAATTACTGTGTTTCATCGTCAATGAGAAAGTCCATCTTATACAGTAAAGCTGCATTGGTGCGTCGGAATCTAATACTGGTCTCCCAGGAAGCGCTCAAAGCAAACCACAAACTAAGAGAAGAGCCGGTCTTCCTGCACCTTTTCGGCATTGTGCCATTTGAATTAACTCCTGACGCAATTTCTGTGTTATATCGTCAATGTGAAGGTCCATCAGATACAGGAAAGCTGCATTAGTGTATCGGAATCTAATACCGGCCTCCGAGGAAACGCTCAAACCAAACAACACACTATGAGAAGAGTCAGTTTTCTTGTACCATGTCGGCATTGTGCTAATTGAATTAATTGCTGACGCAGTTTCTGTTTATCATCGTCAAAGTGAAGGTCCATCGGATACAGTAAAGTTGCATTGGTGCATCGTAATCAAATACTGGTCTCCCAGGTAACGCTAAATGCATCACACAAACAATCAGATGAGTCATTCGACTTGTTCCTTTTCGGCATTGTGCCTTTTGAATTACATCCCGACGCAATTTCTGTGTTTCATCGTCAATGTGTAGGTCCATCGGCTACAGTAAAGCTGCATTGCTGCATCGGAATCTAATACTGTTTTCCCAGCAAACGCTCAAAGCAAACCACAAACAATGAGAAGAGTTAGTCTTCTTGTACCTTGTCGGCATCGTGCCATTTGAATCAAATCCCGACGCAATATCTGTGTCTCATCGTCAATGTGAAGGTCCATCGGATACAGTAATGCTGCATTCGTGCATTGGAATCTAATACTGGTCTCCCAGGAAACAGACATAGCAAACCACAAACAATGAGAAGATTCGGTCTTCATGTACCTTGTCGGCGTTGTGTCATTTGAATTAAATCCAATCGCAATTTCTGTGTTTCATCGTCAAATAGAAGGTCCATCGGATACAGTAAATCTGCATAGATGTATGGGAATCTAATACTTCTCTCCCAGGAAAGGCTCAAAGCAAAGCACAAACAATGAGAAGAGTCAGTCTTCTTGTAACTTATCGGCATTGTGCCGTTTGAAACAAATCCCGACGCGATTTCTGTGTTTTATCGTCAATGTAAAGGTCCGTCGGAAACAGTAAAGCTGCATTGGTGCTTCGGAATCTAATACTGGTCTCCCAGGAAACGCTCAAAGCAAACCACAAACAATGAGTAGTGTCAGTCTTCTTGTACTTAAGGTGGCATCGTGCTATTTGAATTAAATCCCGACGCAATTTCTGTGTTTCATCGTCAATGTGAAGGTCCATCGGATACAGTAAAGCTGCGTTCGTGCATCGGAATCTAATACTTTTCTCCCAGGAAACGCTCAAAGCAAACGAGTACAATTGAGAAGAGTATCTCTTCTTGTACCTTGTGGGCATTGTGCCATTTGAATTAAAGCCCGACGCAATTTCTGAGTTTCATCGTCAATGTGAAGGCCTACCTGATACAGTAATGCTGCATTGGTGCATCGGAATCTAATACTGGTCTCCAAGGAAGCGCTCAAAGCAAACCACAAACAGTGAGAAGAGTTAGTCTCCTAGTACCTTGACGGCATTGTGCTGTTTGAATTAATTCCCGACGCCATTTCTGTGTTTCATCGTCACTGTCATGGTCCATCAGATACAGTAAAGCTGCATTGGGGCATCACAATCTAAATCTGGTCTCCCAGGTAACCCTAAAAGCAAACCACAAACAATGAGAATAGTCTGTCTTCATGTACCTTTTCGGCATTGTGCCATTTGAATTAAATCCCGACGCAATTCCTGTCTTTCATTTTCAATGAGGAGATCCAACGGATCCCGTAAAGCTGTATTGGTGCATCCGAATCTAATATTGGTCGCCCATAAAACGCTCAAAACAAACCACAAACAATGAGAAGAGTCAGTCTTCTCGTACCTTGTCGGCATTGTGCCATTTGAATTAAATGCTGACGCAGTTTCTGTGTATCATCGTCAATGTGAGGGTCCATCAGATTCAGTAAAGCTGCATTGGTGCATCGTAATCTAATACTGTTCTCTCAGGTAACGCTAAATGCAACCCACAAACAATGAGATGAGTCAGTCGTCTTGTACCTTTTCGGCATTGTGCCTTTTGAATTACATCCCGACGCAATTACTGTGTTTCGCCGCCAATGTAAAGGTCCATCGGATTCAGTAAAGCTGCAATGGAGCATCGGAATCTAATACTGGTCTCCCAGGAAACGCTCAAAGCTAACCACAAACAAGGAGAAGAGTCAGTCGTCTTGCCTTTTGCCGGCATTGTGCCATTTGAATTAAATCCCGATGCAATTTCTGTGTTTCATCGTCAATGTGAAGGTCCATCGGATACAGTAAGGCTCCATTTGTGCATTGGAATCTAATTCTTGTCTCTCAGGAAACGCTCAAAGCACACCACAAACAATTGGAAGAGTCTGTCTTCTTGTACCTTGTCAGCATTGTGCCATTTGAATTAAATCCCGACGCAATTTCGGTGTTTTATCGTCAATGTGAAAGTCCATCGGATACAGTAAAGCGGCATTGGTGCATTGGAATCTAATGCTGGTCTCCCAGGATACGCTCAAAGCAAACCACAAACAATGAGTAGAGTCAGTCTTCTAGTACTTAAGGAAGCATCGTGCCATTTAAATTAAATCCTGACCCAATTTCTGTGTTTCAACGTCAATGTGTAGGTCCATCGGATACAGTAAAGCTGCATTCGTTAATCGCAATCTAATACTGGTCTCCCAGGAAACGCTCAAAGCAAACGACAAATAATGAGAAGAGTAACTCTCCTTGTACCTTGTCGGCATTGTGCCATTTGAATTAAAGCCCGACGCAAATTCTGTGTTTCATTGTCAATGTAATGGTCCATCGGATAAAGTAAAGCTGAATTGGTGCATCGGAATCTAATACAGTTCTCCCAGGATACGCTCAAGGCAAACCACAAACAATGAGAAGAGTCAGTCTTCCTGTACCTAAGTCAGCATTGTGCCATTTGAATTAAATCCCGACGCAATTTCTGTGTTTTATCGTCAATGTGAAGGTCCATCGGATACAGTAAATCTGCATAGATGTATCGGAATCTAATACTTGTCTCCCAGGATACGCTCAAAGCAAACCACAAACAATGAGTACAGTAAATCTCTTGTACTTAACTCGGCATCGTGCCATTTGAATTAAATCCCGACGCAATATCTGTGTTTTATCGTCAATGGGAAGGTCCATCTGATACAGTAAAGCTGCATTGTTGAGTCGGAATCTAATACCGGACTCCCAGGAAGCGCTCAAAACAAACCACAAAATCGAGAAGAGTCAGTCTTCCTCTACCTTGTTAGCATTGTGCCATTTGAATGAAATCCCTACGACATTTCTGTGCTTCATCGTCAATGTGAAGGTCCATCGGATACAGTAAAGCTCCATTGTTGCATCGGAATCTAATACAGGTCTCCCAGCAAACGCTCAGTGCAAACCACAAACAATGAGGAGAGTCAGTCATCTTGTACCCTGTCGGCATTGTGCCATTTAAATTAAATAGCGACGCAATTTCAGTGTTTCTTCGTCAATGTGAAGGTCCATCGGATACAAGTAAAGCTGCATTGGTGCATCGCAATCTAATTCAACCCTACAAGCAAACCACAAACAATGTGAAGAGTCTGTGTTCATGTACCCTTTCGGGATTGTGAAATTTGAATTTAATCCCGACGCAATCTCTGTGTTTCATAGTCAATGAGATGGTCCATCGGATCCAGTAAAACTGAATTGGTGCATCGGAATCTAATACTGGTCGCCCAGGAAACTCTCAAAACAAACCGAAAACAATGAGAAGTGTCAGTCTTCTGGTACCTTGTTGGCATTGTGCCATTGAAATTAAATCCCGATGCAATTACTGTGTTTCATCGTCAATGAGAAAGTCCATCTTATACAGTAAAGCTGCATTGGTGCGTCGGAATCTAATACTGGTCTCCCAGGAAGCGCTCAAAGCAAACCACAAACTAAGAGAAGAGCCGGTCTTCCTGCACCTTTTCGGCATTGTGCCATTTGAATTAACTCCTGACGCAATTTCTGTGTTATATCGTCAATGTGAAGGTCCATCAGATACAGGAAAGCTGCATTAGTGTATCGGAATCTAATACGGGCCTCCGAGGAAACGCTCAAACCAAACAACACACAATGAGAAGAGTCAGTTTTCTTGTACCATGTCGGCATTGTGCTAATTGAATTAATTGCTGACGCAGTTTCTGTTTATCATCGTCAAAGTGAAGGTCCATCGGATACAGTAAAGTTGCATTGGTGCATCGTAATCAAATACTGGTCTCCCAGGTAACGCTAAATGCATCACACAAACAATCAGATGAGTCATTCGACTTGTTCCTTTTCGGCATTGTGCCTTTTGAATTACATCCCGACGCAATTTCTGTGTTTCATCGTCAATGTGTAGGTCCATCGGCTACAGTAAAGCTGCATTGCTGCATCGGAATCTAATACTGTTTTCAAAGCAAACGCTCAAAGCAAACCACAAACAATGAGAAGAGTTAGTCTTCTTGTACCTTGTCGGCATCGTGCCATTTGTATCAAATCCCGACGCAATATCTGTGTCTCATCGTCAATGTGAAGGTCCATCGGATACAGTAATGCTGCATTCGTGCATTGGAATCTAATACTGGTCTCCCAGGAAACAGACATAGCAAACCACAAACAATGAGAAGATTCGGTCTTCATGTACCTTGTCGGCGTTGTGTCATTTGAATTAAATCCAATCGCAATTTCTGTGTTTCATCGTCAAATAGAAGGTCCATCGGATACAGTAAATCTGCATAGATGTATGGGAATCTTATACTTCTCTCCCAGGAAAGGCTCAAAGCAAAGCACAAACAATGAGAAGAGTCAGTCTTCTTGTAACTTATCGGCATTGTGCCGTTTGAAACAAATCCCGACGCGATTTCTGTGTTTTATCGTCAATGTAAAGGTCCGTCGGAAACAGTAAAGCTGCATTGGTGCTTCGGAATCTAATACTGGTCTCCCAGGAAACGCTCAAAGCAAACCACAAACAATGAGTAGTGTCAGTCTTCTTGTACTTAAGGTGGCATCGTGCTATTTGAATTAAATCCCGACGCAATTTCTGTGTTTCATCGTCAATGTGAAGGTCCATCGGATACAGTAAAGCTGCGTTCGTGCATCGGAATCTAATACTTTTCTCCCAGGAAACGCTCAAAGCAAACGAGTACAATTGAGAAGAGTTTCTCTTCTTGTACCTTGTGGGCATTGTGCCATTTGAATTAAAGCCCGACGCAATTTCTATGTTTCATTGTCAATGTAAAGGCCCATCGGATAAAGTAAAGCTGTAATGGTGCATCGGAATCTAATACAGTTCTCCCAGGAAACGCTCAAGGCAAGACTCAAACAATGAGAAGAGTCAGTCTTCCTGTACCTTGTCGGCATTGTGCCATTTGAATTAAATCCCAACGACATTTCTTTGCATCTTCGTCAATGTAAAGGTCCATCGAATACAGTAAAGCTCCATTGGTGCATCGGAATCTAATACTGGTCTCGCAGGAAACGCTCAAAGCAAACCACAAACAATGAGTAGGGTCAGTCTTCTTGTAATTAAGTCGGCATTGTGCCATTTGAATTAAATCCCGACGCAATTTCTGAGTTTCATCGTCAATGTGAAGGCCTACCTGACACAGTAATGCTGCATTGGTGCATCGGAATCTAATACTGGTCTCCAAGGAAGCGCTCAAAGCAAACCACAAACAGTGAGAAGAGTTAGTCTCCTAGTACCTTGACGGCATTGTGCTGTTTGAATTAATTCCCGACGCCATTTCTGTGTTTCATCGTCACTGTCATGGTCCATCAGATACAGTAAAGCTGCATTGGGGCATCACAATCTAAATCTGGTCTCCCAGGTAACCCTAAAAGCAAACCACAAACAATGAGAATAGTCTGTCTTCATGTACCTTTTCGGCATTGTGCCATTTGAATTAAATCCCGACGCAATTCCTGTCTTTCATTTTCAATGAGGAGATCCAACGGATCCCGTAAAGCTGTATTGGTGCATCCGAATCTAATATTGGTCGCCCATAAAACGCTCAAAACAAACCACAAACAATGAGAAGAGTCAGTCTTCTCGTACCTTGTCGGCATTGTGCCATTTGAATTAAATGCTGACGCAGTTTCTGTGTATCATCGTCAATGTGAGGGTCCATCAGATTCAGTAAAGCTGCATTGGTGCATCGTAATCTAATACTGTTCTCTCAGGTAACGCTAAATGCAACCCACAAACAATGAGATGAGTCAGTCGTCTTGTACCTTTTCGGCATTGTGCCTTTTGAATTACATCCCGACGCAATTACTGTGTTTCGCCGCCAATGTAAAGGTCCATCGGATTCAGTAAAGCTGCAATGGAGCATCGGAATCTAATACTGGTCTCCCAGGAAACGCTCAAAGCTAACCACAAACAAGGAGAAGAGTCAGTCGTCTTGCCTTTTGCCGGCATTGTGCCATTTGAATTAAATCCCGATGCAATTTCTGTGTTTCATCGTCAATGTGAAGGTCCATCGGATACAGTAAGGCTCCATTTGTGCATTGGAATCTAATTCTTGTCTCTCAGGAAACGCTCAAAGCACACCACAAACAATTGGAAGAGTCTGTCTTCTTGTACCTTGTCGGCATTGTGCCATTTGAATTAAATCCCGACGCAATTTCGGTGTTTTATCGTCAATGTGAAAGTCCATCGGATACAATAAAGCGGCATTGGTGCATTGGAATCTAATGCTGGTCTCCCAGGATACGCTCAAAGCAAACCACAAACAATGAGTAGAGTCAGTCTTCTAGTACTTAAGGAAGCATCGTGCCATTTAAATTAAATCCTGACCCAATTTCTGTGTTTCAACGTCAATGTGTAGGTCCATCGGATACAGTAAAGCTGCATTCGTTAATCGCAATCTAATACTGGTCTCCCAGGAAACGCTCAAAGCAAACGACAAACAATGAGAAGTGTCAGTCTTCTGGTACCTTGTTGGCATTGTGCCATTGAAATTAAATCCCGATGCAATTACTGTGTTTCATCGTCAATGAGAAAGTCCATCTTATACAGTAAAGCTGCATTGGTGCGTCGGAATCTAATACTGGTCTCCCAGGAAGCGCTCAAAGCAAACCACAAACTAAGAGAAGAGTCGGTCTTCCTGCACCTTTTCGGCATTGTGCCATTTGAATTAACTCCTGACGCAATTTCTGTGTTATATCGTCAATGTGAAGGTCCATCAGATACAGGAAAGCTGCATTAGTGTATCGGAATCTAATACCGGCCTCCGAGGAAACGCTCAAACCAAACAACACACAATGAGAAGAGTCAGTTTTCTTGTACCATGTCGGCATTGTGCTAATTGAATTAATTGCTGACGCAGTTTCTGTTTATCATCGTCAAAGTGAAGGTCCATCGGATACAGTAAAGTTGCATTGGTGCATCGTAATCAAATACTGGTCTCCCAGGTTACGCTAAATGCATCACACAAACAATCAGATGAGTCATTCGACTTGTTCCTTTTCGGCATTGTGCCTTTTGAATTACATCCCGACGCAATTTCTGTGTTTCATCGTCAATGTGTAGGTCCATCGGCTACAGTAAAGCTGCATTGCTGCATCGGAATCTAATACTGTTTTCCCAGCAAACGCTCAAAGCAAACCACAAACAATGAGAAGAGTTAGTCTTCTTGTACCTTGTCGGCATCGTGCCATTTGAATCAAATCCCGACGCAATATCTGTGTCTCATCGTCAATGTGAAGGTCCATCGGCTACAGTAATGCTGCATTCGTGCATTGGAATCTAATACTGGTCTCCCAGGAAACAGACATAGCAAACCACAAACAATGAGAAGATTCGGTCTTCATGTACCTTGTCGGCGTTGTGTCATTTGAATTAAATCCAATCGCAATTTCTGTGTTTCATCGTCAAATAGAAGGTCCATCGGATACAGTAAATCTGCATAGATGTATGGAAATCTAATACTTCTCTCCCAGGAAAGGCTAAAAGCAAAGCACAAACAATGAGAAGAGTCAGTCTTCTTGTAACTTATCGGCATTGTGCCGTTTGAAACAAATCCCGACGCGATTTCTGTGTTTTATCGTCAATGTAAAGGTCCGTCGGAAACAGTAAAGCTGCATTGGTGCTCCGGAATCTAATACTGGTCTCCCAGGAAACGCTCAAAGCAAACCACAAACAATGAGTAGTGTCAGTCTTCTTGTACTTAAGGTGGCATCGTGCTATTTGAATTAAATCCCGACGCAATTTCTGTGTTTCATCGTCAATGTGAAGGTCCATCGGATACAGTAAAGCTGCGTTCGTGCATCGGAATCTAATACTTTTCTCCCAGGAAACGCTCAAAGCAAACGAGTACAATTGAGAAGAGTATCTCTTCTTGTACCTTGTGGGCATTGTGCCATTTGAATTAAAGCCCGACGCAATTTCTATGTTTCATTGTCAATGTAAAGGCCCATCGGCTAAAGTAAAGCTGTAATGGTGCATCGGAATCTAATACAGTTCTCCCAGGAAACGCTCAAGGCAAGACTCAAACAATGAGAAGAGTCAGTCTTCCTGTACCTTGTCGGCATTGTGCCATTTGAATTAAATCCCTACGACATTTCTTTGCATCTTCGTCAATGTGAAGGTCCATCGAATACAGTAAAGCTCCATTGGTGCATCGGAATCTAATACTGGTCTCGCAGGAAACGCTCAAAGCAAACCACAAACAATGAGTAGGGTCAGTCTTCTTGTAATTAAGTCGGCATTGTGCCATTTGAATTAAATCCCGACGCAATTTCTGAGTTTCATCGTCAATGTGAAGGCCTACCTGATACAGTAATGCTGCATTGGTGCATCGGAATCTAATACTGGTCTCCAAGGAAGCGCTCAAAGCAAACCACAAACAGTGAGAAGAGTTAGTCTCCTAGTACCTTGACGGCATTGTGCTGTTTGAATTAATTCCCGACGCCATTTCTGTGTTTCATCGTCACTGTCATGGTCCATCAGATACAGTAAAGCTGCATTGGGGCATCACAATCTAAATCTGGTCTCCCAGGTAACCCTAAAAGCAAACCACAAACAATGAGAATAGTCTGTCTTCATGTACCTTTTCGGCATTGTGCCATTTGAATTAAATCCCGACGCAATTCCTGTCTTTCATTTTCAATGAGGAGATCCAACGGATCCCGTAAAGCTGTATTGGTGCATCCGAATCTAATATTGGTCGCCCATAAAACGCTCAAAACAAACCACAAACAATGAGAAGAGTCAGTCTTCTCGTACCTTGTCGGCATTGTGCCATTTGAATTAAATGCTGACGCAGTTTCTGTGTATCATCGTCAATGTGAGGGTCCATCAGATTCAGTAAAGCTGCATTGGTGCATCGTAATCTAATACTGTTCTCTCAGGTAACGCTAAATGCAACCCACAAACAATGAGATGAGTCAGTCGTCTTGTACCTTTTCGGCATTGTGCCTTTTGAATTACATCCCGACGCAATTACTGTGTTTCGCCGCCAATGTAAAGGTCCATCGGATTCAGTAAAGCTGCAATGGAGCATCGGAATCTAATACTGGTCTCCCAGGAAACGCTCAAAGCTAACCACAAACAAGGAGAAGAGTCAGTCGTCTTGCCTTTTGCCGGCATTGTGCCATTTGAATTAAATCCCGATGCAATTTCTGTGTTTCATCGTCAATGTGAAGGTCCATCGGATACAGTAAGGCTCCATTTGTGCATTGGAATCTAATTCTTGTCTCTCAGGAAACGCTCAAAGCACACCACAAACAATTGGAAGAGTCTGTCTTCTTGTACCTTGTCAGCATTGTGCCATTTGAATTAAATCCCGACGCAATTTCGGTGTTTTATCGTCAATGTGAAAGTCCATCGGATACAGTAAAGTGGCATTGGTGCATTGGAATCTAATGCTGGTCTCCCAGGATACGCTCAAAGCAAACCACAAACAATGAGTAGAGTCAGTCTTCTAGTACTTAAGGAAGCATCGTGCCATTTAAATTAAATCCTGACAGAATTTCTGTGTTTCAACGTCAATGTGTAGGTCCATCGGATACAGTAAAGCTGCATTCGTTAATCGCAATCTAATACTGGTCTCCCAGGAAACGCTCAAAGCAAACGACAAATAATGAGAAGAGTAACTCTCCTTGTACCTTGTCGGCATTGTGCCATTTGAATTAAAGCCCGACGCAAATTCTGTGTTTCATTGTCAATGTAATGGTCCATCGGATAAAGTAAAGCTGAATTGGTGCATCGGAATCTAATACAGTTCTCCCAGGATACGCTCAAGGCAAACCACAAACAATGAGAAGAGTCAGTCTTCGTGTACCTAAGTCAGCATTGTGCCATTTGAATTAAATCCCGACGCAATTTCTGTGTTTGATCGTCAATGTGAAGGTCCATCGGATACAGTAAAACTGCATAGATGTATCGGAATCTAATCCTTGTCTCCCAGGAAACGCTCAAAGCAAACCACAGACAGTGAGAGGAGTCAGTCTTCTTGTACCTTGTCGGCATTGTGCCACTTGAATTAAATCTGGACGCCATTTCTGTGTTTCATCGTCAATGTGAGGGTCCATCGGATGCAGTGGAAATGCATTAGTGTATCGGAATCTAATACTGGTCTCCCAGGAAACGCTCAATGCAAACCTCAAACTAAGAGAAGAGTCAGTCTTCCTGTACCTTGTTGGCATTGTGCCATTTGAATTAAATACCGACGCAATATGTGTGGTTCTTCGTCATCGCTAAGGTCCATCGGATACAGTAAAGCTTCATTGCTGTATTGGAATCTAATACTGGTCACCCAGGAAACGCTCAAAGCAAACCACAAACAATGAGAAGAGTTAGTCTTCTTGTATCTTGTCGGCATCGTGCCATTTGAATCAAATCCCGACGCAATTTCTGTGTTTCATCGCCAATGTGAAGGTCCATCGAATACAGTAAAGCTGCATTCGTGCATCGGAATCTAATACTGGTATCCCAGGAAACAGACATAGCAAACCACAAACAATGAGAAGATTCGGTCTTCATGTACCTTGACGGCATTGTGTCATTTGAATTAAATCCCGACGCAATTTCTGTGTTTCATCGTCAATGTGAAGGTCCATCGGATACAGTAAATCTGCATAGATGTATCGGAATCTAATACTTCTCTCCCAGGAAAGGCTCAAAGCAAACCACAAACAATGAGAAGAGTTAGTCTTCTTGTACCTTGTCGGCATTGTGCCGTTTGAAACAAATCCCGACGCGATTTCTGTGTTTCATCGGCAATGTAAAGGTCCGTCGGGACAGTAAAGCTGCATTGGTGCATCGGAATCTAATACTGGTCTCCCAGGAAACGCTCAAAGCAAACCACAAACACTGAGTAGAGTCAGTCTTCTTGTACTTAAGGTGGCATCGTGCCCTTTCAATTAAATCGCGACGCAATTTCTGTGTTTCACCGTCAATGTGAAGGTCCATCGGATACAGTAATGCTGCGTTCGTGCATCGGAATCTAATACTTTTCTCCCAGGAAACGCTCAAAGCAAACGAGAAACAATGAGAAGAGTATCTATTCTTGTACCTTGTCAGCATTGTGCCATTTGAATTAAATCCCGACGCAATTTCTTTGTTTCATTGTCAATGTAAAGGTCCATCGGATAAAGTAAAGCTGTATTGGTGCATCGGAATCTAATACAGTTCTCCCAGGAAACGCTCAAGGCAAACCACAAGTAATGAGAAATATCAGTCTTCTTGTACCTTGTCGGCATTGTGCCACTTGAATTAAATGGCGACGCAATTTCTGTGTTTCTTCGTCAATGTGAAGGTCCATCGGATATAGTAAGGCTTCATTGGTGCATCGAAATCTAATACTGGTCTCCCAGGAAACCCACAAAGCTAACCTCAAACAATGAGAAGAGTCAGTCTTCCTGTACCTTGTCGGCATTGTGCCATTTGAATTAAATACCGACGCAATTTCTGTGTTTCATCGCCAATGTGAAGGTCCAGCGGATTCAGTGGGACTGCATTGGTGTATCGGAATTTTATACTGGTCTCCCAGGAAACGCTCAAAGCAAACCACTAACAATGATAAGAGTCAGTCCTCCTGTACCTTGTCAGCATTGTGCCATTTGAATTAAATCCCTACGACATTTCTGTGCTTCATCGTCAATGTGAAGGTCCATCGGATACAGTAAAGCTCCATTGGTGCATCGGAATCTGGTACTGGTCTCCCAGGAAACGCTCAAAGCAAACCACAAACAATGAGTAGGGTCAGTCTTCTTGTACCTAAGTCGGCATTGTGCCATTTGAATTAAATCCCGACGCAATTTCTGAGTTTCATCGTCAATGTGAAGGTCTACCTGATACAGTAAAGCTGCATTGGTGCATCGGAATCTAATACTGGTCTCCAAGGAAGCGCTCAAAGCAAACCACAAACAATGAGAAGAGTCAGTCTTCTTGTACCTTGACGGCATTGTGCCGTTTGAATTATATCCCTACGCAATTTCTGCGTTTCATAGTCAATGAGGAGGTCCATCGGATCCCGTAAAGCTGCATTGGTGCATCGGAATCTAATATTGGTTGCCCAGGAAACGCTCAAAGCAAACCACAAACAGTGAGAAGAGTCAGTCTTCTTGTACCTTGTCGGCATTGTGCCATTGGAATTATTTCCCGACGCAATTACTGTGTTTCATCGTCAATGAGAAGGTCATCAGATACAGTAAAGCTGCATTGGTGCGTCGGAATCTAATACTGGTCTCCCAGGAAGCGCTCAAAGCAAACCACAAACTACGAGAAGAGTCAGTCCTCCTGTACCTTGTCGGCATTGTGCCATTTGAATTAAATCCCGACGCAATTTCTGTGTTTCATCGTCAATGTGAAGGTCCATTGTATACAGTAAACCTACATTAGTGTATCGGAATCTAATACCGGTCTCCGAGGAAACGCTCAAAGCAAACCACACACAATGAGAAGAGTCATTTTCTTGTACCTTGTCGGCATTGTGCCATTTGAATTAAATGCTGACGCAGTTTCTGTGTATCATCGTCAATGTGAAGGTCCATCGGATACAGTAAAGCTCCATTGGTGCTTCGTAATCTAATACTGGTCTCTCAGGTAACGCTAAATGCAACCCACAAACAATGAGATGAGTCAGTCGTCTTGTACCTTTTCTGCATTGTGCCTTTTGAATTACATCCCGAGGCAATTACTGTGTTTCGCCACCAATGTAAAGGTCCATCGGATACAGTAAAGCTGCATTGGAGCACCGGAATCTAATACTGGTCTCCCAGGAAACGCTCAAAGCAAACCTCAAACAATGAGATGAGTCAGTCGTCTTGCCTTTTGCCGGCATTGTGCCATTTGAATTATATCCCGACGCAATTTCTGTGATTCATCGTCAATGTGAAGGTCTATCGGATACAGTAAAGCTGAATTGGTGCATCGGAATCTAATACAGTTCTCCCAGGAAACGCTCAAGGCAAACCACAAACAATGAGAGGAGTCAGTCTTCCTGTACCTTGTCGGCATTGTGCCATTTGAATTAAATCCCGACGCATTTTCTGTGTTTCATCGTCAATGTGAAGTTCCATCGGATATATTAAAGCTGCATTGGTGCATCGGAATCTAATACTGGTCTCCCAGGATACGATCAAAGAAAACCACAAACAATGAGTAAATTCACTCTACTTGTACTTAAGTCGGCATCGTGCCATTTGCAATAAACCCCGACGCATTTTCTGTGTTTCATCGTCATTGAGAAGGTCCATCTGATACAGTACAGCTGAATTGCTGCACCGGATTCTAATACTGGTCTCCCAGGAAACAGACAAAGCAAAGCACAAACAATGAGAAGAGTCTCTCTTCATGTACCTTGTCGGCATTGTGCCATTCGATTTAAATCCCGACGCAATTTCTGTGTTTCATCGTCAATGTGAAGGTCCATCGGATACAGTAAAACTGCATAGATGTATCGGAATCTAATTCTTGTCTCCCAGCAAACGCTCAAAGCAAACCACAGACAGCGAGAGGAGTCAGTCTTCTTGTACCTTGTCGGCATTGTGCCACTTGAATTAAATCTGGACGCCATTTCTGTGTTTCATCGTCAATGTGATGGTCCATCGGATGCAGTGGAAATGCATTGGTGTATCGGAATCTAATACTGGTCTCCCAGGAAACGCTCAAAGCAAACCTCAAACTAAGAGAAGAGTCAGTCTTCCTGTACCTTGTCGGCATTGTGCCATTTGAATTAAATACCGACGCAATATGTGTGGTTCTTCGTCATCGCTAAGGTCCATCGGATACAGTAAAGCTTCATTGCTGTATTGGAATCTAATACTGGTCACCCAGGAAACGCTCAAAGCAAACCACAAACAATGAGAAGAGTTAGTCTTCTTGTATCTTGTCGGCATCGTGCCATTTGAATCAAATCCCGACGCAATTTCTGTGTTTCATCGCCAATGTGAAGGTCCATCGAATACAGTAAAGCTGCATTCGTGCATCGGAATCTAATACTGGTATCCCAGGAAACAGACATAGCAAACCACAAACAATGAGAAGATTCGGTCTTCATGTACCTTGTCGGCATTGTGTCATTTGAATTAAATCCCGACGCAATTTCTGTGTTTCATCGTCAATGTGAAGGTCCATCGGATACAGTAAATCTGCATAGATGTATCGGAATCTAATACTTCTCTCCCAGGAAAGGCTCAAATTAACCACAAACAATGAGAAGAGTCAGTCTTCTTGTACCTTGTCGGCATTGTGCCGTTTGAAACAAATCCCGACGCGAATTCTGTGTTTCATCGGCAATGTAAAGGTCCGTCGGGACAGTAAAGCTGCATTGGTGCATCGGAATCTAATACTGGTCTCCCAGGAAACGCTCAAAGCAAACCACAAACACTGAGTAGAGTCAATCTTCTTGTACTTAAGGTGGCATCGTGCCATTTCAATTAAGTCGCGACGCAATTTCTGTGTTTCACCGTCAATGTGAAGGTCCATCGGATACAGTAATGCTGCGTTCGTGCATCGGAATCTAATACTTTTCTCCCAGGAAACGCTCAAAGCAAACGAGAAACAATGAGAAGAGTATCTATTCTTGTACCTTGGCAGCATTGTGCCATTTGAATTAAATCCCGACGCAATTTCTTTGTTTCATTGTCAATGTAAAGGTCCATCGGATAAAGTAAAGCTGTATTGGTGCATCGGAATCTAATACAGTTATCCCAGGAAACGCTCAAGGCAAACCACAAGTAATGAGAAGAATCAGTCTTCTTGTACCTTGTCGGCATTGTGCCATTTGAATTAAATACCGACGCAATTTCTGTGTTTCATCGCCAATGTGAAGGTCCAGCGGATTCGGTGAGACTGTATTGGTGTATCGGAATTTTATACTGGTCTCCCAGGAAACGCTCAAAGCAAACCACTAACAATGATAAGAGTCAGTCTTCCTGTACCTTGTCAGCATTGTGCCATTTGAATTAAATCCCTACGACATTTCTGTGCTTCATCGTCAATGTGAAGGTCCATCGGATACAGTAAAGCTCCATTGGTGCATCGGAATCTGGTACTGGTCTCCAAGGAAGCGCTCAAAGCAAACCACAAACAATGAGAAGAGTCAGTCTTCTTGTACCTTGACGGCATTGTGCCGTTTGAATTAAACCCCTAAGCAATTTCTGCGTTTCATAGTCAATGAGGAGGACCATCGGATCCCGTAAAGCTGCATTGGTGCATCGGAATCTAATATTGGTTACCCAGGAAACGCTCAAAACAAACCACGAACAGTGAGAAGAGTCAGTCTTCTTGTACCTTGTCGGCATTGTGCCATTGGAATTATTTCCCGACGCAATTACTGTGTTTCATCGTCAATGAGAAGGTCATCGGATACAGTAAAGCTGCATTGGTGCGTCGGAATCTAATACTGGTCTCCCAGGAAGCGCTCAAAGCAAACCACAAACTACGAGAAGAGTCAGTCCTCCTGTACCTTGTCGGCATTGTGCCATTTGAATTAAATCCCGACGCAATATCTGTGTTTCGTCGTCAATGTGAAAGTCCATCGTATACAGTAAAGCTACATTAGTGTATCGGAATCTAATACCGGTCTCCGAGGAAACGCTCAAAGCAAACCACACACAATGAGAAGAGTCATTTTCTTGTACCTTGTCGGCATTGTGCCATTTGAATTAAATGCTGACGCAGTTTCTGTGTATCATCGTCAATGTGAAGGTCCATCGGATACAGTAAAGCTCCATTGGTGCTTCGTAATCTAATACTGGTCTCTCAGGGAACGCTAAATGCAACCCACAAACAATGAGATGAGTCAGTTGTCTTGTACCTTTTCTGCATTGTGCCTTTTGAATTACATCCCGAGGCAATTACTGTGTTTCGCCACCAATGTAAAGGTCCATTGGATACAGTAAAGCTGCATTGGAGCATCGGAATCTAATACTGGTCTCCCAGGAAACGCTCAAAGCAAACCTCATACAATGAGATGAGTCAGTCGTCTTGCCTTTTGCCGGCATTGTGCCATTTGAATTAAATCCCGACGCAATTTCTGTGATTCATCGTCAATGTGAAGGTCTATCGGATACAGTAAAGCTGAATTGGTGCATCGGAATCTAATACAGTTCACCCAGGAAACGCTTAAGGCAAACCACAAACAATGAGAAGAGTCAGTCTTCCTGTAACTAAGTCGGCATTGTGCCATTTGAATTAAATCCCGACGCAATTTCTTTGTTTTATCGTCAATGTGAAGATCCATCGGATACAGTAAAGCTGCATTGGTGCGTCGGAATCTAATACCGGACTCCCAGGAAGCGCTCAAAGCAAACCACAAAAACGAGAAGAGTCAGTCTTCCTGTACCTTGTCGGCATTGTGCCATTTGAATTAAATCCCGACGCATTTTCTGTGTTTCATCGTCAATGTGAAGTTCCATCGGATACATTAAAGCTGCATTGGTGCATCGGAATCTAATACTGATCTCCCAGGATACGCTCAAAGCAAAACACAAAAAATGAGTAGAGTCAGTCTTCTGTACTTAAGGAAACATCGTGCCATATCAATTAATCCCGACGTAATTTCTGAGTTTCATCGTCAATGTGAAGGTCCATCGGATCCAGTAAATCTGCATAGATGTATCGGAATCTAATACTTGTCTCCCAGAAAACGCTCAAAGCAAACCACAAACAATGAGATGAGTCAGTCTTCTTGTACCTTGTCGGCATTGTGCCGTTTGTAATATATCCCGACGCAATCTCTGTGTTTCATCGTTAATGTAAAGGTCCGTCGGATACAGTAAAGCAGCATTGGTGCATCGGAATCTTATACTGGTCTCCCAGGAAACGCTCAAAGCAAACCACAAACAATGAGTAGAGTCAGTCTTCTTGTACTTAAGGAAACATCGTGCCATATCAATTAATCCCGACGTAATTTCTGAGTTTCATCGTCAATGTGAAGGTCTACCTGATACAGTTTGGGTGCATTGGTGCGTCGGAATCTATTACTGGTCTCCCAGGAAGCGCTCAAAGTAAACCACAAACAATGCGAAGGGTCAGTCTTCTTCTACCTTGTCGGCATTGTGCCGTTTGAAATAAATCACGACGCAATTTCTGTGTTTCATCGGCTTTGTGAAGGTCCATCGGATACAGTTATGCTGCATTGGTGCATCGGAATCTAATACTGGTCTTCAAGGATACGCTCAAATCAAACCACAAACAATGAGTAGAGTCAGTCTTCTTGTACTTAAGGTGGCACGTGCCATTTCAATTAAATCCCGACGCAATTTCTGTGTTTCATCGTCAATGTGAAGGTCCATTGGATACAGTAAAGCTGCACTCGTGCATCGGAATCTAATACTGGTCTCCCAGGAGACGTTCAAAGCAAACGTAAACTATGAGATGAGTATCTCTTCTTGTACCTTGTCGGCATTGTGCCATTTGAATTAGAGCCCGACGCAATTTCTGTGTTTCATTGTCAATGTAAAGGTCCATCGGATAAAGTAAAGCTGCATTGGTGCATCGGAATCTAATAGAGTTTTCCCAGGAAACGCTCAAGGCAAACCACAAACAATGAGAAGAGTCAGTCTTCTTGTACCTTGTCGGCATTGTGCCATTTGAATTAAATCCCGACGCAATTTCTGTGCTTTACCGTCAATGTGAAGGCCCATCGGATCCAGTATAGCTGCATTGGGGCATCTCCATCTAATTCTGGTCTCCCAGGTAACCCTTAAAGCAAACCACAATCAATGAGAAGAGTCTGTCTTCATGTATCTTTTCGGCATTGAGCTATTTGAATTAAATCGCGACGCAATTTATTAGTTTCATCGTCAATGAGAAGGTCATCGGATACAGTAAAGCTGCATTGGTGCGTCGGAATCTAATACTGGTCTCCCAGGAAGCGCTAAAAGCAAACCACAAACAATGAGAAGAGTCAGTCTTCTTGTACCTTACCGGCATTGTGCCATTTGAATTAAATCCCGACGCCATTTCTGTGCTTCATTGTCAATGTCAAGGTCCATCGGATACAGTAAAGCTGCATTGGGGCATCGCCATCTAAGTCTGCTCTCCCAGGTAACCCTAAAAGCAAACCACAATCAATGAGAAGAGTCTGTCTTCATGTACCTTTTCGGCATTGTGCTATTTGAATTAAATCGCGACGCAATTTCAGTGTTTCATAGTCAATGAGGAGGTCCATCGGATCCAGTATAGCTGCATTGGTGAATCGGAATCTAATACTGCTCGCCCAGGAAACGCTCAAAACAAACCGCAAACGATGAGGAGAGTCAGTCTTCATGTACCTTGTCGGCATTGTGCCGTTGGAATTAAATCCCGACGCAATTACTGTGTTTCATCGTCAATGAGAAGGTCCATCGGATACAGTAAAGCTGCATTGGTGCGACGGAATCTAATACTGGTCACCCAGGAAGCGCTCAAAGCAAACCACAAACAATGAGTAGAGTCACTCTTCTTGTACCTAAGTCGGCATCGTGCCATTTGCATTAAAACCCGACGCATTTTCTGTGTTTCATCGTCATTAATCAGGCCCATCTGTTACACTACAGCTGCAATGCTGCACCGGAATCTAGTACTGGTCTCCCAGGAAACAGACAAAGCAAACCACAAACAATGAGAAGAGTCGGTCTTCAAGTACCTTGTCGGCATTGCGCCATTTGAATTAAATCAATGCGCTATATCTGTGTTTCATCGTCAATGTGAAGATCCATCGGATACAGTAAAGCTGCATTGGTGCATCACAATCTAATTCTAGTCTCCCAGGTAACCTTAAAAGCAAACCACAAACAATGAGAAGAGTCTGTCTTCATGTACCTTTTCGGCATTGTGCTATTTGAATTAAATCCCGACGCAATTTCTGTGTTTCATAGTCAAGGAGGAGGTCCATCGGATCCAGTATACCTGCATTGGTGAATCGGAATCTAATACTGCTCGCCCAGGAAACGCTCAAAACAAACCGCAAACAATGAGGAGAGTCAGTCTTCATGTACCTTGTCGGCATTGCGCCGTTGGAATTAAATCCCGACGCAATTACTGTGTTTCATCGTCAATGAGAAGGTCCATCGGATACAGTAAAGCTGCATTGGTGCGTCGGAATCTAATACTGGTCTCCCAGGAAGCGCTCAAAGCAAACCACAAACTACGAGAAGAGTCAGTCCTCCTGTACCTTGTTGGCATTGTGCCATTTGAATTAAATCCCGACGCAATTTCTGTGTTTCATCGTCAATGCGAAGGTCCATCGTATACAGTAAAGCTACATTAGTGTATCGGAATCTAATACCGGTCTCCGAGGAAACGCTCAAAGCAAACCACACACAATGAGAAGAGTCATTTTCTTGTACCTTGTCGGCATTGTGCCATTTGAATTAAATGCTGACGCAGTTTCTGTGTATGATCGTCAATGTGAAGGTCCATCGGATACAGTAAAGCTGCATTGGTGCATCGTAATCTAATACTATTTTCTCAGGTAACGATAATGCAACCCACAAACAATGAGATGAGTCAGTCCTCTTGTACCTTTTCGGCATTGTGCCTTTTGAATTACATTCCGAGGCAATTACTGTGTTTCGCCGCCAATGTAAAGGTCCATCGGATACAGTAAAGCTGCATTGGAGCATCGGAATCTAATACTGGTCTCCCAGGAAACGCTCAAAGCAAACCTCAAACAATGAGATGAGTCAGTCGTCTTGCCTTTTGCCGGCATTGTGCCATTTGAATTAAATCCCGACGCAATTTCTGTGTTTCATCGTCAATGTGAAGGTCTATCGGATACAGTAAAGCTGAATTGGTGCATCGGAATCTAATACAGTCTCCAAGGAAACGCTCAAGGCAAACCACAAACAATGAGAAGAGTCAGTCTTCCTGTAACTAAGTCGGCATTGTGCCATTTGAATTAAATCCCGACGGAATTTCTGTGTTTTATCGTCAATGTGAAGGTCCATCGGATACAGTAAAGCTGCATTGGTGCGTCGGAATCTAATACCGGACTCCCAGGAAGCGCTCAAACAAACCACAAAAACGAGAAGAGTCAGTCTTCCAGTACCTTGTCGGCATTGTGCCATTTGAATTAAATCCCGACGCATTTTCTGTGTTTCATCGTCAATATGAAGTTCCATCGGATACATTAAAGCTGCATTGGTGCATCGGAATCTAATACTGGTCTCCCAGGATACGCTCAAAGCAAAACACAAAAAATGGGTAGAGTCACTCATCTTGTACTTCTGTCGGCATCGTGCCATTTGCATTAAATCCCGACGCATTTTCTGTGTTTCATCGTCATTGAGAAGGACCATCTGATATAGTACAGCTGCATTGCTTCACCGGAATCTTATACTGGTCTCCCAGGAAACAGAAAAAAGCAAACCACAAACAATGAGAAGAGACGCTCTTCATGTACCTTTTCGGCATTGTGCCATTTGAATTAAATCCCGACGCAATTTCTGTGTTTCATCGTCAATGTGAAGGTCCATGGGATCCAGTAAATCTGCATAGATGTATCGGAATCTAATACTTGTCTCCCAGAAAACCCTCAAAGCAAACCACAAACAATGAGATGAGTCAGTCTTCTTGTACCTTGTCGGCATTGTGCCGTTTGTAATATATCCCGACGCAATCTCTGTGTTTCATCGTCAATGTAAAGGTCCGTCGGATACAGTAAAGCTGCATTGGTGCATCGGAATCTAATACTGGTCTCCCAGGAAACGCTCAAAGCAAACCACATACAATGAGTAGAGACAGTCTTCTTTTACTTAAGGAAACATCGTGCCATATCATTTAATCCCGACGTAATTTCTGAGTTTCATCGTCAATGTGAAGGTCTACCTGATACAGTTTAGCAGCATTGGTGCGTCGGAATCTATTACTGGTCTCCCAGGAAGAGCTCAAAGAAAACCACAAACAATGCGAAGGGTCAGTCTTCTTCTACCTTGTCGGCATTGTGCCGTTTGAAATAAATCACGACGCAATTTCTGTGTTTCATCGGCTTTGTGGAGGTCCATCGGATACAGTTATGCTGCATTGGTGCATCGGAATCTAATACTGGTCTACCAGGATACGCTCAAATCAAACCACAAACAATGAGTAGAGTCAGTCTTCTTGTACTTAAGGTGGCACGTGCCATTTCAATTAAATCCCGACGCAATATCTGTGTTTCATCGTCAATGTGAAGGTTCATCGGATACAGTAAAGCTGCACTCGTGCATCGGAATCTAATACTGGTCTCCCAGGAAACGCTCAAAGCAAACGAAAAACTATGAGAAGAGTATCTCTTCTTGTACCTTGTCGGCATTGTGCCACTTGAATTAGAGCCCGACGCAATTTCTGTGTTTCATTGTCAATGTAAAGATCCATCGGATAAAGTAAAGCTGCATTGGTGCATCGGAATCTAATAGAGTTTTCCCAGGAAACGCTCAAGGCAAACCACAAACAATGAGAAGAGTCAGTCTTCTTGTACCTTGTCGGCATTGTGCCACTTGAATGAAATAGCGACACAATTTCTGTGTTTCTTCGTCAATGTGAAGGTCCATCTTATACAGTAAGGCTTCATTTGTGCATCGGAATCTAATACTGGTCTAACAGGAAACTCTCAAAGCAAACCTCAAACAATGAGAAGAGTCAGTCTTCTTGTACCTTGTCGGCATTGTGCCATTTGAATTAAATCCCGACGCAATTTCTGTGTTTTACCGTCAATGTGAAGGCCCATCGGAAACAGTAAAGCTGCATTGGTGCGTCGGAAAGTAATACCGGACTCCCAGGAAGCGCTCAAAGCAAACCTCAAAAACGAGAAGATTCAGTCTTCCTGTACCTTAGCAGCATTGTGCCATTTGAATTAAATCCCTACAACATTTCTGTGCTTCATCGTCAATCTGAAGGTCCATCGGATACAGTAGAGCTCCATTGGTGCATCGGAATCTAATGCTGGTCTCCCAGGAAACGCTCACAGCATACCACAAACAATGAGTAGAGTCAGTCTGCATGTACCTAAGTCGGCATTGTGCCATTTGAATTAAATCCCGACGCCATATCTGTGCTTCATCGTCAACGTCAAGGTCCATCGGATACAGTAAAGCTGCATTGGGGCATCGCCATCTAATTCTGGTCTCCCAGGTAACCCTAAAAGCAAACCACAATCAATGAGAAGAGTCTGTCTTCATGTACCTTTTCGGCATTGTGCTATTTGAATTAAATCCCGACGCAATTTCTGTGTTTCATAGTCAATGAGGAGGTCCATCGGATCCAGTATAGCTGCATTGGTGAATCGGAATCTAATACTGCTCGCCCAGGAAACGCTCAAAACAAACCGCAAACAATGAGGAGAGTCAGTCTTCATGTACCTTGTCGGCATTGTGCCGCGGAATTAAATCCCGACGCAATTACTGTGTTTCATCGTCAATGAGAAGGTCCATCGGATACAGTAAAACTGCATTGGTGCGGCGGAATCTAATACTGGTCTCCCAGGAAGCGCTCAAAGCAAACCACAAACAATGAGTAGAGTCACTCTTCTTGCACTTAAGTCGGCTTCGTGCCATTTGCATTAAAACCCGACGCATTATCTGTGTTTCATCGCCATTAATTAGGCCCATCTGTTACACTACAGCTGCAATGCTGCACCGGAATCTAGTACTGGTCTCCCAGGAAACAGACAAAGCAAACCACAAACAATGAGAAGAGTCGGTCTTCAAGTACCTTGTCGGCATTGCGCCATTTGAATTAAATCAAGACGCTATATCTGTGTTTCACCGTCAATGTGAAGATCCATCGGATACAGTAAATCTGCATAGATGTATCGGAATCTAATACTTGTCTCCGAGGAAACGCTCAAACCAAACCATAAACAATGAGAAGAGTCAGTCCTCTTGTACCTTGTCGGCATTGTGCGGTTTGAATTAAATCCCGACGCAATATCTGTGTTTCATCGTCAATGTGAAGGTCCATCGGATACAGTAAAGCTGCATTGGTGCATCACAATCTAATTCTAGTCTCCCAGGTAACCTTAAAAGCAAACCACAAACAATGAGAAGAGTCTGTCTTCATGTACCTTTTCGGCATTGTGCTATTTGAATTAAATCCCGACGCAATTTCTGTGTTTCATAGTCAATGAGGAGGTCCATCGGATACAGTAAAGCTGCATTGGTGCGTCGGAATCTAATACTGGTCTCCCAGGAAGCGCTCAAAGCAAACCACAAGCTACGAGAAGAGTCAGTCCTCCTGTACCTTGTTGGCATTGTGCCATTTGAATTAAATCCCGACGCAATTTCTGTGTTTCATCGTCAATGTGAAGGTCCATCGTATACAGTAAAGCTACATTAGTGTATCGGAATCTAATACCGGTCTCCGAGGAAACGCTCAAAGCAAACCACACACAATGAGAAGATTCATTTTCTTGTACCTTGTCGGCATTGTGCCATTTGAATTAAATGCTGACGCAGTTTCTGTGTATCATCGTCAATGTGAAGGTCCATCGGATACAGTAAAGCTGCGTTGGTGCATCGTAATATAATACTGGTCTCTCAGGTAACGATAATGCAACCCACAAACAATGAGATGAGTCAGTCCTCTTGTACCTTTTCGGCATTGTGCCTTTTGAATTACATTCCGAGGCAATTACTGTGTTTCGCCGCCAATGTAAAGGTCCATCGGATACAGTAAAGCTGCATTGGAGCATCGGAATCTAATACTGGTCTCCCAGGAAACGCTCAAAGCAAACCTCAAACAATGAGATGAGTCAGTCGTCTTGCCTTTAGCCGGCATTGTGCCATTTGAATTAAATCCTGACGCAATTTCTGTGTTTCATCGTCAATGTGAAGGTCTATCGGATACAGTAAAGCTGAATTGGTGCATCGGAATCTAATACAGTTCTCCCAGGAAACGCTCAAGGCAAACCACAAACAATGAGAAGAGTCAGTCTTCCTGTTCCTAAGTCGGCATTGTGCCATTTGAATTAAATCCCGACGCAATTTCTGTGTTTTATCGTCAATGTGAAGGTCCATCAGATACAGTAAAGCTGCATTGGTGCGTCGGAATCTAATTCCGGACTCCCAGGAAGCGCTCAAAGCAAACCACAAAAACGAGAAGAGTCAGTCTTCCTGTACCTTGTCGGCATTGCGCCATTTGAATTAAATCAAGACGCTATATCTGTGTTTCACCGTCAATGTGAAGATCCATCGGATACAGTAAATCTGCATAGATGTATCGGAATCTAATACTTGTCTCCGAGGAAACGCTCAAACCAAACCATAAACAATGAGAAGAGTCAGTCCTCTTGTACCTTGTCGGCATTGTGCGGTTTGAATTAAATCCCGACGCAATATCTGTGTTTCATCGTCAATGTGAAGGTCCATCGGATACAGTAAAGCTGCATTGGTGCATCACAATCTAATTCTAGTCTCCCAGGTAACCTTAAAAGCAAACCACAAACAATGAGAAGAGTCTGTCTTCATGTACCTTTTCGGCATTGTGCTATTTGAATTAAATCCCGACGCAATTTCTGTGTTTCATAGTCAATGAGGAGGTCCATCGGATACAGTAAAGCTGCATTGGTGCGTCGGAATCTAATACTGGTCTCCCAGGAAGCGCTCAAAGCAAACCACAAGCTACGAGAAGAGTCAGTCCTCCTGTACCTTGTTGGCATTGTGCCATTTGAATTAAATCCCGACGCAATTTCTGTGTTTCATCGTCAATGTGAAGGTCCATCGTATACAGTAAAGCTACATTAGTGTATCGGAATCTAATACCGGTCTCCGAGGAAACGCTCAAAGCAAACCACACACAATGAGAAGATTCATTTTCTTGTACCTTGTCGGCATTGTGCCATTTGAATTAAATGCTGACGCAGTTTCTGTGTATCATCGTCAATGTGAAGGTCCATCGGATACAGTAAAGCTGCGTTGGTGCATCGTAATATAATACTGGTCTCTCAGGTAACGATAATGCAACCCACAAACAATGAGATGAGTCAGTCCTCTTGTACCTTTTCGGCATTGTGCCTTTTGAATTACATTCCGAGGCAATTACTGTGTTTCGCCGCCAATGTAAAGGTCCATCGGATACAGTAAAGCTGCATTGGAGCATCGGAATCTAATACTGGTCTCCCAGGAAACGCTCAAAGCAAACCTCAAACAATGAGATGAGTCAGTCGTCTTGCCTTTAGCCGGCATTGTGCCATTTGAATTAAATCCTGACGCAATTTCTGTGTTTCATCGTCAATGTGAAGGTCTATCGGATACAGTAAAGCTGAATTGGTGCATCGGAATCTAATACAGTTCTCCCAGGAAACGCTCAAGGCAAACCACAAACAATGAGAAGAGTCAGTCTTCCTGTTCCTAAGTCGGCATTGTGCCATTTGAATTAAATCCCGACGCAATTTCTGTGTTTTATCGTCAATGTGAAGGTCCATCAGATACAGTAAAGCTGCATTGGTGCGTCGGAATCTAATTCCGGACTCCCAGGAAGCGCTCAAAGCAAACCACAAAAACGAGAAGAGTCAGTCTTCCTGTACCTTGTCGGCATTGTGCCATTTGAATTAAATCCCGACGAATTTTCTGTGTTTCATCGTCAATGTGAAGTTCCATCAGATACATTAAAGCTGCATTGGTGCATCGGAATCTAATACTGGTCTCCCAGGATACGCTCAAAGCAAAACACAAAAAATGAGTAGAGTCACTCATCTTGTACTTATGTCGGCATCGTGCCATTTGCATTAAATCCCGACGCATTTTCTGTGTTTCATCGTCATTGAGAAGGACCATCTGATATAGTACAGCTGCATTGCTTCACCGGAATCTAATACTGGTCTCCCAGGAAACAGAAAAAAGCAAACCACAAACAATGAGAAGAGACGCTCTTCATGCACCTTTTCGGCATTGTGCCATTTGAATTAAATCCCGCCGCAATTTCTGTGTTTCATCGTCAATGTGAAGGTCCATCGGATCCAGTAAATCTGCATAGATGTATCAAATCTAATACTTGTCTCCCAGAAAACGCTCAAAGCAAACCACAAACAATGAGATGAGTCAGTCTTCTTGTACCTTGTCGGCATTGTGCCGTTTGTAATATATCCCGACGCAATCTCTGTGTTTCATCGTCAATGTAAAGGTCCGTCGGATACAGTAAAGCTGCATTGGTGCATCGGAATCTAATACTGGTCTCCCAGGAAACGCTCAAAGCTAACCACAAACAATGAGTAGAGACAGTCTTCTTGTACTTAAGGAAACATCGTGCCATATCAATTAATCCCGACGTAATTTCTGAGTTTCATCGTCAATGTGAAGGTCTACGTGATACAGTTTAGCTGCATTGGTGCGTCGGAATCTATTACTGGTCTCCCAGGAAGCGCTCAAAGTAAACCACAAACAATGCGAAGGGTCAGTCTTCTTCTACCTTGTCGGCATTGTGCCGTTTGAAATATTTCACGACGCAATTTCTGAGTTTCATCGGCTTTGTGGAGGTCCATCGGATACAGTTATGCTGCATTGGTGCATCGGAATCCAATACTGGTCTACCAGGATACGCTCAAATCAAACCCCAAACAATGAGTAGAGTCTGTCTTCTTGTACTTAAGGTGGCACGTGCCATTTCAATTAAATCCCGACGCAATATCTGTGTTTCATCGTCAATGTAAAGGTCCATCGGATACAGTAAAGCTGCACTCGTGCATCGGAATCTAATACTGGTCTCCCAGGAAACGCTCAAAGCAAACGAAAAACTATGAGAAGAGTATCTCTTCTTGTACCTTGTCGGCATTGTGCCATTTGAATTAGAGCCCGACGCAATTTCTGTGTTTCATTGTCAATGTAAATATCCATCGGATAAAGTAAAGCTGCATTGGTGCATCGGAATCTAATAGAGTTTTCCCAGGAAACGCTCAAGGCAAACCACAAACAATGAGAAGAGTCAGTCTTCTTGTACCTTGTCGGCATTGTGCCACTTGAATGAAATAGCGACACAATTTCTGTGTTTCTTCGTCAATGTGAAGGTCCATCTTATACAGTAAGGCTTCATTTGTGCATCGGAATCTAATACTGGTCTAACAGGAAACTCTCAAAGCAAACCTCAAACAATGAGAAGAGTCAGTCTTCTTGTACCTTGTCGGCATTGTGCCATTTGAATTAAATCCCGACGCAATTTCTGTGTTTTACCGTCAATGTGAAGGCCCATCGGAAACAGTAAAGCTGCATTGGTGCGTCGGAAAGTAATACCGGACTCCCAGAAAGCGCTCAAAGCAAACCACAAAAACGAGAAGATTCAGTCTTCCTGTACCTTATCAGCATTGTGCCATTTGAATTAAATCCCTACAACATTTCTGTGCTTCATCGTCAATGTGAAGGTCCATCGGATACAGTAGAGCTCCATTGGTGCATCGGAATCTAATGCTGGTCTCCCAGGAAACGCTCACAGCATACCACAAACAATGAGTAGAGTCAGTCTGCATGTACCTAAGTCGGCATTGTGCCATTTGAATTAAATCCCGACCCCATTTCTGTGCTTCATCGTCAATGTCAAGGTCCATCGGATACAGTAAAGCTGCATTGGGGCATCGCAATCTAATTCTGGTCTCCCATCTAACCCTAAAAGCAAACCACAAACAATGAGAAGAGTCTGTCTTGATGTACCTTTTCGGCATTGTGCTATTTGAATTAAATCCCGACGCAATTTCTGTGTTTAATCGTCAATGAGGAGGTCCATCGGATCCAGTATAGCTGCATTGGTGAATCGGAATCTAATACTGCTCGCCCAGGAAACGCTCAAAACAAACCGCAAACAATGAGGAGAGTCAGTCTTCATGTACCTTGTCGGCATTGTGCCGTTGGAATTAAATCCCGACGCAATTACTGTGTTTCATCGTCAATGAGAAGGTCCATCGGATACAGTAAAGCGGCATTGGTGCGACGGAATCTAATACTGGTCTTCCAGGAAGCGCTCAAAGCAAACCACAAACAATGAGTAGAGTCACTCTTCTTGTACTTAAGTCGGCATCGTGCCATTTGCATTAAAACCCGACGCATTTTCTGTGTTTCATCGTCATTAATTAGGCCCATCTGTTACATTACAGCTGCAATGCTGCAACGGAATCTAATACTGGTCTCCCAGGAAACAGACAAAGCAAACCACAAACAATGAGAAGAGTCGGTCATCAAGTACCTTGTCGGCATTGCGCCATTTGAATTAAATCCCGACGCTATATCTGTGTTTCACCGTCAATGTGAACATCCATCGGATACAGTAAATCTGCATAGATGTATCGGAATCTAATACTTGTCTCCGAGGAAACGCTCAAACCAAACCATAAACAATGAGAAGAGTCAGTCTTCTTGTACCTTGTCGGCATTGTGACGTTTGAAATAAATCCCGACGTAATTTCTGTGTTTCATCGTCTATGTAAAGGTCCGTCGGATACATTAAAGCTGCATTGGTGCATCGGAATCTTAAACTGGTCTCCCAGGAAACGCTCAAAGCAAACCACAAACAATGAGTAGAGTCAGTCTTCTTGTACGTAAGGTGGCATCGTGCCATTTCAATTGAATCCCGACGCAAGTTCTGTGTTTTATCGTCAATGTGAGGGTCCATCGGATACAGTAAAGCTGCGTTCGTGCAACGGAATCTGATACTAGTCTCCCAGGAAGCGCTCAAAGCAAACCACAAACAATGAGAAGAGTCAGTCTTCTTGTACCTTGACGGCATTGTGCCATTTGAATTAAATCCCGACGCAATATCTGTGTTTCATCGTCAATGTGAAGGTCCATCGGATACAGTAAAGCTGCATTGGTGCATCGCAATCTAATTCTAGTCTCCCAGGTAACCTTAAAAGCAAACCACAAACAATGAGAAGAGTCTGTCTTCATGTACCTTTTCGGCATTGTGCTATTTGAATTAAATCCCGACGCAATTTCTGTGTTTCATAGTCAATGAGGAGGTCCATCGGATCCAGTATACCTGCATTGGTGAATCGGAATCTAATACTGCTCGCAAAGGAAACGCTCAAAACAAACCGCAAACAATGAGGAGAGTCAGTCTTCATGTACCTTGTCGTCATTGCGCCGTTGGAATTAAATCCCGACGCAATTACTGTGTTTCATCGTCAATGAGAAGGTCCATTGGATACAGTAAAGCTGCATTGGTGCGTCGGAATCTAATAGTGGTCTCCCAGGAAGGGCTCAAAGCAAACCACAAACTACGAGAAGAGTCAGACTTCCTGTACCTTGTCGGCACTGTGCCATTATAATTAAATCCCGACGCAATTACTGTGTTTCATCGTCAATGAGAATGTCCATCGGCTACAGTAAAGCTGCATTGAAGCAACGGAACCTAATACTGTTTTCCCAGGAAACGCTCAAAGCAAACCACAAACAATGAGAAGAGTCAGTCTTCTTGTACCTTGTCGGCATTGTGCCATTTGATTTAAATACCGACGCAATTTGTGTGTTTCTTCGTCAATGTGAAGATCCATTGGATACAGTAAAGCTGGATTGGTGCATCGTAATCTAATACTGGTCATCCAGGAAACGCTCAAAGCAAACCACAAACAATGAGATGAGTCAGTCTTCTTGTACCTTGTCGGCATTGTGCCATTTGATTTAAATACCGACGCAATTTGTGTGTTTCTTCGTCAATGTGAACATCCATCGGATACAGTAAGGCTTCATTGGTGCATCGGAATCTAATACTGGTCTCCCAGGAAACGCTCAAAGCAAACCACAAACAATGAGTAGAGTTATTCTTCTTGTACCTAAGTCGGCATTGTGCGATTTGAATTAAATCCCGACGCAATTTCTAAGTTTCATCGTCAATGTGAAGGTCTACCTGATACAGTAAAGCTGCATTGGTGCGTCGGAATCTAATACTGGTCTCCCAGGAAGCGCTCAAAGCAAACCACAAACAACGAGAAGAGTCAGTCTTCTTGTACCTTGACGGCATTGTGCCATTTGAATTAAATGCTGACGCAGTTTCTGTGTATCATCGTCAATGTGAAGGTCCATCGGATACAGTAAAGCTGCATTGGTGCATCGTAATCTATTACTGGTCTCCCAGGTAACGCCAAATGCAACCCACAAACAATGATAAGAGTCAGTCTTCTTGTACCTTGTCGGCATTGTGCCATTTGAATTAATACCGACGCAATTTCTGTGTTTCATCTTCAATGTGAAGGTCCATCGGATACAGTAAAGCTGCATTGGTGCATCGGAATTTAATGCTGGTATCCCAGGAAACGCTCAAAGCAAACCACGAACAATGAGAAGAGTCAGTCGTCTTGACTTTTGCCGGCATCGTGCCATTTGAATGAAATACCGACGCTATATCTATGTTTCATTGTCAATGTGAAAGTCCATCGGATACAGTAAAGCTGCATTGGTGCATCGGAACCTAATACTGGTCTCCCAGGATAGGCTCAAAGCAAACCACAAACAATGAGTAGGGTCACTCTTCTTGTACTTAAGTTCGGCATCGTGCCATTTGCATTAAATCCCGACGCATTTCCTGTGTTACATCGTCATTGAGAAGGTCCATGTATTTCAGTACAGCAGCATTGCTGCACCGGAATCTAATACTGGTCCCCAGGAAACAGACAAAGCAAACCACAAACAATGAGAAGAGTCGGTCTCCATGTACCTTGTCGGCATTGTACCATTTGAATTAAAGCCCGACGCAATTTCTGTGTTTCATTGTCAATGTAAAGGTCCATCGGATAAAGTAAAGCTGCATTGGTGCATCGGAATCTAATACAGTTCTCCCAGGAAACGCTCAAGGCAAACCACAAACAATGAGAAGAGTCAGTCTTCTTGTACCTAGTCGGCATTGTGCCACTTGAATTAAATAGCGACGGAATTTCTGTGTTTCTTCGTCAATGTGGAGGACCATCGGATACAGTAAGGCTTCATTGGTGCATCGGAATCTAATACTGGTCTCCCAGGAAAGGCTCAAAGCAAACCTCAAACAATGAGAAGAGTCAGTCTTCTTGTACCGTGTCGTCATTGTGCCATTTGAATTTATATCCCGACGCAATTTCTGTGTTTTATCGTCAATGTGAAGGTCCATCGTATACACTAAAGCCGCATTGTTGCGTCGGAATGTAATACCGGACTCCCAGGAAGCGCTCAAAGCAAACCACAAAAACGAGAAGAGGCAGTCATCCTGTACCTTTTCGGCATTGTGCCATTTGAATTAGATCCCGAAGCAATTTCTGTGTTTCATCGTTAATGTGAAGGTCCATCGGGTTCAGTAAAACTGCATTGGTGTATCGGAATTTAATACTGGTCTCCCAGGAAACGCTCACAGCAAACCACTAACAATGAGAAGAGTCAGTCTTCCTGGACCTTGTCAGCATTGTGCCATTTGAATTAAATCCCTACGCCATATCTGTGCTTCATCGTCAATGTGAAGGTCCTTCGGATACAGTAAAGCACCATTGGTGCATCGGTATCTAATACTGGTCTCCCAGGAATCACTCAAAGCAAACTACAAACAATGAGAAGAGTCAATCGTCTTGTACCTCAGTCGGCATTGTGCCGTTCGAATTAAATCCCGACGCAATTTCTTACTTTCATCGTCAATGTGAAGGTCCATCGGATACAGTAAACCTGCATTGGTGCATTCAATCTAATTCTGGTCTCCCAGGTAATACTAATAGCAAACCACAAACAATGAGAAGAGTCTGTCTTCATGCATCTTTTCGGCATTGTGCAATTTGAATTAAATCCCGACGCTATTTCTGTGTTTCATAGTCAATGAAGTGGTCCATCGGATACAGTAAAGCTGCTTTGGTGCGTCGGAATCAAATACTGGTCTCCCAGGAAGCGCTCAAAGCAAACCACAAACTACGAGAAGAGTCAGTCTTCCTGTACCTTGTCGGCAATGTGCCATTTGAATTAAATCCCGACGTAACTTCTGTGTTTCATCGTCAATGTGAGGGTCCATCGGATACAGTAAAGCTGCATTAGTGTATCGGAATTTAATACCGGTCTCCGAGGAAACGCTCAAAGCAAACCACACACAATGAGAAGAGTCAGTTTTCTTGTACCTTGTCGGCATTGTGCCATTTGAATTAAATGCAGACGCAGTTTCTGTGTATCATCGTTATTGCGAAAGTCCATCGGATACAGTAAAGCTGCATTGGTGAATCGTAATCTAATACTGGTCTCCCAGGTAACGCGAAATGCAACCCACAAACAATGAGATGAGTCAGTCGTCTTGTACCTTTTCGGCATTGTGCCTTTTGAACTGCATCCCGACGCAATTTCTGTATTTCACCGTCAATGTAAAGGTCCATCAGATAGAGTTAAGCTGCATTTGTGCGTCGGAATCTAATACCGGTCTCCCAGTAAGCGATCAAAGCAAACCACAAACAATGAGAAGAGTCAGTCTCCATGTACGTTGTCGGCATTGTGCCACTCGAATTAAATCCCGACGCAATTTCTGTGTTTCATCGTCAATGTGAAGGTCCATCGGATACTGTAAAGCTGCATTGGTACATCGGTATCTAATACTAGTCTCCCAGGAAACGCTCAAAACAAACCACAAACAGTGAGAAGGGTCAGTCTTCTTGTACCTTGTCGGCATTGTGCCGTTTTAATTAAATACCGACGCAATATATGTGTTTCATCGTCTGTGAGGAGGTCCATCGAATACTGTGAAGCTGCATTGGTGCATCGGATTCTAATACTGGTCTTCCAGGTAACGGTCAAAGCAATCCACAAACAATGAGAAGAGTCAGTCTTCTTGTACCTTGTCGGCATTGTGCCATTTGAATTAAATCCCGTTGCAATTTCTGTGTGTCATCGTCAATGTGAAGGTCCATCGGATACAGTAAAGCTGCATTGGTGCGTCGTAATCCAATACTGGGCTCCCTCGAAAGGCTCAAGGCAAACCACAAACAATGAGAAGAGTCAATCTCCCTGTACGTTGTAGGCATTGTGCCATTTCAAAGAGATCCAGACGCATTTTCTGTTTTTAATAGACAATGTGAAGGTCCATCGGATACAGTAAAACTGCATTGGTGCATCGGAATCTAATACTGGTCTTCCAGGAAACGCTCGAAGCAAACCACAAACAATGAGAAGAGTGAGTCTTCCTGTACCTTGTCTTAATTGTGCCATTTGAATAAAATACCGACGTAATTTCTGTGTTTCATCGTCAACGTGATGGTCCATTGGATACAGTAAAGCTGCATTGGTGTATCGGATACTAATACCGGTCTCCCAAGAAACGCTCAAAGCAACCACAAACAATGAGAAGAGTGTGTCTTCTTGTACCTGCTTTGCATTGTGCCATTTGAATCAAATCCCGACGCAATTTCTGTGTTTCATCGTCAATGTGAAGGTGCACCTGATACAGTTATGCTGCATTGGTGCATTGGAATCTAATACTGGTCCCCCAGAAAACGCTCTAAGCAAACCACAGACATTGAGAAGAGTCAATCTTCTTGTACCTTGTCTGCTTTGTGCCATTTGAAAAAAATCCAGACGCAATTTTTGTGTTTCATCGACAATGTGAAGGTCCATCGTATACAGTAGAGCTGCATTGGTGTATCGGAATATAATACTGGTCTCTCAGGAAACGCTCAAAGCAAACCAGAAACAATGAGGAAAGTCAGTCTTCTTGTACCTTGTCGGAATTGTGCCATTTGAATAAAATCCCGACGTAATTTCTGTGTTTCATCGTCAATGTGAAGGTGCACCGGATACAGTTATGCTGCATTGGTCCATCGGAATCTAATACTGGTCTCCCAGGAAACGCTCAAAGCAAACTACAATCAATGAGAAGAGTCAGTCTTGATGTACTTAAGTCTGCATTGTGCCATATGAATTAAATCAAGCCCAATTTTTTGTGTTTAATCGTCAATGTGAAGGTCCATCGGATACAGTACAGCTGCATTGGTGAATCGAAAACTAATACTGGTCTCCGAGGAAACGCTCAAAGCAAACCACAAACAATGAGAAGAGTCAGTCTTCTTGTACCTTGTTGGCATTGTGCCATTTGGATTAAAACCCAACGCAACATCTGCGTTTCATCGTCAATGTGGAGGTCCATTGGTTACAGTAAAGCTGCATTGGTACACCGGAATCTAATACTCGTCTCCCAGGAATCACTCAAAGCAAACCACAAACAATGAGAAGAGTCAGTTATATTGTACCTTGTCGGCATTGTGCCATTTGAATTAACTCCTGACGCTATATCCGTGTTTCATCGACAATGTGAAGGTCCATTGCATACTGTTAAGCTGCATTGGTGCATCAGAAACTAATACTGATCTCCCAGGAAACGCTCAAAGCAAACCACAAACAATGAGAAGAGTCAGTCTTCTTGTACTTAAGTCGGCATTGTGCCTTTTGAATGATATCCCGAAGCAATTTCTGTATTTCATCGTCAATGTGCAGGTCCATCGGATACGGTAAAGATGCATTGGTGCATCGGAATCTAATACTGGTCTCCCAGGAAACGCTCAAAGCACACCACAAACAATGAGAAGAGTCAGTCTTCTTGTACCTTGTCGGCAATTTGCCATTTGAATTAAGTCCGAACGCAATACCTGTGTTTCAAGGTCAATGTGGAGGTCCATCGGATACAGTAAAGCTGCATTGGTGCATCGGAATCTGATACTGGTCTCCCAGGGAACGCTCAAAGCAAACCACAAACAATGAGAAGAGTCAGTCTTCTTGTACCTTGTCGGCATTGTGCCAATTTAATGAAATCCCGAAGCAATTTCTGTGTTTCATCGTCAATGTGATGGTCCATCGGATACAGTAAAGCTGCATTGGTGCATCGGAATCTACTACAGTTCTCCCAGGAAACGCTCAAAGCAAACCACAAACAATGAGAAGTGTCAGTCTTCTTGTACCTCGTCGGCATTGTGCCATTTGAATTAAATTCCGACACCATTTCTGGGTTTCATCGACAATGTGAAGGTCCATTGGATAGAGTAAAACTGCATTGATGCATCGGAATCTAATACTGGCCCCCAGGAAACGCTCAAAGCAATCACAAACAATGAGAAGAGTCTGTCTTTGTGTACTTAAGTCGGTATTGTCGCATTTGAATTATATCCCGACGCAATTTCTGTGTTTCATCCTCAATGTGAAGGTCCATCGGATTCAATAAAGCTGCATTGGTGCAATGGAATGTAATACTAGTCTCACAGGAAACGCTCAAAGCAAACCACAAACATTAAGAAGAGTCAGTCTTCTTGTACCTTGTCGGCATTGTGCCATTTGAAATAAACCCTGACGTATTTTCTGTGTTTCATCGGCAATGTGAAGGTCCATCGGATTCAGTAAAGCTGCATTGGTGCAACGGAATGTAATACTGGTCTCCCAGGTAACGCTCAAAACAAACCACAAACAATGAGAAGAATCAGTCTTCTTGTACCTTGTCGGCATTGTGCTATTTGAATTAAATCGCGACGCAATTAGTGTGTTTCATCGTCAGTGTGAAGGTCCATTGGATACAGTAAAGCTGCATTGGTGTGACGGAATCTATTACTGTTATCCCAGGAAACGCAAAAAGAAACTCATACAATGAGAAGATTCAGTCTTCTTGTACCTTGTCGACATTGTGCCATTTGAATTAAATCCCGACGCATCATCTGTGTTTTATCGTCAATGTGAAGGTGCACCGGATACAGTTATTCTGTATTGGTGCATCGGAATCTAATACTGGTCTCCCAGGAAACGCTCAAAGCAAACTACAATCAATGAGAAGAGTCAGTCTTGTTGTACTTAAGTCTGCATTGTGCCATACGAATTAAATCAAGATGCAATTTCTGAGTTTAATCGTCAATGTGAAGGTCCATCGGATACAGTAAAGCTGCATTGGTGCATCGGAAACTAATACTGGTCTCCCAGGAAACGCTCAATGCAAACCACAAACAATGATAAGAGTCGGTCTTCTTGTACTTAAGTCTGCCATGTGCCTTTTGAATGATATCTCGACGCAATTTCTGTATTTCATCGTCAATGTGCAGGTCCATCGGATACGGTAATGCTACATTGGTGCATCGGAATCTAATGGTGGTCTCCCAGGAAACGCTCAAAGCAAACCACAAACAATGCGAAGAGTCAGTCTTCTTGTACCTCGTCGGCATTGTGCCATTTGAATTAAATTCCGACACCATTTCTGGGTTTCATCGTCAATGTGAAGGTCCATCGGATACAGTAATGCTGAATTGGTGCTTCGGAATCAAATACTGGTCTCCCAGGAAACGCTCAAATTAAATCACAAACATTAAGATGAGTCAGCCTTCTTGTACCATGTCGGCATTGTGCCATTTGATATGAACCCTGACGTATTTTCTGTGTTTCATCGGCACTGTGAAGGTCCATCGGATTCAGTAAAGCTGCATTGGTGCATCTGAATCCAATAATGCTTTCCCAGAAAACGCTCAAAGCAAACCACAAACAATGAGAAGAGTCAGTGTTCTTGTACCTAGTCAGCATTGTGCCATTTGAATTAAATCCCGACGCAATTTCTGTGATTCATCGTTTATCTGAAGGTTCATCGGATACACTAAAGCTGCACTGGGGCATCGGACACTAATACTGTTCTCCCAGGAAGTGCTCAAGCAAACCACGAACAATGAGAGGAGTCAGTCTTCCTGTACTTAAGTCGGCACTGTGCCATTTGAATTAAATCCTGACACAATTTCTTTGTTTCATCGTCAATGTGAAGGTCCTTCGGATACACTAACACTGTATTGGTGCATCGGAATCTAATACTGGGCTCCCAGGACACGCTCAAAGCAAACCAAAAACAATGAGAAGAGTCAGTCTTCTTGTACCTTGTCGGCATTGTGCCATTTGAGTTAAATCCCGACGCAATTTCTCTGTTTGATCGTCAATGTGGAGCTCCATCGGATACAGTAAAGCTGCATTGGTGCATCGGAATCTAATACTGGTCTCCCTAGAAAAGCTCAAAACAAACCACAAACAATGAGAAGAGTCAGTCGTCTTGTACCTTGTCGGCATAGTGCCATTTGAAGTAGATCCCGACGCAATTTCTGTGTCTCATCGTCAATGAGAAGGTCCAACGGATGATGTAAAGCTTCATTGGTGCATCGGAATCTAATACTGGTCACCCAGGGAACGCTCGGAGCAAACCACAAACAATGAGAGGTGTCAGTCTTCGTGTACTTAAGTCAGCATTGTGCCATTTGTATTAAATCCCGACGCAATTTGTGTGTTTCGTCGTCAGTGTGGAGGTCCATCGGATACAGTAAAGCTGCATTGGTGCATCGGAATCTAATACTGGTCTCCCAGGAAACGCTCAAAGCAAACCACAAACAATGAGAAGAGTCAGTCCTAATATACCTTGTCGGCATTGTGCCATTTGAAGTAAATCCCGATGTGATTTCACTGTTTCATCGTCAATGTGAATATACACCGGATACAGTAAAGTTGCATTGGTGAACCGGAATCTAATACTGGCCTCTCAGGAAACGCTCAAAGCAAACCACGTGCCGTTTGAATTAAGTCCCGACGCAATATCTGTGCTTCATCGTCGATGTGAATGTCCATCGGATATAGTAAAGCTGCATTGGTGCATCGGAATTTAATACTGGTCTCACAGCAAACGCTCAAATCAAACCACAAACATTGAGAAGAGTCAGTCTTCTTGTGCCTTGTCAGCATTGTGTCGTTTGAATTATATACCGACGCAATTTCTGTGTTCGATCGTCAATGTGGAGGACCATCGGATACAGTAGAGCTGCTTTGGTGCAACGGAAACTAATACTGGTCCCCCAGGAAACGCCCAAAGCACACCAGAAGCTATGAGAAGAGTCAGTCTTCTTGTACTTCAGTCGGCATTGTGCAATTTTAATTAAATCTAGTCGCAATTTCTGTGTTTCATTGTTAATGAGAGGGTCCATCGGATACAATAAAGCTGGATTGGTGCATCGGAATCTAATACTGGTCTCCCAGGAAACGCTCAAAGCAAACCACAAACAATGACGACAGTCAGTTTTCTTGTGCTTAAGTGGGCAATGTGCCTCTTGAATTAAAGACCGACGCAATTTGTGTGTTTCATCTTCAATGTGGAGGTCCATCGGATACAGTAATGCTGCTCTGGTGCATTGGAATCTAATACTGGTCTCCCAGGAAACGCTCAAAGCAAACCACAAACATTAAGAAGAGTCAGTCTACTTGTACCTTGTCGGCATTGTGCCATTTGAAATAAACCCTGACGTATTTTCTGTGGTTCATCGGCAATGTGAATGTCCATCAGATACAGTAATGCTGAATTGGTGCCTCGGAATCTAATACTGGTCTCCCAGGAAACGTTCAAAGCAAACCACAAACAATGATAAGAGTCAGTCTTCATGTACCTAGTCGGCATTGTGCCATTTGAATTAAATCCCGACGCAATTTCTGTGTTTCATCGTCAATGTGATGAACCATCGGATACAGTAATGCAGCATTGGTGCATTGGAATCTAATAGTGGTCTCCCAGGAAACGCTCAAAGCAAACCACAAACAATGAGAAGAGTCAGACTTCTTGTACCTAAGTCGGCATTGTGCATTTCGATTGATATCCCGACGCCATTTCTTAATTTCATCGTCAATGTGCAGGTCCATCGGATACGGTAAAGCTGCATTGGTGCATCGGAATCTAATACTGGTCTACCAGGAAACGCTCAAAGCAAACCACAAACAATGAGAAGAGTCAGTCTTCTTGCACCTTGTCGGCATTATGCCATTTGAATTAAATCCCAACGCAATATCTATGTCTCAAGGTCAATGTGGAGGTCCATCGGATACAGTAAAGCTGCATTGGTGCATCGGAGTCTAATACTGGTCTCCCTGGAAACGCACAAAGCAAACCACAAACAATGAGAAGAGTCAGTCCTCATGTACCTTGTCGGCATTGTGCCATTTGAAGTTAATCCCGACGTGGTTTCTGTGTTTCATCGTCAATGTGAATATACATCGGATACAGTAAAGCTGCATTGGTGAACCGGAATCTAATACTGGCGTCTCAGGAAACGCTCAAAGCAAACCAAAAACAATAAGAAGAGTCAGTCGTCTTGTACCTTGTCGGCATTGTGGGATTTGAATTGAATCCCGACGCATTTTCTGTGTCTCAACGTCAATGTGAATGTCCATCGCATACAGTTAAACTGCATTGGTGAAACGGAATCTAATACTGGTCTCCCAGGAAACGGTCAAAGCAAACCACAAACAATGAGATGAGTCAGTCATTTTGTACCTTGTCGGCATTTTGCTATTTGAATTAAATTCCGAATCAATTTCTGTGTTTCAATGTCAATGTGAAGGTCCATCGGATACAGTCAAGCTGCATTGGTGCATCGGAATCTAATACTGGTCTTCCAGGAAACGCTCAAAGCAAACCACAAACAAAGAGTAGAGTCAGTCTTCCTGTACCTTGTCGGCATTGTGCCATTTGAATTAAATCCCGATACAATTTCTTTGTTTCATCGTCAATGTGAATGTCCATCAGAATCAGTAAAGCAGCATTGGTGCATCGGAATCTACTACTGGTCTTCCAGGAAACGCTCAAAGCAAACCACAAACAAAGAGAAGAGTCAGTCTTCTTGTACCTTGTCGGCCTTGTGCCATTAGAATTAAATCCCGACCCAATTTCTGTGATTGATCGTCAATGTGAAAGTCCATCGGATACAGTAAAGCCCCATTTGTGCATCGGAAACTAATACTGGTCTCCCAGGAAATTCTCACAGCAAGCCCCAATCAATGAGAGGCTTTAGTCTTCTTGTACCTTGTCGGCATTGTGCCATTTGAATTAAAGCCCGACGCAATTTCTATGTTTCGTCGTCAATGTTAATGTCCATCGGTTACAGTAAAGCTGCATTGGTACATCGGAGGGAAATACTTGCCTCCCAGGAAACGCGCAAAGGAAACCACAAACAATGAGAAGAGTCAGTATTCTTGTACCTTGTCGGCCTTGTGCCATTAGAATTAAATCCCGACCCAATTTCTGTGTTTGATCGTCAATGTGAAAGTCCATCGGATACAGTAAAGCTCCATTTGTGCATCGGAAACTAATACTGGTCTCCCAGGAAACTCTCACAGCAAGCCCCAATCAATGAGAGGATTTAGTCTTCTTGTACCTTGTCGGCATTGTGCCATTTGAATTAAACCGCGACGCAATTTCTATGTTTCTTCGTCAATGTGAAGGTACAACGGATACAGTAAAGCTGCATTGGTGCATCGGGATCTAATTCTCGTGACCAGGAAACGCTCAAAGCAAACCACAAACAATGAGGGGAGTCAGTCTTCTTGTAACTTGTAGGCATTGTGCCATTTGAATTAATCCCGACGCAATTTCTGTGTTTCATCGTCAATGTGAAGGTCCTTTGGATACAGTAAAGCCCCATTGGTGCATCGGAATCTAATACTAGTCTCCCAAGAAACGCTCAAAGCAAACCACAAACAATGAGAAGAGACTGTCTTCTTGAACTTAAGTCGGCATTGTGCCATTTGAATTAAATCCCGTTGCAATTTCTGTGATTCATCGTCAATGTGAAGGTTCATCGGATATAGTAAACTTGCATTGGTACATCGGAATCTATTACTGGTCTCCCAGGAAACACTCAAATAAAACCACAAACAATGAGTAGAGTCAGTCATCTTGTACCTTGTCGGCATTGTGCCATTTGAATTAAATCCCGACGCAATTTCTGTGTTTCATCGTCAAAGTGAAGGTCGATCGGTAACAGTAAAGCTGCATTGGTGCATCGGAAAATAATACTGGTCTCCCAGGAAACGCTCAAAGCACACCACAAACAATGACTTGAGTCAGTCTTCTTGTACCTTGTCGGCATTGTGCCATTTGAATAAAATCCCGACGCAATTTCTGTGTTTCATCGTCAATGTGAAGGTCTATCGTAAACAGTAAAGCTGCAATGGTGCATCGGAATCTAATCCTGGTCTCCCAGGAAACGCTCTTATCAAACCACAAACAATGAGAGGAGTCAGTCTTCCTGTACTTAAGTCGGCATTGTGGCATTTGAATTGAATCCCGACGCAATTTCTGTGTTTCATCGTCAATGTGAAGGTCCATCGGATGCAATAAAGCTGCATTGGTGCATCGGAATCTAATACTGGTCTCCCAGGAAATGCTCAAAGCAATCCACAAACAATGTGAAGAGTCAGTCTTCTTGTTCCTAATCGGCATTGTGCCATTTGAATTAAGACCCGACGCAATTTTTGTGAATCATCGTCAATGTGAAGGTCCATTGGATACAGTAAATCTCCATTGGTGCATTGGAATCTAATACTGGCCACCAGGAAACGCTCAAAGGAATCACAAACAATGAGAAGAGTCTGTCTTTGTGTACTTAAGTCGGTATTGTCGCATTTGAATTATATCCCGACGCAATTTCTGTGTTTCATCCTCAATGTGAAGGTCCATCGGATTCAGTAAAGCTGCATTGGTGCAACGCAATGTAATACTGGTCTCCCAGGAAATGCTCAAAGCAAAGCACATACATTAAGAAGAGTCAGTCTTCTTGTACCTTGTCGGCATTGTGCCATTTGAAATTAACCCTGACGTATTTTCTGTGTTTCATCGGCAATGTGAACGTCCATCAGATTCAGTAAAGCTGCATTGGTGCATCTGAATCTAATAATGGTCTCCCAGAAAACGCTCAAAGCAAACCACAAACAATGAGAAGAGTCAGTGTTCTTGTACCTAGTCGGCATTGTGCCATTAGAATTCAATCCGGACGCAATATCTGTGTTTCATCGTCTATCTGAAGGTTCATCGGATACAGTAAAGCTGCACTTAGGCATCGGACACTAATACTGCTCTCCCAGGAAATGCTCAAGCAAACCACAAACAATGAGAAGAGTCAGTCATCTTGTACTTAAGTTGGCACTGTACCATTTGAATTAAATCCTGACACTATTTCTTTGTTTCATCGTCAATGTGAAGGTCCATCGGATACAGTAACACTGTATTGGTGCATCGGAATCTAATACTGGTCACCCAGGAAGCGCATAAAGCAAAACACAAACAATGAGAAGAGTCAGTCGTCTTGTACCTTGTCAGCATAGTGCCATTTGAATTAGATCCCGACGCAATTTCTGTGTCTTATCGTCAATGAGAAGGTCCAACGGATAATGTAATGCTTCATTGGTGCATCGGAATCTAATACTGGTCTCCCAGGGAACGCTCAAAGCAAACCACAAACAATGAGAAGAGTCAGTCTTCGTGTACTTAAGTCAGCATTCTGCCATTTGTATTAAATCCCAACGCAATTTGTGTGTTTCATCGTCAGTGTGGAGGTGAATCGGATACAGTAAAGCTGCATTGGTGCATCGGAATCTAATACTGGTCTCCCTGGAAACGCACAAAGCAAACCACAAACAATGAGAAGAGTCAGTCCTCATGTACCTTGTCGGCATTGTGCCATTTGAAGTTAATCCCGACGTGAATTCTGTGTTTCATCGTCAATGTGAATATACATCGGATACATTAAAGCTGCATTGGTGAACCGGAATCTAATACTGGACTCTCAGGAAACGCTCAAAGCAAACCAAAAACAATAAGTAGAGTCAGTCGTCTTGTACCTTGTCGGCATTGTGGGATTTGAATTGAATCCCGACGCATTTTCTGTGTTTCAACGTCAATGTGAATGTCCATCGCATACAGTTAAACTGCATTGGTTTAACGGAATCTAATACTGGTCTCCCAGGAAACGGTCAAAGCAAACCACAAACAATGAGAAGAGTCAGTCATTTTGTACCTTGTCGGCATTGTGCTATTTGAATTAAATTCCGAATCAATTTCTGTGTTTCAATGTCAATGAGAAGGCCCATCGGATACAGTGAAGCAGCATTGGTGAATCGGAATCTAATACTGGTCTTCCAGGAAACGCTCAAAGCAAACCACAAACAAAGAGAAGAGTCAGTCTTCCTGTACCTTGTCGGCATTGTGCCATTTGAATTAAATCCCGATACAATTTCTTTGTTTCATCGTCAATGTGAATGTCCATCGGAATCAGTAAAGCAGCATTGGTGTATCGGAATCTACTACTGGTCTTCCAGGAAACGTTCAAAGCAAACCACAAACAAAGAGAAGAGTCAGTCTTCTTGTACCTTGTCGGGCTTGTATCATTAGAATTAAATCCCGACCCAATTTCTGTGATTGATCGTCAATGTGAAAGTCCATCGGATACAGTAAAGCTCCATTTGTGCATCGGAAACTAATACTGGTCTCCCAGGAAACTCTCACAGCAAGCCCCAATCAATGAGATGATTTAGTCTTCTTGTACCTTGTCGGCATTGTGCCATTTGAATTAAAGCCAAACGCAATTTCTATGCTTCGTCGTCATTGTTAATGTCCATCGGATACAGTAAAGCTGCATTGGTACATCGGAGAGAAATACTTGTCTCCCAGGAAACGCGCAAAGGAAACCACAAACAATGAGAAGAGTCAGTCTTCCAGTACCTTGTCGGCATTGTGCCATTTGAATTAAATCCCGACGCAATTTCTGTGTTTCATCGTCAATGTGAAGGTCCATCGGATACAGTAAAGCTGCATTGGTGCATCGCAAACTAATGCTGGGCTCCCAGGAAACTCTCAAAGCAAGCCCCAATCAATGAGAGGAATCAGTCTTCTTGTACCTTGTCGGCATTGTGCCATTTGAATTAAACCGCGACGCAATTTCTGTGTTTCATCGTCAATGTGAAGGTACAACGGATACAGTAAAGCTGCATTGGTGCATCGGAATCTAATTCTCGTGACCAGGAAACGCTCAAAGCAAACCACAAACAATGAGAGGAGTCAGTCTTCTTGTAACTTGTAGTCATTGTGCCATTTGAATTAAATCCCGACGCAATTTCTGTGTTTCATCGTCAATGTGAAGGTCCATCGGATACAGTAAAGCTCCATTGGTGCATCGGAATCTAATACTAGTCTCCCAAGAAACGCTCAAAGCAAACCACAAACAATGAGAAGAGACTGTCTTCTTGAACTTAAGTCGGCATTGTGCCATTTGAATTAAATCCCGTTGCAATTTCTGTGATTCATCGTCAATCTGAAGGTTCATCGGATATAGTAAACTTGCATTGGTACATCGGAATCTAATACTGGTCTCCCAGGAAACACTCAAATCAAACCACAAACAATGAGTAGAGTCAGTCATCTTGTACTTAAGTCGGCATCGTGCCATTTGAATTAAATCCCGATGCTATTTCTAGGTTTCATCGTCAATGCGAAGGTCCTTCGGATACAGTAAAGCTGCATTGGTGCATCGGAATCTAGAACTGGTCTCCCAGGAAACGCTCAAAACACACCACAAACAATGAGAAGAGTCAGTCTTCTTGTACCTTGTCGGCATTGTGCCATTTGAATTAAATCCCGACGCAATTTCTGTGTTTCATCGTCAATGTTAAGGTCGATCGGTAACAGTAAAGCTGCATTGGTGCATCGGAATCTAATACTGGTCTCTCAGGAAACGCTCAAAGCACACCACAAACAATGACTTGAGTCAGTCTTCTTGTACCTTGTCGGCATTGTGCCATTTGAATAAAATCCCGACGCAATTTCTGTGTTTCATCGTCAATGTGAAGGTCCATCGTAAACAGTAAAGCTGCAATGGTTCATCGAAATCTAATCCTGGTCTCCCAGGAACCGCTCTTATCAAACCACAAACAATGAGAGGAGTCAGTCTTCCTGTACTTAAGTCGGCATTGTGCCATTTGATTTGAATCCCGACGCAATTTCTGTGTTTCATCGTCAATGTGAAGGTCCATCGGATGCAGTAAAGCTGCATTGGTGCATCGGAATCTAATACTGGTCTCCTAGGAAATGCTCAAAGCAATCCACAAACAATGTGAAGAGTCAGTCTTCTTGTTCCTAATCGGCATTGTGCCATTTGAAATAAGACCCGACGCAATTTTTGTGATTCATCGTCAATGTGAAGGTCCATCAGATACAGTAAAACTGCATTGGTGCGTCGGAATCCTATACTGGTCTCCCAGGAATCGCTCAAACCAAACCACAAACAATGAGAGGAGTCAGTCTTCTTGTCCCTGGTCGGCATTGTGCCATTTGAATTAAATCCCGACGCAATTTCTGTGTGTCATCGTCAATGTGAAGGTGCATCGGATACAGTAATGATGCATTGGTGGATCGGTATCTAATACTGGTCTCCCAGGAAACCCTCAAAGCAAACCACAAACAATGGGAAGAGTCAGTCTTCTTGTACCTTGTCGGCATTGTGCCAATTGAATTAAATCGCGACGCAATATCTGTGTTTCATCGTCAATGCGACGGTCCTTTGGATACAGTAGAGCTGCAATGTTGCATCGGAAACTAATACTGGTCTCCCAGGGAACGCTCAAAGCAAACCACAAACAATGAGAGGAGTCAGTCTTCTTGTACCTTGTCGGCATTGTAGCATTTGAATTAAGACCCGACACAATTTTTGTGTTTCATCGTCAATGTGAAGGTCCATCGGAAACAGTAAAGCTGCATTGGAGCGTCAGAATCCAATACTGGTCTCCCAGGAAACGCTCAAAGCAAACCACAAACAATGAGAAGAGTCAGTCTTCTTGTACCTTGTCGGCATTGTGCCAATTGAATTAAATCGCAACGCAATATCTGTATTTCATCGTCAATGCGAAGGTCCTTTGGATACAGTAGAGCTGCATTGCTGCATCGGAATCTTATACTGGTCTCCCAGGAAACGCTCAAAGCAAACCACAAACATTCAGAAAAGTCAAACTTCTTGTACCTTGTCGGCATTGTACCATTTGAATTAAATCCCGACGCAATTTCTGTGTTTCATCGTCAAAGAGAAGGTCCATCGGATACAGTAAAGCAGCATTGGTGCATCGTAATCCAATACTGGTCTCCAAGGAAACGCTCAAAGCAAATCAAAAACAATTAGCAGAGTCATTCGTCTTGTACCCTTTCGGCATTGTGCCATTTGAATTAAATCCTGACGCCATTTCTGTTTTTAATCGTGAATGTGGAGATCCATCGGATACAGTAAAGCTGCATTGGTGCATCGGAAAGTAATACTGCTCTCCAAGGAAACGCTCAAAGCAAACCAAATTCATTAATAAGAGTAAGTCTTCTTGTACCTTGTCGGCATTGTGCCATTGGAATTAAATCCCGATGCAATATCTGTGTTTCATCGTCAATGTGAAGGTCCATCGGATAAAGTAAGGATGCATCGGTGCAACGGAGTCTAATACTGGACTCCCAGGAAGCGCTCAAAGCAAACCACACACAATGTGAAGAGTCAGACTTCATGTACCTTATCGGCGTTGTGCCATTTGAGTTAATGCCGACGCAATTTCTGAACTACATCTTCAATGTGAAGGTCCATCGGTTACAGTAAAGCTGCATTGGGAAATCAGAAACACATACGGGTCTCCAAGAAAACGCTCAAAGCAAACCACAAACAATGAGAAGATTCCGTCTACTTGTACCTTGTCGGCATTGTGCCATTTGATTTAAATCCCGACGCAATTTCTGTGTTTCATCGTCAATGTGAAGGTCCAGCGGATACATTAAATTTGCATTGGTGCATTGGAATGTCAAACTGGCCTCCCAGGAAAAGCTCAACACAAACCACAAACAATGAGAAGAGTCAGTCTTCCAGTACCTCGTCGGCATTGTGCCACTTGAAATAAACCCCGACGCATTTTCTGTGTTTCATCGTCAATGAGAAAAACCGTCGGAAACAGTAAAGCTGCATTGGTGCATCGGAATCTAATACTGGTCTCCCAGCAAACGCTCAAAGCAAACCAAAAACAATGTGAAGAGTCAGTCTTCTTGTACTTAAATCGGTATTGTGCCATTTGAATTAAATCCCGCAGCCGTTTCTGTGTTTCATCGTCAATTTGATGGTCCATTGCATACAGTTAAGCTGCATTGGTGCATCGGAATGAAATACTGGTCTCCCAGGAAACCCTCAAAGCAAACCACAAACAATGAGAAGAGGCAGTCTTCTTGTACCTTGTCGGCATTGTGCCACTTGAATTAAATCCTGACGCAATTTCTGTGTTTCATCGTCTATGTGAAGGTCCATTGCATACAGTACAGCTGCATTAGTTGATCGGAATTTAATACTGGTCTCCAGGTAACGCTCAAAGCAAGCCTCACAAGAGTAAAGCTGCAGTAGGGCATCGGAATCCGATACCGATTTTCCAGAAAGCGCTCAAAGCAAACCAAAAACAAGGAGAAGATTTACTCTTATTGTACTTAAGGCGGCACTGTGCCTTTTGTATTAAATCCCGAGGCAATTTCTGTGTTTCATCGTCAATGTGAAGGTCTGAGGGATAAAGTAAAGCTGCTGTAGTGCATCGGAATCTAATACTGATCTCCCAGGAGACGCTCAAAGCAATCCACGAACAATGAGAACATTAATTCTTATTGTACTTAACTGGACTTTGTGCCTTATGTACTAAATCCCGACGCAATTCCTATGATTTATCGTCAATGTGAAGGTCCAATGTATAGAGTAATGCTGCAGTAGTGCATCAGAACCTAATACTGATCTCCCACGATAGGCTCAAAGCAAAACACGAACAATGAGAAGAATTACTCTTCTTGTACTTAAGTCGTCATTGTGCCTTTTGTATTAAATCCTGACGCAATTTCTGTGTTTCATCGTCAATGTGAAGGTCCAAGGGATAGAGTAAAGCCGCAGAAGTGCATCGGAATCTAATACTGGTCTACCAGGAAACACTCAAACCTAACCACTAATAATGAGAAGATTTACTCTTCTTGTACTTAAGATAGCATTGTGCCTTTTGTGTTAAATCCCGACCCAATTTCTGTTTCTCATCGTCAATGTGAAGGTCCAAGCCATTGAGTAAAGCTGCAGTAGTGCGTCGGAATCTAATACTGATATCGCAGGAAACGCTCAAAGCAAACCACAAATAATGAGAAGATTTACTCTTCTTGTACTTACGTCGTCATTGTGCCTTTTGTATTAAATACTGACGCAATTTCTGTGTTTCTTCGTCAATGGGAAGTTCCAAGGGATAGAGTAAAGCCCCAGAGGTGCATCGGAATCTAATACTGATCTCCCAGGAAACGCTCAAAGCAAACCAGAAACAATGAGTAGATTTATTCTTCTTGTACTTAAGTTGGCTTAGTGCCTTTTCTATTAAATCCCGACGATATTTCTGTGTTTTATCGTCAATGTGAAGGTCCAAGGGATAGAGTAACGCTGCAGTATTGCATCAGAATCTAATGCTTATCTCCCAGGAAAGACTCAAAGCAAACAACGAACAATGTGAAGATTTACTCCTCTTGTACTTAAGTTATCACTGTGCCTTTTGTATTAATTCCCGACGCAATTTATGTGTTTCATCGTCAATGTGAAGGTGCAAGAGATAGAGTAAAGCTGCAGTAGTGCATCGGCATCTAATACTGATCCCTGACGAAACGCTCAAAGGAAAGCACAAACAATGAGAGGATTTAATACTCTTTTACTTAAGTCAGCATTGTGCATTTTGTATTAAATCCCGTCGGTATTTCGGTGTTTCAACGTCAATGTGAAGGTCCAAGGGATAGAGTAAAGCTGCAGTAGCGCATCGGAATCTAATACTGATCTCCCAGGAAACGCTCAAACCAAACAACAAACAATGAGAAGATTTACTCTTCTTGTACTTAAGACAGCATTGTGCCCTTTGTATTAAATCCCGGCGCAATTTCGGTGTTTTATCGTCAATGTGAAGGTCCAAGGGATAGAGTAAAGCTGCAGTGGTGCATCGGAATGTAATACTGATCGCCCATTAAACGCTCTAAGCATGCCAGAAACAATGAGAAACTTTACTCTTCTTGTACTTAAGTCGACATTGGGCCTTTAGTATTAATTCCCGACGCAATATCTGTGTTTCACCGTCAATGCGAAGGTCCAAGGGGTATAGTAAAGCTGCAGTAGTTCATCGGAATCTAATACTGATCTCGCAGGAAACGCTAAATGCAAACCACGAACAATAAGCACATTTACTCTTCTTGAACATAAGTCGGCATTGTGCCGTTTGCATTCAATCCCGACGCAATTTCTATGTTTTATCGTCAACGTGAAGGTCCAAGAGATAGAGTAAAGCTGCAGTTGTGCATCGGAAACTAATAATGATCACCAGGAAACGCTTAAAGCAAACCACAAACAATGAGAAGATATACTCCTCTTGTACTTACATCGGCATTGTGCCTTTTGTATTAAATCCCGACGCAATTTCTGTGTTTCATTGTCAACGTGAAGTTCCAAGGGACAGAGTAAAGCTGCAGTAGTGCATCGGAATCTAATACTAATCTCCCAGGAAGCGCTCAAACCAAACCACAAACTATGAGAAGATTTACTCTTCTTGTACTTAAGACAGCATTGTGCCTTTTGTATTAAATCCCGACGCAAATTCTGTGTTTCATCGTCAAACAGAAGGTCTAAGGGATTGAGTAAAGCAGTAGTAGTGCAACGGAATTTAATACTGATCTCCCAGGAAACACTCAAAGCAAACCAGATACAATGAGAAGATTTATTAATCTTGTACTTAAGTCGGCATTGTGCCTTTTGTAATAAATCCCGACGCCATTTCTGTGTTTTCTCGTGATTGTGAAAGTCCAAGGTATAGAATAAAGGTGCACTTTTGCATCGGAATCTAATACTGATCTCACAGAAAACGATCAAATCAAATACAAACGACGAGAAGATTTACTCTTCCTGTACTTAAGTCGGCATTGTGCCTTTTGTATTGAATCACGACGCAATTTCTGTGTTTCTTCGTCATTGTGAAGGTCCAAGGGGTAGAGTAAAGCTGCAGCAGTGCATCGGATTGTAATACTGATCTCTCTGTAAACGCTCAAAACAAACCACAAAGAATAAGACGATTTACTCTTCTTGTACTTAAGTCGACATTGTGCCTTTTGTATTAAATCTCGACGCAATATCTGTGTTTCATCGTCAATGTGAAGATCCAAGGGATACAGTAAAGCTGCATAAGTGCATCGGAATCTAATACTGATCTTACAGGAAACGCTCAAAGCAAACCAAGAACAATGAGAAGATATCCTCCTCTTGCACTTAAGTCGGCATTTTGCCTTTTGTATTAAATCCTGACGCAATTTATATGTTTTATCATCAATGTGAAGATCCATGGGATAGAGTAAAGCTGCAGTAGTGCATCGGAATCTAAAACTGATCTCCCAGGAAACGCTCAAACCAAACCACAAACAATGAGAAGATTTACTCTGTTTGTACTTAAGACAGCATTCTGCCTTATGTATTAAATCCCGACGCAATTTCTGTGTTTCATCGTCAATGTGAAGGTCCAAGGGATAGAGTAAAGCTGCAGTAGTGCATCGGAATCTAATACTGATCTCCCAGGTAACGCTCAAACCAAACCAAGAACAATGAGAAGATTTACTGTTCATGTATTTAAATCGCCATTGTGCCTTTTGAATAAAATCCAGACGCAATATCTGTGTTTCATCGTCAATGTGAAGGTCCAAGAGATAGACTAAAGCTGCAGTAGTGCATCGGCATTTATTACAGATCTCCAAGGAAACGCTCTAAGCAAACCACAAACAATGAGAAGATTTAATCCTATTGTACTTAAGTCGGCATTGAGCATTATGTATTAAATCCCGCCGGAATTTCGGTGTTTCATCGTCAATGTGTAGGTCCAAGGGATACAGTAAAGCTGCAGTAGCGCATCGGAATCTAATACTGACCTCCCAGGAAACGCTCAAACCAAACAACAAACAATGGGAAGATTTACTCTTCTTGTACTTAAGACAGCATTGTGCCCTCTCTATTAAATCCCGGCGCAATTTCGGTATTTTATCGTCAATGTGAAGGTCCAAGGGGTAGAGTAAAGCTGCAGTACTCCATCGGAATCTAATACTGATCTCGCAATAAAAGCTACAAGCAAACCACGAACAATAAGAACATTTACTCTTCCTGTACTTAAGTCGGCATTGTGCCGTTTGTATTAAATCCCGACACAATTTCTGTGTTTCACCGTCAATGTGAAGGTCCAAGGGATTGAGTAAAGCTGCAGTACTGCATCGGAAACTAATACTGATCTCCCAGGAAACGCTCAAAGCAAACCACAAACATTAAGAAGATTTACTCTTTCTGTACATAAGTCAGCATTGTGCTCTTTGTATTAAATCCCGACGCAATGTCTGTGGTTCATCGACAATGTGAAGGTCCAAGGGATAGAGTAATGCTGCAGTAGTACATCGGCATTTAATACTGAGCAGCAGGAAACGGTCAAAGCAAACCACAAACAATGAGAAGATATACTCCTCTTGTACTTACATCGGCAGTGTGAGTTTTGTATTAAATCCCTAAGCAATTTCTGTGTTTTATTGTCAATGTGAAGTTCCAAGGTTAAGAGTAAAGCTGCAGTAGTGCATCGGAATCTAATACAGCTCTCCCAGGAAGCGCTCAAACCAAACCACAAACAATGAGAAGATTTACTCTTCTTGTACTTAAGACAGCATTGTGCCTTTTGTATTAAATCCCGACGCAATTTCTGTGTTTCATCGTCCAAGTAAAGCTCCAAGGGATAGAGTAAAGCTGTAGTAGTGCAACGGAATTTGATACTGATCTCCCAGGAAACGCTCAAAGTAAACCAGAAACTATGAGAAGATTTATTCTTCTTGCACTTAAGTCGGCATTGTGCCTTTTGTATTAAATCCCGACGCTATTTCTGTGTTTTCTCGTGAATGTGAATGTCCAAGGTGTAGAGTAAAGCTTCAGTTGTGCATCGGAATCTAATACTGATCTCCCAGGTTACGCTCAAATCAAACCACAAACAATGAGAAGATTTACTCTTCCTGTACTTAAGTCGGCATTGTGCCTTTTGTATTGAATCCCGTCGCAATTTCTGTGTTTCATCGTCGATGTGAAGGTCCAAGGGGTAGAGTAAAGCTGCAGTAGTGCAACGGAATTTAATACTGATCTCCCAGGAAACCCTCAAAGCAAACCAGAAACAATTAGAAAATTTATTCTTCTTGTACGTAAGTCGGCATTGTGCTTTTTGTATTAAATCCCGACGCAATATCTGTGTTTCATCGTCAATATAAAGGTCCAAGGGATAGAGTAAAGCTGCAGTAGCGTGTCGGAATCGAATACTTATCTCCCACGAAACGCTCAAAGCAAACCACGAACAACGTTAACATTTACTCTTCTTGTACTTAAGTCTGCATTGTGCCTTTGGTATTAAATCCCGACGCAATTTCTAAGTTTCATCTTCAATGTGACGGTCCAAGGCATACAGTAAAGCTGCAGTAGTACATCGGAATCTAAAACTGATCTTCCAGGAAACGCTCAAACCAAACCACAAACAATGAGAAGATTTACTCTGTTTGTACTTAAGACAGCTTTCTGCCTTATGTATTAAATCCCGACGCTATTTCTGTGTTCTATCGTCAATGTGAAGTTCCAAGGGATAGAGTAAAGCTGCAGTAGTGCATCAGAATCTAATACTGATCTGCCAGGTAACGCTCAAACCAAACCAAGAACAATGAGAAGATTTGCTGTTCATGTACTTAAATCGCCATTGTGCCTTTTGAGTAAAATCCAGACGCAGTTTCCGTGTTTCATCGTCAATGTGAAGGTCCAAGAGATAGAGTAAAGCTGCAGTAATGCATCGGCATTTGTTACAGATCCCCAAGGAAACGCTCAAAGCCAACCACAAACAATGAGAAGATTTAATCCTATGGTACTTAAGTCGTCATTGTGCATTTCGTATCAAATCTCGTCGGAATTTCGGTGTTTCATCGTCAAAGTGTAGGTCCAAGGGATACAGTAAAGCTGCAGTAGCGCATCGGAATCTAATACTGACCTCCCAGGAAACGCTCAAACCAAACAAAAAACAATGGGAAGATTTACTCTTCTTGTACTTAAAACAGAATTTTGCCTTTTGTATTAAATCCCGGCGCCATTTCGGTGTTTTATCATCAATGTGAAGGTCCAAGGGATAGAGTAAAGCTGCAGTACGGCATCGGAAACTAATACTGATCTCCCAGGAAACGCTCAAAGCAAACCACAAGCATTGAGAAGATTTACTCTTCTTGTACATAAGTCAGCATTGGGCTTTTTGTATTAAATCCCGACACAATTTCTGTGTTTCATCGTCAATGTGAAGGTCCAAGGGATAGAGTAATGCTGCAGTAGTAGATCGGCATTTAATACTGATCCCCAGGACACGCTCAAAGCAAACCACAAACAATGACAAGATATACTCCTCTTGTACTTACATCGGCATTGTGCCTTTTGTATTAAATCCCGACGCAATTTCTATGTTTCATCGTCAAAGTAAAGGTCCAAGGGATAGAGTAAAGCTGTAGTAGTGCAACGGAATTTAATACTGATCTCCCAGGAAACGCTCAAAGTAAACCAGAAACAATGAGAAGATTTATTCTTCTTGTACTTAAGTCGGCATTGTGCCTTTTGTATTAAATCCCGACGCTATTTCTGTGTTTTCTCGGGAATGTGAATGTCCAAGCTATAGAGTAAAGCTGCAGTTGTGCATCGAAATCTTATACTGATCTCCCAGAAACGCTACAAGCAAACCACGAACAATGGGAACATTTACTCTGCTTGTACTTAAGTCGTCATTGTGCCTTTTGTATTAAATCCCGACGCAATTTCTGTGTTTCACCGTCAATGTGAAGGTCTAAGGGATAGAGTAAAGCTGCAGTAGTACATCGGCATTTAATACTGATCCCCAGGAAACGCTCAAAGCAAACCACAAACAATGAGAAGATATACTCCTCTTGTACTTTCATCGGCATTGTGCCATTTGTATTAAATCCCGTCGCAATTTCTGTGTTTCATTGTCAATGTGAAGTTCCAAGGGATAGAGTAAAGCTGCAGTAGTGTATCGGAATCTAATACAGATCTCCCAGGAAGCGCTCAAACCAAACCACAAACAATGAGAAGATTTATTCTTCTTGTACTTAAGACAGTATTGTGCCTTTTGTATTAAATCCCGACGCAATTTCTGTGTTTCATCGTCAAAGTAAAGGTCCAAGGGATGGAGTAAAGCTGTAGTAGTGCAACGGAATCTAATACTGATCTCCCAGGAAACGCTCAAATCAAACCACAAACTATGAGAAGATTTACTCTTCCTGTACTTAAGTCAGCATTGTGCCTTTTGTATTGAATCCCGACGCAATTTCTGTGTTTCATTGTCAATGCGAAGTTCCAAGGGATAGAGTAAGGCTGCAGCAGTGCATCGGATTGTAATACTGATCTCCCTGTAAACGCTCAAAACAAACCACAAAGAATGAGACGATATACTCTTCTTGTACTTAAGTCGACATTTCTCCTTTTGTGTTAAATCTCGACGCAATATCTGTGTTTCATCTTCAATGCGAAGGTCCAAGGGATAGAGTAAAGCTGCATAAGTGCATCGGAATCTAATGCTGATCTTACAGGAAACGTTCAAAGCAAACCAAGAACAATGAGAAGATTTCCTCTTCATGCACTTTAGTCGGCATTTTGCCTTTTGTATTAAATCCTGACGCATTTTCTATGTTTCATCGTCAATGTGAAGGTCCTAGGGATAGAGTAAAGCTGCAGTAATGCATCAGAATCTAATACTGATCTCGCAGAAAACGCTCAAAGCAATCCACGAACAAAGAGAACATTTACTCTTCTTGTACTTAAGCCTGCATTATGTCTTTTGTATTAAATCCCGACGCAATATGTGTGTTTTATCGTCAATGTGAAGGTGCAAGGGATGGAGTAAAGCTGCAGTAGTGCAACGGAATCTAATACTTATCTCCCAGGAAACGCTCAAAGCAAACCACGAACAATTGGAACATTCACTATTCTTGTACTTATGTCGGCATTGTGCCTTTTGTATTGAATCCCGACGCAATTTCTATGTTCCATCTTCAATGTGACGGTCCAAGGGATTGAGTAAAGCTGCAGTAATACATCGGAATCTAAAACTGATCTCCCAGGAAACGCTCAAACCATACCACAAACAATGAGAAGGTGTACTCTTCTAGTACTTAAGACAGCATTGTGCCTTTTGTATTAAATCCCGACGCAATTTCTGTGTTTCATCGTCAATGTGAAGCTCCAAGGGATAGAGTAAATTTTCAGTACTGCATCGGAAACTAATACTGATCTCCCAGGAAACGCTCAAAGCCAACGACAAACATTGAGAAGATTTACTCTTCTTGTACATAAGTCAGCATTGTGCTTTTTGTATTAAATCCCGACGCAATTTCTGTGTTTCATCGTCAATGTGAAGGTCCAAGGGATAGAGTAAATCTGCAGTAGTACATCGGCATTTAATACTGATCCCCAGGAAACGCTCTAAGCAAACCACAAACAATGAGAAGATATACTCCTCTTGTACTTACATCGGCATTGTGCCTTTAATATTAAATCCCGACGAAATTTCTGTGTTTCGTTGTCAATGTGAAGTTCCAAGGGATAGGGTAAAGCTGCAGTAGTGCATCGGAAACTAATACTGATCTCCCTGGAAGCGCTCAAACCAAACCACAAACAATGAGAAGATTTACTCTTCTTGTACTAAAGACAGCATTGTGCCTTTTGTATAAAATCCCGACGCAATTTCATCGTCAAAGTGAAAGTCCAAGGGATAGAGTAAAGCTGTAGTAGTGCAACGGAAATTAATATTGATCTCCCAGGAAACGCTCAAAGCAAACTAGAAACAATGAGAAGATTTATTCTTCTTGTATCTAAGTCGGCATTGTGCCCTTTGTATTGAATCCCGACGCAATTTCTGTGTTTCATTGTCAATGTGAAGTTCCAAGGGATAGAGTAAAGCTGCAGTAGTGCATCGGAATCTAATACAGATCTCCCAGGAAGCGCTTAAACCAAAACACAAACAATGAGAAGATTTACTCTTCTTGTACTTCAGACAGCATTGTGCATTTTGTATTAAATCCCGACGCAATATCTGTGTTTCATCGTCAATGTAAAGGTCCAAGGGATAGAGTAAAGCAGCAGTATTGTATCAGAATCTAATACTGATCTCGCCGAAAACGCTCAAACAATCCACGAACAATGAGAACATTAATTCTTCTTGTACTTAAGCCGGCATTGTGTCTTTTGTAATTAATCCCGACGTAATTTCTGTGTTTTATAGTCAATGGTAAGGTGCAAGGGATAGAGTTAAGCAGCAGTAGTGCATCTGAATCTAATACGGATCTCCCAGGTAACGTTTAAAGCAAACCACGTACAATGAGAAGATTTACGTTCATGAACTTAAGTTGGCATTGTGCCTTTTGTATTAAATCCCGACGAAATTTCTGTGTTTCATCGTCAATGTGTAGGTTCAAGGGATAGAGTAAAGCTGCAGTAGTGCAGCGGCATTTAATGCTGATCCCCGAGGACACGCTCAAAGCAAACCACAGACAATGAGAAGATTTAATCCTATAGTACTTAAGTCGGCATTGTGCACCTTGTATTAGATCCCGTCTGAATTTCTGTGTTTCATCGTCAATGCGAAAGTCCAAGGAATAGAGTAAAGCTGCAGTAGTGCATCGGATTCCAATACTGATCTCGCAGAAAACGCCCAAAGTAATCCACGAACAATGAAATCATTTACTCTTCTGTACTTAAGTCGGCATTGTGCCTTTTGTATTAAATACCGACGCAATTTCTGTGGTTCATCGTCAACGAGAAGGTCCAAGGGATAGAGTAAAGCTGCAGTAGTGCAACGGAATCTAATACTTATCTCCCAGGAAACGCTCAAAGATAAACCACGAACAATGGGAACATTAACTATTCTTGTACTTATGTCGTCTTTGTGCCTTTTGGATTGAATCCCGACGCAATTTCTATGTTCCATCTTCAATGTGACGGTCCAAGGGATTGAGTTAAGCTGCAGTAATACATCGGAATCTAAAACTGATATCCCAGTAAACGCTCAAACCAAACCACAAACAATGAGAAGATTTACTCTTCTTGTACTTAAGACAGCATTGTGCCTTTTGTATTAAATCCCGAATCAATTTCAGTGTTTCATCTTCAATGTGAAGGTCCAAGGGATAGAGTAAAGCTGCAGTAGTGCATCGGAATATAATACTGATCTCCCATGAAACGCTCAAATCAACGCAGAAACAATGAGAAGATTTACTCTGCTTGTACTTATGACAGCATTGTGCATTTTGTATTAAATCCCGACGCAATTTCTGTGTTTTATCGTCAATGTGAAGGTCCAAGGGGTAGAGTAAAACTGCAGTAGTGCATCAGAATTTAATACTGACCTCCCAGGAAACGCTCAACGCAATCAACAAACAATGAGAAGATTTACTCTTCTTGTACCTAAGTCGGCATTGTGCTTTTTGTATAAAATCCCGACGCAATATCAGTGTTTGATCGTCAATGTGAAGGTCCAAGGGAAAGAGTAAAGCTGCATAAGTGCATCGGAATCTATTACTGAACTTACAGGAAACGCTCAAAGCAAACCAAAAACAATGAGCAGATTTACTCTTCTTGCACTTAAGTCGGCATTTTGCCTTTTGTATTAAATCCCGACGTAATTTGTATGTTTCATCGTCAATGTGAAGGTCCAAGTGATAGAGTAAAGCAGCAGTAGTGCATCGGAATCTAATACTGATCTCCTAGGAAACGCTTAAAGCAACCCACAAACAATGAGAAGACATACTCTTCTTGAACTAAAGTCGGCATTGTGCCATTTGCATTAAATCCCGACGCAATTTCTGTGTTTCATCACCAATGTGAAGGTCCAAGGGATAGTGAAAAGCCTGCAGTAGTACATCGGAATCTAATACTGATCTGCCAGGAAACGCTCAAAGCAAATCACGAACAATGAGAAGATTTACTCTTCTTGTACTTAGGTCGTCATTGTGGCTTTGTATTAAATCCCGACGCTATTTCTGTGTTTCATCGTCAATATGAAGTTCCAACGGACAGAGTAGAGCTAAAGTAGTGCATCGGAATCTAATACAGATCTCCCAGGAAGCGCTCAAAGCAAACCACTAACAGTGAGAAGATTTACTCTTCTTGCACATTAGTCGGCATTGTGAATTTCGTATTAAATGCCGACGCAATTTCTATAGTTCCTCGTCATTGAGATGGTCCAAAGGATAGAGTAAAGTTGCAGCTGTACATCGGAATCTAATACTGACCTCCCAAGAAACGCTCAACGCAAATGACAAACAATGAGAGGATTTACTCTTCTTGTACTTAAGTCTGCAATGTGCATTTTGTATTATATCCCGTCGAAATTTCTGTGTTTCATCGTCAGTGTGGTGGTCCAAGGGATAGAGTAAACATGCAGTAGTTCATTGTAATCTAAAACTGATATCCCAGGAAACGCTCAAACACACCACAAACAATGAGGAGATTTACTCTTCTTGAACTTAAGGCGGCATTGTGCCTATTGTATTAAATCCCGACGCAATTTCTGTGCTTCATCGTCAATGTGAAGGTCCAAGGGATTGAGTAAAGCTGCAGTAGTGCATCGAAATCTAATACTGATCTTCTTCTAATCGCTCAAAGCAAACCTGATACAATGAGAAGATTTACTCTTCTTGTACTTAAGTCGGCATTGTGCCTTTCGTATTAAATCCCGACGCAGTTTTTGTGTTTCATCGTCACTGTGAAGGTCCAAGGGATAGAGTAAAGCTGCAGTAGAGCGTCGGAATCTGATACTGATCTCCCAGGATACGCTCAAAGCAAAGCACAAACAATGAGAAGATTTACTCGTCTTGTACACTCCTGGAAATTGAAATAAGAACACCGTGAATTCATTGTCCCAGGAAGGGGAAACTTTATTGACACATTCCTGGGGTCAGATACATCACATGATCACACTGACAGAACCACAGGCACACAGACACAGGCAACAGAGCATGCACAATGTCGGCACTAGTACAGTGTATATCCACCTTTCGCAGCAATGCAGGCTGCTATTCTCCCATGGAGACGATCGTAGAGATGCTGGATGTAGTCCTGTGGAACGGCTTGCCATGCCATTTCCACCTGGCGCCTCAGTTGGACCAGCGTTCGTGCTGGACGTGCAGACCGCGTCAGACGACGCTTCATCCAGTCCAAAACATACTCAAGGGGGGATTGATCCGGAGATCTTGCTGGCCAGGGTAGTTGACTTACACCTTCTAGAGCACGTTGGGTGACACGGAATACATGCGGACGTGCATTGTCCTGTTGGAACAGCAAGTTCCCTTGCCGGTCTAGGAATGGTAGAACAATGGTTTCGAAGACGGTTTGGATGTACCGTGCACTATTCAGTGTCCCCTCGAGGATCACCAGTGGTGTACGGCCAGTGTAGGAGATCGCTCCCCACACCATGATGCCAGGTGTTGGCCTTGTGTGCCTCGGTCGTATGCAGTCCTGATTGTGGCGCTCACCTGCACGGCGCCAAACACGCATACGAGCATCATTGGCACCAAGGCAGAAGCGACTCTCATCGCTGAAGACGACACGTCTCCATTCGTCCCTCCATTCACGCCTGTCGCGACACTACTGGAGGCGGGCTGCACGATGTTGGGGCGTGAGCGGAAGACGGCCTAACGGTGTGCGGGACCGTAGCCCAGCTTCATGGAGACGGTTGCGAATGGTCCTCGCCGATACCCCAGGAGCAACAGTGTCCCTAATTTGCTGGGAAGTGGCGGTGCGGTCCCCTACGGCACTGCGTAGGATCCTACGGTCTTGGCGTGCATCCGTGCGTCGCTGCGGTCCGGTCCCAGGTCGACGGGCACGTGCACCTTCCGCCGACCACTGGCGACAACATCGATGTACTGTGGAGACCTCACGCCCCACGTGTTGAGCAATTCGGCGGTACGTCCACCCGGCCTCCCGCATGCCCACTATACGCCCTCGCTCAAAGTCCGTCAACTGCACATACGGTTCACATCCACGCTGTCGCGGCATGCTACCAGTGTTAAAGACTTTTTTTTTTTTTTTTTTTTTTTTTTTCACTAGCTGCTTATATTTTATGACCCACCGTCTAATTTCTTATGGTGGGTCGTATATAAAGACTGCGATGGAGCTCCGTATGCCACGGCAAACTGGCTGACACTGACGGCGGTGGTGCACAAATGCTGCGCAGCTAGCGCCATTCGACGGCCAACACGGCGGTTCCTGGTGTGCCCACTGTGCCGTGCTTGTGATCATTGCTTGTACAGCCCTCTCGCAGTGTCCAGAGCAAGTATGGTGGGTCTGACACACCGGTGTCGATGTGGCCTTTTTTCCATTTCCAGGAGTGTATTTATGTCGGCTTTGTGGCTTTTGTATTAAATCCCGACCAATTTCTGAGATTCATCGTCAATGTGAAGGTCCAACGGATAGAGTAAAGCTGCAGCAGGGCATCGGAATCTACTACTGATCTCCCTGAAAACGCTCAAAGCAAACCAGAAACAATGAGCTAATTTACTCTTCTTGTACTTAAGTCGACATTGAGGATTTTGTATTAAATCCCGACGCGTTGTCTGTGTTTCACCATCAATGTGGAGGTCCAAGGGATAGAGTAAAGCTGCAGTAGTGCATCGGAAACTAATACTCATATCTCAGGAAACGCTCAAGGCAAGCCACAAACAATGAGAAGATTTACTCTTCTTGAACTTAAGTCGGCATTGTGCCTTTTGTATTAAATCCCGACACATTTACTGTGTTTCATCGTCAATGTGATAGTCCAAGGTATAGTGTAAAGCTGCAGTTGTGCATCGCCATTTAATACTGATCCCCCAGGAAACGCTCAAAGCAAACCACAAACAATGAGAAGAAATAGTCCTCTCGTACTTACGTCGGCATTGTGCCTTTTGTATTAAATCCCGACGCACTTCCTGTGTTTCATCGTCAATGTGAAGGTCTGAGGGATAGAGTAAAGCTGCAGAGATGAATCGGAATTTATTACTGAATTCCCAGGAAACACTCAAACCAAACCACAAACAATGAGATGATTTACTCTTCTTGTACTTAAGACTGCATTGTGCCCTTTGTATTAAATCCCGTCGCAATTGCTGTGTTTCATCGTCAATGTGAAGGTCCAAGGTATAGAGTAAAGCTGCAGTAGTGCACCGGAATTAGATACTGATCTCCCAGGAAACGCTCAAAACAAACCAGAAACAATGAGAAGATATATTCTTCCCGTACTTCAGTCGGCTTTGAGCCCTTTGTATTTAGTCCCGACGCAATTTCTGTGTATTGTCGTCAATGTGGAAGTCCACGGGATAGAGTAAAGATGCAGTAGTGCATCGGAATCTAATACTGATCTCCCAGGAAATGCTCAAATCAAACCACAAACAATGGGAAGATTTACTCTACTTGTACTTAAGTCGGCATTGTGCTTTTTGTATAAAATCCCGACGCAATTTCTGTGCTTCATCGTCAATGTGAAGGTCCAAGGGATAGAGTAAAGCTGCAGCAGTGCATCGGATTGTAATACTGATATCCCAGGAAACGCTCAAAACAAGCCAAAAACAATGAGAAGATTTACTCTTCTTGCACTTAAGTAGGCATTTTGCCATTTGTATTTAATCCCGACGCAATTTCTATATCTCATCGTCAATGTGAAGGTCCAAGGAATAGAGTAATGCTGCAGCAGTGCATCGGATTCCAATACTGATTTCCCAGGAAACGCTCAAAGCAAACCACAAAGAATGAGAACATTTGCTCTGTTTGTATTTAAGTCGGCATTGTGCCTTTTGTATTCACATCCCGGCGAAATCTCTGTGTCTCATCCTCAATGTGGAGGTGCAAGGGATAGAGTAAAGATGCAGTAGTGCATCGGAATCAAATACTGATCCCCCAGGAAAAACTCAAAGCAAACCAGAAACTGTGAGAAGATTTTCTCTACTTGTACTTAAATAGGCATTGTGCCTTTTGTATTAAATCTTGACGTAATTTCTGTGTTTCATCGTGAATCTGAAGGTCTAAGGGAAAGAGTAATGCTGCCGTAGTGCATCGGCAATTAGTACTGATCCCCCAGAAATCACTCAAAGCAAACAACAATGAGTAGATTTAATCTGCTTGTACTTAAGAGAGCATTGTGCCTTTTGTATTAAATCCCGACGCAATTTGTGTGTTTTGTCGTCAGTGTGAAGGTCCACGGGATAGAATGAAGCTGCAGTAGTGCGTCGGAATCTAATACTGATCTCCCAGTAAATGCTCAAATCAAACCACAAACAATGAGAAGTTTTACTCTTGTTGAACTTAAGACGGCTTTGTGCTTTTTGTATAAAATCCCGAAACAATTTCTGTGTTTCATCTTCAATGTGAGGGTCCCAGGGATAGAGTAAAGCTGCAGCAGTGCATCGGAATCTAATACTGATCCCCCTGGAAACGCTAAAAGCAAACCACAAAAATTGAGAACATTCGCTCTTCCTGTACTTAAGTCATCATTGTGCCTTTTGTATAAAATCCCGGCGAAATATCTGTGTCTCATCGTCTATGCGAAGTCCCAAGGGATAGTGTAAAGATGCAGTAGTGCATCGGAATGTAATATTTATCTAACAGGAAACGCTTAAAGCAAACCACGAAGAATGAGAGAATATACACCCCTTGTTCTTAAGTTGGCATTGTTCCTTTTGTATTAAACCCCGACGCAATATCTGTTTTTCATCGTCAATGTGCAGGTCCAAGGGATAGAGAAAACCTGCAGCAGTGCATCGGATTGTAGTACTGATCTCCCAGGAAACGCTCAAAACAAACCACAAACAATGACACGATTTGCTCTTCTTGTACTTAAGTCGACATTGTGCTTTTTGTATTAAATCCAGACGCAATATCTATGTTTCATGGGCAATGTGATTGTCCAAGGGATAGAGTAAAGCTGCATATGTGCATCGGAATCTAATACTGATCTCTCAGGAATCGCTCATAGCAAACCAAATGCAATGAGAAGATTTACTCTTCCAGCACTTAAGTCGGCATTTTGCCTTTTGTATTAAGTCCCGACGCAATTTCTTTGTTTCATCCTCAATGTGAAGGCCCAAGGGATAGAGTAAACTGCAGCAGTGCATCGGAATCTAATACCGATCTCCCTGGAAACACTAAAAGCAAACCACAAAAAATGAGAAATTTCGCTCTTCCTGTACTTAAGTCATCATTGTGCCTTTTGTATAAAATCCCGGCGAAATATCTGTGTCTCATCGTCTATGCGAAGTCCCAAGGGATAGAGTAAGGATCCAGTAGTGCATCGGAATCTAATACTGATCTCCCAGGAAACGCTTAAAGCAAGCCACGAGCAATGAGAGGATATACTCCCCTTGTTCTTAAGTTGGCATTGTGCCTTTTGTATTAAATCCCGGCGTAATTTTTGTGTTTCTTCGTCAATGTGAAGGTCCAAGAGATAGTGTAAAGCCTCAGTAGTGCATCTGAATCTAATACTGATCTCCTAGGAAACGCTTAAAGCAACCCACAAACAATGAGAAGATTTACTCTTCTAGTAGTTAAGTCAGCATTGTGCCATTTGTATTAAATCCAAACGCAACTTCTGTGTTTCATCGTCAATGTTAAGTTCCAACGGAAAGAGTAAAGCTGGAGTAGTGCATCGGAATCTAATACTGATCTCCCAGGAAGCGCTCAAAGCAAACGACTAACGATGAGAAGATTTACTCTTCTAGCACTTAAGTCGGCATTGTGCCTTTTGTTTTAAATCCCAACGCATTTACTGTATTTCATCGACAATGGGAAGGTCCAAGGGATAGAGTAAAGCTGCAGCTGTGCATCGGAATCTAATACTGATCTCCCAGGAAACGCTCAAAGCAAACGACAAACAATGAGAAGATTTAATCTTCTTGTACTTAAGTTGGCAATGTGCATTTTGTATTATATCCCGGCGAAATTTCTGTGTTTCATCGTCAATGTGCAGGTCCAAGGGGTAGAGTAAAGCTGCAGTAGTTCATCGGAATCTAATACTGATCTACCAGGAAACGCTCAAAGCAAACCTGAAACAATGAGAAGATTTACTCTTCTTGTACTTAAGTCGGCATTGTGCCTTTTGTATTAAATTACGTTGCAATATTTGTGTTTCGTCGTCAATGTGAAGGTCATAGGAATAGAGTAAAGCTGCAGTAGTGCGCTGGAATCTAATGCTGATCTCCCAGGATACGCTCAAAGCAAACCACAAAGAGTGAGAAGATTTCCTCTTCTTGTACTTAATACAGCATTGTGCCTTTTGTATAAAATCCCGACGCAATTTCTGTGTTTCATCGTCAATGTGAAGGTCCAAGGAATAGAGAAAAGCTGCAGCAGTGCATCGGATTGTAATACTGACCTCCCAGGAAACGCTCAAAACAAACCACAAACAATGAGACGTTTTACTCTTCTTGTACTTAAGTCGACATTGTGCCTTTTGTATTAAATCCCGACGCAATATCTGTATTTCAACGTCAATGTGAAGGTCCAAGGGACAGAGCAAAGCTGCATAAGTGCATCGGTATCTAATACTGATCCTACAGGAAACGCTCAAAGCAAACCAGATACCATGAGAAGATTTATTCTTCTTGTACTTAAGTCGGCATTGTGCTTTTTGTATAAAAGCCCGACGCAATTTCTGTGCTTCATCGTCAATGTGAAGGTCCAAGGGATAGTGTAAAGCTGCAGCAGTGCATCGGATTGTAATACTGATCTCCCAGGAAACGCTCAAAACAAACAACAAACTATGAGACGTTTTACTCTTCATGTACTTAAGTCGACACTGTGCCTTTTGTATTAAATCCCGACGCAATATCTGTATTTCAACGTCAATGTGAAGGTCCAAGGGATAGAGCAAAGCTGCATAAGTGCATCGGTATCTAATACTGATCTTAGAGGAAACGCTCAAAGAAAACCAAAAACAATGAGAAGATTTACTCTTCTTGCACTTAAGTTGGCATTTTGCCTTTTGTATTAAATCCCGACGCAATTTCTATTTCTCATCGTCAATGTGAAGGTCCCAGGAATAGAGTAATGCTGCAGCAGTGCATCGGAATCCAATACTGATCTCCCAGGAAACGCTCAAAGCAAACCACAAAGAATGAGAACATTTGCTCTTCTTGTATTTAAGTCGGCATTGTGCCTTTTGTATTTACATCCCGACGAAATCTCTGTGTCTCATCCTAAATGTGAAGGTGCAAGGGATAGAGTAAAGATGCAGTAGTGCATCGGAATCAAATACTGATCTCCCAGGAAACGCTAAAAGCAAACCAGAAACTGTGAGAAGATTTTCTCTTCTTGCACTTAAGTTGGCATTGTGCCTTTTGTATTAAATCCCGACGCAATTTCTGCGATTCATCGTCAATGTGCATGTCCAAGGAATAGAGTAAAGCTACAGCAGTGTATCGGAATGTAATACTGATGTCCCAGGAAACGCTCAAAACAAACCACAAACAATGAGAAGATTTACTCTTCTTGTACTTATGTCGACATTGTGCGTTTTTTATTAAGTCCCGACGCAATATCTGTGTTTCATTGTCTATGTGAATGTCCAGGGGATAGAGTAAAGCTGCAGTAGTGCATCGGAATCTAATACTGCTCTCCCAGGAAACGCTCAAAGGAAAATCATGGGCAAGAAGTACATTTACTCTTCCTGTACTTAAGTCGGAATTATGCCTTTTGTATTAAATCCCGAAGCAATTTCTGTGTTTCATCGTCAATGTGAAGGTCCAAAACATAGAGTAAAGCTGCAGTAGTGCATCGGAAACTAATACTCATCTTACAGGAAACGCTCAAAGCAAACCAAAAACAATAAGAAGATTTACTCTTCTTGCACTTAAGTCGGCATTTTGTATTAAATCACGACGCAATTTCTGTGTTTTATCGTCACTCTGAAGGTCTAAGGGATAGAGTAACGCTGCTGTAGTGCATCGGCAATTAGTACTGATCCCACAGTAATCACTCAAAGCAAATAACAAACAATGAGAAGATTTAATCTGCTTGTACTTAAGGGAGCATTGTGCCTTTTGTATTAAATCCCGACGCAATTTCTGTGTTTTGGCGTCAATGTGAAGGTGCACGGGATAGAGTGAAGCTGCAGTAGTGCATCGGAATCTAATACTGATCTCCCAGGAAACGCTAAAATCAAACCACAAACAATGACACGATTTTCTCTTCTTGTACTTAAGTCGACATTGTGCTTTTTGTATTAAATCCAGACGCAATATCTATGTTTCATGGGCAATGTGAATGTCCAAGGGATAGAGTAAAGCTGCATAAGTGCATCGGAATCTAATACTGATCTCTCAGGAATCGCTCATTACAAACCAAATGCAATGAGAAGATTTACTCTTCCAGCACTTAAGTAGGCATTTTGCCTTTTGTATTAAGTCCCGACGCAATTTCTTTGTTTCATCCTCAATGTGAAGGCCCAAGGGATAGAGTAAAGCTGCAGCAGTGCATCGGAATCTAATACCGATCTCCCTGGAAACGCTAAAAGCAAACCACAAAAACTGAGAAATTTCGCTCTTCCTGTACTTAAGTCTTCATTGCGCCTTTTGTATAAAATCCGGGCGAAATAACTGTGTCTCACCGTCTATGAGAAGTCCCACGGGATAGAGTAAAGATGCAGTCGTGCATCGGAATCTAATAATGATCTCCCGGGAAACGCTCAAAGCAAACGACCAACAATGAGAAGATTTACTCTTCTTGTACATAAGTCGGCAATGTGCATTTTGTATTATATCCCGACGAAAATTCTGTGTTTCATCGTCAATGTGAAGGTCCAAGGGATAGAGTAAAGCTGCAGTAGTTCATCGGAATCTAATACTGATCTACCAGGAAACGCTCAAAGCAAACCTGAAACAATGAGAAGACTTTCTCTTCTTGTACTTAAGTCGGCATTGTGCCTTTTGTATTAAATTACGACGCAATTTTTGTGTTTCGTCGTCAATGTGAAGGTCATAGGGATAGAGTAAAGCTGCAGTAGTGCGTCGGAATCTAATGCTGATATCCCAGGAGACGCTCAATGCAAACCACAAACAGTGAGAAGATTTACTCTCCTTGTACTTAATACAGCATTGTGCCTTTTGTATTAATTCCCGACGCAATTTCTGTGTTTCATCGTCAATGTGAAGGTCCAAGGAATAGAGAAAAGCTGCAGCAGTGCATCGGATTGTAATACTGAACTCCCAGGAAACGCTCAAAGCAAACCACAAACAATGAGACGATTTACTCTTCTTGTACTTAAGTCGACATTGTGCTTTTTGTATTAAATCCAGACGCAATATCTGTGTTTCATGGGCTATGTGAAGGTCCAAGGGATAGAGGAAAGCTGCATAAGTGCATCGGAATCTAATACTGATCTCTCAGGAATCGCTCATAGCAAACCAAATGCAATGAGAATATTTACTCTTCCTGCACTTAAGTCGGCATCTTGCCTTTAATATTAAATCCCGACGCAATTTCTTTGTTTCATCCTCAATGTGAAGGCCCAAGGGATAGAGTAAAGCTGCAGCAGTGCATCGGAATCTAATACTGACCTCCCTGGAAACGCTAAAAGCAAACCACAAAAAAAGAGATATTTTGCTCATCCTATACTTAAGACATCATTGTGCCTTTTCTATAAAATCCCGGCGAAATATCTGTGTTTCATCGTCTATGCGAAGTCCCAAGGGATAGTGTAAAGATGCAGTAGTGCATCGGAATCTAATATTGAACTCCCAGGAAACGCGTAAAGCAAACCACGAACAATGAGAGGATATACTCCCCTTGTTTTTAAGTGGGCATTGTGCCTTTTGTTTTAAATCCCGACGCAATATCTGTGTTTCATCGTGAAAGTGAAGGTCCTAGGGATAGAGTAAAGCTGCATAAGTGCATCGGTATCTAATACTAATCTTACAGGAAACGCTCAAAGCCAACCAAAGACAATGAGAAGATATACCCTTCCTGCACTGAAGTCGGCATTTTGCCCATTGTGTTAAATCCCGACGTAATTTCTGTATTTCATCGACAATGAGAAGGTCCAAGGGATAGAGTATGGCTGCAGCTGTGCATCGGAATCTAATACTGATCTCCCGGGAAACGCTCAAAGCAAACGACAAACAATGAGAAGATTTACTCTTCTTGTGCTTAAGTCGGCATTGTGCCATTTGTATTAAATTACGACGCAATTTGTGTGTTTCGTCGTCAATGTGAAGGTCATAGGGATAGCGTAAAGCTGCAGTAGTGCGTCGGAATCTAATGCTGATCTCCCAGGATACGCTCAAAGCTAACCACAAACAATGGGAAGATTTACTCTTCTTGTACTTAATACAGCATTGTGCCTTTTGTAAATAATCCCGACGCAATTTCTGTGTTTCATCGTCAATGTGAAGGTCCAAGGAATAGAGAAAAGCTGCAGCAGTGCATCGGATTGTAATACTGATCTCCCATCAAACGCTCAAAACAAACTACAAACAATGAGATGATTTACCCTTCTTGTACTTAAGTCGTCATTGTGCTTTTTGTATTAAATCCAGACGCAAAATCTGTGTTTCATGGTCAATGTGAAGGTCCAAGAGATAGAGTAAGGCTGCATAAGTGCATCGGAATCTAATACTGATCTCTCAGGAATCGCTCATAGCAAACCAAATGCAATGAGAAGATTTACTCTTCCTGCACTTAAGTCGGCATTTTGCCTTTTGTATTAAATCCCGACGCAATTTCGTTGTTTCATCCTCAATGTGAAGGCCCAAGGGATAGAGTAAGGCTGCAGCAGTGCATCGGAATCTAGTACTGATCTTACAGGAAACGCTCAAAGCAAACCAAAAACAATGAGAGATTTACTCTTCTTGCACTTAAGTCGACATTTTGCATTTTGTATTATATCCGACGCAATAACTGTGTTTCGCCGTGACTGTGAAGATCCAAGGGATAGAGTAAAGCTGCGGCAGTGCTTCGGAATCTAATACTGATCTCCCAGGAAACGCTCAAAGCAAACCAAAAGCAATGACAACATTTGCTCTTCTTGTACTTAAGTCGGAATTGTGCCTTTTGTATTAAATTCCGACCCAATCTATGTGTTTCATCGTCAATGAAGAGGTTCAAGGGATAGAGTAATGCGGCACTAGTGCATCCGAATCTAATACTGATCTCCCAGGAAACGCTCAAAGCGAACCAGAAACAATGAGAAGATTATCTCTTCTTGTACTTAAACTGGCATTGTGCCTTTTCTAATAAATCCGCACACAATTATTGTGTTTCATCGTCAATGTGAGGGTCCAAGGGGTAGAGTGAATCTGCAGTAGTGGGTCGGAATCTAAGACTGATCTCCCAGGGAACGCTCAAAGCAAACCACAAACAATGAGATGCTTTTCTCTATTTGTACTTAAGCTGGCATTGTGCCTTTTCTATTAAATCCCGACTCAATTTCAGTGCTTCATCGTCAATGTGAAGGCCCAAGGGATAGAGTAAAGCTGTAGCAGTGTATTGGAATCTAATACTGATCTCCCCGGAAACGCATAAAGCAAGCCACGAGCAATGAGAGGATATACTCCCCTTGTCCTTAAGTGGGCATTGTGCCTTTTGTATTAAATTCCGACGCAATATCTGTGTCTAATCGTCAATGTGAAGGTCCTAGCTATAGAGTAAAACCTCAGGAGTGCATCGGAATCTAATACTGATCTCCTAGGAAACGCTTAAAGCAACCCACAAACAATGAGAAGAATTACTCTTCCAGTAGTTAAGTCGGCATTGTGCCATTTGTATTAAATCCCGACGCAATTTCTTTGTTTCATCCTCAATGTGAAGGCCCAAGGGATAGAGCAAAGCTGCAGCAGTGCATCGGAATCTAGTACTGATCTTACAGGAACGATCCAAGCAAACCAAAAACAATGAGGAGATTTACTCTTCTTGCAGTTAAGTCGAGATTTGCATTTTGTATTAAATACCGACTCAATAACTGTGTTTCGCCGTAAACGTGAACGTCCAAGGGATAGAGTAAAGCTGCAGCAGTGTTTCGGAATCTAATACTGGTCTCCCAGGAAACGCTCAAAGCAAACCAAAAGCAATGAGAACATTTGCTCTTCTTCTACTTAAGTCGGAATTGTGCATTTTGTATTAAATCCCGGCGAAATATCTGTGTTTCATCGTCAATGTGAAGGTCCAAGGGATAGAGTAAAGCTGCAGCAATGCATCGCAATGTAATACTGATCTCCCAGGAAACGCTCAAAACAAACGACAAACAATGAGACGATTTACTCATCTTGTACTTATGTCGACATTGTGCGTTTTGTATTACGTCCCGAAGCAATATCTGTGTTTCATCGTTTATGTGAAGGTCCAAGGGATATAGTAAAGCCGCAGCAGTTCATCTTAATCTAGTACTGATCTTACAATAAACGCTCAAAGCAAAGCAAAAACAATGAGAAGATTTGTCCTTCTTGCACTTAAGTCGGCATTTAGCCTTTTGTATTAAATCCCGACGCAATCTCTGTGTTTCATCGTCAATGTGAAGGTCCAGATGATAGAGTGAAGCTGCAGCAGTGCATCGTTGTATAATACTTATCTCCCAGGAAACGCTCAAAGCAAAACCACAAACAATGAGGACATTTTCTCTTCTTGTACTTAAGTCATCATAGTGCATTTTGTATTAAATGCCGATGCTATTTCTGTGTTTCATCGTCAATGTGAATTTCCAGTGTATAAAGAAAAGCTGGAGTAGTGCATCGGAAAGTAATACGGATATCCCGGGAAGCCCTCAAAGCAAACCACAAACAATGAGAATTTTTATTCTTTTTGTACTTAAATCGGCATTGTGCCTTTTGTATTAAAGCCCGACCCAATCTATGTGTTTCATCGTCAATGAAGAGGTTCAAGGGATAGAGTAAAGCTGCACTAGTGCATCCGAATCTAAGACTGATCTCTTAGGAAACGCTCAAAGCAAACCAAAAGCGATGAGAACATTTGCTCTTCTTCTACTTAAGTCGGAATTGTGCCTTTTGTATTAAATCCCGGCGTAATGTCTGTGTTTCATCGTCAATGCGAAGGTCCAAGGGATAGAATAAAGCTGCATAAGTGCATCGGAATCTAATACTGATCTCAGGAATCGCTCATAGCAAACCAAATGCAATGAGAAGATTTACTCTTCCTGCACTAAAGTCGGCATTTTGCGTTTTGTAATTAATCCCGACGCAATTACTTTGTTTCGTCCTCAATCTGAAGGCCCAAGGTATAGAGTAAAGCTGCAGCATTGCATCGGAATCTAGCACTGATCTTACAGGAAACGCTCAAAGCAAACCAAAAATCATGAGGAGATTTACTCTTCTTGCACTTAAGTCGAGATTTTGCAATTTGGATTAAATGCCGACGCAATAACTGTGTTTCGCCGTAAATGTGAACGTCCTAGGGATAGAGTAAAGCTGCAGCAGTGCTTCGGAATCTAATACTGATCTCTCAGGAAACGCTCAAAGCAAACCAAAGGCAATGAGAACATTTGCTCTTCTTCTACTTAAGTCGGATTTGTGCCTTTTGTATTAAATCCCGGCGAAATTTCTGTGTTTCATCGTCAATGTGAAGGTCCAAGGGATAGAGTAAAGCTGCAGCAGTGCATCACAATGTAATACTGATCTCCCAGGACGCGCTCAAAACAAACCACAAACAATGAGACGATTTACTCTTCTTGTACGTATGCTGACATTGTGCGTTTTGTATTACGTCCCGAAGATATATCTCTGTTTCATCGTTTATGTGAAGGTCCAAGGCATAGAGTAAAACTGCAGAAGTTCATCTTAATCTAGTACTGATTTTGCAGGAAACGCTCAAAGCAAACCAAAAACAATGAGAAGATTTGCCCTTTTGCACTTAAGTCGGCATTTAGCCTATTGTATTAAAGCCCGACGCAATTTCTGTGCTTCATCGTCAATTTGAAGGTCCAGATGATAGAAAAAAGCTGCAGCAGTGCATCGGAGTCTAATACTTATCTCCCAGGAAACGCTCAAAGCAAAACCACAAACAATGAGGACATTTTCTCTTCTTGTACTTAAGTCAGCATAGTGCATTTTGTATTAAATGCCGATGCTATTTCTGTGTTTCATCGTCAATGTGAAGGTAAAAGGGATAGAGTAATGCTGCAGCAGTGGATCGGATTGTAATACTGAACTCCCAGGAAACGCTCTCAGCAAACCCCAAACATTGAGACGATTTACTCTTCTTGTACTTAAGTCGACATTTTGCTTTTTGTATTAACTCCCGACGCAATATCTGTGTTTCATCGTCAATGTGAAGGTCCAAGGGATAGAGTAAAGCTGCAGCAGTGCATCGCAGTCTAATATTGAACTACCAGGAAACGCTCAAAGCGAAACCACAAACAAAGAGAACATTTACTCTTCTTGTACTTAAGTCGGCATTGTGCCTTTTGTATAATATCCCAGCGAAATTTATGTGTTTCATCGTCTATGTGAAGTTCCAAGGAATAGAGTAAAGCTGCAGTAGTACATCGGAGTCTAATATTGATCTCCCAGGAAACGCTCTAAGCAAACCAGAAACAATGAGAAGATTTACTCTGCTAGTAGTTAAGTCGGCATTGTGCCTTATGTATTAAATCCCGACGCAATTTCTGTGTTTCATCGTCAATGTGAAGGTCCAAGGGATAGAGTAAAGCTGCAGCAGTGCATCGGAATCTAATACTGAGCTCCCAGGAAAAGGTCCAAGCAAACCACAAACAATGAGATGACTTACACTACTTGTCCCTAAGTCGGCATTGTGCCTCTTCTATTAAATCCCGACGCAAGTTCTGTGTTTGATCGTCAATGTGAAGGTCCAAGGGATAGAGTAAAGATGCAGTAGTGCATCGGAATCTAATATTGATCACTCATGAAACGCTCAATGTAAACCACCAACAATGAGAATATATACTCCTCTCGAAGTTAAGACGGCATTGTGCCCTTTGTATTAAATCCCGACGCAGCATCTGTGTTTCATCAGCAATGTGAAGGCACAAGGGATAGAGTAAAGCTGCAGCAGTGCATCGGAATGTAATACTTATTGCTCAGTCAACGCTCAAGTCTAATCCACAAACAATGAGAGGGTTAACTCTTCTTGCACTGAAGACGGCATTGTGCCTCATGTGTTATATCCCGGCGAAATTTCTGTTTTTCATCGTCAATGTGAATGTCCAAGGGATAGAGTAAATCTGTAGCAGTGCATCGGATTGTGATACTGATCTCCCAGGAAACGCTCAAAGCGAAACCAACAGCAATGAGAACATTTAGTCTTCTTGTACTTAAGTCTGCATTGTTCTTTTTGTATTAAATCCCGACGCAATTTCTGTGTTTCATCGTCAATGTGTAGGTCCAAGGGATGGAGTAAAGCTGCAGTAGTGCTTCGGAATCTAATTCTGATCTCCCAGGAAACGCTCAGCGCAAACCAGAAACAGTGAGAAGATTTACCCTTCTAGTACTTATGTCGACATTGTGCCTTTTGTATTAAGTCCCGACGCAATTTCTGTGTTTCATCGTCAATGTGAACGTCCAAGGGATAGAGTAAAGCTGCAGTAGTGCATCGGAATCTAATACTGATCTCCCAGGATACGCTCAAAGCAAACCACAAACAATGAGAAGATTTACTCTTCTCTTACTTAAGACAGCATTGTGCCTTTTGTATTAAATCCCGACCCAATTTCTGTTGTTTCATCGTCAATGTGAAGGTCCAAGGGATAGAGTAAAGCTGTAGTAGTACATCGGAATCTAATACTGATTTCCCAGGAAACGCTCAAAGCAAACCACAAACAATGATAACATTTTCTCTTCCTGTACTTAAGTCGGCATTGTGCCTTTTGTATTAAATCCCTATGCAATTTCTGTGTTTCATCCTCTATGTGAAGTTCCAAGGGATAGAGTAAAGCTGCGGTAGTGCATCGGAATCTAATACTGATCTCCCAGAAAACGCTCAAAGCAAACCAGAAACAATGAGAAGATATATTCTTCTTGTATTTAAGTCGGATTTGTGCCTTTTGTATTAAATCTCGACGAAATTTCTGTGTTTTATCGTCAATGTGAAGGTCCAAGGGATAGAGTAAGGCTGCAGTAGTGCTTCGGATTCTAAAATTGATCTCCCTGGAAACGCTCAGACCAAACCAGAAACTGTGAGATCATTTACCTTTCTTGTACTTAAGTAGACATTGTGCCTTTTGTATTAACTCCCGACGCAATATCTGTGTTTCATAGTCAATGTGAAAGTCCAAGGGATAGGGTGAAGCTGCAGCAGTGCATCGCAGCCTAATATTGATCTCCCAGGAAACGCTCAATGTAAACCACAAACAATGAGAATATATACTCGTCTCGTACTTAAGTCGGCATTGTACCTTTTGTATTAAATCCCGACGCAATTTCTGTGTTTCATCGTCAATGTGAAAGTCCTAGGGATAGAGTAAAGCTGCAGCAGAGCATCGGAATGTAATACTGATCTCCCAGGAAACGCTCAAACAAACCACTAACTATGGGAAGATTTACTCTTCTTGTACTTAAGACGGCATGGTGCCCTTTGTATTAAATCCGGACGCTACATCTGTGTTTCATCAACAATGTGAATGCACAAAGGATAGAGTAAAGCTGCAGCAGTGCATTGGAATCTAATACTTATTGCTCAGTCAATGCTCAAAGCTATTCCACAAACAAGATTAATTCTTCTTACACTTAAGTCGGCATTGTGCCGTTTGTGTTATATCCCGGCGAAATTTTTGTTTTTCATCGTAAATGTGAAGGTCCAAGGGTAAGAGTAAAGCTGTAGCAGTGCATCGGATTTTGATACTGATCTACCAGGAAACGCTCAAAGCGAAACAACAAACAATGACAACATTTACTCTTCTTGTACTTAAGTTGGTATTGTGCCATTTGTATTTTATCTCGGCGAAATTTCTGTGTTTCATCGTCAATGTAAAGGTAAGGGATGGAGTAAAGCTGCAGTAGTGCATCGGAATCTAATACTGAGCTCCCAGGAAATGGTCAAAGCAAGCCACAAACAATTAGAAGATTTACCCTTCTTGTTCATAAGACGGCATTGTGCCATTTGTATTAAATCCCGACGCAAGTTATGTAATTCATCGTCAATGTGAAGGTCCAAGAGATAGTGTAAAGCTGCAGCAGTGCATCGGAATCTAATACTGATCTCCCAGCAATGAGAACATTTAGTCTTCTTGTACTTAAGTCGGCATCGTGCTTTTGTATTATATCCCGGCGAAATTACTGTGTTTCATCGTCAATGTGAAAGTCCAAGGGATAGAGTAAAGATGCAGTAGTGCATCGGAATCTAATATTGATCTCCCAGGAAACGCTCAATGTAAACCACAAACAATGAGAATATATACTCCTCTCGAACTTAAGTCGGCATTGTGCCTATTGTATTAAATCCCGACGCAATATCTACGTTTCATCGTCAATGTGAAGGTCCAAGGGATAGAGTAAAGCTGCAGCAGTGGATCGGAATCTAATACTGATGTCCCAGGAAACTCTAAATGCAAACCACAGACAATGAGAACATTTGCTCTTCTTGTACTTAAGTCGGCGTTGTGCCTCTTGCATTGTATCCCGGCGAACTTCTGTGTTTCATCGTCAATGTGGAGGTCCAAGTGATAGAGTAAAGACGCAGTAGTGCGTCGGAAACTAATATTGATCTCCCAGGAATCGCACAAAGCAAACCACGAACAATAAGAAGATATACTCCTCTTGTACTTAAGTCGGCATTGTGCATATTGAATTAAATCCCGACGCAATTTCTTTGTTTCATCCTCAATGTGAAGGTCCAAGGGATAGAGTAAAGCTGCGGTAGTGCAACGGAATCTACTACTGATCACCCAGGAAACGCTCAAAGCAAACCAGAAACAATGAGAAGATTTTTTCTTCTTGTACTTAAGTCGACATTGTGCCTTTTGTATTAAATCCCGACGCAATTTCTGTTTTTCATCGTCAATGTGAAGGTAAAAGGTATAGAGTAAAGCTGCTTCAGTGCATCGGAATGTAATACTCATCTCCCAGGAAACGCTCAAAACAAACCACAAACAATGTGAAGATTTACTCTTCTTGTACTTAAGACGGCATTGTGCCTTTTGTATTAAATCCCGACACAATATCTGTGTTTCATCATCAATGTGAAGGTCCAAGGGGTAGAGTAAAGCAGCAGCAGTTCATCGGAATCTAATACTTAATGCTCAGTAAACGCACAAAGCAAATCCACAAACATTCAGAAGATTTACTCTTCTTGTACTTAAGTCGGCAATGTGCCTTTTGTATTATATCCCGGCGAAATTTCTGTGTTTAATCGTCAATGTGAGGGTCCAAGGGATAGAGTAAAGCTGCAGTAGTGCATCGGAATTTAATACCGATCTCCCAGGATACGCACAAAGCAAACCACAAACAATGAGGAGATTTACTCTTCTCGTATTTAAGACAGCGTTGTGCCTTTTGTATTAAATCCCGACGCAATTTTTGTGTTTCATCGTCAATGTGAAGGTCCAAGGAATAGAGTAAAGCTGCAGCAGTGTATCGGATTGTAATACTGATTTCTCAGGAATCGCTCAAAACAAACAACAAACAATCGTACGATTTAATCCTATTGCACTGAAGTCGATTTTGTGCTTTTTGTATTAAATCCCGACGCAATATCTGTTTTCCTCGTCAATGTGAAAGTCCAAGGGACAGAGTATAGCTGTATAAGTGCATCGGAATCTAATACTGATCTTACACGAAACGCTCAAAGCAAACGATAAACAATGAGAATCTTTACTCTTCTAGCACGTATGTCGGGATTTTGCCTTTTGTATTAAATTCCGACGCAATTTCTATGTTTCATCGTCAATGTGAAGGTCCAAGGGATAGAGTAGAGCTGCAGCAGTAGATCGGAATCTAATACTGATCTCCCAGGAAACTCTAAATGCAAACCACAGACAATGAGAACATTTGCTCTTCTTGTACATAAGTCGGCGTTGTGCCTCTTGTATTATATCCCGGCGAACTTCTGTGTTTCATCGTCATTGTGGAGGTCCAAGTGATAGAGTAAAGACGCAGTAGTGCATCGGAAACTAATATTGATCTCCCAGGAATCGCACAAAGCAAACCACTAACAATAAGAAGATATACTCCTCTTGTACTTAAGTCGGCATTGTGCATATTGTATTAAATCCCGACGCAATTTCTGTGTTTCATCCACAATGTGAAGGTCCAAGGGATAGAGTAAGGCTGCAGTAGTGCTTCGGATTCTAATATTGATCTCCCAGGAAACGCTGAGACCAAACCAGAAACTGTGAGAATATTCACTCTCCTTGTACTTAAGTCGACATTGTGACTTTTGTATTAAAACCCGACGCAATATCTGTGTTTTTTCGTTAATGTGAAGGAACGAGGGAACGAGTAAAGCTGCAGCAGTGCATCGGAATGTAATACTGATCTCCCAGGAAACGCTCAAAACAAACCACAAACAATGAGAAGAATTACTCTTCTTGTACCTAAGTCGGAATCGTGCCTTTTGTATTAAATCCCGACGCAAGTTCTGCGTTTCATCATCAATGTGAAGGTTAAAATGATAGAGTAAAGCTGCAGTAGTGCATCGGAATCTAATACCGATCTCCCAGCTTACGCTCAAAGAAAACCACAAACAATGAGAAAATTTACTCTTCTCGTACTTAAGACAGCGTTGTGTCTTTTGTATTATATCCCAACGCAATTTCTGTGTTTCACCGTCAATGTGAAGGTCCAAGGGGAAGAATAAAGCTGCAGTAGTGCAACTGAATCTAATACTGATTTCCCAGGAAACGCTCAGATCAAACCGCAAACAATGAGGACATTTTCCCTACTTTCACTTCAGTCGACATTGTGCCTTTTGTATTAAATCCCGACGCAATTTCTGTGTTTCATCGTCAATGTGAAGGTCCAATGGGATAGAGTTGAGCTGCTGTAGTGCATCGGAAACTAATACTGATCTCCCAGGAAACGCTCAAAGCAAACCACTAACAATGAGACGATTTTCTCTACTTGTACTTAAGTCGGCATTGTGTCATTAGTATTAAATCCTGACGCAATTTCTGTGTTTCATCGTCAATGTGATGGTCTAAGGGATAGAGTGAAGCTGCAGTAGTGCATCGGCATTTAGTACTGATCCCCCAGGAAACGCTCAAAGCATATCCCAAACAATGACAAGATATACTCCTCTTGTACTTACGTCGGCACTGATTCTATTGTATTAAACACCGACGCAATTTCTGTGTTTCTTCGTGAGTATAAGGTCCAAGGGATAGAGTAAAGCTGCAGTAGTGAATCGGAATCTATTACTGATCTCCCATGAAACGCTCAAAGCAAACCACAAACAATGAGTAGGTTTAATCTTCTTATATTTAAGACAGCATTGTGCCTTTTGTATTAGATCCCGACGTAATTTCTGTGTTTCATCGGCAATGTGAATGTTCACGGAATAGAGTAACGCTGCAGCAGTGCATCGGATTGCAATACTTATCTCCCAGGAGACGCTGAAAACAAACCACAAACAATGAGAAGATTTACTCTTCTAGTACTTAAGTCGCCATTGAGCTTCTTGTATTAAATCCCGACGCAATTTCTATGTCTTATAGTCAATGTACATGTCCAAGGGATAGACAAAAGCTGCAGTAGTGCATCGGAATGTATTACTGATCTCCTAGGAAACCCTCAAAACAAACCAAAAACAATGAGCAGACTTACTCTTCTAGCACTTAAGTCGGCATTGTGCCTCTTGTATTAAATCCCGACGCAATTTCTGTGTTTCTTCGTCATTGTGAAGGTCCAAGGGATAGAGTGAAGCTGCCGCAGTGCAACGGAGACTAATACTGATCTCCCACGAAACGCTGAAAGCAAAACCTCAAACTATGAGAACATTTACTCTTCTTGTACTTAAATCGGCATTGTGCTTTTAGTGTTATTTCACCGCGAAATTTCTGTGTTTCATCGTCAATGTGAAGGTCCAGGGGATAGAGTGAAGCTGCAGTAGTGCATCGGAATCTAATACTAATCTCCCAGGAAACGCTCAAATCAAACCACAAACAATGAGATGATTTACTCTTCTTGAACTTAAGTCGACATTGTGCTTTTTGTATTAAATCCCGACGCAATATGTGTCTTTCATCGTCAATGTGAAGGTCCAAGGGATAGAGTAAAGCACCAGCAGTGCATCTGAATGCAATACTGATCTCCTAGGGATCGCTCAAAGCAAACCACAAGCTATGAGAAGATTTACTTCTCTTGTACTTAAGTCGGCTTTCTGCCTTTTGTATTAAATCCCGACGCAATTCCCTGTGTTTCATCGTCAACGTGAAGGTCCAAGGGATAGAGTAAAGCAGCAGCAGTGCATCGGAATGTAATACTGATCCCCAGGAAAAGCTCAAAAATAACCACAAACAATGTGAAGATTTACTCTTCTTGTACTTAGGACGGCATTGCGCCTTTTGTATTAAATCCCGACGCAATTTCTGTGTTCCATTGTCAATGTGAAAATTCGACGCATAGAGTAAAGCCGCAGGAGTGCATCGGAATCTAACACTTATTGCTCAGAACGCTCAAATCAAATCCACAAACAATGAGAAGATTTACTCTTCTTGTACTTAAGTTGGCATTGTGCCTTTTGTATTATATCCCGACACAATTTCTGTATTTCATCGTCAATGTGAAGGTCCAGGGGATAGAGTGAAACTGCAGTAGTGCATCGGAATCTAACACTGATCTTACAGGAAACGTTCAAAGCAAACCACAAACAATGAGAACATTTACTCTTCTAGTACTTAAGTCGGAATCCTGCTTTTTGTATTAAATCCCGACGCAATTTCTGTGTTTCGTCGTCAATGTGAAGGTCCAGTTGGTAGAGTAAAGCTACAGTAGTGCGTCGGAAGCTAATACTGATCTCCCAGTAAACGCTCAAAGCAAAACACAAACAATGAGAGGATTTACTCTTTTTGCACTTAATTCGGAATATTGCTTTTTGTATTAAATTCCGACGCAATTTCTGTGTTTCATCGTCAATGTGAAGGTCCAAGGGATAGAGTAAAGCTGTAGCAGTACATCGGAATCTAATACTTAACACCCAGGAAACATTCAAATTAAACCACAAACAATGAGAAGATTTACTCTTCTTGTACTTAAGTCGGCTTTGTGCCTTTTGTATTAAATCCCGACGCAAATTCTGTGTTTCATCGTCAATGTGAAGGTCCAAGGGATAGAGTAAAGCTGCCGCAGTGCATCGGAATCTAATACTTAACACCCAGGAAACATTCAAATTAAAACACAAACAATGAGGAGATTTATTCTTCTTGTACTTAAGTCTGCATTGTGGCTTTTGTATTATATCCCAGCGAAATTTATGGGTTTCATCGTCTATGTGAAGTTCCAAGGGGTAGAGTAAAGCTACAGTAGTACATCGGAGTCTAATATTGTTCTCCCAGGAAACGCTCTAAGCAAACCAGAAACTATGAGAAGATTTATTCTTCCAGTACTTAAGTCGGCTTTGTGCCTTTTGTATTAAATCCCGACGCAATTTCTGTGTTTCATCGTCAGTGGGAATGTCCTAGGGATAGAGTAAAGCTGCAGTGGTGCAGCGGAATCTAATACTGATCTCCCAGGAAACGCTCAATGCAAACCATAAACGATGAGAAGATTTACTCTTCTTGTACTTAAGTCGACATTGTGCCTTTTGTATTACATCCCGACGCATTATCTGTGTTTCATCATCAATGTGAAGGTCCAAGGGATAGAGTAAAGCTGCGGCAGTGCATCGGAATCTAATACTTACTGCTCAGTAAACGATCAAAGCTAATCCACAAACAATGAGAAGATTAACTCTTCTTGTACTTAAGTCGGCATTGTGCCTTTTGTGTTATATCCCGGCGAAATTACTGTGTTTCATCGTTAATGTCAAGGTCCAAGGGATAGAGTAAAGATGCAGTAGTGCATCCGAATCTAATATTGATCACCCAGGAAACGTTCAATGTAAACCACCAACAATGAAAATATATACTCCTCTCGAAGTTAAGTCGGCATTGTGCCCTTTGTATTGAATCCCGACGCAGCATCTGTGTTTCATCAGCAATGTGAAGGCACAAGGGATAGAGTAAAGCTGCAGCAGTGCATCGGAATCTAATACTTATTGCTCAGTCAACGCTCAAGTCTAATCCACAAACAATGAGAAGGTTAACTCTTCTTGCACTTAAGTCGGCATTGTGCCTCTTGTGTTATATCCCGGCGAAATTTCTGTTTTTCATCGTCAATGTGAATGTCCAAGGGGTAGAGTAAAGCTGTAGCAGTGCATCGGATTGTGATACTGATCTCCCAGGAAACGCTCAAAGCGAAACCAAAAGCAATGAGAACATTTAGTCTTCTTGTACTTAAGTCGGCATTGTGCCTTTTGTATTAAATCCCGACGCAATTTCTGTGTTTCATCGTCAATGTGTAGGTCCATGGGATGGACGAAAGCTGCAGTAGTGCTTCGGAATCTAATTCTGATTTCCCAGGAAACGCTCAGCGCAAACCAGAAACAGTGCGAAGGTTTACCCTTCTAGTACTTATGTCGACAATGTGCCTTTTGTATTAAGTCCCGACGCAATTTCTGTGTTTCATCGTCAGTGTGAACGTCCAAGGGATAGAGTAAAGCTGCAGCAGTGGATCGGAATGTAATACTGATCTCCCAGGAAACTCTAAATGCAAACCACAGACAATGAGAACATTTGCTCTTCTTGTACTTAAGTCGGCGTTGTGCCTCTTGTATTATATCCCGGCGAACCTCTGTGTTTTATCGTCAATGTGAAGGTCCAAGGGATAGAGTAAGGCTGCAGTAGTGCTTCGGATTCTAATATTGTTATCCCTGGAAACGCTCAGACCAAACTAGAAACAGTGAGATTATTTACTCTTCTTGTACTTAAGTCGACATTGTGCCTTTTGTATTAACTCCCGACGCAATATCTGTGTTTCATCGTCAATGTGAAAGTCCAAGGGATAGGGTGAAGCTGCAGCAGTGCATCGCAGCCTAATATTGATCTCCCAGGAAACGCTCAATTTAAACCACAAACAATGAGAATATATACTCCTCTCGAACTTAAGTCGGCATTGTGCCTTTTGTATTAAATCCCGAGGCTATTTCTGTGTTTCATCGTCAATGTGAAGGTTTTAGGGATAGAGTAAAGCTGCAGCAGAGCATCGGAATGTAATACTGATCTCCCAGAAAACGCTCAAACAAACCACTAACTATGGGAAGATTTACTCTTCTTGTACTTAAGACTTCATGGTGCCCTTTGTATTAAATCCCGACGCAACATCTGTGTTTCATCAACAATGTGAAGGCACAAAGGATAGAGTAAAGCTGCAGCAGTTCATTGGAATCTAATACTTATTGCTCAGTCAATGCTCAAAGCTAATCCACAAACAATGAGAAGATTAACTCTTCTTACACTTAAGTTGGCATTGTGCCTTTTGTGTTATATCCCGGCGAAATTTCTGTTTTTCATCGTAAATGTGAAGGTCCAAGGGTTAGAGTAAAGCTGTAGCAGTGCATCGGATTTTGATACTGATCTCCCAGGAAACGCTCAAAGCGAAACAACAAACAACGACAACATTTACTCTTCTTGTACTTAAGTTGGTATTGTGCCACTTGTATTTTATCTCTGCGAAATTTCTGTGTTTCATCGCCAATGTGAAGGTAAGGTATGGAGTAAAGCTGCAGTAGTGCATCGGAATCTAATTCTGAGCTCCCAGGAAATGGTCAAAACAAACCACAAACAATTAGAAGATTTACCCTTCTTGTTCATAAGGCGGCATTGTGCCATTTGTATTAAATCCCGACGCAAGTTCTGTAATTCATCGTCAATGTGAAGGTCCAAGAGATAGTGTAAAGCTGCAGCAGTGCATCGGAATCTAATACTGATCTCCCAGGAGACGCTCAAAGCAAAACCAACAGCAATGAGAACATTTAGTCTTCTTGTACTTAAGTCGGCATCGTGCTTTTGTATTATATCCTGGCGAAATTACTGTTTTTCATCGTCAATGTGAAAGTCCAAGTGATAGAGTAAAGATGCAGTAGTGCATCGGAATCTAATATTGATCTCCCAGGAAGCGCTCAATGTAAACCACAAACAATGAGAATATATACTCCTCTCGAACTTAAGTCGGCATTGTGCCTATTGTATCAAATCCCGACGCAATTTCTGTGTTTCATCGTCAATGTGAAGGTCCAAGGGATAGAGTAAAGCTGCAGCAGTGCATCAGAATGTAATACTGATCTCCTAGGAAACGGTCAAATCAAACCACTAACAATGAAAAGATGAGAACATTTGCTCTTCTTGTACTTAAGTCGGCGTTGTGCCTCTTGTATTATATCCCGGCGAACTTCTGTGTTTCATCGTCAATGTGGAGGTCCTAGGGATGGAGTAAAGCAGTAGTAGTGCATCGGAATCTAACACTAATTTCCCAGGAATCTCTTCTTGTACTTAAGACAGCGTTGTGCCTTTTGTATTAAATCCTGACGCAATTTCTGTGTTTCATCGTCAATGTGAAGGTACAAGGAATAGAGTAAAGCTGCAGCAGTGTATCGGATTGTAATACTGATCTCCCTCGAAACGCTCAAAACAAACCACAAACAATGAGAAGATTTACTCCTCTTGCACTGAAGTCGACTTTGTGCTTTTTGTATTAAATCCCGACGTAATATCTGTGTTTCGTCGTCAATGTGAAAGTCCAAGAGGTAGAATAAAGCTGCATAAGTGCATCGGAATCGAATACTGATCTTACAGGAAACGCCCAAAGCACACCAAAAACAATGAAAGTTTTTACTCTTCTTGCACGTATGTCGGCATTTTGCCTTTTGTATTCAATTCCGGCACAATTTCTATGTTTCATCGTCAATGTGAAGGTCCAAGGGATAGAGTAAAGTTGCAGCAGTGGATCGGAATCTAATACTGATCTCCCAGGAAACTCTAAATGCAAACCACAGACAATGAGAACATTTGCTCTTCTTGTACTTAAGTCGGCGTTGTGCCTCTTGTATTGTATCCCGGCGAACGTCTGTGTTTCATCGTCAATGTGGAGGTCCAAGTGATAGAGTAAAGACGCAGTAGTGCATCGGAAACTAATATTGATCTCCCAGGAATCGCACAAAGCAAACCACGAACAATAAGAAGATATACTCCTCTTGTACTTAAGTCGGCATTGTGCATATTGAATTAAATCCCGACGCAATTCCTGTGTTTCATCCTCAATGTGAAGGTCCAAGGGATAGAGTAAAGCTGCGGTAGTGCAACGGAATCTAATACTGATCACCCAGGAAACGCTCAAAGCAAACCAGAAACGATGAGAAGATTTATTCTTCTTGTACTTAAGTCGGCTTTGTGTCTTTTGTATTAAATCCCGACGAAATTTCTGTGTTTTATCGTCAATGTGAAGGTAAAAAGGATAGAGTAAAGCTGCTTCTGTGCTTCGGAATGTAATACTGATCTCCTAGGATACGCTCAAATCAAAACACTAACAATGAAAAGATTTACTCTTCTTGTACATAAGTCGACATTGTGACTTTTGTATTAAAAAACGACGCAATTTCTGTGTTTCTTCGTTAATGTGAAGGAACAAGGGGTAGAGTAAAGCTGCAGCAGTGCATTGGAATCTAATCCTTATCTCCCAGCAAACGCTCAATTCAAGCCACAAACTATGATGAGAATTACTCTTCTTGTACTTAAGTCGACATTGTGCCTTTTGTATTAAATCCCGACGCAATTTCTGTTTTTCATCGTCAATGTGAAGGTAAAAGGTATAGAGTAAAGCTGCAGTAGTGCATCGGAATCTAATACCGATCACCCAGGATACGCTCAAAGCAAACCACAAAAATTGAGAAGATTTACTCTTCTCGTATTTAAGACAGCGTTGTGCCTTTTGTATTAAGTCCCGACGCAATTTCTGTGTTTCATCGTCAATGTGAAGGTCCAAGGAATAGAGTAAAGCTGCAGCAGTGTATCGGATTGTAATACTGATCTCCCAGGAAACGCTCAAAACAAACAACAAACAATGGTACGATTTACTCCTCTTGCAGTGAAGTCTTTTTTGTGGTTTTTGTATTAAATCCCGACGCAATATCTGTGTTTCGTCGTCAATGTGAAAGTCCAAGGGACAGAGTAAAGCTGCATACGTGCATCGGAATCTAATACTGATCTTACAGGAAACGCTCAAAGCAAACGATAAACAATGAGAATTTTTACTCTTCTTGCACGTATGTCGGCATTTTGCCTTTTGTATTAAATTCCGACGCAATTTCTATGTTTCATCGTCAATGTGAAGGTCCAAGGGATAGAGTAAAGCTGCAGCAGTAGATCGGAATCTAATACTGATCTCCCAGGAAACTCTAAATGCAAACCACAGACAATGAGAACATTTGCTCTTCTTGTACATAAGTTGGCGTTGTGGCTCTTGTATTATATCCCGGCGAACCTCTGTGTTTCATCGTCATTGTGGAGGTCCAAGTGATAGAGTAAAGACGCAGTAGTGCATCGGAAACTAATATTGATCTCCCAGGAATCGCACAAAGCAAACCACTAACAATAAGAAGATATACTCCTCTTGTACTTAAGTCGACATTGTGACTTTTGTATTAAAACCCGACGCAATATCTGTGTTTTCTCGTTAATGTGAAGGAACGATTGATTGAGTAAAGCTGCAGCAGTGCATCGGAATGTAATACTGATCTCCCAGGACACGCTCAAAACAAACCACAAACAATGAGAAGAATTACTCTTCTTGTACCTAAGTCGGAATCGTGCCTTTTGTATTAAATCCCGACGCAAGTTCTGCGTTTCATCGTCAATGTGAAGGTTAAAATGATAGAGTAAAGCTGCAGCAGTGCATGGGAATCTAAACCTTATCTCTCGACAAACGTTCAAATCATACCACAAACTATGATGAGATTTACTCTTCTTGTACTTAATTCGACATTGTGGCTTTTGTATTAAATCCCGACGCAATGTCTGTTTTTCATCGTCAATGTGAAGGTAAAAGGTATAGAGTAAAGCTGCAGCAGTGCATCGGAATCTAATACTGATTTCCCAGGAAACGCTCAGAGCAAACCGCAAACAATGAGTACATTTTCACTTCTTGCACTTTAGTCGGCATTGTGCCTTTTGTATTAAATCCCGACGCAATTTCTGTGTTTCATCGTCAATGTGAAGGTCCAATGGGATAGAGTTGAGCTGCTGTAGAGCATCGGAAACTAATACTGGTCTCCCAGGAAACGCTCAAAGCAAACCTCTAACAATGAGACGATTTTCTCTACTTATACTTAAGTCGGCATTGTGTCATTAGTATTAAATCCTGAAGCAATTTCTGTGTTTCATCGTCAATGTGATGGTATAAGGGATAGAGTGAAGCTGCAGTAGTGCATCGGCATTTAGTACTGATCCCCCAGGAAACGCTCAAAGCAAACCACAAACAATGACAAGATATACTCCTCTTGTACTTACGTCGGCATTGATTCTTTTGTATTAAACACCGACGCAATTTCTCTGTTTCATCGTGAGTATAAGGTCCAAGGGATAGAGTAAAGCTGCAGTAGTGAATCGGAATCTATTACTGATCTCCCATGAAACGCTCAAAGCAAACCACAAACAATGAGTAGGTTTACTCTTCTTATATTTAAGACAGCATTGTGCCTTTTGTATTAGATCCCGACGTAATTTCTGTGTTTCATCGGCAATGTGAAGGTTCAAGGAATAGTGTAACGCTGCAGCAGTGCATCGGATTGCAATACTTATCTCCCAGGAGACGCTGAAAACAAACCACAAACAATGAGACGATTTACTCTTCTTGTACTTAAGTCGACTTAGTGCTTTTTGTATTCAATCACGACGCAATATCAGTGTTTCATCGTCAATGTGAATGTACAAGGGATAGAGCAAAGTTGCATAAGTGCATCGGGATGTAATACTGATCTCACAGAAAACGCTCAAAGCAAATCCAAAACAATGAGAAGATTTACTCTTCTTGCACATAAGTCGGAATTATGATTTTTTTTTACATCCCGACGCAATTTATATGTTTCATTGTCAATGTGAAGGTCCAACGGATAGAGTAAAGCTGCAGCAGTGGATCGGAATCAAATACAGATCTCCCAGGAAATTCTAAAAGCAATCCACAGACAACGTGAACATTTGCTCTTCTTGTACTTAATTCGGCATTGTGCCTTTTGAATTATATCCCGGCGAAATTTCTGTGCCTCATCGTCTATGTGAAGGTCCAAGTGACGGAGTAAAGATGCAGTAGTGCATCGCAATCTAAAATTGAACCCCAGGAAACGCTCAAAGCAAACCACGAACAATGAGAAGTTATACTCCTCTTGTATTTAAGTCGGTATTGTGCATTCTGTATTAAATCCCGATGCAAAATCTGTGTTTCATCGTCAATGTGAAGGTCCAAGGGGTAGAGTAAAGCTGCAGTAGTGCTTCAGAATCTAATACTGATCTCCCAGGAAACGGTCAGAGCAAACCACAAACAGTGAGAAGATTTACCCTGCCAGTACTTATGTCGACATTGTGCCTTTTGTATTCAATCACGACTCAATTTCTGCGTTTCATCGTCAATGTGAAGGTCCAAGGGATAGAGTAAAGCTGCAGCAGTGCATCGGAATGTAATACTGATCTCCGGGAAACGCTCAAAACAAACCACAAACAATGGGAAGATTTACACTTCTTGTATTTAAAACGGCAATGTACCTTTTGTATTAAATCCCGACGCAATATCTGTGTTTCACCATCAATGTGAAAGTCCAAGGGATAGAGTTAAGCTGCAGCAGTGCATCGGAATCTAATACTTTTTGCTCAGTTAACGCTCAAAGCTAATCCACAAACAATGAGAAGTTTAACTCTTCTTGTACTTGAGTCGGATTTGTGCCTTTTGTATTCAATCCCGACGCAATTTCTATGATTTATAGTCAATGTGCAGGTCCAAGGGATAGACAAATGCTGCAGTAGTGCTTCGGAACCTAATACTGATCTACCAGGAAACGCTCAAAACAAACCAAAAACTATGAGATGATTTACTCTTCTAGTACTTAAGTCGGCATTGTGCCTCTTGTATTAAATCCCGACGCAATTTCTGTGTTTCTTCGTCATTGTGAAGGTCCAAGGGATAGAGTGAAGCTCCCGCAGTGCAACGGAGAGTAATACTGATCTCCCACGAAACGCTCAAAGCAAAACCTCAAACAATGAGAACATTTACTCTTCTTGTACTTAAATCGGCATTGTGCTTTTAGTGTTATATCACCGCGAAATTTCTGTGTTTCATCGTCAATGTGAAGGTCCAGGGGATAGAGTGAGGCTGCAGTAGTGCATCGGAATCTAATACTAATCTCCCAGGAAACGCTCAAATCAAACCACAAACAATGAGATGATTTACTCTTCTTGAACTTAAGTCGACATTGTGCCTTTTGTATTAAATCCCGACGCAATATGTGTGTTTCATCGTCAATGTGAAGGTCCAAGGGATAGAGTAAAGCACCAGCAGTGCATCTGAATGCAATAATGATCTCCTAGGGATCGCTCAAAGCAAACCACAAGCTATGAGAAGATTTACTTTTCTTGTACTTAAGTCGGCTTTGTGCCTTTTGTATTAAATCCCGACGCAATTCCCTGTGTTTCATCGTCAATCTGAAGGTCCAAGGGATAGAGTAAAGCAGCAGCAGTGCATCGGAATGTAATACTGATCTCCCCGGAAACGCTCAAAAATAACCACAAACAATGTGAAGATTTACTCTTCTTGTACTTGGGACGGCATTGCGCCTTTTGTATTAAATCCCGACGCAATTTCTGTGTTTCATTGTCAATGTGAAAAAACGAGGCATAGAGTAAAGCCGCAGGAGTGCATCGGAATCTAACACTTATTGCCCAGAACGCTCAAATGAAATCCACAAACAATGAGAAGATTTACTCTTCTTGTACTTATGTCAGCATTGTGCCTTTTGTATTATATCCCGACACAATTTCTGTATTTCATCGTCAGTGTGAAGGTCCAGGGGATAGAGTGAAACTGCAGTAGTGCATCGGAATCTAATACTGATCTTCCAGGAAACGCTCAAAGCAAACCAAAAACAATGGGGAGAATTACTCATCTTGCACTTACGTTGCCATTTTCCCTTTTGTATTAATTCCCGACGCAATAACTGTGTTTCAACGTCAATGTGAAGGTCCAAGGGAGAGAGTAAAGCTGCAGCAGTGCGTCGGAATCTAATACTGATCTCTCAGGAAACGTTCAAAGCAAAACCAAAAACAATGAGAAGATTTACTCTTCTTGCCCTTAAGTCGGCATTGTGCCTGTTGTATTAAATCCCGACGCAATTTCTGTGTTTCAACGTCAGTGTGCAGGTCAAAGGGATAGAGTAAAGCTGCAGTAGTGCACCGGAATCTAATACTGATCTCCTAGGAAACGCTCAGAGCAAACCAGAAACAGCGATAAGATTAACTCTTCTTGTCCTTAAGTCGACATTGTGCCTTTTGTATTAAATCCCGACACAATTTCTGTATTTCATCGTCAATGTGAAAGTCCAAGGTATGGAGTAAAGCTGCAGCAGTGCATCGGATTGTAATACTGATCTCCCAGGAAACACTCAAAAAAAACCACAAACAATGAGAAGATTTACTCTTCTTGTACTTGAGCCGGCATTGTGCCTTTTGTGTTAAATCCTGCCGCAAATATTGTGTTTCGTCGTCAATGTGAATGTCCAAGGAATAGAGTAAAGCTGCATAAGTGTATCAGAATCTAATACTGATCTTACAGGAAACGCTCAAAGCAAACCAAAAACATTGAAAAGATATACTCTTCTTGTACTTAAGTCAGCATTGTGCCTTTTGTATTAAATCCTGACGCAAATTCTGTGTTTCATCGTCAATGTGAAGCTCCAAGGGATAGAGTAAAGCTGCAGCAGTGCATCGGATTGTAATACTGATCTGCCAGGAAACGGTCAAAGCAAACCTCAAACAATGAGAACATTTACTCATCTAGTACTTAAGTCGGCATTGTGCCTTTCGTATTAAATCCCGACGCAATTTATGTATTTCGTCGTCAATGTGAAGGTCCAAGGGAAAGAGTAAAGTTGCAGTAGTGCGTCGGAATCTAATACTGATTTCCCAGGAAACGCTCAAAGCAAAACATAAACAATGAGAAGATTTACTCTTCTTGTACTTCAGTCGGAATATTGCCTTTTACATTAAATCCCGACGCAATTTTTGTATTTCGTCGACAATGAGAAGGTCCAAGGGATAGAGTAAAGCTGCAGTAGTGCGTCGGAATCTAATACTGATCTCCCAGGAAACGGTCAAAGCAAAGCACGAACAATGAGAAGTTTTACTCCTCTTGTACTTAGGTCGGCATTGTGAATTTTGTATTAAATCCCGAGGCAATTTCTGTGCTTCATCGTCAATGCGAAGGTCCAAGCGACAGTGTAAAGCTGGAGCAGGGTATCGGAATCAAATACTGATCTCCCAGGAAACGGTCAAAGGAAACCACAAACAAGTGGAAGATTTACTCCTCATGTACTTAAGTCGGCATTGTGCCTTATGTATTAAATTACGACGCAATTTCTGTGTTTCATCGTCAATGTGTAGGTCCAAGGGAAAGACGAAAGCTCCAGGAGTGCATCGGAATGTAATACTGATCTCCCAGGAAACGCTCAAATCAAACTACAAACTATGTGAAGATTAACTCTTCTAGTACTTAAGTCGGCATTGTGCCGCTTGTATTAAATCCCAACGCAATATCTGTGTTTCTTTGTCAATGTGAAAGTCCAAGGGATAGAGTAAGGCTGCAGAAGTGAATCGGAATCTAAAACTGATCTTACAGGAAACGCTCATAGCAAACCGAAAACAATGAGAAGATTTACTCTTCGAGCACTTAAGTCGGCATTTTGCTTTTTGTATTAAATCCCGACGCAATTTATGTGTTTCATCGTCAATTTAAGGTCCAAGGGATAGAGTGAAGCTGCAGCAGTGCATCGGAAACTAATACTGAACTCCCAGGAAACGCTCGAGGCAAAACCACAAACAATGAGAAGATTTATTCTTCTTGTACTTAAGTCGGCATTGTGCGATTTGTATTAAATCCCGAAGCAATTTCTGTGTTTCATCGTCAATTTGAAGGTCCAAGGGATAGAGTAAAGCTCCAGCAGTGCATCGGAAGCTAATACTTATCTCCCAGCAAACGCTTCAATCAAACCACAAACTATGAGGAGAATTACTCTTCTTGTACTTAAGTCGGCATTGTGGCTTTCGTATTATATCCCGGCGATGTTTCTGTGTCTCATCGTCAATGTATTGGTCAACGGGATTGAGTACAACTGCAGTAGTGCATCGGAATCTAATGCTGATCTCCCAGGAAACGTTCAAAGCAAACCACAAACATTGAGGAGATTTACTCCTCTTGTACTTAAGACAGCATTGTGCCTTGTTATTAAATCCCGACGCAATTTCTGTGTTTCATTGTCAATGTGAAAGTCAACGGATAGAGTAAAGCTGCAGGAGTGCATCGGAATCTAACACTTATTGTCCAGGTAACGCTCAAATCAAATCCACAAACAATGAGAAGATTTACTCTTCTTGTACTTATGTCGGCATTGTGCTTTTGTATTATATCCCGGCGAAATTTCTTCGTTTCATCGTCAATGTGAAGGTCCAAGGGATAGGGTAAAGCTGCAGTAGCGCATCACAATCTAATACTGATCTAGCATTAATCGCTCAAAGCAAACCACAAACAATGAGAAGTTTTACTCTTCCCGTACTTAAGACAGCATTGTGCCTTTTGTATTTAATCCCGACGCAATTTCTGAGTTTCATCGCCATTGTCAAGGTCCAGGGGATAGAGTGAAGCTGCAGTAGTGCATCGGAATCTAATACTGATCTTCCAGGAAACGCTCAAAGCAAACGAAAAACAATGGGGGAATTTACTCATCTTGCACTTACGTCGCCATTTTGCCTTTTGTATTAATTCCCGACGCAATAACGGTGTTTCAACGTCAATGTGAAGATGCAAGGGAAAGGGTAAAGCTGCAGTACTGCAATGGAATCTAAAACTGATATCCCATGAAACGCTCAAAGCAAACCAGAAACAATGTGAAGATTTATTCATCTTGTACTAAAGTTGGCTTTGTGCCTTTTGTTTTAAATTCCGAAGTTATATCTGTGTTTTATCGTCAATGTGAAGGTCCAAGGGATAGAGAAAAGCTACAGTAGTGCATCGGATTCTAATACTGATCTTACAGGAAACGTTCAAACAAACCACAAACAATGAGAACATTCACTCTTCTAGTACTTACGTCGGCATCCTGCCTTCTGTACTAAATCCCGACGCAATTTCTGTGTTTCGTCGTCAATGTGAAGATCCAAGGGGTAGAGTAAAGCTGCAGTAGTGCGTCGGAATCTAATACTGATCTCCCAGGAAACGCTTAAAGCAAAACACAAACAATAAGAAGATTTACTCTTTTTGCAGTTAAGTCGGAATATTGCTTTTTGTATTAAATTCCAACGCTATTTCTGTGTTTCATCGTCAATGTGAAGGTCCAAGGGAGAGAGTAAAGCTGCAGCAGTGCATCGTTATCTAATACTGATCTCCCAGGAAACGCTAAAAGCAAAACCAAAAACCATGAGAAGATTTACTCTTCTTGTCCTTAAGTAAGCATTGTGCCTTTTGTATTAAATCCCGACGCAATATCCGTGTTTCATCGTCAGTGTGCAGGTCCAAGGGATAGTATAAAGCTGCAGTAATGCATCGGAATCTAATACTGAACTCCCAGCAAACGCTACGAGCAAACCAGGAACAGTGATAAGATTTACTCTTCTTGTACTTAAGTCGACACTGTGCCTTTTGTGTTAAATCCCGACACAATTTCTGTATTTCATCGTCAATGTGAAGGTCTAAGGTATAGAGTAAAGCTGCAGCAGTGCATCGGATTGTAGTACTGATCTCCCAGGAAACGTTCAAAACGAACCACAAACAATGAGAAGATTTACTCTTCTATCACTTAAGTCGGCATTGTGCCATTTGTATTACATCCTGACGCAATTATTGTGTTTGATCGTCTATGTGAAGGTCCAAGGAATAGAGTAAAGCTGCATAAGTGTATCAGAATCAAATACTGATCTTACAGGAAACGCTCAAAGCAAACCAAAAACATTGAGGAGATATACTCTTCTTGCACTTAAGTCGGCATTTTGCCTTTTGTAATAAATCCCGACGTAATTACTGTGTTTCATCGTCAATGTGAAGATCTAAGCGATAGAGTAAAGCTACAGCATTGCATCGGAATCTAATACTGATCTCCACGGAAACGCTCAAATCAAACCACAAACAATGAGAAGATTTACTCTTCTTGTACTTAAGTCAGCACTGTGCCTATTGTATTAAATCCTGACGCAAATGCTGTGTTTCATCGTCAATGTGAAGGTCCAAGGGGTAGAGTAAAGCTGCAGTAGTGCTTCGGAATCTAATACTGATCTCCCAGGAAACGGTCAGAGCAAACCACAAACAGTGAGGAGATTTACTCTTCCAGTACTTATGTCGACATTGTGCCTTTTGTATTCAATCCCGACTCAATTTCTGCGTTTCATCGTCAATGTGAAGGTCCAAGGGATAGAGCAAAGCAGCAGCAGTGCATCGGTATGTAATACTGATCTCCCAGGAAACGCTCAAAAAAACCACAAACAATGTGAAGATTTACTCTTCTTGTACTTAGGACGGCATTGCGCCTTTTGTATTAAATCCCGACGCAATTTCTGTGTTTCATTGTCAATGTGAAAATTCGAGGCATAGAGTAAAGCCGCAGGAGTGCATCGGAATCTAACACTTATTGCCCAGAACGCTCAAATCAAATCCACAAACAATGAGAAGATTTACTCTTCTTGTACTTAAGTAGGCATTGTGCCTTTTGTATTATATCCCGACACAATTTCTGTATTTCATCGACAATGTGAAGGTCCAGGGGATAGAGTGAAACTGCAGTAGTGCATCGGAATCTAATACTGATCTTCCAGGAAACGCTCAAAGCAAACCAAAAACAATGGGGAGAATTACTCATCTTGCACTTACGTTGCCATTTTCCCTTTTGTATTAATTCCCGACGCAATAACTGTGTTTCAACGTCAATGTGAAGGACCAAGGGAGAGAGTAAAGCTGCAGCAGTGCATCGGAATCTAATACTGATCTCTCAGGAAACGCTCAAAGCAAAACCAAAAACAATGAGAAGATTTACTCTTCTTGCCCTTAAGTCGGCATTGTGCCTGTTGTATTAAATCCCGACGCAATTTCTGTGTTTCAACGTCAGTGTGCAGGGCAAAGGGATAGAGTAAAGCTGCAGTAGTGCATCGGAATCTAATACTGATCTCCCAGGAAACGCTCAGAGCAAACCAGAAACAGCGATAAGATTTACTCTTCTTGTCCTTAAGTCGACATTGTGCCTTTTGTATTAAATCCCGTCACAATTTCTGTATTTCATCGTCAATGTGAAGGTCCAAGGTATGGAGTAAAGCTGCAGCAGTGCATCGGATTGTAATACTGATCTCCCAGGAAACGCTCAAAACAAACCACAAACAAGGAGAAGATTTACTCTTCTTGTACTTGAGTCGGCATTTTGCCTTTTGTATTAAATTGCGATGTAATTACTGTGTTTCATCGTCAATGTGAAGGTCCAAGGGATAGAGTAAAGCAGCAGCAGTGCATCGGAATGTAATACTGATCTCCCAGGAAACGCTCAAATATAACCACAAACAATGTGAAGATTTACTCTTCTTGTACTTGAGTCGGCATTGTGCCTTTTGTGTTAAATCCTGCAGCAAATATTGTGTTTCGTCGTCAATGTGAATGTCCAAGGAATAGAGTAAAGCTGCATAAGTGTATCAGAATCTAATACTGATCTTACAGGAAACGCTCAAAGCAAACCAAAAACATTGAAAAGATATACTCTTCTTGCACTTAAGTCGGCATTTTGCCTTTTGTATTAAATTGCGATGTAATTACTGTGTTTCATCGTCAATGTGACGGTTTAAGGGATAGGGTAAAGCTACAGCATTGCATCGGAATCTCGTACTGATCTCCACGGAAACGCTCAAATCAAACCACAACCAATGAGAAGATTTACTCATCTAGTACTTAAGTCGGCATTGTGCCTTTCGTATTAAATCCCGACGCAATTAATGTATTTCGTCGTCAATGTGAAGATCCAAGGGATAGAGTAAAGTTGCAGTAGTGCGTCGGAATCTAATACTGATCTCCCAGGAAACGCTCAAAGCAAAACATAAACAATGAGAAGATTTACTCTTCTTGTACTTAAGTCGGAATATTGCCTTTTACATTAAATCATGACGCAATTTTTGTATTTCGTTGACAATGAGGAGGTCCAAGGGATAGAGTAAAGCTGCAGTAGTGCGTCGGAATGTAATACTGATCTCCCAGGAAACGGTCAAAGCAAAGCATGAACAATGAGAAGTTATACTCCTCTTGTACTTAGGTCGGCATTTTGAATTTTGTATTAAATCCCGACGCAATTTCTGTGCTTCATCGTCAATGCGAACGTCCAAGCGACAGTGCAAAGCTGCAGTAGGGCATCGGAATCAAATACTGATCTCCCAGGAAACGGTCAAAGGAAACCACAAACAAGTGGAAGATTTACTCTTCATGTACTTAAGTCGGCATTATGCCTTATGTAATAAATTACGACGCAATTTCTGTGTTTCATCGTCAATGTGTAGGTCCAAGGGAAAGACGAAAGCTCCAGGAGTGCATCGGAATGTAATACTGATCTCACAGGAAACGCTCAAATCAAACCACAAACTATGTGAAGATTTACTCTTCTAGTACTTAAGTCGGCATTGTGCCGCTTGTATTAAATCCCAACGCAATATCTGTGTTTCTTTGTCAATGTGAAGGTCCAAGGGATAGAGTAAGGCTGCAGAAGTGAATCGGAATCTAAAACTGATCTTACAGGAAACGCTCATAGCAAACCGAAAACAATGAGAAGATTTACTCTCCTAGCACTTAAGTCGGCATTTTGCTTTTTGTATTAAATCCCGACGCAATTTATGTGTTTCATCGTCAATTTAAGGTCCAAGGGGTAGAGTGAAGCTGCAGCAGTGCATCGGAAACTAATACAGAACTCCCAGGAAACGCTCGAGGCAAAACCACAAACAATGAGAAGATTAATTCTTCTTGTACTTAAGTCGGCATTGTGCGATTTGTATTAAATCCCGAAGCAATTTCTGTGTTTCATCGTCAATTTGAAGATCCAAGGGATAGAGTAAACCTCCAGCAGTGCATCGGAAGCTAATACTTATCTCCCAGCAAACGCTTCAATCAAACCACAAAGTATGAGGAGAATTACTCTTCTTGTATGTAAGTCGGCATTGTGGCTTTCGTATTATATCCCGGCGATGTTTCTGTGTCTCATCGTCAATGTATTGGTCAACGGGATTGAGTACAGCTGCAGTAGTGCATCGGAATCTAATGCTGATCTCCCAGGAAACGTTCAAAGCAAACCACAAACATTGAGGAGATTTATTCCTCCCTTACTTAAGACAGCATTGTGCCTTTGTTATTAAATCCCGACACAATTTCTGTGTTTCGTCGTCAATGTGAAGGTCCAAGAGATAGAGAAAAGCAGCAGTTGTGCATCAGAATCTAATACTGATCTCCCAGGAAACGCTCAAGTCAAACCGGAACAATGAGAAGATTTATTCTTCTTCTACTAAAGTCGGATTTGTGCCTTTTGTATTAAATCATAACGCAATTTCTATGTTTTATCGTCAATGTGAAGGTCCAATAGATTGAGTAAAGGTGCAATAGTGCATCGGAATATAATACTAATCTCTCAGGAAACGCTGAAATCAAACCACAAACAATGAGAAGATTTACTATTCTTGTGCTTAAGTCGACATTGTGCATCTGGATTAAATCCCGACGCAATATGTGTGTTTCATAGTCAATGTGAAGGTCCAAGAGATAGATTACAGCTCCAGCAGTGCATCGGAATGTTATACTGATCTCCTAGGGAACGTTCAAAACAAACCACAAAAAATGAGAAGATTTACTCTTCTTGTACTTAGGACGGCAATGCGCCTTTTGTATTAAATCCCGACGCAATTTCTGTGTTTCATTGTCAATGTGAAAGTCCAAGGGATAGAGTAAAGCCGCAGGAGTGCATCGGAATCTAACACTTATTGTCCAGGTAACGCTCAAATCAAATCCACAAACAATGAGAAACTTTACTCTTCTTGTACTTATGTTGGCATTGTGCTTTTGTATTTAATCCCGACGCAATTTCTGAGTTTCCTCGTCATTGTCAAGATCCAGGGGATCGAGTGAAGCTGCAGTAGTGCATCGGAATCTAATACTGATCTTACAGGAAATGTTCAAAGCAAACCACAAAAAATGAGAACATTTATTCTTCTAGTACTTAAGTCGGCATCCTGCCTTTTGTATTAAATCCCGACGCAATTTCTGTGTTTCGTCGTCAATGTGAAGGTCCAATTGGTAGAGAAAAGCTGCAGTAGTGCGTCGGAATGTAATACTGATCTCCCAGGAAACGCTCAAAGCAAAACACAAACAATGAGAGGATTTACTCTTTTTGCACTTAATTCGGAATATTGCTTTTTGTATTAAATTCCGACGCTATTTCTGTCTTTCATCGTCAATGTGAAGGTCGAAGGGAGACAGTAAAGCTGCAGCAGTGCATCGGAATCTAATACTGATCTCCCAGGAAACGCTCATATCGAAACCAAAAACAATGAGAAGATTTACTCTTCTTGTCCTTAAGTCGGCATTGTGCCGGTTGTTTTAAATCCCGACGCAATTTCTGTGTTTCATCGTCTGTGTGCAGGTCCTAGGGTTAGAGTAAAGCTGCAGTAGTGCATCGGAATCTTATACTGATCACCCAGGAAACGCTCAGAGCAAACCAGAAACAGCGATAAGATTTACTCTTCTTGTACTTAAGTCGACATTGTGCCTTTTGTATCAAATCCCGACACAACTTCTGTATTTCATCGTCAATGTGAAGGTCCAAGGTATGGAGTAAAGCTGCAGCATTGCATCGGATTGTAATACTGATCTCCCAGGAAACGCTCAAATCAAATCCACAAACAATGAGAAGATTTACTCTTCTTGTACTGAAGTCGGCATTGTGCCTTTTGTATTAAATCCCGACACAATTTCTGTATTTCATCGTCAATGTGAAGGGCCAGGGGTTAGAGTAAAACTGCAGTACTGCATCCGAATCTAATACTGATCTTCCAGGAAACGCTCAAAGCAAACCAAAAACAATGTGGAGATTTACTCATTTTGCACTTACGCCGCCATTTTGCCTTTTGTATTAATTCCCGACGCAATAACTGTGTTTCAACGTCAAAGTGAAGGTCCAAGGGATAGAGTAAAGCTGCAGTACTGCAATGGAATCTAAAACTGATATCCCAGGAAAAGCTCAAAGCAAACCAGAAACAATGAGAAGATTTATTCATCTTGTACTAAAGGCTGCTTTGTGCCTTTTGTATTAAATCCCGAAGCAATTTCTGTGTTTTATCGTCAATGTGAAGGTCCAAGGGATTCAGAAAAGCTGCAGTAGTGCATCGGATTCTAATACTGATCTGACAGGAAACGTTCAAAGCAAACCACAAACAATGAGAACATTTACTCTTCTAGTACTTAAGTCGGCATCCCGCCTTTTGTATTAAATCCCGACGCAATTTCTTTGTTTCGTCGTCAATGTGAATGTCCAATTGGTAGAGAAAAGCTGCAGTAGTGCGTCGGAATCTAATACTGATCTCCCAGGAAACGCTTAAAGCAAAACACAAACAATGAGAAGATTTACTCTTTTTGCACTTAAGTCGGAATATTGCTTTTTGTATTAAATTCCGACGCTATTTCTGTGTTTCATCGTCAATGTGAAGGTCCAAGGGAGAGAGTAAAGCTGCAGCAGCGCATCGGAATCTAATACTGATCTCCCAGGAAACGCTCAAAGCAAAACCAAAAACTATGAGAAGATTTACTCTTCTTGTCCTTAAGTAAGCATTGTGCCTGTTGTATTAAATCCCGACGCAATATCTGTGTTTCATCGTCAGTGTGCAGGTCCAAGGGATAGAATAGAGCTGCAGTAATGCATCGGAATCTAATACTGAACTCCCAGCAAACGCTACGAGCAAACCAGGAACAGTGATAAGATTTACTCTTCTTGTACTTAAGTCGACACTGTGCCTTTTGTGTTAAATCCCGACACAATTTCTGTATTTCATCGTCAATGTGAAGGTCTAAGGTATAGAGTAAAGCTGCAGCAGTGCATCGGATTGTAGTACTGATCTCCCAGGAAACGTTCAAAACGAACCACAATCAATGAGAAGATTTACACTTCTAGCACTTAAGTCGGCATTGTGCCATTTGTATTACATCCTGACGCAATTATTGTGTTTCATCGTCTATGTGAAAGTCCAAGGAATAGAGTAAAGCTGCATAAGTGTATCAGAATCAAATACTGATCTTACAGGAAACGCTCAAAGCAAACCAAAAACATTGAGGAGATATACTCTTCTTGCACTTAAGTCGGCATTTTGCCTTTTGTAGTAATCCCGACGTAATTACTGTGTTTCATCGTCAATGTGAAGATCTAAGGGATAGAGTAAGGCTGCAGCATTGCATCGGAATCTAATACTGATCTCCACGGAAACGCTCAAATCAAACCACAAACAATGAGAAGATTTACTCTTCTTGTACTTATGTCGGCATTGCGCCTTTTGTATTAAATCCCGACGCAATATCTGTGTTTCATTGTCAATGTGAAAATCCGAGGCATAGAGTAAAGCCGCAGGAGTGCATCGGAATCTAACACTTATTGCCCAGGAAACGCTCAAATCAAATCCACAAACAATGAGAAGATTTACTCTTCTTGTACTTAAGTCGGCTTGTGCCTTTTGTACTAAATCCCGACACAATTTCTGTATTTCATCGTCAATGTGAACGGAAAGGGGTTAGAGTGAAACTGCAGTAGTGCATCCGAATCTAATACTGATCTTCCAGGAAACGCTCAAAGCAAACCAAAAACAATGTGGAGATTTACTCATTTTGCACTTACGTCGCCATTTTGCCTTTTGTATTAATTCCCGACGCAAAAACTGTGTTTCAACGTCAAAGTGAAGGTCCAAGGGATAGAGTAAAGCTGCAGTACTGCAATGGAATCTGAAACTGATATCCCAGGAAACGCTCGAAGCAAACCAGAAACAATGAGAAGATTCATTCATCTTGTACTAAAGTCGGCTTTGTGCCTTTTGTATTAAATCCCGAAGCAATTTCTGTGTTTCATCGTCAATGTGAAGGTCGAAGGGAGAGAGTAAAGCTGCAGCAGTGCATCGGAATCTAATACTGATCTCCCAGGAAACGCTCAAAGCGAAACCAAAAACAATGAGAAGATTTTCTCTACTTGTCCTTAAGTCGGCATTGTGCCGGTTGTTTTAAATCCCGACGCAATTTCTGTGTTTCATCGTCTGTGTGCATGTCCTAGGGATAGAGTAAAGCTGCAGTAGTGCATCGGAATCTAATACTGATCACCCAGGAAACGCTCAGAGCAAACCAGAAACAGTGATAAGATTTACTCTTCTTGTACTTAAGTCGACATTGTGCCTTTTGTATTAAATCCTGCCGCAATTATTGTGTTTCATCGTCAATGTGAAGGTCCAAGGAATAGAGTTAAGCTGCATAAGTGTATCAGAATCTAATACTGATCTTACAGGAAACACTCAAACCAAACCAAAAACATTGAGGAGATATACTCTTCTTGCACTTAAGTCGGCATTTTGCCTTTTGTATTAAATTGGGATGTAATTACTGTGTTTCATCGTCAATATGAAGGTCCAAGGGATAGGGTAAAGCTACAGCATTGCATCGGAATCTAGTACTGATCTCCATGGAAACGCTCAAATCAAACCGAAAACAATGAGAAGATTTACTCTTATTGTACTTAAGTCAGCATTGTGCCTTTTGTATTAAATCCTGACGCAAATTCTGTGTTTCATCGTCAATGTGAAGGTCCCAGGGATAGGGTAAAGCTGCAACAGTGCATCGGATTGTAATACTGATATGCCAGGAAACGGTCAAAGCAAACCTCAAACAGTGAGAACATTTACTCTTCTAGTACTTAAGTCGGAATATTGCCTTTTGCATTGAATCCCGACGCAATTTTTGTATTTCGTCGTCAATGAGAATGTCCAAGGGATAGAGTAAACCTGCAGTAGTGCATCGGAATCTAATACAGATCTCCCAGGAAACGGTCAAAGCAAAGCACGAACTATGAGAAGATTTACTCCTCCTGTACTTAGGTCAGCATTTTGAATTTTGTATTAAATCCCGACGCAATTTCTGTGCTTCATCGTCAATGCGAAGGTCCAAGCGATAGAGTAAAGCCGCAGTAGGGCATCGGAATCTAATATTGAACTCCCAGGAAACGGTCAAAGCAAACCTCAAGCAAGTGGAAGATTTACTCTTCATGTACTTAAGTCGGCATTGTTCCTTATGTATTAAATTACGACGCAATATCTGTGTTTCATCGTCAATGTGTAGGTCCAAGGGAAAGACGAAAGCTCCAGGAGTGCATCGGAATGTAATACTGATCTCCCAGGAAACGCTCAAACCAAACCACAAACAATGAGAAGATTTACTTTTCTTGTTCATAAGTCGGCATTGTGGCTTTCGTATTATATCCCGGCGATGTTTCGTTGTTTCATCGTCAGTGTGAAGGTCAAAGGGATAGAGTAATGCTGCAGTAGTGCATCGGAATCTAATACTGATCTCGCAGGAAACGCTCAAAGCAAATCACAAACAATGAGGAGATTTATTTTTCTTGTACTAAATCGGCTTTGTGCCGTTTTGTATTAAAGCCCGACGCAATTTCTGTTTTTTATAGTTAATGTGTAGGTTTAAGGGATAGACAAAAGCTGCAGTAGTGCATCGGAATCTAATACTGATCTCCCAGGAAACGCTCAAATCAAACCACAAACTATGTGAAGATTTACTCTTCTAGTACTTAAGTCGGCATTGTGCCTCTTGTATTAAATCCCGACGCAATATCTGTGTTTCATCGTCAATGTGAAGGTCCAAGGGATAGAGTTAGGCTGCAGAAGTGAATCGGAATCTAAAACTGATCTTACAGGAAACGCTCATAGCAAACCGAAAACAATGAGAAGATTTACTCTTCTAGCACTTAAGTCGGCATTTTGCATTTCGTATTAAATCCCGACGCAATTTCAGTGTTTCATCGTCAAATTGAAGGTCCAAGGGATAGAGTGAAGCTGCAGCAGTGCATCGGAATCTAATACTGAACTCCCAGGAAACGCTCGAGGCAAAACCACAAACAATGAGAACACTTATTCTTGTTGTACTTAAGTCGGCATTGTGCTTTTTGTGTTATATCCCTGCGAAATTTCTGTGTTTCATCGTCAATGTGAAGGTCCAAGTGATAGAGTAAAGCTGCAGTAGTGAATCAGAATCTAATACTGGTCTCCCATTAAACGCTCAAAGCAAACCTCAAACAACTGGAAGATTTACTCTTCTCGTACTTAAGAGAGCATTGTGCCCTATTTATTAATCCCTGACGCAATTTCTGCGTTTCATCGTCAAAGTGTAGGTCCAAGGGATATAGTTAAGCTGCAGTAGTGCATCGGAATCTAATACTGATTTCCCAGGAAACGCTCAGAGCAAACCAGGAACAGTGAGAAGATCTACTCTGCTTCTACTTAAGTCGACATTGTGCCTTTTGTATTAAATCGCGAAGCACTTTCCGCGTTTCTTCGTCAATGTGAAGGTCCAAGAGATAGAGTAAAGCTCCAGCAGTGCATCGGAATGTAATACTGATCTCCTAGGGAACGCTCAAAGCAAACCACAAGCAATGAGAAGAGATTTACTCTTCTTGTACTTAAGTCGTCATTGTGCGTTTTGTATTAAATCCCGACGCAATTTCTGTGTTTCATCGTCAATTTGAAGGTCCATGGGATTGAGTAAAGCTCCAGCGGTGCTTCGGAAGCTAATACTTATCTCCCAGCAAACGCTCATATCATACCACAAACTATGAGAAGAATAACTCTTCTTGTACTTAAGTCGGCATTGTGGCTTTCGTATTATATCCCGGCGATGTTTCTGTGTCTCATCGTCAATGTGATGGTCAACGGGATTGAGTACAGCTGCAGTAGTGCATCGGAATCTAATGCTGATCTCCCAGGAAACTCTAAAAGCAAACCACAAACAATGAGAAGATTTACTCTTTTTGAACTTAAGTCGGAATATTGCTTTTGGTATTAAATTCCGACGCTATTTCTGTGTTTCATCGTCAATGTGAAGGTCCAAGGGAGAGAGTAAGGCTGCAGCAGTGCATCGGAATCTAATACTGATCTCCCAGGAAACGCTCAAAGCAAAACCAAAAACCATGAGAAGATTTACTCTTCTTGTCCTTATGTCAGCATTGTGCCTGTTGTATTAAATCCCGACGCAATTTCAGTGTTTCATCGTCAGTGTGCAGGTCCAAGGGATTGAGTAAAGCTCCAGCAGTGCATCGGAAGCTAATACTTATCTCCCAGCAAACGCTCCAATCAAACCACAAACTATGAGGAGATTTACTCCTCTTGTGCTTAAGACGGCATTGTGCCTTTGTTATTAAATCCCGACGCAATTTCTGTGTTTCATCGTTGATGTGAAGGTCCAAGGGATTGAGCGAAGCAGGAGCAGTGCATCTGAATGTTATACTGATCTCCCAGGAGACGCTCAAAACAAACCACAAACAATGAGAAGATTACTCTTCTTGTACTTAGGACGGCATTGCGAATTTTGTTTTAAATCCCGACGCAATTTCTGTGTTTCGTCGTCAATGTGAAGGTCAGAGGGATAGAGAAAAGCAGCAGTTGTGCATCGGAATCTAATACTGATCTCCCAGGAAACGCTCAAGTCAAACCGGAAACAATGAGAAGATTTATACTTCTTCTACTAAAGTCGGCTTTGTGTCTTTCGTTCTAAATCATAACGCAATTTCTATATTTTATGGTTAATGTGAATGTCCAAGAGATAGAGTAAAGCTGCAGTAGTGCATCGGAATATAATACTAATCTCCCAGGAAACGCTCAAATCAAAAAACAAACAATGAGAAGATTTACTATTCGTGAGCTTAAGTCGACATTGTGCATTTGAATTAAATGCCGACGCAATATGTGTGTTTCATCGTCAATGTGAAGGTCCAAGAGATAGAGTAAAGCTCCAGCAGTGCATGGGAAAGTAATTCTGGTCTCCTAGGGAACGCTCAAAACAAACCACAAGCAATGAGAAGATTAACTCTTCTTGTACTTAAGTCGGCTTTGTGCCTTTTGTATTAAATCCCGACGCAATTTCTGTGTTTCATCGTTGATGTGAAGGTCCAAGGGAATGAGCGAAGCAGGAGCAGTGCATCTGAATGTTATACTGATCTCCCAGGAAACGCTCAAAACAAACCACAAACAATGAGAAGATTTATTCTTCTTGTACTTAGGACGGCATTGCGACTTTTGTTTTAAATCCCGACGCAATTTCTGTGTTTCATTGTCAATGTGAAAGTCCAAGGGATAGAGTAAATCCGCAGGAGTGCATCGGAATCTAACACTAATTGCCCAGGAAACGCTCAAATCAAATCCACAAACAATAAGAAGATTTACTCTTCTTGTACTTAAGTCGGCATTGTGCTTTTGTATTATATCCCGGCGAAATTTCTTCGTTTCATCGTCAATGTGAAGGTCCAACGGATAGAGTAAAGCTGCAGTAGTGCATCAGAATCTAATACTGATCTAGCATTAAACGCTCAAAGCAAACCACAAACAATGAGAAGATTTACTCTTCCCGTACTTAAGAAAGCATTGTGACTTTTGTATTTAATCCCGACGCAATTTCTGAGTCTCATCGTCATTGTCAAGCTCCAGGGTATAGAGTGAAGCTGCAGTAGTGCATCGGAATCTAATACGGATCTTCCAGGAAACGCTCAAAGCGAACCTAAAACAATGGGGAAATTTACTCATCTTGCACTTACGTCGCCATTTTGCCTTTTGTATTAATTCCCGACGCAATACCTGTGTTCCAACGTCAATGTGGAGATGCAAGGGATAGAGTAAAGCTGCAGTACTGCAATGGAATCTAAAACTGATATCCTAGGAAACGCTCAAAGCAAACCAGAAACCATGTGAAGATATATTCATCTTGTACTAAAGTCGGCTTTTTGCCTTTTGTATTAAATCCCGAACCAATATCTGTGTTTTATCGTCAATGTGAAGGTCCAAGGGATACAGAAAAGCTGCAGTAGTGCATCGGGTTCTTATACTGATCTTACAGGAAACGATCAAAGCAAACCACAAACAATGAGAACATTTTATTGCTGGTACTTAAGTCGGCATCCTGCCTTTTGTATTAAATCCCGACGCAATTTCTGTGTTTCGTCGTCAATGTGAAGGTCCAAGGGGTAGAGCAAAGCTGCAGTATTGCGTCGGAATCTAATACTGATCTACGAGGAAATGCTCAAAGCAAAACACAAGCAATGAGAAGATTTACTCTTTTTGCACTTAAGTCGGAATATTGCTTTTGGTATTAAATTCCGACGCTATTTCTGTGTTTCATCGTCAATGTGAAGGTCCAAGGGAGAGAGTAAGGCTGCAGCAGTGCATCGGAATCAAATACTGATCTCCCAGGAAACGCTCAAAGCAAAACCAAAAACAATGAGAAGATTTACTCTTCTTGTCCTTAAGTCAGCATTGTGCCTGTTGTATTAAATCCCGACGCAGTTTCTGTGATTCATCGTCAGTGTGCAAGTCCAAGGGATAGAGTAATGCTGCAGTAGTGCATCGGAATATAATACTGATCTCCCAGGAAACGCTAAGAGCAAACCAGGAACAGTGATAAGATTTACTCTTCTTGTACTAAAGTCGACACTGTGAAATTTTTGTTAAATCCCGACACAATTTCTGTATTTCATCGTCAATGTGAAGGTCCAAGGTATAGAGTAAAGCTGCAGCAGTGCATCGGATTGTAGTACTGATCTCCCATGAAACGTTCAAAACGAACCACAAACTATGAGAAGATTTACTCATCTTGTACTTAAGTCGGCATTGTGCCATTTGTATTAAATCCTGACGCAATTATTGTGTTTCATCGTCAATGTGAAGGTCCAAGGAATAGAGTAAAGCTGCATAAGTGTATCAGAATCTAATACTGATCTTACAGGAAACGCTCAAAGCAAACCAAAAACATTGAGGAGATATACTCTTCTTGCACTTAAGTCGGCATTTTGCCTTTTGTATTGAATCCCGACGTAATTACTGTGTTTCATCGTCAATGTGAAGGTCCAAGGGATAGAGTAAAGCTACAGCATTGCATCGGAATCTAATACTGATCTCCACGGAAACGCTCAAATCAAACCACAAACAATGAGAAGATATACTCTTCTTGTACTTAGGTCGGCATTGTGCCTATTGTATTAAATCCTGACGCAAATGCTGTGTTTCATCGTCAATGTGAAGGTCCAAGGGATAGAGTAAAGCTGCAGCAGTGCATCAGATTGTAATACTGATCTGCCAGGAAACGGTCAAAGGAAACCACAAACAATGAGAAAATTTACTCTTCTTGTACTTAGGTCGGCATTGTGCCTTTTGTATTAAAACCCGACGCAATTACTGTGTTTCATCGTCAATGTGAAGGTCCAAGGGACATAGTAAAGTAGCAGTAGTGCATCGGAATCTTATACTGATCTCCCAGGAAACGGTCAAAGCAAACCACAAACAATTGGAAGATTTACTCTTCATGTTCTTAAGTCAGCATTGTGCCTTATGTATTAAATCCCGACGCAATTTCTGTGTTACATCGTCAATGTGTAGGTCCAAGAGATAGAGTAATGCTCCAGCAGTGCATCGGAATCTAATACTGATCTCCCAGGAAACGGTCAAAGCAAACCACGAACAATGAGAAGATTTACTCTTCTTGTACTTAGGTCGGCATTGTGAATTTTGTGTTAAATCCCGATGCAATTTCTGTGTTTCATCGTCAATGTGAAGGTCCAAGCGATAGAGTAAAGCTGCAGTAGAGCATCGGAATCTAATACTTCTCTCCCAGGAAACGGTCAAAGCAAACCACAAACAATTGGAAGATTTACTCTTCATGTACTTAAGTCGGCATTGTGCCTTATGAATTAAATCCCGACGCAATTTCTGTGTTACATCGTCAATGTGTAGGTCCAAGGGATAGAGTAATGCTCCAGCAGTGCATCGGAATGTAATACTGATCTCCCAGGAAACGCTCAAAACAAACCACAAACAATGAGAAGACTTACTCTTCTTGTACTTATGTCGGCATTGTGCCTTTTGTATTAAATTCCTACGCAAGATCTGTGTTTCATCGTCAATGTAAAGGTCCAAGGGTTAGAGTAAAGCTGCAGCAATTCATCGGAATCTAATACATATCTCATAGCAAACGCTCAAAGCCAACCGCAATCTATGAGGAGATTTTCTCTTCTTGTCCTTAAGTCGGCATTGTGGCTTTCGTATTATATCCCGGAGATGTTTCGTTATTTCATCGTCAACGTGAAGGTCAAAGGGATAGAGTAAAGCTGCAGTAGTGCCTCGGAATCTAATACTGATCTCGCAGGAAACGCACAAACAACCCACAAACAATGAGGAGATTTACTCCTCATGTACTTAAGACAGCAATGTGCCATTTTTATTAAATCCCGGCGCAATTTCTGTGTTTCGTCGTCAATGTGAAGGTCCAAGGGATAGAGCAAAGCAGCAATTGTGCATCGGAATCTAATATTGATCTCCCAGGAAACGCTCAAAACAAACGGGAAACAATGAGAATATTAATTCTTCTTCGACTAAGGTCGGCTTTGTGCCTTTTGTATTAAATCGTAACGCAATATCTGTGTATCATCGTCAATGTGAAGGTCCAAGGGATAGAGTAAAGCTGAGGCAGTGCTTCGGAATCAAATACTGATCTCCCAGGATATGCTCAAAGCAAAACCAAAAACAATGAGAACATAGAGTCTTCTTGTACTTAAGTCGGGTTTCTGCCTTTGGTATTATATCCCGGCGATGTTTCTGTGTTTCATCGTCAATGTGAATGATCAAGGGAAAGAGTAAAGCTGCAGTGGTGCACCGGAATTTAATACTGATCTCCCAGGAAACGCTAAAAGCAAACAACAAAGAATAGAGAAGTTTTACTCTTCTTGTACTTAAGTCGACATTGTGCCTTTTTCATTAAATCCCGACGCAATTTCTGTGTTTCATCGTCAATGTGAAGATCCAAGGGATAGAGTAAAGCTGCAGCAGTGCATCGGATTGTAATTCTGATCTCCCAGGAAGCGCTCAAAACAAACCACAAACAATGAGAAGATTTAATCCTCTTGTCCATAAGACGGCATTGTGCCTTTTGTATTAAATCCCGACGCAACTTTTGTGTTTCATCGTCAATGTGAAGGTCCAAGGGATAGAGTAAAGCTGCAGTAGTGCATCGGAATCTAATACTCATCTCCCAGGAAACGCTCAAAAAAAACCACAAAGATTGAGATCATATACTTTTCTAGTACTGAATTCGGCATTGTGCCATTTGTATTAAATCCCGACAAAATTTCCGTGTTTCGTCGTCAATGTGAAGGTCCAATTGATAGAGTAAAGCTGCAGGAGTGCGTCGGAATCTAATACTGATCTCCCAGGAAACGGTCAAGGCAAACCACAAACAATAAGAAGATTTACTCTTTTTGTACCTACGTCGGAATATTGCCTTTTATATTAAATCCCGACGCTATTTCTGTGTTTCATCGTCAATGTGTACGTCCAAGGGACAGAGTAAAGCTCCAGCAGTGCATCGGAATGTAATACTGACCCCCCAGGAAACGCTCAAAACAAACCACAAACAATGAGAAGATTTACTCTTCTTGTACTTAAGTTGGCATTGTGCCTTTTGTATTAAATCCTTACGCAAGATCTGTGTTTCATCGTCAATGTAAAGGTCCAAGGGTTAGAGTAAAGCTGCAGCAAGGCATCGGAATCTAATACTTATCTCCCAGCAAACGCTCAAAGCCAACCACAAACTATGAGGAGATTTTCTCTTCTTGTACTTAAGTCGGCATTGTGGCTTTCGTATTATGTCCCGGAGATGTTTCGTTGTTTCATCGTCAATGTGAAGGTCAAAGGGATAGAGTAATGCTGCAGTAGTGCATCGTAATCCCATACTGATCTCGCAGGAAACGCTCAAACAACCCACAAACAATGAGGAGATTTACTCCTCATGTACTTAAGACAGCATTGTGCATTTTTTATTAAATCCCAACGCAATTTCTGTGTTTCGTCGTCAATGTGAAGGTCCAAGGGATAGAGAAAAGCAGCAATTGTGCATCGGAATCTAATACTGATCTCCCAGGAAACGCTCAAAACAAACCAGAAACAATGAGAAGATTTATTCTTCTTCGACTAAAGTCGGATTTGCGCCTTTTGTATTAAATCCTGGCGCAATATCTGTGTATCATCGTCAATGTGAAGGTCCAAGGGATAGGGTAAAGCTGAGGCAGTGATTCGGAATCTAATACTGATCTCCGAGGACGTGCTCAAAGCAAAACCAAAAACAATGAGAACATAGAGCATTCTTGTACTTAAGTCGGCATTGTACCTTTGGTATTATATCCCGGCGAAGTTTGTGTGTTTCATCGTCAATGTGATGGATCAAGGGAAAGAGTAAAGCTGCAGTGGTGCATTGGAATTTAATACTGATCTCCCAGGAAACGCTCAAAGCAAACAGCAAAAAAAAGAGAAGTTTTACTCTTCTTGTACTTAAGTCGACATTGTGCCTTTTTCATTAAATCCCGACGCAATTTCTGTGTTTCATCGTCAATGTGAAGCTCCAAGGGATAGAGTAAAGCTGCAGTAGTGCATCGGAATCTAATACTCATCTCCCAGGAAACGCTCAAACCAAACCCCAAGCAATGAGATCATATACTCTTCTAGTACTGAAGTCGGCACTGTGCCTTTTGTATTAAATCCCGAGAAAATTTCCGTGTTTCGTCGTCAATGTGAAGGTCCAAGGGATAGAGTAAAGCTGCAGGAGTGCGTCGTAATCTAATACTGATCTCCCAGGAAACGGTCAAAGCAAGCCACAAACAATGAGAAGATTTACTCTTTTTGTACTTAAGTCGGAATATTGCCTTTTATATTAAATCCCGACGCTATTTCTGTGTTTCATCGTCAATGTGAAGGTCCACGGGAGAGAGTAATGCTGCAGCAGTGCATCGGAGTCTAATACTGATCCCCCAGGAAACGCTCAAAGCAAAACCACAAACGATGAGGACATTTACTCTTCTTGTACTTAAGTCGGCATTGTGACTTTTGTATTATATCCCTGCAAAATTTCTATGTTTCATCGTCAATGCGAAGGTCCAAGGGATAGAGTAAAGCTGCAGTAGTGCATCGGATTCTAATACTCATCTCCCAGGAAACTTTCAAAGCAAACCACAAACAATGAGAAGATTTACTCTTCTTGTACTTAAGTCGGCATTGTGCCTGTTGTATTAAATCCCGACGCAAGTTCCGTGTTTCTTCGTCGGTGTGTAGGTCCAAGGGATACAGTAAAGCTGCAGTAGTGCATCGGAATCTATTACTGATCTCCCAGGAAACGCTCAGAGCAAATCAGAAACAGTGATAAGAATTACTCTTCTTGTCCTTAAGTCGACATTGAGCCTTTTGTATTAAATCCCGGTACAATTTCTGTATTTCATCGTCAATTTGAAGGTCCAAGTGAGAGACTAAAGCTGCAGCAGTGCATCGGTATGCAATACTGATCTCCCAGGAAACGCTCAAAGCAAACCACAATGAGAAGATTTACTCTTCTTGTACTTAAGTCGTCATTGTGCCTTTTGTGTTAAATCCCGACGCAAGTTCTGTGTTTCATCGTCAATGTGGCGGTCCAAGGGATAGAGTAAGGCTGCAGTGGTGCATCGGAATCTAATACTGATCTCCCAGGAAACGCTCAGAGCATACCAGAAACAGTGAGATGATGTACTCTTCTTGTACGTAAGTCGACGTTGTACCTTTTGTATTAAACACGACACAATTTCTGTGATTCATCGATAATGTGAAGGTCCAAGGGATAGAGTAAAGCTGCAGCAATGCAACGGAATGTAATACTGATCTCCTTGGAAACGCTCAAAACAAACCACAAACAATGAGAAGATTTACTCTTCTAGTACTTAAGTCGGCTTTGTACCTTTTGTATTAAAACCCGACGCAATTTCTGTGTTTTATCGTCAATGTGAAGATCCAAGGGATAGAGTAAAGCTGCAGCAGTTCATCGGAATGTAATACTGATCTCCCAGAAAACGCTCAGAGCAAACCAGAAACAGTGAGAAGATTTACTCTTCTAGTACTTAAGTCGACATTGTGCCTTTTGCATTTAATCCCGACACAATTTCTGCATTTCATCGTCAATGTGAAGGTCCAAGGGGTAGAGTAAAGCTGCAGTAGTGCATCGGAATCTAATACTTATCTCCCAGCAAACGCTCAAAGCAAACCAGAAACAATGAGAGGATTTATTCTTCTTGTACTTAAGTCGGCGTTGTGCCTTCTGTATTAAATCCCGACGCAACTTCTGTGTTTTATCGTCAATGTGAAGGTCCAAGGGATAGAGTAAAGCTGTGGTAGTGCATCGGATTGTAATACTGATCTCCCAGGAAGCGTTCAAAACAAACCACAAACAATGAGAAGATTTACTCTTCTTGTACTTAAGACGACATTGTGCCTTTTGTAATAAATCCCGACGCAATATCTGTGTTTCATCGTCAAAGTGAAGGTCAAAGGGATATAGTAAAGCTGCATAAGTGTATCGGAATGTAATACTGATCTTACAGGAAATGCTCAAAGCAAACCAAAATCAATTAGGAGAATTACTGCTCTTGCCCTTAAGTCGGCAATTACTGTGTTTCATCGTCAATGTGAAGGTCCAAGGGATAGAGTGAAGCTACAGCAGTGCACGGGATGTAAGATTGATCTCCCTGGAAACGCTCAAAGCAAACCACAAACAATGAGAGGATTTACTCTTCTTGTACTTAAGTCGACATTGTGCCTTTTGTATTATATCCCGACGCAAGTTCTGTGTTTCGTCGTCAATGAGAAGGTCCATGGGCTAGGGTAAAGCTGCAGCAGTGCATCGGAATCTAACACTGATCTCCCAGGAAACGCTCAAAGCATAACCACAAACAATGAGAACAATTACTCTTCTAGTTCCTAAGTCGGCATTGCGCCCTTTGTATTACATCCCGGCGATATGTCTGTGTTTCATCGACAATGTGAAGGTCCAAGGGATAGAGTAGAGCTGCAGTAGTGCATCGGAATCTAATACTAATGTCCCAGAAAACGGTCAAACCAAACCACAAGCAATGAGAAGAGTTTCTCTTCTTGTACTTAAGTCGGCATTGTGCCTGTTGTGTTAAATCCCGACGCAATTTCTGTGTTTCATCGTCAATGCTTAGGTCCAAGGGATAGAGTAAAGCTGCAGTAGTGCATCGGAATCCGATACTGATCTCCCAGGAAACGCTCAGAGCAAACGAAAAACAGTGAGAAGTTTAACTATACTTGTACTTAAGTCGACATTGTGCCTTTTGTATTAAATCCCCACACAATATCAGTGTTTCATCGACAATGCGATGGTCCAAGGGATAGAGTAAAGCTGCAGCAGTGCATCGGAATGCAATACTGATCTCCCAGGAACCCTTAAAACAAACCACAAACAATGAGAGGATTTATTCTTCTTGTACTTAAGTCGGCATTGTGCCTTTTGTATTTAATCCCGACGCAAGTTCTGTGTTTCATCGTCAATGTGAAGGTCGAAGGGATAGAGTAAAGCCGCAGCAGTGCATCGGAATCTAATACTTATCTCCTGGCAAACGCGCCAAGCCAACCAGAAACAATGAGAGGATTTATTATCCTTGTACTTAAGTTGGCTCTGTGCCTTTTGTATTAAATTCCGACGTAATATCTGTGTTTCATCGTCATTGTGATGGTCCAAGGGATAGAGGAAAGCTGCATAAGTGTATCGGAATCTAATACTGATCTTACAGGAAACGCTCAAAGCAAACCAAAAACAACGAGGAGATTTACTCTTCTTGCACTGAACTCGGCATTTTGCCTTTTGTATTGAATCCCGACGCAACTACTGTGTTTCATCGTCAATGTGAAAGTCCAAGGGATATAGTAAAGCTACAGCATTGCATCGGAATCTATTACTGATCTCCCAGGAAAAGCTCAAATCAAACCACAAACAATGAGAAGATTTACTCTTCTTGTACTTAAGTCGTCATTGCGCCTATTGTATTAAATCCTGACGCAGTTTCTGTGTTTCATTGTCAATGTGAAGGTCCTAGGGATAGAGTAAAGCTGCAGCGGTGCATCGGATTGTAATACTGTTCTCCCAGGAAACGCTCTAAGCAAACCACAAGCAATGAGAGGATTTACTCTTCTTCTACTGATGTCAGCATTGTGCCTTTTGAATTAAACCCCGACGCAATTAATGTGTTTCATCGTCAATGTGAAGGTCCAAGGGATAGAGTAAAGCTGCAGTAGTGCATCGGAATCTAATACTGATCTCCCAGGAAACGCTCAAAGCAAACCAGAAACAATGAGGAGATTTATTCATCTTGTACTTAAGTCGGCTTCTTGCCTTTTGTATTAGATCCCGAAGCAATTTCTGTGTTTTAACGTCAATGTGAAGGTCCAAGGGATAGAGTAAAGCTCCAGTAGTACATCGTAATCTAATACTGATCTTACAGGAAACGCTCAAAGCAAACGAAAAACTAAGAGAAGATTTACTCTTCTTGCACTTAAGTCGGCATTTTGCCTTTTGTATTACACCCCGACGCAATTTCTGTGTTCCATCGTCAGTGTGAAGGTCCAAGGGATAGAGTAAAGCTGCAGCATTGCATCGGAATCTAATACTAATCTCCCAGGAAACGCTCAAACCAAACCAGAAACAATGAGAAGATTTAATCATCTTGTACTTAAGTCGGCTTCTTGCCTTTTGTATTAGATCCCGAAGCAATTTCTGTGTTTTAACGTCAATGTGAAGGTCCAAGGGATAGAGTAAAGCTCCAGTAGTACATCGTAATCTAATACTGATCTTACAGGAAACGCTCAAAGCAAACGAAAAACTAAGAGAAGATTTACTCTTCTTGCATTTAAGTCGGCATTTTGCCTTTTGTATTACACCCCGACGCAATTTCTGTGTTCCATCGTCAGTGTGAAGGTCCAAGGGATAGAGTAAAGCTGCAGCATTGCATCGGAATCTAATACTAATCTCCCAGGAAACGCTCAAAGCAAACCAGATACAATGAGAAGATTTAATAATCTTGTATTTAAGTCGGCTTCTGGCCTTTTGTATTAAATCCTGACGCAGTTTCTGTGTTTCATCGTCAATGTGAAGGTCCAAGGGATAGAGTAAAGCTGCAGCAGTGCATCGGATTGTAATACTGATCTCCCAGGAAACGCTCTAAACAATCCACAAACAATGAGAGTATTTACTCCTCTTGTACTTAAGTCGGCATTGTGCCTTTTGTATTACATCCCGACGCAATTATTGTCTTTCATCGTCAATGTGAAGGTCCAAGGGATAGAGTAAAGCTGCAGTAGTGCATCGGAATCTAATACTGATCTCCCAGGAAACGCTCAAAGCAAACCAGAAACAATGAGGAGATTTATTCATCTTGTACTTAAGTCGGCTTCTTGCCGTTTGTATTAAATCCCAAAGCCATTTCTGTGTTATAACGTCAATGTGAAGGTCCAAGGGATAGAGTAAAGCTGCAGTAGTGCATTGTAATCTAATACTGATCTTACAGGTAACGATCAAAGCAAACCAAAACTGTCAGAAGATTTACTCTTCTTGCACTTAAGTCGGCATTTTGCCTTCTGTATTAATACCCGACGCCTTTTCTGTGTTTTATCGTCAATGTGAAGGTCCAAGGGATGGAGTAAAGCTGCAGCATTGCATCGGAATCTAATACTAATCTCCCAGGAAACGCTCAGAGCAAACCAGATACAGTGAGAAGATTTACTCTTCTTGTACTTAAGTTGACATTGTGCCTTTTTGTATTAATTCCCGACGCAATTCCTGTGTTTTATCGTCAGTGTGAAGTTACAAGGTATGCAGTAAAGCTGCAGCAGTGCATCGGAATCGAATACTGATCTCCCAGGAAACGCTCAAAGCAAACCACGAACCATGAGAAGATTTACTCTTCTTGTACTTAAGTCGGCATTGTGAATTTTGTATTAAATCCCGACGCAATTTCTGTGTTTCATCATCAATGTGAAGTCCAAGGGATAGATTAAAGCTGCATCAGTGGATCGGAGTCTAATACTGATCTCCCAGGAAACGCTCAAAACAAAACCACAAACAATGAGAACATTAAGTCTTCTTGTCCCTAAGTGGGCATTGTGCCTGTTGTATTATATCCCGGCGAAATTTGTGTGTTTCATCGTCAATGTGAAGGTCCAAGGGATCTACATCTACATCTACATCTATACTCCGCGAGCCACCTTACGGTGTGTGGCGGAGGGTACTTATTGTACCACTATCTGATCCCCCCTTCCCTGTTCCATTCACGAATTGTGCGTGGGAAGAACGACTGCTTGTAAGTCTCCGTATTTGCTCTAATTTCTCGGATCTTTTCGTTGTGATCATTACGCGAGACATATGTGGGCGGTAGTAATATGTTGCCCATCTCTTCCCGGAATGTGCTCTCTCGTAATTTCGATAATAAACCTCTCCGTATTGCGTAACGCCTTTCTTGAAGCGTCCGCCACTGGAGCTTGTTCAGCATCTCCGTAACGCTCTCGCGCTGACTAAATGTCCCCATGACGAATCGCGCTGCTTTTCGCTGGATCGTGTCTATCTCTTCTATTAATCCAACATGGTAAGGGTCCCATACTGATGAGCAATACTCAAGAATCGGACGAACAAGCATTTTGTAAGCTACTTCTTTCGTCGATGAGTCACATTTTCTTAGAATTCTTCCTATGAATCTCAACCTGGCGCCTGCTTTTCCCACTATTTGTTTTATGTGATCATTCCACTTCAGATCGCTCCGGATAGTAACTCCTAAGTATTTTACGGTCGTTACCGCTTCCAATGATTTACCACCTATGGCATAATCGTACTAGAATGGATTTCTGCCCCTATGTATGCGCATTATATTACATTTATCTACGTTTAGGGAAAGCTGCCAGCTGTCGCTCCATGCATTAGTCCTCTGCAGGTCTTCCTGGAGTACGTACGAGTCTTCTGATGTAGCTACTTTCTTGTAGACAACCGTGTCATCTGCAAATAGCCTCACGGAGCTACCGATGTTGTCAACTAAGTCATTTATGTATATTGTAAACAATAAAGGTCCTATCACGCTTCCTTGCGGTACTCCCGAAATTACCTCTACATCTGCAGATTTTGAACCGTTAAGAATGACATGTTGTGTTCTTTCTTCTAGGAAATCCTGAATCCAATCACAAACCTGGTCCGATATTCCGTAAGCTCGTATTTTTTTCACTAAACGTAAGTGCGGAACCGTATCAAATGCCTTCCTGAAGTCCAGGAATACGGCATCAATCTGCTCGCCAGTGTCTATGGCACTGTGAATTTCTTGGGCAAATAGGGCGAGCTGAGTTTCACATGATCTCTGTTTGCGGAATCCATGTTGGTTATGATGAAGGAGATTTGTATTATCTAAGAACGTCATAATACGAGAACAGAAACATGTTCCATTATTCTACAACAGATTGACGTAAGCGAAATAGGCCTATAATTATTCGCATCTGATTTATGACCCTTCTTGAAAATGGGAACGACCTGCGCTTTCTTCCAGTCGCTAGGTACTTTACGTTCTTCCAGCGATCTACGATAAATTGCTAATAGAAAGGGGGCAAGTTCTTTAGCATAATCACTGTAGAATCCTAAGGGTATCTCGTCTGGTCCGGACGCTTTTCCGCTACTAAGTGATAGCAGTTGTTTTTCAATTCCGATATCGTTTATTTCAATATTTTCCATTTTGGCGTCCGTGCGACGGCTGAAGTCAGGGACCGTGTTACGATTTTCCGCAGTGAAACAGTTTCGGAACACTGAATTCAGTATTTCTGCCTTTCTTCGGTCGTCCTCTGTTTCGGTGCCATCGTGGTCAACGAGTGACTGAATAGGGGATTTAGATCCGCTTACCGATTTCACATATGACCAAAACTTTTTAGGGTTCTTGTTTAGATTGTTTGCCAATGTTTTATGTTCGAATTCGTTGAATGCTTCTCTCATTGCTCTCTTTACGCTCTTTTTCGCTTCGTTCAGCTTTTCCTTATCAGCTATGATTCGACTACTCTTAAACCTATGATGAAGCTTTCTTTGTTTCCGTAGTACCTTTCGTACATGATTGTTATACCACGGTGGATCTTTCCCCTCGTTTTGGACCTTAGTCGGTACGAACTTATCTAATGCGTACTGGACGATGTTTCTGAATTTTTTTCCATTTTTGTGCCACATCCTCTTCCTCAGAAATGAACGTTTGATGGTGGTCACTCAGATATTCTGCGATTTGTGCCCTATCACTCTTGTTAAGCAAATATATTTTCCTTCCTTTCTTGGCATTTCTTATTACACTTGTAGTCATTGATGCAACCACTGACTTATGATCACTGATACCCTCTTCTACATTCACGGAGTCGAAAAGTTCCGGTCTATTTGTTGCTATGAGGTCTAAAACGTTAGCTTCACGAGTTGGTTCTCTAACTATCTGCTCGAAGTAATTCTCGGACAAGGCAGTCAGGATAATGTCACAAGAGTCTCTGTCCCTGGCTCCAGTTCTGATTGTGTGACTATCCCATTCTATACCTGGTAGATTGAAGTCTCCCCCTATTACAATAGTATGATCACGAAACTTCTTCACGACGTTCTGCAGGTTCTCTCTGAGGCGCTCAACTACTACGGTTGCTGATGCAGGTGGTCTATAGAAGCATCTGACTATCATATCTGGCCCACCTTTGATACTTAACCCAGATTATTTCACATTCGCATTCGCTAATAACTTCACTGCATATTATTGAATTCTTTACTGCTATAAATACTCCTCCACCATTGGCGTTTATCCTATCCTTGCGGTATATATTCCATTCTGTGTCTAGGATTTCGTTACTGTTCACTTCCGGTTTTAACCAACTTTCCGTTCCTTATACTATATGCGCACTATTTCCTTCAATAAGAGATACTAATTCAGGAACCTTGCCCTGGATACTCCTGCAGTTTACCAATATTACGTTAACTTTTCCTGTTTTTGGTCTCTGAGGACGGACGTTCTTTATCAACGATGATAATGTCCTCTCTGGTAAGCCGTCAGGTACTTTATCGTTTCGCCCAAGGGGGGGTCCCTCTAACCTAAAAAACCCCCGTGTGCACGCCACACGTACTCTGCTACCCTAGTAGCTGCTTCCGGTGTGTAGTGCACGCCTGACCTGTCTAGGGGGGCCCTACAGTTCTCCACCCAATAACGAAGGTCGATGAATTTGCAACCATTATAGTCGCAGAGTAGTCTGAGCCTCTGGTTTAGACCCTCCACACGGCTCCAAACCAGAGGACCGCGATCGACTCTGGGCACTATGCTACAGATATTAAGCTCAGCTTGCACTCCGCGTGCGATGCTGGTTGTCTTCACCAAATCAGCCAGCCGCCAGAAGGAACCAAGGATGGCCTCAGAACCCAAGCGGCAGGCGTCATTCGTTCCGACATGTGCTACTATCTGCAGCCGGTCACACCCAGTGCGTTCAATAGCTGCCGGAAGGGCCTCCTCCACATTACGGACGAGACTCCCCGGCAAGCACACCGAGTGCACACTGGCATTCTTCCCCGACCTACCCGCTATTTTCCTGAGGGGCTCCATAACCCGCCTAACGTTGGAGCTCCCTATAACTAATAGGCCCGCCCTCTGTGACTGTCGGGACCTTGCCGGAGAATCGGCCACTGGCCCAACAGGCGAGGCATCCTGCGGTGGCTCGGAAACGATGTCATCACCACTAGGAAGCACCCCGTACCTGTTGGAAAGGGGTAAGGCAGCTGCCACGCGGCCAGATCCCACCTTCGCCTTTCGGCCAGGCACGCGCGAGCCCACCACTGTCCGCCATTCACCCTGGAGTGATGGCTGACCGGTAAGATGCTCACTGCCGGAAGACGCAGCGACATCAGGGGTTCCATGTGATTCCAAGGCCACCGAAGTAGGCATAGGTCTCACCACAGTTGCCCCAACGCCACTACGAGCCGACGCCTGCGCCTCGAGCTCGATGAGCCTAACAGACAAAGCCTCCACCTGCCCCCGAAGAGTGGCCAATTCTCCTTGCGTCCGCTCACAACAACCACAGTCCCTACACATGACTATGTTTACCCTACTCTATACGGTGACAAATGCCCAAGATAATCTTCTGATGAGCTACTCTGATAATCAAGAAACACTCACTGAAATACGAGACGCGAAAACTACGCTAGGTTTTGCGGTGTAACGACGTATTAGGTTTTCGTTTGATATATGACCATGTGCAGACTTCGTCACCTACGTCAGTTACAACCCACTTCAAAAATGATTCATATTCTTTTTAAATTGCCATAGAATGGTTCTTGAACGAAACTGTAAAACATCCGTTGAGTCGTGTGCAAAGAATTACATCACTTGGGCCAATTGGTTTTTGTAACTTTTCCCAATTTAAATTTCGTTTGTTTCTCCTCAGAAAATTATATCGACACACGTTATCTTGATCTGATCGATATCAGAATCACACATTAAATAAACTTTTTAGATTCAAAGTTTCGGCCAACGCTGTCTGAATCAATAATCTTGTCAAATATATTATTAATCCGTTCACATAACTCTTCATAAATAAATCTTCAAGACACGTGTTTCAACTTTAGTAGCATACACTATTTTATTAGCTTCCTACACTTACAGATGTGAACTTGAGCGTTGACAGACAGTGACTAACTTTTCAATAAGGTTAAGATCATTATGACGTCATTGTTGTACAAAAAGAGTATAAAAATTCATTTTTAATTTTTTAGAAACACGACGCAACAACTCGGTTCCAGGATCTTCTGTTGCTCCTTGGCTGTCGACCCGCGACGTATAGCGGCCAGCAATTTCCTCTCTGGTCGCGGCAACGAAGATGCTGTCCCCGTTCGTTGCGCCGATCTCTCCGTACATGAAACACATAAAAAAAATACAAAACTTTTAGATAAGTCCCATTTATTACAAATAATAAGAAAACACATAAACAAAAACTAAATTAAACTTATAGTCACCTGCAAACTGGGCTGACTTGGTGGATGGGTGACGTTTAATTTCGTCCCACTACATACCCCACCCACAAGCTCAGTTTGTCAGGTGTTAACCGGAATTAAAACTGTTCAATATACAATATTTAACTGTTAATACATTTTCCTCACATTTTACGTAACCTCAAGTCCTTGCTATTAGATAGATTTAATCCTTTTAACACGATACCGTTGTGACTATTTGTCATTTACTCTTAATTGTGCTCTTATGGTAATTCGTAACCGAATATAGGGAGATTGCTCCTCTTCAGTTAATAGTTGCTAATAAATACTAATTTAGTACGTTCTTTAACGTTGTACATTAGGACAGAGCGTTCAAATTGTGATAGATTAATTTCAGTTTCATTTATTTACTAGAGTTATTCTTTTCAAGAATGTATATTACTAATAAGTTTCTCACAATAACTAATAGTACTATTTACTTTACGTCATTCTCTTCCCTAAGGCCTTATTTATGCCTGAGGTCAAGAAGAAATCAAGCAAAACTTTCTTTAGAATCTCGGCACGGCTTTCTTTACCTTCGGACACCTTCTTGGGTAATGGCCATTTATTTAGGAGAAACAAGCGAGAGAGCCCCGTTTGGTGTGTTCTATATTAACACTATTGCAAACCTCTATTAAAGGCACTCTGCTATGTTCTCGTGAGCCATATAGCTCTGGACGCCCATGGTCCCTAAAACTATTAACCATCCCCTTTGGTTCCTACCATCCGAGTAAATTTGAAATATGCAAAATTCCTTTTGACCTAAGAGCAAAATTTCCTCCATATAAATCCCCCTTTTGGTTATCTTTCTCTTTTTGAAGTACCAGTAGATTATTGTAGAACACATGTTTAAGCTTTCTGTCATTTATTTAAAATAACGCGTAACTATCACGAAAAACTTCACATGAATAAACTATGAACGCTCTTCCGTGTGTAACATATACTAAATATTAACTTATTTAGGAATGAAGAGTTTCATTTGATCAACACTATATAATCCTTTAATTACACCTGATGAAGGTTCCATAAGAAGTAATGCTTTGGGATGTACAATCTTATGTACAACATATGGACCTTCAAAGATAAAGAAGAATTTTCTACATTCCTTATCGATCTTAGAACTTTTAGGATGAGATCGTACTAACACAAGATCTCCTACCTGAAATGAGGGTTCTACAGCCTGTTGATTATAACTTTTAATTCTCCGTTCGGCATTTTTTACAATCTGTTCGCAAACTTTTTCGTCTGGAATATCTTGTTGTATCTCATTTACTGGTGGCCAAGGTAAAGCAGCTAGTAAAGGCTCACCTATAATTCGTTTGCCTAAAATTTCTATAGGTGATAATCCCGTCGTTAGGTGAGGCAATTCATTTAATATCTTTTCGAATTCAGGCATTAGTTTGGCCCACCGAGTATGTTTATGTGCACAATAAGTTCTACATAATCGTCCTAATTCTTTCATGACTCTTTCTACTAAATTACTTTGAGGGTGATATTTCGAAATTAAGATATGTTTGATTCCATATTGTCTTATCATATCTTGAAATCTTTGACTAATAAAGGCACTACCGTTGTCAGACATAAGTCGTTTAGGAATGCCCCAGTTAACAAAGTAATTTCGGGTGAGGCAGCGTATAACGCTTGCTGTATTCGCTCGTTTCAAAGTATACAGTTTCACATGTTTGGACCAACATTCCATTACAACAAACACATATGTTAATCCTCCTGAACTCCGAGGCAGAGGGCCGAAAAAATCTAATGACAGTAGATCCCAAAAACCTCGAGGAATTACAGCATATAATTTATAACGCTTGGATTTGTTATTAACTTTAACCTTTTGACAGGTTTCACAAGCCCTAATAATACTTCTCACAGTACGGGACATATTTTTGAAATAATAATACTTCATTAGATGTTTAATACATTTATGAATTCCGAAATGCCCGTAACCTTCATGAATATAAGTAATTAACTCGTCCACAACAGTTTCCGGAATGCAGATTTTCCATCTCTGGTGTTCCCTCTGTGCTTTCCAATACAACAAGTCGTTAAAATATAACCACACACCCCGGGTGTTAACTGTTTCGTCCCCATTATTAAGGTTTTGTATAATTCGTAGAATAACATTTTTCTTTCCTTTATGTAATACGGTAACCTACTACTTAGGACTCGCATTAGATGACTTTCAATTAATTTAGCACGGTTTAAATTCCATTCAAAATAATTCCTATAACCTCTCCACCGTTTAGAATATGGAGGAGGGGCTATCAACTCTAAAGTTAAGTGTTGTTGTTTTCGTCTTGACCAATAATTTTGTTTAAACTGCTTAACAAAATCATCCCAATCCCTGAATTCATTTCTATGCAGTACTGCCCATTCCGCAGCTTCTGCTTCTAAATGTCCTATTACAAATTGAATGCGTTTTTCATTACTCCATTTAGGAGATAATGATGTTTCCAAAACTTTTATAAAGATTATAGGGTGCAGTTCGCCTCCAGGTTTGAATACAGGAAATCGACTTGCTACATGTGAATTTGTTGTTATGTCATCCAGACATTCTGCGAGAGAAATAGTCGGATTTTGTTTAGCTGGCAGAGACGGAGTTGCATCGGATTGGCTTGCCGTGATTGCCTTATTCATATAGTTGTCATCCGTGCTAGCAAATTCGATGCGACTGTTGTCTCTGATTATGTTATTACCTCTGCTACCTGAAATGTTCTCGTTATTATCTAATTCCGATAACCGTTTCGTAATTTCCTGTATCCGCATTTCTGTATTGGATACGCGATTAGCTAATATCGATTCTTCACTGTGTTCACGATGTGAACGCTCTGTACCTTCGTCAATATTACTATCTTTGGCAGTCTCAAGATTACTGCATATCTCAGTAATTAAAAATTTCATGTTTTCGATTTCGGTATGGTCCTTTTCTACTTGATGAGTTAATGTTTCTAATTCTACATTATCTATTGAAGAAATCTCTACAGGTTTGGTAGAGACCTCTTTAATAGATTTCAATAATTCTCTGCGAACAGTTTCTGTTTGCATAGAAAATTCATCTCGTAACATATCGTTATTTTTCTGTATTTCATTTACAACTAAGATATTGACACTATCTAGTCTCTCGGATAAGTCAGTAATATTGTGTCGCATGCGAGCTTTTTCCTCGCGCGATTCCTGGATATGTTCTTCTAACCTTTTACAATTATCGGCAATCTTATTACTAAGTCCTACTAATTTTTCTTGCATTTCAACTATAGAAGACTCTATTTTATCACTTAATTCTCGACTGGTTTCATTAAGATATTCCTGCAACCTGTCTGTTGATTTTGTTAGCTCCCCTTTAAGTCTAGCAGTAGATTCCTCGTTAGACTGTTTTAATTCCTGTTTTAGTTCCTGTTTCAATCTAGCAGTAGATTCCTCATTAGACTGTTTTAATCTAGCCATAGATTCTTCGTTAGACTGTTTTAATCTAGCAGTAGATTCTTCGTTAGACTGTTTTAATTCCTGTTTTAGTTCCTCTTTTAATCTAACAGTAGATTCCTCGTTAGACTGTTTTAATCTAGCCATAGATTCTTCGTTAGACTGTTTTAATTCCTCTTTTAATCTAGCAGTAGATTCCTCGTTAGACTGTTTTAATTCCTGTTTTAGTTCCTCTTTTAATCTAGCAGTAGATTCCTCGTTAGACTGTTTTAATTTAGCGATCGCCCTAAAAAGGGCTCTCATGCTCCTATCGGACATAGATTGCTCTTCGTCTGACATTTCACTTCCCGACATTATTGTAAAATATTAACTATTTACACACGCAGATTTGCAATCAACAATCCTATAAAAGCACACTCCCTATGTACAACACTCCACTTCCAACTTGAAACAAACTCACCGGACACTAATATTGTAATTTGTAGTTCTCGATGATCAGTGTGCTGCTATGGGCTGCAGATGTAACAGCCGTCGATGCAGCCGCTGAGATGCTGCGACCCCGCTTCCGCAACCGGCAGGACGCTGAGTCGAACACCGGAAACGTCGCTGGCTGCAACCACGCCCGGCACCGCCGTAGACAGGCGAAGCCCTCAGCAACACCTCTAATACTAGCCGGAGGAACGCCCCGCAGCTGACGTACTGGGCCTATTAGTTTAGGGAGAAAAAAGGTTGTCGGGGTTTGCAGCGTTCAGCTGCTGCCCAACAGATGCGACTTCTCGTGGAACAACCGCGTGACCGTACTGCTTGGCTGCACTCCGTCAGATGCCCACACCCGCGAAGTCGCCGCTGGCTGGTGAAGGCTCCAAGAAACTCGCGTTGACTTCCGAAGGACTCTTGATTTCTTGTTTCGTACCTGTGTGCCTTAGTTGCACACAAGTCCTGTTTCTAAGGTCGCCACGGTGCGGTGTAACGACGTATTTAGGTTTTCGTTTGATATATGACCATGTGCAGACTTCGTCACCTACGTCAGTTACAACCCACTTCAAAAATGATTCATATTCTTTTTAAATTGCCATAGAATGGTTCTTGAACGAAACTGTAAAACATCCGTTGAGTCGTGTGCAAAGAATTACATCACTTGGGCCAATTGGTTTTTGTAACTTTTCCCAATTTAAATTTCGTTTGTTTCTCCTCAGAAAATTATATCGACACACGTTATCTTGATCTGATCGATATCAGAATCACACATTAAATAAACTTTTTAGATTCAAAGTTTCGGCCAACGCTGTCTGAATCAATAATCTTGTCAAATATATTATTAATCCGTTCACATAACTCTTCATAAATAAATCTTCAAGACACGTGTTTCAACTTTAGTAGCATACACTATTTTATTAGCTTCCTACACTTACAGATGTGAACTTGAGCGTTGACAGACAGTGACTAACTTTTCAATAAGGTTAAGATCATTATGACGTCATTGTTGTACAAAAAGAGTATAAAAATTCATTTTTAATTTTTTAGAAACACGACGCAACAACTCGGTTCCAGGATCTTCTGTTGCTCCTTGGCTGTCGACCCGCGACGTATAGCGGCCAGCAATTTCCTCTCTGGTCGCGGCAACGAAGATGCTGTCCCCGTTCGTTGCGCCGATCTCTCCGTACATGAAACACATAAAAAAATACAAAACTTTTAGATAATTCCCATTTATTACAAATAATAAGAAAACACATAAACAAAAACTAAATTAAACTTATAGTCACCTGCAAACTGGGCTGACTTGGTGGATGGGTGACGTTTAATTTCGTCCCACTACAGTTTTCCCAGAAAAACTATTTAAAAGCTAAGCGCAGCAAATAAGTACAAAAACGCTTTATACAAACACTAAGAAATCTAACACGAAAACTACGTAAAGTTTTATCAAGAACTGTTAGTTACTATGCAGAGCAGATAAACACAAATAGAATCCCTTCCTTAGTGGAAGGTCGTAAACAAAATGCAAAATAAACGCTTTATACAAACATTACTCGCTGCTGCTGGTGCTCTCGCTCTGGCTGTCACAAGACAACTGCTGATTCAAGTGACTAGTGGCTAACGGCCGCGAAGCAAACAAAAGACGGTTTTAGGGCGCTTTCTGTTCTAAACGATCAAGAAAACACTAAGAAATCTAACACGAAAACTACGTAAAGTTTTATCAAGAACTGTTAGTTACTATGCAGAGCAGATAAACACAAATAGAATCCCTTCCTTAGTGGAAGGTCGTAAACAAAATGCAAAATAAACGCTTTATACAAACATTACTCGCTGCTGCTGGTGCTCTCGCTCTGGCTGTCACAAGACAACTGCTGATTCAAGTGACTAGTGGCTAACGGCCGCGAAGCAAACAAAAGACGGTTTTAGGGCGCTTTCTGTTCTAAACGATCAAGAAAACACTAAGAAATCTAACACGAAAACTACGTAAAGTTTTATCAAGAACTGTTAGTGTAGTGACGTAACAAGACTGTTACGCCACACGGTAGTAGCCAAAAGAAAGGCACGCTAAACTAACGCTGTGGCCGATAGTGCACGAACGGCAATAAGCAGACGGGCGTGAAGTCTGGAACATAAAAACTTATGAATGAATAAGAAGAAAAGTATGTAGATGCTTTTTACTTATCTTTTATTAATTCCTTGGAATACATCTCTCTTGAATACTCGTAAGCTATAGGCACTGATACAAATGGCTCCTTGCTAGTTCGTAGCCATTAACTTCTGATGGCTATTCTGTCTCTCGGCTAATGAGAGAGAAAGGCTTCGTACAACTGGGCGGTAGCTTGGTTCTCGTACAACTGGGCGGTAGCTTGGTTCTCGTACAACTGGGCGGTAGCTTGGTTCTCGTACAACTGGGCTCGAGTCCACTCTCGTATCACGAGACCTGCCTTGGTGGTGGCGCTAGGTCTGCGATCACAGTGGCGACACGCGGGTCCGACATGTACCACATGGACCGCGGCCGATTTAAACTACCACCTAGCAAGTGTGGTGTCTGGCGGTGACACCACAGTTAGTTACTATGCAGAGCAGATAAACACAAATAGAATCCCTTCCTTAGTGGAAGGTCGTAAACAAAATGCAAAATAAACGCTTTATTCAAACAGTACTCGCTGCTGCTGGTGCTCTCGCTCTGGCTGTCACAAGACAGAGTAAAGGCTGCAGCACTGCATCGGAATGTAATACTGATCTCCCAAGAAACGCTCATAACAAACCACAAACTATGAGAAGAGTTACTCTTCTTGTACTTAAGTCGGCATTGTGCCTTTTGTATTATATCCTCACGCAACTTCTGTGTATCATCGTCAACAAGAAGGTCCAACGGATAGAGAAAAGCTGCAGTACTGCATCGGAATCTAATACTTACCTCCCAGCAAACGCTCAAAGGAAACCAGAAACAATGAGAGGCTTCATTCTTCTTGAACTTAAGTCTGCTTTGTGCCTTTTGTATTAAATCCCGGAGCAATTTCTCTGTTTCATCGTCAATGTGAAAGTTAAAGGGATACAGTAAAGCTGCAGCAGTACATCGGATTGTAATACTGATCTCCCAGGACACGCTCAAATCAAACCACAAACATTGAGAAGATTTACTCATCTCGTACTTAAGTTGACATTATGCCTTATGTATTAGATCCCGCGCAATATCTCTGATTCAACGTCAATGTGAAGGTCCAAGGGATCGAGTAAAGCTGCATAAGTGCATCGGAAACTAATACTGATCTTACAGGAAACGCTCAAAGCAAACCAAAAACAATGAGGAGATATACTCTTCTTGCACTTAAGTCGGCATTGTGCCTTTTGCATTAAATCCCGTCGCAAATTCTGTATTTCATCTTCAATATGAATGTCCGAGAGATAGAGTAAATCAGCAGAAGTGGATCGGAATCTAATACTGATCTCGCAGGAAACGCTCATACAAACCACAAACAATGGAAGAATTAATTTTCTGGTATTTTTGTCGGCATTCTGCCTTTTCTATTAAATCCCAACACAGTCTTTGTGTTTCATCGTCAATGTGAAGGTCCAAGGGATAGAGGAAAGCTGCGCTACTGCATCGGAATCAGGTACTAATCCCCAAGGAAACCCTCAAACCAAACAACAAACAATCAGAAGATTTACTCTTCTTGTACTTAAGTCGGCATTGTGCCTTTTGTATTAAATCCCGACGCAATTTCTGTGTTTCATCGTCAATTTGAAGGTCCAAGGGATAGAGTAGAGCTGCAATTGTGCACCGGAATCTAATACTGATCTCCCAGGAAAAGCTCAAACAAACCACAAACAATGAGAAGAATTAATTTTCTGTTTTTTTTTTCTCGGCATTCTGCCTTTTCTATTAAATCCCAACACAGTTTTTGTGTTTCATCGCCAATGTCAAGTTCGAAGGGATTGAGTAAAGCTGCAGAAGGTCATCGGAATCTAATACTGAAAACCCAGGAAACGCTCAAAGCAAACCACAAACCATGAGATGATTTACTCTTCTTGTACTTAAGTCGCCATTGTGTCTTTTGTATTAAATCCCGCCGCTATTACTGTGTTTCATCGTCAATGTGAAGGTCCAGGGGATGGAGTAAAGCTGGAGTAGTGCATCGTAATGTGATACTGATCTCCCAGGAAAAGCTCAAATCAAACCACAATCAATGAGAACATTTACTCTTCTTGTACTTAAGTCGGCATTGTGACTTGTGTATTAAGTTCTAACGCAGTTTCTGTGTTTCATCGACAATGTGAAGGTCCAAGGGATAGAGTAAAGCTGCAGTAGTGCATCGGAATCTAATACTGATCTCCCAGGAAACGCTCAAAACAAACCAGAAACAATGAGAAGATTTATTCATCTTGTACTTAGGTCGGCTTCTTGCCTTTTGTATTAAATCCCAAAGCAATTTCTGTGTTATAACGTCAATGTGAAGGTCCAAGGGATAGAGTAAAGCTGCAGTAGTGCATTGTAATCTAATACTGATCTTACAGGAAACGCTCAAAGCAAACGTAAAACTATGAGAAAATTTACTCTTCTTGCACTTAAGTCGGCATTTGGCCTTTTGTATTAAAGCCCGACGCAATTTCTGTGTTACATCGTCAATGTGAAGGTCCAAGGGATGGAGTAAAGTTGCAGCATTGCATCGGAATCTAATACTGATCTCCCAGGAAACGCTCAAAGCAAACCACAAACATTGAGAAGATTTACTCTTCTTGTACTTAAGTCGCCATTGTGTATATTGCATTAAATCCCGACACAATTTCTATGTTTCATTGTTAATGGGAAGGTACAAGGGATAGATTAAAGCTGCAATAGTGCAGCGGAATCTAATACTGATGTAACGGGAAACACTCAAACAAACCACAAACAGTGAGAAGCTTTTCTCGTCTTGTACTTAAGTCGGCATTGTGCCTTTTGTATTAAATCCCGACGCAATATCTGTGCTTCATCGTTAATGTGAAGGTCCAAGGGATACTGTAAGGCTGCAGTAGTGCATCGGAATCTAATACTGATCTCCCAGGAAACGCTCAAAGCAAGCAATAAACAGTGGGAAAATTTCCTCTTCTTGTACTTAAGTCGGCATTTTGTCTTTTGTATTAAATTCCGACGCAATTTCTGTGTTTCATCGACAATGTGAAGGTCCAAGGGATAGATTAAAGCTGCAGTAGTGCATCGGTATCTAATACTTATCTCCCAGGAAACGCTCAAAGCAAACCACAAACGATGAGAAGATTTACTCTGCTTGTTCTTAAGTCGGCATTGTGCCTTTTGTATTAAACCTCATCGGAATTTCTGTGTTTCATCGTCAATGTGAAGGTCCAAGGGATAGAGCAAAGCTGCAGTAGTGCATCGGAATCTAATGCTCATCTCCCAGGAAACGCTCAAAACAAACCACAAAAAAGAAGATGATTTACTCTGCTTGTACTTAAGTCGGCATTGTGCCTTTTGTATTAAAACCCGGTGCAATTTCTGTGTTTCATCGTCAATGTGAAGGTCCAAGGGACAGTGTAAAGCCGTAGTAGTGCATCGCAATCTAATACTTACCTCCCAGGAATCGCTCAAACCAAACTATAAACAATGAGAAGATTTACTGTTCTTGTACTTAAGTCAGCATTGTGCATTTTGTATTAAATCCCGATTCAATTTCTGAGTTTCATCGTCAATGTGAAGGTCCATCGGATAGAGTAAAGCTGCAGTAGTGCATCGGAATCAAATACTGATCTCCCAATAAACGCTCAAAGCAAACCAGAAACAGTGAGTAGATTTACTCTTCTTGTACTTAAGTCGACAATGTGCCTTTTGTATTAAATCCCGAAGCAATTTCTGTGTTTCATCGTCAATGGAAGGTCCAAGGGATAGAGTAAAGCTGCAGAAGTGCATCGGAATCTAATACCGATCTCCCAGGAAACGCTCAAAGCAAACCACAAACAATCAGAACATTTACTGTTCTTGTACTTAAGTCGGCATTCTGCTTCTTGTTTTAAATCCCGACGCTATTGCTGTGTTTCATAGTCAATGTGAAGGTCTAAGGGATACAGTAAAGCTGCAGTAGTGCATCGGAATCTAACACTGATCTCCCAGGAAACAGTCAAAGCAAAAACACAAACAATGAGAAGATTTACTCTTATTGTACTTAAGTCGGCATTGTGCCTTTTGTATTATAGCCCGACGCAATTTCTGTGTTTCATCGTCAATGTGAATGTCCAAGGGATAGAGTAAAGCTGCAGTAGTGCATCGGAATCTAATACTGATCTCCCAGGAAACGCTCAAAGCAAGGCATAAACAGTGGGAAAATTTACTCTTCTTGTACTTAAGTCGGCATTGTGCCTTTTGTATTAAATCCCGACGCAATTTCTGTGTTTCATCGACAATGTGAAGGTCCAAGGGATAGATTAAAGCTGCAGTAGTGCATCGGAATCTAATACTGATCTCCCAGGAAACACTCAATTCAAACCACAAACAATGAGAAGATTAACTCATCTTGAACTTAAGTCGGCATTGTGCCTTTTGTATTAAAGCCTGACGCAATTTCTGTGTTTCATCGTCAATTTGAATGTCCAAGGGATAGAGTAAAGCTGCAGTAGTGCATCGGAATCTAATACTTATCTCCCAGGAAACGCTCAAACCAAACCTCAAACAATGAGAAATTTACTGTTCTTGTACTTAAGTCGGCATTGTGCATTTTGTATTAAATCCCAATGCAATTTCTGTGTTTCATTGTCAATGTGAAGGTCCAAGTGATAGAGTAAGGCTGCGGTAGTGCATCGGAATTTAATACTGTTCCACCAGGTTGTAATTATTTTCCTTCTTTTCTACCTAATTCTGTAGCTCTCAATTCGTTCGAGCAATCAATCATTCATGATAGGAAACACAGTCATAGCTCAGTCACTCTAAATGACTCTGAAATTTTAATTGTTAGAATGAATACAGGCGATGATTCTTCTTCTCTGCCGACTCATGCTTTGCAGCAGTCTGCTAATCTGTACAAATAAAATGCCTCGTAATTTTGGGAGCGTGTATAAACAGTCGGGAAACCTCAAATCAAGCAGATATTTGGCTTTGATGAAGTTTAACCCTCCGAAAAAGTAATGGATCTCTTGGATTATTAAATGCAGGTTCGTATCCCGTCTTTCGGAAGTTCCCTTCTGATTCACAACTAAGCAATATATCGATAAATATCATTAATTCTCAAATTTCCAATACACACCTTTTACTTGAAGGAGCAACCTATATATGTTTCCTCTTTAACCGTACAGTTTCGTCTCAGTTATCTTCTGTCATAAATCTCAATAATCAGATTACAGTTCTTCCAAACCAAGCTCAGGCTAATCGGCACGAAGACAATCTCGGAAGCTCCCTTTCTTTTTTTCTAACAACCACCAGAGACAGTACTACAAAGAATACTTATGCGCTCATGGCATAGCAAATGTATGAGCTAATTTTCGCATGGATTCCGCGAGTATGAAAATAGAAAATTAGTAAACGGCACTGAAGGGTAGAATCGTATCTGAATAATTCATCGAATATAAAGAGATATTACAATTGCCCCTCACAGCAAGCAATGTTAATGATAATACACTTTGCGAGCTAACAGAAAAAAATTTGTTTGGGTTGTTTATTCAAAAGAGGAATATCTTGAATTCGTAGAATTTTACTATAAAGAGTATGGGTAACATGTTAAGAAAATAAGTTACGAGAATACCTAAACTGTAGCTTTTACATGTACCGGGGTGTACCCGCATCCCGAGTACATAACCAGGGAAGATGTAGGTTGGTGTAATTACGAAAAAGGTCTACCCATTTGGGAACTGGCCTTCACAGGGAAACCCTGGAAAACCCCGAAGAATAGACCCCAGCTCAGGTATTAAAGAAGATCAGAAAGCCTAATTCCAGTAATTTTGAAATATATAGAAGCTCTATAGATTAGATCGAAGGAAAAATGCCTCATAGCCAAAAAAAATTTACAATATTGCTCAAAAAAAAATTTTCTAAATTCTTCTTTCTATGATGTAGCCGGCGATCTCGTTGTGAAGTCGATGGAACAGGAACACTGGGTACGGACACAGGTAGGCGACGTACAGCGTTTGGTGGACGTGGCACGGAGGACAGGCGATGGCTTATGGTACAGGATAGAAGCTGGTAACGTGCCGTAGAAACAGGAAGATGATCTCAGGAACAGATGGTCAGGGACGTGAACATGAAACAGGTTTAAAGTGGAATAAGAAAAAGTTCTGACTGAATAAATCCCTGGAAGAGAGTGGATTAAGGCAATGAAGTCCCTATTTCATCGTTGAACTCAAAATCGGAGTGGATTCTTATATTCTTCCATCTGTACTAGACTGGAATTTCCATCAGTTCTGACAATCACGATTTTTTTTTGTAGTCCTCAATACCAAAGTCGTTTTGCATTACAACTGCTGATTGTCCAAAACATTGCCAAATAGACTGTGCGCAAATAAATTTTGTTGTAGCTAATATCGAATGTATTCCTCTCAAAAAATTTTTAATCTTATCTTCATTTTGTTACAGTGCAGATGGAAGTAGAGCATTGAATCTGTCTGAGGTTTGCTTTCAATTACAAAATTATGGATAAAATGAAGTTTACACCTGATGAAAAATTTTAAACATAGGCATATGACACTGACTCCACAAAAGGAATAACTTGAAAAATTTTCATTATTCTTATAATTAATTGATTTATAGATCCACTTGCAAATAAATATCATTAATGATGATGTATGTTCATTTAACAAATCATCCAATCGCAGAATCTTCTTCATCCTCTCATGAACATTTATGGAAATATATTTCAACAATTATGTCCATAATATGAAACACACAAACCGTTATTCTTAAAATGTTAGTTAAAATTCTTAAATTAAGTCTCCTGGTAAAGAAGGCATAATGAAAAATCTAAAAATTATAATAATTTTCTCTCGCACAACCAGAGAGTTTCTTCAATTGTTTGCAACAGTGACATTATCGACTGTTGCTTCATTTCACAGTTCATTTGTTTTCTTGCGCGAACAGCGCACATCATACACACAGCGTATTTACCTACATATCCCACACTGTTCAAGTTTCACACGCAATTCTCACATAAGTGCCGTGTCTTGAGGAAATCTAGATGCATTTTCATTGTATATCACTGTGGCTTCTTCTCATAGTCCACACTTACAAACACTAGTAATTAACAAATTCTTCTACCTATCTTAAAAATTTTTGTGCTAAACTATCACAGGAGTAATCTCACTGTCTCTTAACCTATCACAGGAGTAATCTCACTGTCTCTTAACCTATCACAGAAGTAACCTCACTGTCTCTTAACCTAGCACAGGAGTAGTCTCACTGTCTCTTAACCTCTAAACAACATAAACTTCTTGATATTTATATACACATTCGACTCATAGTCAAATTCCACACTAAATTCTTCTCCATATTTGGTATCACAGATCTACGATCCTTCACTAAATTTCTTAATATCATTATGCGGTAATAATCCCTTTATCCTTTTCGATTTGGGATATGCCAACAAGTATGATCCAGGATTGGGTATATTTACAATAACATATGGTCCGGTATAAATAAGATTCCATTTCTTTATATTCTTCATCAGTTTCGAGGAATGGATGTGTCGCCTCAATAAAACCTTTTCTCCAAGATGAAACGTCTGAATCCGGTGAATCCATTTTTCATATGTAAATTTCAGTTGTATTGCCTTTTTAGTTAAATTGACAAGTGCGAGTCGAATCTTTTCTTCCCATTTTAAATTCTGGTCTTCATACTTTTCGTCCGTTGCCTCCAGGTTTTGGAACGACTAAGAGCGGAGAACAATACGGACTAGTTGATGGCTGAATCAAGTTCCATTCTAACATTCTATTTATCTCCCTTTGAACGGATTGTTTTAAACGCCAGGGGTTCGGATAGTGTGTGTAACAGTAAGTCTGATATGGCTTCACTTGTAGGTGACAAATATACCCTTTAATAATTCCTGGTTTCTCATCAAAAATCTCTTCATATGCCCCTAACAAATAAAGAAGCTGCTGCCTTTGTTCTCCGGTAAGCTAATTTGATTCACTAGCTTTTATCATTGTTGTTTGGTTAAAGTCCTCTTGTTGTATCAAATCCTTTGAAGGCTCCTTCCAATGACCGTTTGTAGTGTCAATTAATTGAATTATGGCACCGTGACAGTATTTCTCATGCACAGTTTCCTTTCTAATTAAATCCAGTGCTATCTCATCTCCATTTAATCTAAATTTAACTATTCCTTCCAAAAAATCAATCTGACACTCGTACTCCTGCATACTCCCAATACCAAGAATACAGTCCACTAATAACTTCTCCACTACAAGGAACGTGCAGTTTATTGCTACATTTCCCATTTTCATCTCTAATTGTGTTTGTATTTTGACATTGGGAGAGCGTGCTCCAACAGCTCCGATGATTTTGCAGTTCTGTACTGGCAAAATTGGTACCTTCTTCTTCCTAATAATTCTCCGAAAAAGAGCGCCTGAGATGACATTGGCCGAAGCGGCGGTGTCAATTATCACATTCGTTGGAACTTCCTCTATTTCAACACATACTTCTGATACCGGATCACTCGATCTGTCATTATGACACGTTATTAAATCCTTTGTTAACTCTTCAGTCAACAGCTCACCATCATTATATCTTAACAATTGTAATTTTACTGTTTCGCCCCTAACAGATCCCCCGACCTCTCCTCTGGGGCACGATGCGGTCATGTTTAGTTTGACTGATTATTGGTCCGATTGGTATTTATCTCTTCAACTACTTCAGTGATTATCGGTTGTCGTGGTGAATTCGGTCTATATTGTCTTGCTTGATTTGTGTAATTATTGTTGTTGTTCTGCTGGTGTTGGTAGAACTGTCCTGTGTTGCCATACATTGGATCATATCGATTAAAATTCCTACTGTTCCTAAAACAGCCCCTTGCTGCACCATTACTAAAGTTTCCATTATGGTAATAATTATTGTTTGCATTTGGTCCATTTCTAAGTTTCCTCGGAGAGTGTAGTTGGTTATGATTATTGTTACTGCTACCATTACTGCCATTCCCATTCGAGTTGCAGCTCGGATTCGCTTCTGTTACTCCTCTTTGATATGACATTTCTCTTGCCCTTTTATTGTCCTCCTCAATTATATCAATATGATCAAGCGTAGTCATAAATGAGTCTATATGCCTATCATTTATATATAACAGTTGATTTCTTATACTGGAGGGTAGTCTGGACTTGAGTATTCTAAGTATATCTGGCAAAGGAAACGGTACATCCCAATACAAAGATTTATTAATGTATTTCTCAAAATATCTCTTTAGAGATCCTCTAGAAAACGAGAAAGGATCAGGATATAATACTTCCTGCCTAAGTCTTTCTTGTAATCCAGCAGACCAATATTTTGCTAGAAAAGCCTGCTCAAATTCTTTGTAACATTTACAAGAAGATGTTAGTTCGGATGCCCACAATGTTCCTGTTCCTTGTATATATCCAGATACAAAACTAATCTTTTGCCATTCTGTCAAAGATCGTGGAAATAGACCTCTGAAACTTCGAATAAAGACTACAGGATGAACATTCCTTTTGTCAGGGTTAAAGATTTGAAATTGTCTCTGTTTAATCATCTCCTCAACGCTACTACGATTCCAAAAATCATCCTGTTCGTACTTTTCCCTGTGGCTATCCGTTATATCTAACTTGTGACGTTCCAGTTCTGTCTACATCGGATCTTGACGTGGACGGAATGTCACGCACAGATTGAGTATGTTGTTTCCTACTTCTCGCTGTTTCTAAATCCTCCTGCGAGAGATTTAGTGATCTTTCGATATTTTCTTTCCAACGCGAGAAATCTTCGCCAAGTTGTTCTCGAACTTCCTTTAACACTTTGTTAAAAAAATTATCCTCAGAACTCTCTGAAATTGACTGTAAAGCTACTTTCACAGTTTCTTCTATCGTTTCCGAAAGAGAATTTTGCCGCTCTAATGTCATTTCTGAAAACTTTCCCGCAAGTACATTCATTCTATGTTCCACTATCTCCTGTTTTTCCTTCACTTCGTCAAATTGCTTCTTTAGATTATCTTGGGATTCGGTTATTTCTGGTATCATAGCTACGAAACACTGTATGTCCTTTTGAGCTTGTATTACTTGAGGAACCAGATCTACTTGTTTTTGTATCGTGTCAATTTTGACGGATACATATTCGGTTAGTTCCGCTTTTAATTTACAATTGTTTTCTTGGCATTGTTGGTGGACCTGCTCAATTCGGGCAATAAGATTCTGTTCGGTCCTTTCTGCCTGTTCCTTTATTTCCTGTGTCTGGGTATTTAATCTCTGATCTAATTCGGTAAAGGTTGCTCTTAACTGATTTTGTAATTCTGTTTGATTTTCGGCTAATTGATTTTGGAGTTCATTTTGTATAACGGATAAGTCTCGTTTTACCTCCGCTTGTCCTTCGGTTAATACAGGCAACTGTTGCATAATAACAACTAATATGTCAACAACCCTCTGATCAGCTGTTGTATGAATGGTTTCTGAACCAGCGAGATTATTTATATTGCTACCGCTAGCCACAACAGTCTCTGAATTGCTATCCATGGCCTCTGATCCCGCGTTAACAGCTGAAGGCTGATGCACTTCTCGCTGCTGATTCAATGACATTTTAAATGCCGCTCTAGTCAATACCATTAAATAACTTTCAATGTCAGGTTCTAATCACTAAATACAGTTTCAAATTTACTGTCGTAGACACACCTAACTTTCAAATAACTTCACAGATGGTATAAAGTTCAATGTCCAGATACGAAAATCACACAATATACGGTTCTACAATCTAAGTACTATCTGGAAAAAAGTTCTTTCTAAATTGATTTCAAACTATTTTAACTACAGGATAAAAAAATTAGATTTCTCTGGCCTTGTTCTGTAGTCTCGGTGTTGTCCAATAGTTGACATCGTTTCTTGGTATCAGCAATCTTTTACTATGGGCACCGAATCTCTCTTCAGGCTAGTTACCTCTCGTTCTCGTTGGTTTTCATGAAACAAAAATTACATATACTATATATCAATCCAAGAGAGTCCTGTCCTGTCACACTGGCGCCACTGTAATTTTTCGTCCTATCTTTTCTACTTAACTCTGTAGCTCTCAATTCGTTCGAGCAATCAATCATTCATGATAGGAAACACAGTCATAGCTCAGTCACTCTAATTGACTCTGAAATTTTACTTGTTAGAATGAAATCAGGCGATGATTCTTCTTCTCTGCAGGCTCGTGCTTTGCGGCAGTCTGCTAATCTGTACAAATAAAATGCCTCGTAATTTTGGGAGCGTTGTACAATCAGTCGGGAAACCTCAAATCAAGCAGATATTTGGCTTTGATGAAGTTAAACCTTCCGAAGAAGTAATGAATCTCTTGGATTGTTAAATGCAGGTTCGTATCCAGTCTTTCGGAAGTTCCCTTCTGATTAACATCTACGCAATATATCGATAAATATCATTAATTCTCAAATTTCCAATACACACCTTTTACTTGAAGGAGCAATCTATATATATTTCCTTTTTAATCGTACAGTTTCGTCTCAGTTATCTTCTGTCATAAATCTCAAAAATCAGATCACAGTTCTTCCTAACCAAGCTCAGGGTCTTCGGCACGAAGACAATCTCGGAAGCTCCCTTTCTTTTTTTCTAACAACCACCAGAGACAGTACTACAAAGAATACTAATGCACTCATGGCATAGCAATTGTATTAGCTACTTTTCGCATGGATTCCGCGAGTATGAAGATAAAAAATTAGTAAACGGCATTGTGAATTTTGTATTAAATCCCGATGCAATTTCTATGTTTCATCGTCAATCTGAAGGTCCAAGGGATAGAGTAAGGCTGCAGTAGTGCATCGGAATCTAATACTGATCCACCAGGTAGCGCTCAAAGCTAACCACAAACAATGAGAAGGTTTACTATTCTTGTACTTAAGTCGGCATTGTGCCTTTTGTATAAAATCCCGGCGCAATTTCTGTGTTTCATCGTCAATCTGAGGGTCCAAGGATAGAGTAAGGCTGCAGTAGTGCATCGGAATCTAATACTGATCCACCAGGTAGCGCTCAAAGCTAACCACAAACAATGAGAAGGTTTACTATTCTTGTACTTAAGTCGGCATTGTGCCTTTTGTATAAAATCCCGACGCAATTTCTGTGTTTCATCGTCAATCTGAGGGTCCAAGAATAGAGTAAAGCTGCTGTAGTGCATCGGAATGTAGTACTGATTTCCAAGGAAACGCTCAAAGCAAACCACAAACAATGGGAAGATTTACTGTTCTTCTACTGAAGTCGGCATTGCGCATTTTGTATTAAATACCGACGAAATTTCAGTGTGTCATCGTCAATGTGTAGGTCCAAGGGATAGGGTAAAGCTGCAGTAGTGCATCGGAATTTAATACTGATCTCCCAGGAAACGCCCAAAGCAAACCACAAACAATGAGAAGCTTTACTTATCTTGTACTTAAGCCGCCATTGTGTCTTTTGTATTAAATCCGACGCAATTTGTGTGTTTCATCGTCAATATGAAGGTCCAAGGGATAGAGTAAAGCTGCAGTAGTGCATCGGAACCTAATTCTGATCTCCCAGGAAACGCCCAAAGCAAACCACAAACAATGAGTGGATTTACTGTTCCTGTACTTAAGATAGCATTGTGCCTTTAGTATTAAATCCCGACGAATTTTCTGTGTTTCATCGCCAATGTGAAGGTCCAAGGTAAATAGTAAAGCTGCAGTAGTTCATCGGAATCTAAAACTGATCTCCCAGGAAACACTCAAAGCAAACCGCAAACAATGAGAAATATTTACTCTTCTTGTACTTAAGTCGACATTGTCCCTTTTGTAATAAATCCCGACGCAATTTCTGTGTTTCATTCTCAATGTGAATGTCCAACGTATAGAGTAAAGCTGCAGTAGTGCATCGGAATCTAATACTGATCTACCAGGAAACGCTCAAAGCAATTCACGAACAATGAGAAGATTTACTCTTTTTTTACCTTAGTCGGCATTGTGCCTTTTGTATTAATTCCCGACGCACTTCCTGTGTTTCATCGTCAATTTGAAGGTCCAAGGGATAGAGTAGAACTGCAGTAGTGCACCGCAATGTAATACTGATCTCCCAGGAAACGCTCAAACAAACCACAAACAATGAGAAGATTTAACCTTCTTGTACCTAAGTCGGCATTGTGCCTTTTGTAATAAATCCCGACGCAATTTCTGTGTTTCATCGTCTGTGTGAAGGTCCAACAGATAGAGTAAAGCTGCAGTAGTGCACCGGAATGTAATACTGATCTCCCAGGATACGCTCATACAAACCACAAACAATGAGTAGATTTAACCTTCTTGTACATAAGTCGGCATTGTGCCTTTTGTAATAATTCCCGACGCTATTTCTGTCTTTCATCGTCAATGTCAAGTTCCAATGATAGAGTAAAGCTGCAGTAGTGCATCGGAATCTAATACTGATCTCCCAGGAAACGCTCAAAGCAAACCACGAACAATGAGATGATCTACTCCACTTGTACTTAAGTCGGCATTGTGGCTTTTGTATTATATCCCGATGCAATTTCTGTGTTTCGTCGTCAATGTGAAGGTCCAAGGGATAGAGGAAAGCTGCAGAAGTGCACCACCGGAAACTAATTCTGATCTCTCAGGAAACGCTCAAACAATCCACAAACAATGATAAGTATTAACCTTCTTGTACTTAAGTCGGCATTGTTCCTTTTGTATTAAATCTCAACGCAAGTTGTGTGTATCATCGTCAATGTGAAGGTCCAACGGATAGAGTTGAGCTGCAGTAGTGCATCGGAATCTAATACTGATCTGCCAGGAAATGCATAAAGCAATCCAGAAACAGTGAGTAGATTTACTCTTCTTGTACATAAGCCGACATTGTGCCTTTTGTATTAAATACCGACGCAAATTCTGTGTTTCATCGTCAATGTCAAGTTCCAAGGGATAGAGTAAAGCTGCAGTAGTGCATCGGAATCTAATACTGATCTCCCAGGAAACGCTCAAAGCAAAAAACGAACAATGAGAAGATTTACTCTTCCTGTAGGTAAGTCGGCATTGTGCCTTTTGTATTAAATCCCGACGCTATTTCTGTGTTTTATCGTCAATGTGAAGGTCCAACGGGTAGAGTAAAGCTGCAGTAGTGCATCGGAATCTAGTACCGATTCCCCAGGAAACGCTCAAATCTAAACACAAACAATGAGAGGATTTACTCTTCTTGTATTTAAGTCGGCATTGTGCATTTTGTATTTAATCCCAACGCAATTTCTGTGTTTCATCGCCATTTTGAAGGTCCATGGGATAGAGTAGGGCTGCAGTAGTGTACCGGAATCTAAATCTGATCTCCCAGGAAACGCTCAAACAAACCACAAACAATGTGAAGATTTAACCATCTTGTACTTGGCATTGTGCCATTTGTATTAAATCCCGAAGCAATGTCTGTGTTTCATCGTCAATGTAAAGGTCCAACGGATAGAGTAAAGCTGCAGTAGTGGATCGGAATATAATACTGATCTCACAGGAAACGCTCAAAGCAAACCAGAAACAGTGAGTAGATTTACTCTTCTTTTACTTAAGTCGACATTGTGAATTTTGTATTAAATCCCGATGCAATTTCTGTGTTTCATCGTCAATGTCATGTTCCAAGGGATAGTGTAAACCTGCAGTAGTGCATCCGAATCTAATACTGATCTCCCAGGAAACGCTCAAAGCAAACCACGAACAATGATAACATTTACTCTTGGTGTACTTAAGTCGGCATTGTGCCTTTGGTATTAAATCCCGACGGTATTTCTGTGTTTCATCGTCAATGTGAATGTCCAAGGGATGGAGTAAAGCTGGAGTTGTGCATCGGAATGTAATACTGAACTCCCAGGAAACGCTCAAAGCAAACCACAAACAATGAGATGATTTACTCATCTTGTACTTAAGTCGCCATTGTGTCTTTTGTATTATATCCCGACGCAATTTATGTGTTTCATCGTCAATGTGAAGGTCAAAGGGATAGAGTAAAGCTGCAGTAGTGCATCGGAACCTAATACTGGACTCCCAGGAAACGCGCAAAGCAAACCACAAACAATGAGGAGAATTACTCTTCTTGTACTTAAGTCGGCATTGGGCCTATTGTATTCAATACCGACGCAATATCTGTGTTTCATCGTCAATCTGAAGGTCCAAGGATAGAGTAAAGCTGGAGTAGTGCATCGAAATGTAGTACTGATCTCCAAAGAAACGCTCAAAGCAAACCACAAACAATGGGGAGATTTACTGTTCTTGTACTGAAGTCGGCATTGTGCCGTTTGTATTAAATACCGACGAAATTTCAGTGTGTCATCGTCAATGTGAAGGTCCACGGGATAGAGTAAAGCTGCAGTAGTGCCCGGAATCTAATACTGATCTCCCAGAAACCGCCCAAAGCAAACCACAAACAATGAGAAAAATTTACTCTTCTTGTACGTAAGTCGGTATTGTGCCTTTTGTATTAAATCCCAACGCAATTTTTGTGTTTCATCGTCAATGTGAAGGTCCAAGGGATAGAGTAAATCTGCAGTAGTGCATCAGAATGTAATACTTATCTCCCAGGAAACGCTGAAACCAAACCACAAACTCTACGAAGATTTACTCTTCTTTTACTTAAGCCGGCTTTGTGCCTTTTGTTTTAAATCCCGACGCAATTTCTGTGTTTCATCGTCCATTTGAAGGTCCAAGGGATGGAGAAGAGCTGCAGTAGTGCACCGGAATCTAATTCCGATCTCCCAGGAAACGCGTAAAACAAACCACAAACAATGAGAAGATTTAACGCTCTTGTACTTAAGTCAGCATTGTGCCTTTTGATTTAAATCCCGACGCATTTTCTGTGTTTCATCGGCAACTTGGAGGTCCAAGGGATAGAGTAGAGCTGCAGTAGTGCACCGGAATCTAAAGCTGATCTCCCAGGAAACGCTCAAACAAACCACAAACAATGAGAAGATTTAACCTTCTTGTACTTAAGTCGACATTGTGCCTTTTGTATTAAGTCCTGACCCAATTTCTGTGTTTCATCGTCAATGTGGAGGTCCAACGGATAGAGTTACTCTGCAGTAGTGATCGGAATCTAATACTGATCTCCCAGGAAACTCTCAAACCAAACCACGAACAATGAGAAGATTCACTCTTCTAGTACTTAAAACGGCAATGTGCCTTTTGTGTTAAATCCCGACGCAATTTCTGTGTATCATCGTCAATGTGAAGGTCCAAGCGATAGAGTAAATCTGCAGAAGTGCATCGGAATCTAATTCTGAACTCCCGGGAAGCGCTCAAGCAAACCACAAACAATGAGAACATTTACTCTTCTTGTACTTAAGTCGGCATTGCGTTTCTTGTATTAAATTCCGACGCTATTCCTGTGTTTCATCGTAAATGAGTAGGTCCAAGGGATGGAGTAAAGCTGCAGTAGTGCATCGGAATCTAATACTGAGCTCCCCGGAAACGATCAAAGCAAATGACAAACTGAGAGAAGCTTTACTCTTCTTGTACTTAAGTCGCCATTGTGTCTTTAGTATTAAATCCCGACGCAATTTCTGTGTTTCTTCGTCAGTTTGAATGTCCAAGGGATAGAGCAGAGCTGCAGTAGTCCACCGGAAACTAATACCGAACCCCCAGGAAACGCTCAAACAAAAAACAAACAATGAGAAGATTTAACCTTCTTGTACTTAAGTCGGCATTGTGCCATTAGTATTAAATCCCGGCGCAATTTCTGTGTTTCATCGTCAGTTTGAAGGTCCAAGGTATAGAGTAAAGCTGCAGTAGCGCATCGGAATCTAATACTGATCTCCCAGGAAACGCTCAACAAACCACCAACAATGAGAAGATTTAACCTTCTTGTACATTAGTCATCATTGTGCCTTTTGTATTAATTCCCGACGCTATTTCTGTGTTTCATCGTCAATGTGAAAATCCAACGGATAGAGTAAAGCTGCAGTAGTGCATCGGAATCTAATACTGATCTCCCAGGAAACGCTCATAGCAAACCAGAATCAGTGTGTAGATTTTCTCTTCTTGTACTGAGGTCGACATTGTGCCTTTTGTATTAATTCCCGACGCACTTCCTGCGTTTCATCGTCAATTTGAAGGTCCAAGGGATAGAGTAGAGCGGCAGTAGTGCACCGGAATCTAATACTGATCTCCCAATAAACGCTCATAGCAAACCAGAATCAGTGTGTAGATTTTTCTCTTCTTGTACTGAGGTCGACATTGTCCCTTTTGTATTAATTCCCGACGCACTTCCTGCGTTTCATCGTCAATTTGAAGGTCCAAGGGATAGAGTAGAGCTGCAGTAGTGCACCGGAATCTAATACTTATCTCCCAGGAAACGCTCAAACAAACCACCAACAATGAGAAGATTTAACCTTCTTGTACATTAGTCGGCATTGCGCCTTTTGTGTTAAATTCCGACGCTATTTCTGTGTTTCATCGTCAATGTGAAAATGCAGCAGATAGAGTAAAGCTGCAGTAGTGCATCGGAATCTAATACTGATCTCCCAGGAAACGCTCAAAGAAAACAAGAATCAGTATGTCAATTTACTCTTCTTGTACTTAGGTCGACATTGTGCCTTTTGTATTAATTCCCGGCGCTATTTCTGTGTTTCATCGTCAATGTCAAGTTCCAATGAAAGAGTAGAGCTGCAGTAGTGCATCGGAATCTAATACTGATCTCCCAGGAAACGCTCAAAACAAACCATAAATAATGAGAAGATTTAACCTTCTTGTACTTAAGTCGGCATTGTGCTTTTTGTATTAAATTCCGACGCAATGTCTGTGTGCCATCATCAATGTGAAGGTCCGAGGGATTGAGTAAGGCTGCAGAAGTGCATCGCAATCTAATACTGATCTCCCAGGAAACGCTCAAAGCAAACAACAAACAATCAGAAGATTTACTCGATTTGTACTTAAGTCAGCATTGTGTTTCTTGTAGTAAATCCCGACGCTATTTCTGTGTTTCATCGTCAATGTGAAGGTCCAACGGATACAGTAAAGCTGCAGTAGTGCATCGGAATCTAGTACTGATTCCCCAGGAAACGCTCAAAGGAAAACACACACAATGAGAGGATTTACTCTTCTTGTACTGAAGTCGGCATTGTGAATTTTGTATTTAATCCCTACGCAATTTCTGTGTTTCATCGTCAATTTGAAGGTCCATGGGATAGAGTAGAGCTGCAGTAGTGCACCGGTATCTAAATCTGATCTACCAGGAAACGCTCAAACAAACCACAAACAATGAGAAGATTTAACCTTCTTGTACTTAAGTCGGCATTGTGCCTTTTGTATTAAATCCCGATGCAATTTCTATGTTTCATCGTCAATGTAAACGTAAAACGGATAGAGTAAAGCTGCAGTAGTGCATCGGAATCTAATACTGATCTCCCAGTAAACGCTCAAAGCAAACCAGAAACAGTGAGTAGATTTACTCTTCTTTTACTTAAGTCGACATTGTGATTTTAGTATTAAATCCCGATGCAATTTCTGTGTTTCATCGTCAAAGTCATGTTCCAAGGGATAGAGTAAACCAGCAGTAGTGCACCGGAATCAGATACTGAACTCCCAGGAAACGCTCAAAGCAAACCACAAACAATGAGATGATTTACTCATCTTGTACTTAAGTCGCCATTGTGTTTTTGTATTATATCCCGACGCAATTTATGTGTTTCATCGTCAATGTGAAGGTCCAAGGGATAGAGTAAAGCTGCAGTAGTGCATCGGAACCTAATACTGGACTCCCAGGAAACGCGCAAAGCAAACCACAAACAATGAGGAGAATTACTCTTCTTGTACTTAAGTCGGCATTGGGCTTATTGTATTAAATACCGACGCAATATCTGTGTTTCATCGTCAATCTGAAGGTCCAAGGATAGAGTAAAGCTGAAGTAGTGCATCGAAATGTAGTACTGATCTCCAAAGAAACGCTCAAAGCAAACCACAAACAATGGGGAGATTTACTGTTCTTGTACTGAAGTCGGCATTGTGCCGTTTGTATTAAATACCGACGAAATTTCAGTGTGTCATCGTCAATGCGAAGGTCCACGGGATAGAGTAAAGCTGCAGTAGTGCCTCGGAATCTAATACTGATCTCCCAGAAACCGCCCAAAGCAAACCACAAACAATGAGAAAAATTTACTCTTCTTGTACGTAAGTCGGTATTGTGCCTTTTGTATTAAATCCCAACGCAATTTTTGTGTTTCATCGTCAATGTGAAGGTCCAAGGGATAGAGTAAATCTGCAGTAGTGCATCGAAATGTAATACTTATCTCCCACGAAACGCTGAAGCCAAACCACAAACTATACGAAGATTTACTCTTCTTTTACTTAAGCCGGCTTTGTGCCTTTTGTATTAAATCCCGACGCAATTTCTGTGTTTCATCGTCCATTTGAAGGTCCAAGGGATGGAGTAGAGCTGCAGTAGTGCACCGGAATCTAATTCCGATCTCCCAGGAAACGCTTCAAACAAACCACAAACAATGAGAAGATTTAACCTTCTTGTACTTAGGTCGGCATTGTGCCTTTTGTATTAAGTCCTGACGCAAATTCTGTGTTTCATCGTCAATGTGGAGGTCCAACGGATAGAGTTACTCTGCAGTAGTGATCGGAATCTAATACTGATCTCCCAGGAAACTCTCAAAGCAAACCACGAACAATGAGAAGATTTACTCTTCTAGTACTTAAAACGGCAATGTGCCTTTTGTGTTAAATCCCGACGCATTTTCTGTGTATCATCGTCAATGTGAAGGTCCAAGCGATAGAGTAAATCTGCAGAAGTGCATCGGAATCTAATTGTGAACTCCCGGGAAACGCTCAAGCAAACCACAAACAATGAGAACATTTACTCTTCTTGCACTTAAGTCGGCATTGCGCTTCTTGTATTAAATTCCGACGCTATTCCTGTGTTTCATCGTAAATGAGTAGGTCCAAGGGATGGAGTAAAGCAGCAGTAGAGCATCGGAATCTAATACTGAGCTCCCCGGAAACGATCAAAGCAAATGACAAACTGAGAGAAGCTTTACTCTTCTTGTACTTAAGTCGCCATTGTGTCTTTAGTATTAAATCCCGACGCAATTTCTGTGTTTCTTCGTCAGTTTGAATGTCCAAGGGATAGAGCAGAGCTGCAGTAGTCCACCGGAATCTAATACCGATCTCCCAGGAAACGCTCAAACAAACAACAAACAATGAGAAGATTTAACCTTCTTGTACTTAAGTCGGCATTGTGCCATTAGTATTAAATCCCGGCGCAATTTCTGTGTTTCATCGTCAGTTTGAAGGTCCAAGGTATAGAGTAAAGCTGCAGTAGCGCATCGGAATCTAATACTGATCTCCCAGGAAACGCTCAACAAACCACCAACAATGAGAAGATTTAACCTTCTTGTACATTAGTCATCATTGTGCCTTTTGTATTAAGTATTGATGCTATTTCTGTGTTTCATCGTCAATGTGAAATTTCAAGGGATAGAGTAAAGATGCAGTTGTGCATTGGAATCTAATACTGATCTCCCAGGAAACGCCCTTCTTGTACTTAACTTGGCGTTGTGCCTTTTGTATTATATTCCGACGCAATTTCTGTGATTTATCGTCAATGTGAAGGCCCATGGGATAGAGTAAAGCTGCAGTAGTGCATCGGAATCTAATACTTATCTCCCAGGAAACGTACAAATCAAACCTGAAACAATGGGAAGGATTACACTTCTTGTACTTAAGTCGGCAATGTGCCTTTTGCCTTAAATCCCGACTCGATTTCGGTGATTCATCGTCAATGTGAAGTTCCAAGGGATAGAGTAAAGCTGCAGTAGTGCATCGGAATCTAATTCTGAACTCCCAGGAAACGCTCAAAGCAAACCAGAAACAATATGAAGATTTACTCTTCTTGTACTTAAGTCGGTATTGAGCCTTTTGTATTAAATCCCTACGTAATTTCTGTGTTTCATCGTCAATATGAAGGTTCAAGGGATAGAGTAAAGCGTGAGTAGTGCATCGGAATCTAATACTGATCTCCCAGGAAACGCTCAAAGCAAACCACAAACAATGAGAAGATTAACTATACTTGTACTTAAGTCTGCGTTGTGTCTTTTGTATTAAATCCCGACGCAATTTCTATGTTTCATCGTCAATGTGGAGGTCCAAGGTATAGAGTAAAGCTGCTGTTGTGCATCGGAATCTTGTACTGATCCCCCAGGAAACACCCTAAGCAAACCACAAACAATGAGACGATTTACTCGTCTTGTACTTAAGACAGCATTGTGCCTATTGTATTAAATCCCGACGCAAAATCTGTGTTTCGTCGTCAATGTGAAGGTCCAAGTGATATAGTAAAGCTGCTGTAGTGCATCGGAATCTAATACTGAACTCCCAGGAAGCGCTCAAAGCATTCCACAAACAATGGGAAGATTAGGTATTCTTGTACTTAAGTCGGAATTGTGTCATTTGTATTAAATCCCGACGCAATTTCTGTGGTTCTTCGTCAATGTGAAAGTCCAGGGGATAGAGTAAAGCTGCAGTAGTTGATCGAAATCTACTACTGATCTCCCAGGAAAAGCTTAAAGCAAACCACAAACAATGAGAAGCTTTACTCTTCTTGTAGTTATGTCGGCATTGTGCCTTTTGTATTAAATCCCGACGCAATTTCTGCATTTCATCGTCAATGTGAAGGTCCAAAGGATAGAGTAAAGCTGCAGTAGTGCATCGGAATCTAATACCTATTTCCCGGGAAACGCTCAAATCAAACCAGAAACATTGAGAAGGTTTTCTTATCTTCGACTTAAGTCGGCATTGTGAGTTTTGTTTTAAATCCCGACGCAAGTTCTGTGTTACATCGTAAATGTGAAGGTCCAAGGGTTGGAATAATGCTGTAGTAGTGCATCTGAATCTAACACTGATCTCCCAGGAAACGCCCTTCTTGTACTTAACTTGGCATTGTGCCTTTTGTATTAAATCCCAACGCAATTTGTGTGTTTCATCGACAATGTGAAGGTTCAAGAGATAAAGTAAAGCTGCAGTAGTGCATCGGAATGTAATAGTGATCTCCCAGGAAACGCGCAAAGCAAACCTCAAACAATGGGAAGTTTTACTGTTCATGTACTTAAGTCGGCATTGTGCCTTTTCTATTAAATCCCGACGCAATTTCTGTGTTTCATCGTCAATGTGAAGCTCCAGGGGATGGAGTAAAGCGGCAGTAGTTGATCGGAATCTAGTACTGATCTCCCAGGAAACGCCCTTCTTGTACTTAACTTGGCATTGTGTCTTTTGTATTAAAGCCCGACGCAATTTCTATGTTTCATCGTCAATGTGAAGGTCCAAGGGATAGAGTACAGCTGCAGTAGTGCATCGGAATCTAACTCTGATCTCCCAGGAAACGCTCAAGGCAAACCACGAACAATGAGAAGATTTACTCTTCTTGTACTTAAGTCGGCATTGTGCCTTTTGTATCACACCCCGACGCAATTTCTGTGTTTCATCGTAAATATGAAGGTCCACGGCTTAGAATAATGCTGCAGCAGTGCATCGGAATCTAATACTGATCTCCTAGGAAGCGCTCAAAGCATACCACAAACAATGAGGGGATTTACTCTTCTATTATTTAAGTCGGCATTGTGCCTTCTGTATAAAATCCCGAAGCTATTTCTGTGTTTCATCGGCAATGTGAAGGTTCAAGGGATAGAGTAAAGCTGCAGCAGTGCGTCGGAATCTAATACTTATCTCCCAGGAAACGCTCAAATCAAACCTGAAACAGTAAGAAGGTATACACTTCTCGTACTTAAGTCGGCCATATGCCGTTTGTATTAGAAATCGACGCGATTTCTGTGATTCATCGTCAATTTGAAGGTCCACCGGGATAGAGTAACGCAGCAGTAGTGCATCAGAATTTAAACTGATCACCCAGGAAACGCTCAAAGCAAACCACTAACAATGAGAAGATTTACTCTTCTTGTACTTAAGTCGGCATTGTGCCTTTTGTATCACACCCCGACGCAATTTCTGTGTTTCATCGTAAATATGAAGGTCCACGGCTTAGAATAATGCTGCAGTAGTGCATCGGAATCTAATACTGAACTCCCAGGAAGCGATCAAAGCAAACCACAAACAATGACAGGATTTACTCATCTAGTATTTATGTCGGCATTGTGCCTTTTGTATTTAATCCCGACGCAATTTCTATGTTTTATCGTCAATGTGAAGGTCCAAGGGATAGAGTAATGCTGCTGTAGTGCATCGGAATCTAATACTTATCTCCCAGGAATCCCTCAAATCAAACCTGAAACAATGGGAAGGTCTACACTCCTTGTACTTAAGTCGGCAATCTGCCTTTTGTATCAAATCCCGACGCGACTTCTGTGAATCATCGTCAATGTGAAGGTCCAAGCGATGAAGTACAGCTGCAGTAGTGCATGGGAATCTAATTCTGATCCCCCAGGAAACGCTCAAAGCAAACCACAAACATTGAGAAGATTTACTCTTCATGTACTTCAGTCGGCATTGCGCAATTTGTATTAAATCCCGACGCAATTTCTGTGTTTCATCGTAAACGTGAAGGTCCAAGGGTTAGAATAATGCTGCAGTAGTGCGTCGGAATCTAATACTGAACTCCCAGGAAGCGATCAAAGAAACCACAAACAATGAGAGGATTTACTATTTCTAGTATTTAAGTCGGCATTGTGATTTTTACATTAAATCCCGACGCTATTTCTGTGTTTCATCGGCAATGTGATGCTCCAAGGGATAGAGTAAAGCTGCAGCAGTGCTTCGGAATCTAATACTAATCTCTCAGGAAAGGCTCTTCTTGTACCTAAGTTGGGATTGTGCCTTATGTATTAAATCCCGACGCAATTTCTGTGTTCCTTTGTCAATGTGAAGGTCCACAGGATAGAGTAACGCAGCAGTAGTGCATCAGAATCTAAATTAATATCCCAGGAAACGCTCAGAGCAAACCACTAACAATGAGAAGATTTACTATTCTTGTACTTAAGTCGGCGTTGTGCCTTCTGTATTAAATCCCGACGCAATTTCAGTGTTTCATTGTCAATGTGAAGGTCTAAGGCATAGAGTGAAGCTGCAGTAGTGCATCGGAATCTAATACTGATCTCCCAGGAAATGCTCAAAGCAAACCAGAAACAATGAGAAGATTTACTCTTCTTGTACTTAAGTCGGCATTATGCCTTTAGTATTAAATCCCGACGTAATTTCTGTGTTTCATCGTCAATGTGAAGGTCCTAGGGATAGAGTAGAACTGCAGTAGTGCATCGGAATCTAATACTGATCTCCCATGAAACACTCAAAGCAAACCACAAACAATGAGAGGATTTGCTCTTCTAGTATTTAAGTCGGCATTGTGACTTTTGTATTAAATCCCGACGCTATTTCTGTGTTTCATCGGCAATGTGATGCTTCAAGGGATTGAGTAAAGCTGCAGCAGTGCATTGGAATGTAGTACTGATCTCCCAGGAAACGATCTTCTTGTACCTAAGTTGGCATTGTGCCTTCTGTATTAAATCCCTACGCAATTTCTGTGTTTCACCTTCAATGTGAACGTCCACGGGATAGAGTAACGCTGCAGTTGTGCATCAGAATCTAAACTGATCTCCCAGGAAACGCTCGAAGCAAACCACGAACAGTGAGAAGATTTACTATTCTTGTACTTAAGTCGGCATTGTGTCTTTTGTATTAAAGCCCGACGCAATTTCTATGTTTCATCGTCAATGTGAAGGTCCAAGGGATAGAGTACAGCTGCAGTAGTGCATCGGAATCTAACTCTGATCTCCCAGGAAACGCTCAAGGCAAACCACAAACAATGAGAAGATTTACTCTTCTTGTACTTAAGTCGGCATTGTGCCTTTTGTATCACAACCCGACGCAATTTCTGTGTTTCATCGTAAATGTGAAGGTCCACGGCTTAGAATAATGCTGCTGCAGTGCATCGGAATCTAATACTGAACTCCTAGGAAGCGCTCAAAGCATACCACAAACTATGTGAGGATTTACTCTTCTAGTATTTAAGTCGGCATTGTGCCTTCTGTATAAAATCCCGATGCTATTTCTGTGTTTCATCGGCAATGTGAAGGTTCAAGGGATAGAGTAAAGCTGCAGCAGTGCGTCGGAATCTAATACTTATCCTCCAGGAAACGCTCAAATCAAACCTGAAACAGTAAGAAGGTATACACTTCTCGTACTTAAGTCGGCCATATGCCTTTTGTATTAAAAATCGACGCGATTTCTGTGATTCATCGTCAATTTGAAGGTCCACGGGATAGAGTAACGCAGCAGTAGTGCATCAGAATTTAAACTGATCTCCCAGGAAACGCTCAAAGCAAACCACTAACAATGAGAAGATTTACTCTTCTTGTACTTAAGTCGGCATTGTGCCTTCTGTATTAAATCCCGACGCAATTTCTGTGTTTCATCATAAATGTGGAGGTCCGAGGGTTAGAATTATGCTGCAGTAGTGCATCGGAATCTAATACTGGACTCCCAGGAAGCGATCAAAGCAAACCACAAACAATGACAGGATTTACTCTTCTAGTATTTAAGTCGGCATTGTGCCTTTTGTATTAAATCCCGAAGCAATTTCTGTGTTTTATCGTCAATGTGAAGGTCCAAGGGATAGAGTAAAGCTCCTGTAGTGCATCGGAATCTAATATTTATCTCAAAGGAAACGCTTACATCAAACCAGAAACAATGAGAAGGTTTACACATCTCGTACGTAAGTTGGCAGTGTGCCGTTTGTATTAAATCCCGACGCGATTTCTAATATTCATCGTCAACGTGAAGGTCCAAGTGATAGAGTAAAGCTGCAGTAGTGCATCGAAATCAAATTATGATCTCTCCGGAAACGCTCAAAGCAAACCACAAACAATGAGAAAATTTACTCTTCTTGTACATAAGTCAGTATTGAGCCGTTTGTATTAAATCCCGACGGAATATCTGTGTTTCATCGTCAATGTGAAGATCCAAGGGTAGAGTAAAGCTGCAGTAGTGCATCGAAATCTAATTATGATCTCTCAGGAAACGCTCAAATCAAACCACAAACAATGTGAAGATTTACTATTCTTGTATTTACGTCGGCATTGTGTCTTTTGTATTATATCCCGTCGCAATTTCTATGATTCATCGTCAATGTGGAGGTCCAAGTGATAGAGTAAGGCTGCAGTTGTGCATCGGAATCTAGTACTGATCTCTCAGGAAAGACACAAAGCAAACGACAAACAATGAGAAGATTTACTCTTCCTGTACTTAATTCGGCATTGTGCCTTCAGTATTAAATCCCGACGCAATTTCTGTGTTGCATCATTAATGTGAAGGTCCAAGAGATAGATAAAAGCTGCAGTAGTGCATCGGAGTGTAATACTGATCTCCCTGGAAATGCTCAAAGCAAACCACAAAAATTTAGTGGATTTACTCTTCTGGTACTCAAGTTGGGTTTCTGCCTTTTGTATTATATCCCGATGCAATTTCTGTGTTCCATCGACAATGTGATAGTCCAAGGGATAGAGTAAAGCTGCTGTAGTGCATTGGAATCTAATACTGATCTCCCAGGAAACGCTCAAAGCAAACCACAAACAATGAGAAGATTTACTCTTCTTGTACTTAAGTAGGGCATTGCTCCTTTTGTATTAAATCCCGACGGAATATCTGTGTTTTGTCGTCTATGTGAAGGTCCAAGGGATAGAGTAAAGCTGCAGTAGTGCATCGCAATAAAATACTGATCTCCCAGGAAACGTTCAAATCAAACCACAAACAATGAGATGATTCACCCTTCTTGCACTGAAGTCGGCATTGACATTTTTGCATTAAATTCCGACGGAATTTCAGTGTTTCATCGTCAATGTGAAGGTCCAAGGGATAGAGTAAAGCTGCAGTAGTGCATCGGAATCTAATACTTATCTCCCATGAATCGCTCAAATCAAACCTGAAACAATGGGAAGGTCTACACTCCTTGTACTTAAGTCGGCAATGTGCCTTTTGTATTAAATCCCGACGCGACTTCTGTGAATCATCGTCAATGTGAAGGTCCAAGGGATGAAGTACAGCTGCAGTAGTGCATGGGAATCTAATTCTGATCCCCCAGGAAACGCTCAAAGCAAACCACAAACAATGAGAAGATTTACACTTCTTGTACTTCAGTCGGCATTGCGCCTTTTGTATTTAATCCCGACGCAATTTCTGTGTTTCATCGTACATGTGAAGGTCCAAGGGTTAGAATAATGCTGCAGTAGTGCGTCGGAATCTAATACTGAACTCCCAGGAAGCGCTCAAAGAAACCACAAACAATGAGAGAATTTGTTATTTCTATTATTTAAGTCGGCATTGTGATTTTTGTATTAAATCCCGACGCTATTTCTGTGTTTCATCGGCAATGTGATGCCTTAAGGGATAGAGTAAAGCTGCAGAAGTGCATCGGAATCTAATCCTAATCTCTCAGGAAACGCTATTCTTGTACCTAAGTTGGCATTGTGTCTTATGTATTAAATCCCGACGCAATTTCTGTGTTCCTTTGTCAATGTGATGGTCCACGGGATAGAGTAACGCAGCAGTAGTGCATCAGAATCTAAACTAATATCCCAGGAAACGCTCAAAGCAAACCACTAACAATGAGAAGATTTACTATTCTTGTACTTAAGTCTACATTGTGCCTTCTGTATTAAATCCCGACGCAATTTCTGTGTTTCATCATCGATGTGAAGATCCAAGGGGTAGAGGAACGCTGCAGTAGCGCATCGGAATCTAATACTGATCTCGCAGGAAACGCTCAGTTCAAACCACAAACAATGAGAAGATCTACTATTCTTGTACTTACGTCGGCATTGTGTCTTTTGTATTAAATCCCGACGCAAATTCTATGATTCATCGTCAATGTGGAGGTCCCAGGGATAGAGTAAAGCTGCAGTTGTCCATCGGAATCCAGTACTGATCCCCCAGGAAACACTCAAAGCAAACGACAACCAATGAGAAGATTTTCTCTTCTTGTACTGGAGTCGGCATTGTGCCTTTTGTATTAAATCCCGACGCATTTACAGTGTTGCATCGTCAATGTGATGGCCCAAGGGATGGAGTGAAGCTGCAGTAGTGCTTCGGAATGTAATACTGATCTCACTGGAAATGCTCAAAGCAAACCACAGAAATTGAGAGGGTTTACTCTTCTGGTACTCAAATTGGGATTCTGCCTTTTGTATTATATCACGATGCAATTTCTGTGTTTCATCGACAATGTGATAGTCCAAGGGATAGAGTAAAGCTGCTGTAGTGCATCGGAATCTAATACTGATCTCCCAGGAAACGCTCAAAGCAAACCACAAACATTGAGAAGATTTACTCTTCTTGTACTAAAGTAGGGCATTGTGCCTTTTGTATTAAATACGGTAGCAATTTCTGTGTTTCATCGTCAATGTGAAGGTCCAAGGGTTAGAGAAAAGCTGCTATAGTGCATCGGAATCTAATACTGATCTCCCAGGAAACGCTCAAAGCAAACCACAAACAATAAGATGATTTACTCTTCTTGTACTGAAGTCAGCATTGTGATTTTTGCATTAAATCCCGACGAAATTTCAGTGTTTCATCGTGAATGTGAAGGTCTAAGGGATAGAGTGAAGCAGCAGTAGTGTATCGGAATCTAATACTGAGCTCCCAGGAAACACTCAAAGCAAAACCACAAACAATGAGAAGATTTACTCTTCTTGAACTTAAGTAGGGCATTGTGACTTTTGTATTAAATCCCGACGGAATATCTGTGTTTTATTGTCAATGTGAAGTTCCAAGGGATTGGGTAAAGCTGTAGTAGTGCATCGCAATCGAATACTGATCTCCCAGGAAACGTTCAAAGCAAACCAGTAACAATATGATGATTTACTCTTCTTGTACTGAAGTCGGCATTGTTATTTTTGCATTAAATCCCGACGAAATTTCAGTGTTTCATCGTCAATGTGAAGGTCTAAGGGATAAAGTGAAGCTGCAGTTGTGCATCGGAATCTAATACTGATCTCCCAGGAAACGCTCAAAGCAAACCAGAAACAATGAGATGATTTACTCTTCTTGTACTTAAGTCGGCATTGTGCCTTTAGTATTAAATCCCGACGATATTTCTGTGTTTCATCGTCAATGTGAAGGTCCTAGGGATAGAGTAAAGCTGCAGTAGTGCATCGGAATCTAATACTGATCTTCCAGGATACAGTCAAAGCAAATCACAAACAATGGGAAGAAATACTCTTCTTGTACTTAAGTCGGCATTGTGCATTTTGTATTAAATCCCGACGCAATTTCTGTGATTCATCGTAAATGTGAAGGTCCAAGGGTTAGAATAATGCTGCAGTAGTGCCTCTGAATCTAATACTGATCTCCCAGAGAACGCTCAAAGCAAACCACAAACAATAAGATGATTTACTCTTCTTGTACTGAAGTCAGCATTGTGATTTTTGCATTATATCCCGACGAAATTTCAGTGTTTCGTCGTCAATGTGAAAGTCTAAGGCATAGAGTGAAGCAGCAGTAGTGTATCGGAATCTAATACTGAGCTCCCAGGAAACACTCAAAGCAAACCACAAACAATGGGAAGAAATCCTCTTCTCGTACTTAAGTCGTCAATGTGCCTTTTGTATTAAATCCCGACGCAGTTTCTGTGTTTCATCGTCAATCTGAATGTCCAAGGAATAGAGTGAAGCTGCAGTAGTGCATCGGAGTCTAATACTGATCTCGCAGGGAACACTCAAAGCAAACCACAAACAACGAAAAGAATGGGAAGAAATACTCTTCTTGTCCTTATGTTGGCATTGTGCGTTATGTATTAAATCCCTACGCAAATTCTGTGTTTCATCGTCAATGTGTAGGTACAAGGGATAGAGTAAAGCTGCAGTAGTGCATCGGAATCTAGTACTGAACATCCAGGAAACACACTATTGATGGATTTATATCGGCGTTGTGCCTTTCGCATTGAATCCCGACGCAATTTCTGTGTTTCATAGTAAATGTGATGGTCCAAGCGTTAGAATAATGCTGCAGTAGTTCATCTGATCTAATACTGATCTCCCAGGAAGCGCTCAAAGCAAACCACAAACTATGAGAGAATTTACTCTTCTTGAACTTAAGTAGGGCATTGTGACTTTTGTATTAAATCCCGACGGAATATCTGTGTTTTATTGTCAATGTGAAGTTCCAAGGGATTGGGTAAAGCTGTAGTAGTGCATCGCAATCGAATACTGATCTCCCAGGAAACGTTCAAAGCAAACCAGTAACAATATGATGATTTACTCTTCTTGTACTGAAGTCGGCATTGTTATTTTTGCATTAAATCCCGACGAAATTTCAGTGTTTCATCGTCAATGTGAAGGTCTAAGGGATAAAGTGAAGCTGCAGTTGTGCATCGGAATCTAATACTGATCTCCCAGGAAACGCTCAAAGCAAACCAGAAACAATGAGATGATTTACTCTTCTTGTACTTAAGTCGGCATTGTGCCTTTAGTATTAAATCCCGACGATATTTCTGTGTTTCATCGTCAATGTGAAGGTCCTAGGGATAGAGTAAAGCTGCAGTAGTGCATCGGAATCTAATACTGATCTTCCAGGATACACTCAAAGCAAATCACAAACAATGGGAAGAAATACTCTTCTTGTACTTAAGTCGGCATTGTGCATTTTGTATTAAATCCCGACGCAATTTCTGTGATTCATCGTAAATGTGAAGGTCCAAGGGTTTGAATAATGCTGCAGTAGTGCCTCTGAATCTAATAGTGATCTCCCAGGAAACGCTCAAAGCAAACCACAAACAATAAGATGATTTACTCTTCTTGTACTGAAGTCAGCATTGTGATTTTTGCATTAAATCCCGACGAAATTTCAGTGTTTCGTCGACAATGTGAAAGTCTAAGGCATAGAGTGAAGCAGCAGTAGTGTATCGGAATCTAATACTGAGCTCCCAGGAAACACTCAAAGCAAACCACAAACAATGGGAAGAAATCCTCTTCTCGTACTTAAGTCGTCAATGTGCCTTTTGTATTAAATCCCGACGCAGTTTCTGTGTTTCATCGTCAATCTGAATGTCCAAGGGATAGAGTGAAGCTGCAGTAGTGCATCGGAGTCTAATACTGATCTCGCAGGGAACACTCAAAGCAAACCACAAACAACGAAAAGAATGGGAAGAAATACTCTTCTTGTCCTTATGTTGGCATTGTGCGTTATGTATTAAATCCCTACGCAAATTCTGTGTTTCATCGTCAATGTGTAGGTACAAGGGATAGAGTAAAGCTGCAGTAGTGCATCGGAATCTAGTACTGAACATCCAGGAAACACACTATTGATGGATTTATATCGGCATTGTGCCTTTCGCATTAAATCCCTACGCAATTTCTGTGTTTCATAGTAAATGTGATGGTCCAAGCGTTAGAATAATGCTGCAGTAGTTCATCTGATCTAATACTTATCTCCCAGGAAGCGCTCAAAGCAAACCACAAACTATGAGAGGATTTACTCTTCTTGTATATAAGTTTTCATTGTGCCTTTTGTATTGAATATTGAAGCTATTTCTCTGTTTCATCGTCAACGTGAAGGTTCAAGGGAAAGAGTAAAGCTGCAGTAGTGCATCAAAATCTAATACTGATCACCCAGGAAACGGCCTTCTTGTACTTAACTTGGCATTGTGCCTTTTGTATTAAATCCCGACGCAATTCCTGTGAATCATCGTCAATATGAAGGTCCAAGGGATAGAGTAAAGCTGCAGTAGTGCATCGGAATCTAATACTTACCTCCCAGGAAACGCTCAAGGAAAACCTGAAACAATGAGAAGGTTTACTCTTCTTGTACTTAAGTCGGCCATGTGCCTTTTGTATTAAATACCGAAGCTATTTCTGTGATTCATCGTCAATGTGAAGGGTCAAGGGATAGAGCAAAGCTGCAGTGGTGCATGGGAATCTAATACTGATCTTCAAGGAAACGCTCAAAGCAAACCACAAACAATGAGAAGATTTACTCTTCTTGTACCTAAGTCGGCATTGTGCCTTTTGTATTAAATCCCGACGCAATTTCTGTGTTTAATCGTCGATGTGGTGGTCCAAGGGATAGAATAAAGCTGCAGTAGTACATCGGAATCTAATACTTATCTCCCGGAAAAACGCTCAAATCAAACCTGAAACAATGAGAAGATTTACTCTCCTTGTAGTTTAGTCGGAATTGAGCCTTTTGTATTAAATCCCGACGCCATTTCTGTGTATCATCATTAATGTGAAGGTCTAAGGGATAGAATAGTGCTGCGGTAGTGCATCGGAATCTAATACCGATCTCCCAGGAAACGCTCAAAGCAAACCACAAACAATGAGAGGATTGACTCTTTTTGTACTTAAGTCGGCATTGTGCCTTTTGTATTAAATCCCGACGCAATTTCTGTGTTTCATCGTCAATCTGAATGTCCAAGGGATAGAGTAAAGCTGCAGTAGTGCTTCGGAGTCTAATACTGATCTCCCAGCAAACGCTCAAAGCAAACCACAAACAGTGCGAAGACTTACTCTTCTTCTAGTTAAGTCGGCATTGTGCCTTTTGTATTAAATCCCGAAGCAATTTCTATGTTTCATCGTCAATGTGAAGGTCCAAGGTATAGAGTAAAGCCGCAGTAGTGCATCGGAATTTGTACTATCACCTCTGAAACGCTCGAACCAATCCACAAACAATGAGAGGATTTACTCTTCTTGTACTTATATCGGCATTGTGCCTTTTGTATTAAATCCCGACGCAATTTCTGTGTTTCATCGTAAATGCGAGGGTCCAAGGATTAGAATAATGCTGCAGTAGTGCATCGGAATCTAATACTGATCTCCCAGGAAACGCTCAAAGCAAACCACAAACAATGAGAGGATTTACTCTACTTGTATATAAGTCGGCATTGTGCCTGTTGTAATAAATATTGACGCTATTTCTGTGTTTCATCGTCAACGTGGAGGTTCAAGGGACTCTAGTATGATAAAAGAAATTATTATTATTATTGCGTTAAATATATTTCAATTCTCTCAATTTAAATCTGTGTTTCATACTAGAATGTCGTGTTCCCAGTTTGGCACAGCTTTGCCACAGGAGACACGAAAGCGGTCGAAGACGTCCGTATTCTGGTCGGCTCCTGATCGTTGTCAGAAGGAGACTAGTTTTTGAATACGCAAAGAGTCCTATTACTTGGAAAAGAACAACCCGGATTTCTTTACGTAATCAGTATGATTTTTAAATTACCTAAGGGACTTTTAACAATGAACAGTAAGAAAAAATGCATTTGCAAATGAGATCATTCATAAATGGGGCAGCTATGAGTTGTTTGGATGACAAGGAGCGGCCTTCTGTCTACGACCAGGATGCCGCAGTATTCTCTGCTGTAGTAAAGGCTGTTTGACATTTATAAAAATAATATGGCACGGACGATAAAAAAGTATAAAGGAAAAGAACAGAATAAGAAGTCTGGTAAACACTAAATATATTCAAACAATTCTCACTAGCAAATTAGGGCTTGTTTCTAAACAATATAAATTACATAAGTACTTTTTTTAACAGTATGGTGCGATCAGATTTCAGCCTGTCCTGTGCTGTTTCCCATGTTCGCGTTTTTTGTCACAAATTACAGTCACTTTTCTCCTTCGTTGAAGACAATTCTTGCACTGTCCAACACCCCCGATAACAATAACTTGCCGAGTTACAATTTCGAACATAAATTACTTGGATATTATTAATTAATAATGTTGTCTGCACGCTGGCAAGACCGCTCATTCTTTTAGCTTAAATTCGACCTCCTTTACGTTTTCACATAACAAGCAGAAGTAGCAAATTAAAAATCTGGAGATCTACAAAAGTTTGTTATCGTCATCTTTTATTTAGATCGAAGCGCAACGACAGTTCAGCTTCTGTTAAAATGTTTCTTTGACTGCGTAATCGATGTATTAGCGTCCGCGCTAGATGCGCATCTTTACAGTTATGTAAATTATACAAAACAAATGTCTTTCAAAGGGTACTCAAAGCTTTCATAGGACGCAAATACCAATAATATTACAGGATAGAGAAAAGCTACAGTAGTGCATCGGAATCTAATACTGATCTCCCAGGAAAGCTCTTCTTGTACTTAAGTTGGCATTGTGCCTTTTGTATTAAATCCCGACGCAATTTCTGTGTTTCATCGTCAATGTGAAGGTCCAAGGGATAGAGTAAAGCTGCAGTAGCGCATCGCAATCTAATACTTATCACCAAGGAAACGCTCAAATCAAACCTGAAACAATGAGAAAGTTTACTCTTCTTGTACTTAAGTCAGCATTGTGCCTTTTGTATTAAATCCCGACACGATTTCTGAATTTCATCGTCAATGTGAAGGTCCAAGGTATAGAGTAAAGCTGCAGTAGTGCATCGGAATCTAATACTGATCTCCCAGGAAACGCTCAAAGCAAACCACAAACAATGAGAGGATTTACTATTCATGGATTTAAATCGGTATTATGCCTATTGCATTAAATCCCAACGCAATTTCTGTGTTTCATCGTAAATGTGAAGGTCCGAGCGTTAGAATAATGCTGCAGTAGTGCATCTGATCTAATACTGATCTCCGAGGAAACGCTCAAAGCAAACCACAAACTATCGGAGGATTTACTCTTCTTTTCGATAACCCTTCATTGTGCCTTTTGTATTAAATATTGAAGCTATTTCTGTGTTTCATCGTCAACGTGAAGGTTCAAGGGAAAGAGTAAAGCTGCAGTAGTGCATCGAAATCTAATACTGATCTCCCAGGAAACGGCCTTCTTGTACTTAACTTGGCATTGTGCCTTTTGTATGAAATCCCAACGCAATTCCTGTGATTCATCGTCAATGTGAAGGTCCAAGGGATAGAGTAAAGCTGCAGTAGTGCATCGGAATCTAATCCTTACCTCCCAGGAAACGCTCAAGAAAAACCTGAAACAATGAGAAGGTTTACTCTTCTTGTAATTAAGTCGGCCATGTGTTTTTTGTATTAAATACCGACGCGATTTCTGTGTTTCATCGTCAATGTGAAGGTCCTAGGGATTGAGTAAAGCTGCAGTAGTGCATCGGAATCTAATTATGATTTCCTAGGAAACGCTCGAAGCAAACAAGAAACAATTAGAAGATTTACTCTTCTTGTACTTTGTCGGTATTGAGCCTTTTGTATTACATCCCGACACCATTTCTGTGTTTAATCGTTAATGTGAAGGTCCAAGGATAGAGTAAAGCTGCAGTAGTGCATCGGAATCTAATACTGATCTGCTAGAAAATGCTCAAACCACACCACAAACAATGAGAAGATTTACTCTTCTTGCACTTAAGTCTTCATTGTGCCTTTTGTATTAACTCCCGACGCAATTTCTGTGTTTCATCGTCAATGTGAAGGTCCAAGGGATTGAGTAAAACTGCAGTAGTGCAGCGGAATCTAATACTGATCTCCCAGGAAACGCTCAAAGCAAACCACAAACAATGAGAAGATTTACTCTTCTTGTACTTAAGTCGGCATTGTGCCTTTTGCATTAAATCCCGACACAATTTCTGCGTTTCATCCTCAATGTGAAGGTCCAAGGGATAGAGTAAATCTGCAGTAGTGCATCGGAATCTAATACTGATCTCCCAGGAAACGCTCAAAGCAAACCACAAAAAATTAGAGGATTTACTCTACTTTTATATAAGTCGGCATTGTGAGTGTTGTATTAAATATTAACGCTATTTCTGTGTTTCATCGTCAACGTGGAGGTTCAAGGGATAGACAAAAGCTGCAGTAGTGCATCGGAATCCAATACTGATCTCCCAGGAAATCTGTCCTTGTACTTAGGTTGCCATTGTGCCTTTTGTATTAAATCCCGTCGCAATTTCTGTGTTTCATCGTCAATGTGAAGGTCCAAGGGATAAAGTAAAGCTGCAGTAGCGCATCGGAATCTAATACTTATCACCAAGGAATCGCTCAAATCAAACCTGAAACAATGAGAAAGTTTACTCTTCTAGTACTTAAGTCAGCAATGTGCCTTTTGAATTAAATCTCGACACGATTTCTGAGTTTCATCGTCAATGTGAAGGTCCAAGGTATAGAGTAAAGCTGCAGTAGTGCATCGGAATCTAATAATGATCTCCCAGGAAACGCTCATCCTGTATTTATGTTGGCATTGTGCCTTTTGTTTTAAATCCCGACGCCATTTCTGAGTTTCATCGTCAATGTGAAGGTCCAAGGTATAGGGTAAAGCTGCAGAAGTACTTCGGAATCTACCACTGATCTCCCAAGTAACGCTCAAAGCAAACCACAAACAATGAGAAGAGTTACATTTCTTCTACTTTAGTCGGCTTTGTGCCTTTTGTATTAAATCCCGACGCAATTTCTGATTTCATCGTCAAAGTGAAGGTCCAAGGGATAGAGTAAAGCTGTAGTAGTGCATCGGAATGTAATACTGATCTCTCAGGAAATGCTCAAAGCAAACCACAAACATTGTTAAGATTAACTTTTCTTTTACTCAAGTTGGGATTCTGCCTTTTGCATTAAATCCCGATGAAATTTCTTTGTTTCAACGACAATGTGAAAGTCCAAAGGATAGCGGAAAAGCTGCTGTAGTGAATCGGAATCTAGTACTGATCTCCCAGAAAACGCTCAGAGCGAACCACAAACAATGACAATATTTACTCCTCTTGTAATTAAGTCGGCATTGCGACTTTTGTATTAATTCCCGACGCTATATCTGTGTTTCATCGTCAATGTGAAGGTCCAAGGGATAGAGTAAAGCTGCAGTAGTGTATCGTAATCTAATACTGATCACCCAGGACATGCTCAAACCTAACCAGAAACAATGAGAAGATTTACTCTTCTTGTATTTAAGTAGCATTGTGGCTTTTGTTTTAAATCCCGACGCAATTTCTGTGTTTCATCGTCTATGTGAATGTCCAACGGATAGAGTAAAGCTGCAGTAGTGCATCTGAATCTAATACTGATCTCTCAGGAAACGTTCAAAGCAAACCACAAACAATGAGAAGATTTACTCGTCTTGTACTTAAGTCGGTATTGTGACTTTTGTATTAAATCCCGACGCAATTAATGTCTTCCATCGCCAATGTGAAGGTACAAGGGATAGAGTGTAGCTGCATAAGTGCATCGGAATCCAATACTGATCACCCAGGAAACGCTCAAACCAAACCACAAACAATGACAAGATTTACTCTTCTTGTACTTAAGTCGGCATTGAGCATTTTGTATTAAATCCCGACGCAATTAATGCGTTTCATCGTCAATGGGAAGGTCCAAGGGTTAGAATAATGCTGCAGTAGTGCTTCGGAATCTAATACTGATCTCCCAGGAAACGCTCAAAGCGAACCACAAACAATGAGTGGATTTACTCTTCTTGTACTTAAGTCGGCATTGTGACTTTTGTATTAGATCCCGACGCATTTTCTGTGTTTCATCGTCAATGGGAAGGTCCAAGGATTATAATAAAGCTGCAGTAGTGCATCGGAATCTAATGCTTAACTCCCAGGAAACGCTCAAATGATTCCTGAAACAATGAGAAGGTTTACTCTTTTTGTACTTATGTCGGCGATGTGCCTTTTGTTATAAATCACGACGTATTTTCTGTGTTTTATTGTCAAAATGAAGGTCCAAGGGATAGAGTAAAGCTGCAGTAGTGCATAGGAATCTAATACTGATCTCCCAGGAAACGCTCAAAGCAAACCAAAAATAATGAGAAGATTTTCTCTTCTTGTACTTAAGCCGGCATTGTGCCTTTTGTATTATATCCTGACGCAATATCTGTGTTTCATTTGGGAAACATGAAGGTCCAAGGGATACCATTAACCTGATGTGGCGCATCGGAATATAATACTGATCTACCAGGAATCGCTCAAAGCAAACCTCAAACAATGAGAAGATTTACTCTTCCTGTACTTAAGCCGGAATTGTGTCGTTCGTATTAAATCCCGACGTAATTTCTGTTTTTCATCATCAATGTGAAGGTCCAATGGATAGCGTAAAGCTGTAGTAGTGCATCGCAATCTAATACTGATCTCCCAGGAAACGTTCGAAGCAAACCACAAACAATGAGAAGATTTACCCTTTTTGTACTTAAGTCGGCATTGTGCCTTATGTATTACGTCCCGACGCAATTTCTGTCGATCATCGGCAATGTGAAGGTCCAAGGTATAGAGTAAAGCTGCAGTAGTGAATCGGAATCTAATACTAATCTCCCAGGAAACGCTCAAATCAGACCAGAAACAATGAGAAGATTTTCTCCTCTTGTACTTAAGTCCTCTTTGTGCCTTTTGTATTATATCCCGACGCTATTTCTGTGTTTCATATGGAAACGTCAAAGTCCAAGGGATACAATAAACCTGATGTGGTGCATTGGAATCTAATGCTGATCTCCCAGGAAAAGCTCAAAGCAAAACCACGAACAATGAGAAGATTTACTCTCCTTCTACTTAAGTCGGCGTTGTGCCTTTTTAATGAAATCCCGACGCAATTTCTGTGTTCCATCGTCAATGTGAAGGTCCAAGGGATAGAGTAAAGCAGCAGAAGTGCATCGGAATCTAATACATTTCTCCAAGGAAACGCTCAAAGCAAACCACAAACATTGAGAAGATTTACTCTTCTTGTAATTAAGTCCGCATTGTGCCTTTAGTATTAAATCGCCACGCAATTTCTGTGTTACATCGTCAATGTGAAGGTCCATGTGATAGAGTACAGTTGCAGTACTGCATCGGAAACTAATACTGATCTTCCAGCAAACGCTCAAAGCAAACCAGAAACAATGAGAAGATTTACTCCTCTTGTACTTTGGTCGGCATTGTGCCTAATGTATCGAATCCCGACGCACGTTCTGTATTTCATCGTCAATGCGAAGGTCCAAGGGATATAGTAAAGCTGTAGTAGTGCATCGGAGACTAATACTGATCTCCCAGGAAACGCTCAAAGCAAACCACGAACAATGAGAAGATTTGCTCTTCTTCTACTGAAGTTGGCGTTGTGCCTTTTGTATTTAATCCCGACGCAATTTCTGTGTTCCATCGTCAATGTGAAGATCCAAGGGATAGAGTAAAGCTGCAGAAGTGCAACGGAATCTAATACTGGTCTCCCAGGAAACGGTCAAAGCAAACCAGAAACAATGAGAAGATTTAATCTACTTCTACTTAAGTTAGCATTGTGCCCTTTGTATTAAATCCCGCAGCAATTTCTGTGTTTCATCATCAATGTGAACGTCCATGGGCTGGAGTGAAACTGCAGTTGTGCATAGGAATCTAATACTGATCTCCCAGGAAAAGCTCAAAGCTAACCAGAATCAATGAGAAGAATTACTCTTCTTGTACTTAAGTCGGCATTGTGCCTTTTGCATTAAATCCCGACGCACGTTCTCTGTTTCATCGTCAACGTGAAGGTCCAAGGGATATAGTAAAGCTGCAGTAGTGCATCGGAATCGAATACTGATTTCCCAGGAAACGCTAAAAGCAAAACACGAACAATGAGAAGATTTACTCTTTCTCTACTGAAGTTGGCGTTGTGCCTTTTGTATGAAATCCCGACGCAATTTCTGTGTTCCATCGTCAATGTGAAGGTACAAGGGATAGAATAAGGCTGCAGAAGTCCCTCAGAATCTAAGACTGGGCTCCCAGGAAACGGTCAAAGCAAACCTCAAACAATGAGAAGATTTACTCTTCTTGTAGTTATGTCAGCATTGTGGCTTTTGTATAAAGTCCCGACGCCATTTCTGTGTTTCATCGTCAATGTGGAGGTCAAGGGATAGAGTAAAGCCGCAGTAGTGCATCGGAATCTAAAACGTACCTCCCACTAAACGCTCAAATCAAACCAGAAACCATGAGAAGTTTTTCTCTTCTTGTACTTAAGTCAGCATTGTGCCTTTTGTATTAAATCCCGACGCTATTTCTGTGTTTCATAGGGAAACGTCAAAGTCCTTGGGATACAGTAATCCTGATGTGGTGCATCGGAATCTAATACTGATCTCCCAGGAAACGCTGAAAGCAAACCACAAACAATGAGAAGATTTACTCTTCTTGTTCTTAAGTCGGCATTGTGCCTGTTGTAATAAATCCCAACGCAATTTCTGTGTTTCATCGTCAATCTCAAGGTCCAAGGGATAGAGTAAAGCTGCTGTAGTGCATCGGAATCTAATACTGATCTCTTAGGAAACGCAATATCTGTGTTTCATCGTCAATGTGAAGGTCCAAGGGAAAGAGTAAAGCTGCAGAAGTGCATCGGAATATAATACTGACCTCCCAGGAAACGCTCAAAGCAAACCACAAACAATGAGAAAATTTACTCTTCGTGTTGTTAAGTCGGCATTAAGCCTTTTGTATTAAATACCGAAGCAATTTCTGTGTTTCTCCGCCAATGTGAAGGTCCAAGGGATTGAGTTAAGCTGCAGTAGTGCATCGGGATCTAATACTGATCTCCCAGGAAACGCTCAAAGTAAACCACAAACAATGAGAAGATTTGCTCTTCTTGTCGTGAAGTCGGCATTGTGCTTTTTGTATTAAATCCCGACGCTATTCCTGTGTTTCATCGGCAATGTGAAGGTCCAAGGGATATAGTAAAGCTGTAGTAGTACATCGGAGACTAATACTGATCTCCCAGGAAACGCTCAAAACAAACCACGAACAATGAGAAGACTTACTCTTCGTGTGCTTAAGTCGGCATTATGCCTTTTGTATTAAATACCGACGCAATTTCTGTGTTTCATCGACAATGTGAAGGTCCCAGGGATAGAGTAAAGCTGCAGTTGTGCATCGGAATCTAATAATGCCCTCCCAGCACATGCTCAAAGCAAACCAGAAACAATGAGATGATTTGCTCTTCTTATATTTAAGTCGGCATAGTGACTTTTCTATTAAATCCCGACGCTATATCGGTGTTACATACGGAATCGTCAAAGTCAAGGGATAGAGTAAACCTGAAATGGTGCATCGGAATCTAATACTGATCTCCCAGGAAACTCTCAAAGCAAACCACAAACAATGAGAAGATTTACTCTTCTTGTCCTGAAGTCAGCGTTGTGCCTTTTGTATTTAATCCCGACGCAATATCTGAGTTTCAACGTCAATGTGAAGGTCCAATGGATAGAGTATAACTGCAGTTGTGCATCGGAATCTAATACTGATCTCCCAAGACATGCTCAAAGCAAACCAGAAACAATGAGAAGATTTACTCTTCTTGTAATTAAGTCGGCATTGTGCCTAATGTATTAAATCCCGACGCACGTTCTGTGTTTCATCGTCAATGTGAAGGTCCAAGGGATATAGTAATGCTGTAGTAGTGCATCGGAGACTAATACTGATCTCCCAGGAAACGCATAAAGCAAACCACGAACAATGAGAAGATTTACTTTTCTTCTACTTAAGTTGGCGTTGTACCTTTTGTATGAAATCCCGACGCAATTTCTGTGTTCCATCGTCAATGGGAAGGTCCAAGTTATAGAGTAAAGAAGCAGAAGTGCACTGAAATCTAATACTGGTCTCCCAGGAAACGGTCAGACCAAACCAGAACAATGAGAAGAATTAATCTTCCTGTACTTAAGTTAGCATTGAGCCTTTTGTATTACATCCCGAAGCAATTTCTGTGTTTCATCGTGAATGTGAACGTACAAGGGCTGGAGTAAAGTTGCAGTTGTGCATCGGAACCTAATACTGATCACCCAGGAAACGCTCAAACCAAACCACGAACAATGAGAAGATTTACTCTTCTTGTCCCTAAGTCGGCATTGTGACTTTTGTATTAAATCCCGACGCAATTTCTGTGTTTCATGGTCAATGTTAAGGACCAAGTGATAGAGAAAAGCAGCAGTAGTGCGCTGGAATCTAATACTGATCTCCCAGGGAACGCTCAAAGCGAACCACAAACAATGAGAAGATTTTCTCCTCTTGAAATTAAGTCAGCATTGTGCCTTTTGTATTAAATCCCGACGCAATTTCTGTGTTTCATCGTCAATGTGAAGGCTCAAGGGATAGAGTAATGCTGCAGTAATTATCGAAATCTAATATTGATCCCCCAGGAAAAGCTCGAAGCAAACCACAAACAACGAAAAGATTTACTCTTTTTGTACTTAAGTCGGCCTTGTGGCTTATGTATTACGTCCTGACGCAATTTCTGTCGTTCATCGTCAATGTGAAGGTCCAAGGGATATAGTAAAGCTGCAGTAGAGCATCGGAATGGAATACTAACATCCCAGGAAACGCTCAAATGAAACGAGAAACAATGAGAAGATTTTCTCTTCTTGTACTTAGTTCGGCATTGTGCCTTTTGTATTAAATCCCGTCGCAATTTCTGTGTCTCATCGTTTATGTGAAGGTCCAAGGGAAAGAGTAAGGCTGCAGATGTGCATCGGAATCCAATACTAGTCTCCCAGGAAACGGTCAAAGCAAACCAGAAACAATGAGAAGAGTTACTCTTCTTGTACTTAAGTCAGCATTGTGCCTTTTGCATTGAAACCCGACGCAATTTCTGTGTTTCATCGTCAATGTGAACGTCCAAGGGCTAGAGTAAAGCTGCAGTTGTGCATCGGAATCCAATACTGGTCTCCCAGGAGACGCTGAAAGCAAACCACAAACAATGAGAAGATTTACTCCTCTTGTACTGAAGTCGGCAGTGTGCCTTTTGTATTAAATCCGGACGCACGCTCTGTGTTTCATCGTCAATGTGAAAGTCAAGGGGATATTGTAAAGCTGCAGTGGTGCATCGGAATCTAATACTGATCTCCCAGGGAACGCTAAAAGTAGACCTAGAACAATGAAAAGATTTTCTCTTCTTGTTCTTAAGTTGGCTTTGTGCCTTTTGTATTAAATCCCGACGCTATTTCTGAGTTTCATATGGAAACGTCAAAGCCCAAGGGATACAATAAACCTGATGTGATGCATTGGAATCTAATACTGATCTCCCAGGAAACGCTCAAACCATACCACGAACAATGAGAAGATTTACTCTTCTTCTACTTAAGTTATCGTTGAGCCTTTTCAATGAAATCCCGACGCAATTTCTGTGTTCCATCGTCAATGTGAAGGTGCAAGGGATAGAGTAAAGCTGCAGAAGTGCGTCAGAATCTAATACTGGTCTCCCAGGAAACGGTCAAAGCAAACCAGAAACAATGAGATGATTTACTCTTCTTGTACATATGTCAGCATTGTGCCTTTTATATTTAATCCCGACGCAATTTCTGTGTTTCATCGTCAATGGGAACGTCCAAGGGCTGGAATAAAGCTGCAGGTGTGCATCGGAATCTAATACCGATTTCCCAGGATACACTCAAAGCAAACCACAAACTATGTGAAGATTTACTCTTCTTGTCCTTAAGTCGGCACTGTGCCTTTTGTATTAAATTCCGACGCAATTTCTGTGTTTCATCGTCAATGTGAAGGTCCAAGGGATAGAGTAAAGCTTCAGTAGTGCATCGGAATGTAATATTGATCTCCCAGGAAACGCTCAAAGCTAACCAGAAGCAATGAGAAGAATTACTCTTCTTGTACATAAGTCGACATTGTGCCTTTTGTAATTAATCCCGACGCACGATCTCTGTTTCATCGTCGACGCGAAGGTCCAAGGGAAACAGTAAAGCTGCAGTTGTGCTTCGGAATAGAATACTGATCTCCCAGGAAACGCTAAAAGCAAACCACGAACCATGAGATGATTTACTCTTGTTCTACTGAGGTTGGCGTTGTGCCTTTTGAATGAAATCCGGACGCAATTTCTGTGATCCATCGACAATTTAAAGGTCCAAGGGATAGAGTAAGGCTTCAGAAGTGCATCAGAATCTAACACTGGGCTCCCAGGATACGGTCAAAGCAAACAACAAACAATGAGAAGATTTACTCTTCTTGTACTTAACTCAGCATTGTGCCTTTTGTATAAACTCCATACGCCATTTCTGTGTTTCATCGTCAATGTGAAGGTCAAGGGATAGAATAAAGCCGCAGTAGTGCATCGGAATCTAAAACGTATCTCCCAGGAAACGCTGAAAGCAAACCACTAACAATGAGAAGATTTACTCTTCTTGTACTTAACTCAGCATTGTGCTTTTTGTATAAAGTCCCGACGCAATATCTGTGTTTCATCGTCAATGTGTAGGTCCAAGAGATAGAGTAAAGCTGCAGTAGTGCATCGGAATCTAATACTGATCTCCCAGGGAACGCCCAAACCAAACCACAAACAATGAGAAGATATACTCTTCGTATTCTTAAGTCGGCATTGTGCCTTTTGTAATAAATACCGACGCAATTTCTGTGTTTCATCGTCAACGTGAAGGTCGAAGGGATAGAGTAAAGCGGCAGTAGTGCATCGGAATCTAATACTGTTCTCGCAGGACATGCTGAAAGCAATCCAGAAACAATGAGAAGATTTACTCTTCTTGTAATTAAGTCGGCATTGTGCCTAATGTATTAAATCCCGACGCATCTTCTGTGTTTCATCGTCAATGTGAAGGTCCAAGGGATAGAGTAAAGCTGCAGAAGTGCATCCGAATCTATTACTGATCTCACAGGAAAATATTAAACAAACCAGAAACAATGAGAAGATTTCCTCTTCTTGTACGTAAGTCGGCAGTGTGCCTTTCGTATTAAATCCCGACGCACGTTCTGTGTTTCATCGTCAACGTGAAGGTCCAAGGATTATAGTAAAGCTGCAGTAGTGCATCGGAATCATATACAGATCTCCCAGGAAACGCTAAAACAGACCACGAACAATCAGAAGATTTACTCTACTTCGACTTAACTTGGCGTGGTGCCATTCGTATGAAATCCGGACGCAATTTCTGTGTTCCATCGTCAATTTGAAGGTCCAAGGGATAGAGTGAAGCTGCAGAAGTGAATCGGAATCTAACACTGGTCTCCCAGGAAACGGCCAAAGCAAACCAGAAACAATGAGAAGATTTACTCTTCTTGTACTTGAGTCAGCATTGTGCCTTCTGTATGAAATCCCAACGTAATTTCTGTGTTCCATCGTCAATGTGAAGGTCCAAGGGATGGGGTAAAGCTACAGAAGTGCATCGGAACCTAACACTGGTCTCCAAGGAAACGGTAAAATCTAACCAGAAACAAAGAGAAGATTTACTCTCCTTGTACGTAAGTCAGCATTGTGCCTTTGTAGGAAATCCCGACGCAATTTCTGTGTTTCATCGTCAAAGTGAAGGTCCAAGGGATAGAGTGAAGGTGCAGTAGTGCATCGGAATCTAATACTGATCTCCCAGGAAACGCTCAAACCAAACCACAAACAATGAGAAGATTTCCTCTTCTTGTACGTAAGTCGGCATTGTGCCTTATGTATTAAATGCCGACGCAAATATCTGTGTTTCATCGTCAATGTGAATGTCCAAGGTATAGAATAAAGCTGGAGTAGTGCATCTGAATCTAATACTGATCTCCAAGAAAAAGCTCAAAGAAAACCACAAACAATAAGACGATTTACTCTTCTTGTACTTAAGTCGGCATTATGCCTTTAGCATCGAATCCCGACGCAATTTCTGTGTTCCATCGTCAATGTGAAGGCCCAAGGGATAGAGTAAGGCCGCAGTAGTGCATCGGAATCAAATATTGATCTCCCAGGAAACGCTCAAAGCAAACCACGAACAATAAGAAGATTTACTCATCGTCTACTTAAGTTGGCGTAGTGCCTTTTGAATGGAATCCCGACGCAATTTCTGTGTTACATTGTCATTTTGAAGGCCCAGGGGATAGCGTAAAGCTGCAGTAGTGCATCGGAATATAATACTGATCTCCCTGGAATCGGTCAAAGCAAACCACAAATAATGGGAAGATATCCTTGTCTTATACTTAAGACGGCATTGTGCTGTTTGTATTGAATCCCGACGGAATTCCTATGTTTCATCGGCAATGGGAAAGTCCAAGGGATAGAGTAAAGCTGAAGTAGTCAACGGAATCTAATACTGATCTCCAAAGAAACGTTCAAAGCAAACCACAAACTTAGAGGAGATTTACTCTTCTTATACATAAGTTGACATTGTGACTTTTGTATTAAATCCCGACGCAATTTCTGTTTTAATCGTCAATGTGAAGGTCCAAGGTATAGGGTAATCTAATACTGATATCCCAGGAAATTCTCAAAGCAAACCACAAACAATGAGAGGAGTTACACTTCGTGTCCTTAAGTCGGCATTGTGCCTTTTGTATTAAATCCCGACACAACCTGTTAGTTTCATCGTCAATGCGAAGGTCAAATGGATAGTGTAAAGCTGCAGAAGTGCATCGGAATCTAATACCGATCTCCAAGGAAACGCTCAAAGCAACCCACAAACAATGAGAAGATCTACCCATCTTGTACATCAGTCGGCATTGTGCCTTTTGTATTAAATCCGGACGCAATATCTGTGTTTCATCGTCAATGTGAGAACCCAAGGGATAGAGTAAAGCTGCAGTAGTGCATCGGAATCTAATACTGATCTCCCAGGAAACGCTCAAACCAAACCACAAACAATGAGAAGATTTTCTCTTCTTGTACTTAAGTCGGTATTGTGCCTTATGTATTAAATCCCGACACAATTTCTGTGTTTCATCGTCAATGTACATGTCCAAGATATAGAGTAAAGCTGCAGTAGTGCATCTGAATCTAATACTGATCTCCCAGGACACGCTCAAAGCAATCCACGAACAATAAGGAGATTTACTCTTCTGTTACTTAAGTTGGCGTAGTGCCTTTTGAATGAAATCCCGACGCAATCTCTGTGTTTCATCGTCATTGTGAAGGTCCAAGGGATAGAGTAAAGCGGCAGTAGTGCATCGGAATCTAATACTGATCTCCCAGGAAACGCTCAAAGCAAACCAGAAACAATGAGAAGTTTTACCCATCTTGTACATCAGTCGGCATTGAGACTTTTGTTTTAAATCAGGACGCAATATCTGTGTTTCAACGTCTATGTGAAGCTCCAAGGGATAGAGTATATCTGCAGTGGTGCATCGGAATCTAATACCGAACTCTCAGGAAACGCTCAAATACAAACCACAAACAATGAGAACATTTACTCTTCTTGTACTTAAGTCGGCATTGTGCCTTTTGTATTAAATACCGACGCGACATCTGAGTTTCATCGTCAATGCGAAGGTCAAAGGGACGGAGTAAAGCTGCAGTATTGCATCGGAATCGAATACTGATTTCCCAGGAAACGCTCAAAGCAAACCACAAACAATGAGAAGATTTTACTCTTCTTGTACTTAAGTCGGCATTGTGCCTTTTGTATTAAATCCCGACGCAATTTCTGTGTTTCATCGTGAATGTGAGGGCCAAAGAGATAGAGTAAAGCCGCACTAGTGCATCGGAATCTAATACTGATCTCCCCGGAAAAGGTCATAGGAAGCGACTAACAATGAGAAGATTTACTCTTCTTCTACTTCAGTTGGCGTTGTGCATTTTGTATGAACTCCTGACGCAAGTTCTGTGTTTCATCGTCAATGTGAAGGACCAAGGGATAGAGTAGAGCTGCAGAAGTGCATCGGAATCAAATTCTGGTCTCCCAGGATACGATCAAAGCAAACCAGAAACAATGAAAAGAATTAATCTTCTTGTACCTAAGTGAGCATTGTGCCTTTTGTATGAAATCCCGACGCAATTTCTGTGTTTCATCGTCAAAGTGAAGGTCCAAGGGATAGGGTGAAGCAGCAGTAGTGCATGGGAATCTAATACTGATCTCCCAGGAAACGCTCAAACCAAACCACAAACAATGAGAAGATTTACTCTTCCTGTACCCAAGCCGGCATTGTGCCTTATGTAGTAAATGCCGACGCAAATATCTGTGTTTCATCGTGAATGTGAACGTCCAAGCCCTGGAATAAATCTGCAGTTGTGCATCGGAATCTAATACAGATCTCCCAGGAAACGCTCAAAGCAAACCACATGCAATGATGAGATTCACTCATCTTCTACTTAAGTCGGCTTTGTGCCTTTTGTATTAACTCCTGACGCAATTTCTGTGTTTCGTATTCAAAGTGAAGGTCCAATGGATAGAGTAAAGCTGCAGTAGTGCATCGTAATCTAATTCTGATCTCCCAGGAAACGCTCAAACCAAACCACAAACAATGAGCAGATTTACTCTACTTGTACTTACGTCGGCATTATGCCTTATGTATTAAATCCTGACGCAATATCTGTGTTTCATCGTCAATGTGAATGTCCAAGGTATATAGTAAAGCTGCAGTAGTGCATCTGAATCTAATACTGATCTCCAAGAAAACCCTCAGAGAAAACCACAAACAACGAGACGAATTACTCATCTTGTACTCAAGTCGGCATTGTGCCTTTAGCATCAAATCCCAAAGCAATTTCTGTGTTCCATCGTCAATATGAAGGCCCAAGGGATAGAGTAAAGCCGCAGTAGTGCGTCGGAATCTAATATTGAACTCCCAGGAAACGCTCAAAGCAAACCACGAACAATAAGAAGATTTACTCATCTTCTACTTAAGTTGGCGTAGTGCCTTTTGAATGAAATCCCGACGCAATTTCTGTGTTTCATTGTCATTGTGAAGGCCCAAGGTATAGAGTAAAGCAGCAGTAGTGCATCGGAATCTAATACTGATCTCCCAGGAAACGCTCAAAGCAAACCACTAACAATGAGAAGATTTACACTTCTTGTCCTTAAGTCGGAATTGTGCCATTTGTATTAAATCCCGACGCAAATTCTGTGTTTCATCGTCAATATGAAGGCCCAAGGGATAGAGTAAAGCTGCAGTAGTGCATCGGAATCTAATACTAATCTCCCAGGAAACGCTCAGATCAAACCAATAACAATAAGGAGAGTTACTCTTCTTCTACTTAAGTTGGCGCTGTGCCTTTTGAATGAAATCCCGACGCAATCTCTGTGTTTCATCGTCACTGTGAAGGTCCAGAGGATAGAGTAAATCTGCAGTAGTGCATCGGAATTTAATGCTGATCTCCCAGGAAACACTCAAATCAAACCAGAAACAATGAGAAGATTTACCCATCTTGTACATCAGTCGGCATTGTGCCTTTTGTATTAAATCCCGACGCAATATCTGTGTTTCATCGTCAATGTGAAGCTCCAAGGGATAGAGTAAAGCTGCAGTAGTGCATCGGAATCTAATACCGATCTCCCAGGTAACGCTCAAAGCAAACGACAAACAATGAGACGATTTACTCTTCTTGTACTTAAGTCGGCGTTGTGCCTTTTGTAATAAATACCGACTCATCATCTGAATTTCATCGTCAATGCGAATGTCAAAGGGACAGAGTAAAGCTGCAGTAGTGCATCGGAATCGAATACTGATCTCCCAGGAAACGCTCAAACCAAACCACAAACAATGAGAACATTTACTCTTCTTGTACTTAAGTCGGCATTGTGCCCCTTGTATTTAAACCCCAAGGCAATTTCCGTGTTTCATCGTCAATATGAAGGCCCAAGGGATAGACTAAAGCTGCAGTAGTGCATCGGAATCTAATACTAATCTCCCAGGAAACGCTCAAAGCAAACCAATAACAATAAGGAGAGTTACTGTTCTTCTACTTAAGTTGGCGTTGTGCCTTTTGAATGAAATCCCGACGCAATCTCTGTGTTTCATCGTCACTGTGAAGGTCCAAAGGATAGAGTAAATCTGCAGTAGTGCTTCGGAATTTAATGCTGATCTCTCAGGAAACGCTCAAATCAAACCAGAATCAATGAGAAGATTTACCCATCTTGTACATCAGTCGGCATTGAGCCTTTTGTATTAAATCCCGACGCAATATCTGTGTTTCATAGTCAATGTGAAGCTCCAAGGGATAGAGTAAAGCTGCAGTAGTGCATCGGAATCTAATACCGAACTCCCAGGAAACGCTCAATGCAAATGACAAACAATGAGACGATTTACTCTTCTTCTACTAAAGTCGGCATTGTGCCTTTTGTATTAAATACCGACGCATCATCTGAGTTTCATCGTCAAAGCGAAGGTCAAAGGGACGGAGTAAAGCTGCAGTAGTGCATCGGAATCGAATATTGATTTCCCAGGAAACGATAATAGCAAACCACAAACAATGAGAAGATTTACTCTTGTACTTATGTCGGCATTGTGCCTCTTGTATTAAATCCCGACCCAATTTCTGTGTTTCATCGTCAATGTGAGGGCCAAAGAGATAGAGTAAAGCCGCACTAGTGCATCGGAATCTAATACTGATCTCCCAGGAAAAGCTCATAGGAAACCACTAACTATGAGAAGATTTACTCTTCTTCTACTTCAGTTGGCGTTGTGCATTTTGTATGAAATCCTGACGCAATTTCTGTGTTTCATCGTCAATGTGAAGGACCAAGGGATAGAGTAGAGCTGCAGAAGTGCATCGGAATCAAATTCTGGTCTCCCAGGATACGATCAAAGCAAACCAGAAACAATGAAAAGAATTACTCTTCTTGTACCTAAGTGAGCATTGTGCCTTTTGTATTAAATCCCGACGCAATTTCTGTGTTTCATCGTGAATGTGAACTCCAACGGCTGGAGTAAAGCTGCAGTTGTGCATCGGAATCTAATAGTGTTCTCCCAGGAAACGCTCAAAGCAAACCACAAACAATGAGAAGATTTACTCTTCTTGTTCGTAAGTCGGCATTGTGCCTTTTGTATGAAATTCCGACGCAATTTCTGTGTTTCATCGTCAACGTGAAGGTCCAAGGGATAGAGTGAAGCAGCAGTAGTGCATCGGAATCTAATACTGATCTCCCAGGAAACGCTCAAACCAAACCACAAACATTGAGAAGATTTACTCTTCCTGTACCCAAGTCGGCATTGTGCCTTATATATTAAATGCCGACGCAAATATCTGTGTTTCATCGTGAATGTGAACGTCCAAGCGCTGGAGTAAATCTGCAGTTGTGCATCGGAATTTAATACAGATCTCCCAGGAAACGCTCAAAGCAAACCACATACAGTGATGAGATTTACTCTTCGTGGAACTTAAGTCGGCTTTGTGCCTTTTGTGTTAACTCCTGACGCAATTTCTGTGCTTCATCTTCAAAGTGAAGGTCCAAGGGATAGAGTAAAGCTGCAGTAGTGCATCGGAATCTAATTCTGATCTCCCAGGAAACGCTCAAACCAAACCACAAACAATGAGCAGATTTACTCTTCTTGTACTTACGTCGGCATTATGCCTTATGTATTAAATCCTGACGCAATATCTGTGTTTCATCGTCAATGTGAATGTCCAAGGTATAGAGTAAAGCTGCAGTAGTGCATCTGAATCTAATACTGATCTCCAAGAAAACCCTCAGAGAAAACCACAAACAACGAGACGATTTACTCTTCTTGTACTTAAGTCGGCATTGTGCCTTTAGCATCAAATCCCAAAGCAATTTCTGTGTTCCATCGTCAATATGAAGGCCCAAGGGATAGAGTAAAGCCTGTGATGTTACAAAATAGAAGTGATGTGGCTATTCAATGGAAAGTTGGAAATTGAGATTTAACTAACTGTTTTATCAATCACAATTGGCGTAAGAATCATGGATTGACCATTGTCATAAAATATTGCATTATGAGATGTGAATAGTTTTTACTTGCGGTTTCGCGTGGCTTGAGGCAGTCACAACTAGCGTGCTGTTGAATAAGAAATTGCGTTATCGTCTTTCTAATTACTTCATGATCGTAGATACGATCATATCCGGTTGTGAAGTTATTGTTATGACAAAACAATTTCCTAAGGGACCAGAAAGTTCTTAAGGGCACAAAAACAACTGTAACATCACACAAAAGAGAAATTCAATATTAAAGCTGATGCAAGAAGACGATAAAACAGTTTTCTTTTTATCAATGTAACACGCACATTGGACTGCTGATCTTGGAGTCTTAAGCTTAATACAACAATGACGGTAGATTTTTATGTCCGTATCATGTCCATTTAGCGCTCTTTTATATAACCATTGTCTTCTTTGAGTCGCTCGTGCGTCGTCACGGTAAGTTATAACAGTTCTTTACACTTCACTCAACTCAGACATACACGTTTTTATACATTTAGTAAAAATTAGATCAGACTGCCACAGATCTGCGTCCGTCTTACTTGAGAAAAACAGTAAAAGTCTTCTTAGCGCCCCAGGCTTCATTTGTTCTCCAGCGAACAAAATAGTGAAGGATCGTATATCTATCCGTATTTTTCTGTTTTTATTGCCGCCCAAAGACGACAAATTACATCACTAGAAAATTCCACCGTCGCTATGCGACGCCTCATTATACATTAATCATTATTTACAAACAAGTATTTGCCTTCTGGCTGAAAATACTAACTACTCGTATTTGCTGTTTTAATGAAGTCAAAAATAGCGAATATCACATTGCCTCCCATGAGGAGAGAGGGAATGCCGAAGGATTACCTCGATCCTCATGTCCTCATGAGATATTCGTGATTTTTGGTGTGACATTTACATGATGTTACTGGCGTACTATGTACATAAATTGAAATTACATTTATAAACATATATCAGATATTTATCATTTTTCAAAATAAAGTTTTTCATTCTTTGTTCATCAGTCACTTCATTCCATAATACCAAGACTAACATTTATGTGCATATTTAAGTTTGGTCCATATTTGCTTATAACAATAAGTGAACGTTCATTTCGCACTTCAGGTGATAGAATTCAGGAATTACTTTCTCTTGAGCTTAACAACTAATACATGAGTACAGTGAGTGCTTATTTTCACTAAACTAGAGTGGACAATGTTCGAGCATCTGTTGACTCATTGTGGTTCAATTACAGTTTAATAACGTAGCACTACACTTCGTGATGCTTTCACTTTCTGTGTTAGCTGTCTACGGCGTTCATCATGCAGTACATCTGTCCTTTCCACTGTGGTGCCAGGAATTCAAGTGGCTTCCCGGGTTTTTATTTACAATATGAAACAGAAGAATTGGAAAATTATTAGTATGACTTACAAGCTACTGGATACATTTATTAAGGATCGGGACTGGTCTGGAGTTTAGGGTCTTCCTATAGTGCACATTCATTTTCTTTGTCCATCAAGAGACAGGATTATAATTCATTTTAGCAGTGTTCAGGAGTGCCGGTATTAATGGCTTTAAGGTCTGAGTAATCTAACAATCTACTTCTCACTCATCTTAACTTTAACTCAAGAAAATTGCATAATTTACATATGAAAATGTAGTCACACAAGTGTACAAATGTCTTTCCTCCAGTATGTACGATGGAAGTCATGGCGGTTAGCAGTTTAAAGTTTGGATTGTTTCGTCACCCACACGTCAGCCACTCACAGCAGCTGCACAGTGTTGCGTGAGCTCCAATACTTAGTATCCGTTCGCGCTCAGGCTGTAACAGAGCTGTTGGTCGTCGAGTGCTCCTTTTTTTTGGTGAACTTCGTATCACACGAGTGCATCGATACAAACACCTCGCGCGCGTTTTCCATCGGAGGAGCCAGACACTGAAGCTGCCTCCATACTTCTCTGTCAACTGCCTCCCATGAGGCTCACAGGTCAGTGACGACGAATGTTTTAGCTGTCGCTGCACTTAGAACAACACTGAACTTTGCGTTGCACCTGTTGTCGTAGCCTTGACTTCTTTTTTACACTTGCAGTACAACACTACCACTAGTATACAGTGAACAGTTATTTTTATTATGCACGTCGCACTTTAGTGTGCATCTTCACACAGCATTCGTGCTTAGTTCCTTCGCCGATGGAGTTCATTTACAAAACAATCAATTTTGCACGTTTCCTCCACTGGTATAGAAAGACTTATATTCTACTATTTACAAAATATCACTTACGAGCTAATATTTACAATTAATGGTCACTCCTTTTGTTAAGTCCAGTGAACAACTGCTTTATGAATGGACTCTTTATATCTCAAGATTTGCTTTCACTAGTGAACCTAAAAATATTCTTTCAAACTTTCTTTTAAGTGCTCATCTCCTCATTATGAAAACTACAGGTTTTGCAACACTCGTTGCATTTATTCTTTAGTGCACCCAAGATCATTTTCTACTGCCACGCAGCATATCTACTACTTAACGAGTATGCATTTAACGCTGAATCTTTTTTTTTTTGCTTGCCAAATTTGTTTTTATATTTGAGGGCAAACTGGATAACAATAGGTCTCCCTCTTCGCTTCATGTACTCAGCAGTCGTTCTCTGTTAAAAAAAATAGGGTAACGCGTGTCTACTATTTTTTGCATGAATGGAATTACCGACAGTTCACTGGGTTTACGCAACCGGTCCATAACAAACATTACCAAAGCTAGCGAAGTTCATCACGCTACGTGTCTCATTTCTCATAAGCACTGCTTTGCTTCGAAGCACACGTGCCTTTTACAAGTCGACCCTTGGTCTGGGTTAATGAACCAGGATCAAAAGGAACGGGCAGAAGGAAAATGGATTTCATAAGAGGAGTGTCTTAGGAGACATTTTTGCAATAAAATCTGCATGTAAATAAAATTATCTTAATAAACATAGGCACATATATAAACTTCAACCTCCTTCCTTACAGCATACTTTGCTACTTCTACGTCTTACTCAGGTTATGGTTAATATTTAGTTTAAATATCACTGCATTGCATGTTCTTTAGATTAGCCTTCAATTAGGGTATTGAATGGTCGCTAGATTACACTACAAATCTTCTGAAGATCTTTACTTGGACTTATTTATGATACAGGGGGCTTGCTGTGTGGTTATTTAGTAACTTGATTCTACTGAAATCAATTCGTCAGCTAACATTCCTCATATACTCTTTACATTGGGCTCAGATCACAGGGAAATAGTTTACTTTCATAGCAATTAATGGCCTCGTGGAGTACTTACGCTACATTATTGATGCTTCATGGTTTGCCTCCATTTGTACTGTATTTCACCTTACTTAGTTTACTACAGCTTTTTGTCTCCTTGCGTGAACACATGCGGGTTACCACTTGTTTTTTCCATTTAACAGCACGCTTTAACTGAACTTTAAGCTATTTCTTCTACTCCTGTCCACTGTCTGGACTGTTTGACCATGTACCTTTTTTTTTTTAAGCAGGTAATTTGGGCTTTTACTACAGAACTTCAAGTACTTACATTACTAAAAATAAATCTATAAATATTCTTGTACCTTGAGAGAAGTGCTTATTTACGCATCCTTCTCCATTTCTCACCTTTACATATTTATATAGCTCCGGGCAATCGCCTCGCAAGCATTTTTTTTTTCTTAATACTAACTTAAAATTAAATTGAAATTCTTGGTGCAACCCCAATTTCCTGCTTCAGCTTGTTGAAGAAATATCAGTTCAATGTCCATCACTATAAACAATTTTTCCATACATAGCATTTAATACTTAAAGTTTACATGTAGTAGCCGTTACCATGTAGTCAGTGCGCTGTTCAACACAATACTTATCATTAACAGTTCACACAAGGAAATTTCCAGTACGCAAGAGGCAAGAAACCAAAACAGATTCTATCTGCAGTTGAGGCTGTGTCTGTAAACTAACTCTTTGTTTCAATGGACCAATCGCTCCCGATATGGAGCAGCCCTGAATCGGCAATGATAAAACTTTTGAAACAGAAGACACCTGTCTGAAGAGACATGGTGACATGACATTGATGTTTGCTCCTGTATCAACAACGGCTGTGAAAGGAATGTTGGCAATAGAAATCTTAATCGCAGCCTGGACCTGTTCATCATAAATGTCATTAATGTCTTGAGCTTCTAGGTCAGGTGCAAGGTCATCTCGTAAGTCGGTCTCATGGTCGTACCGTATCGCATTAACATACTCAGAATCAGAGTATTCGTTAGTACCCCCACTGGAACCGGCAGCGACCTCTAGGAGGCTGAAAGGTGCTGCCTCTAATTTTCCGCAGGATGTTTAACCTGTTTGTCATTCATGGCCTTAAGTGTTTGTTCCGTTTCATATTGGTGCTGGTTATGTGGTACAAATGCCGGTGTAAAGGGGTAAAATCCACTGGGTGCATTCACTTGTGAATAGAATACTTGAGAAGGCTGATGTCGCCCGATCTTTTGGTTGCCGGCAAAACCATTTCCTTGTGAAGGAAAGTTCGCATTTGGTGCCATTTGAAAATTGTTCCGCGGTCCTCTATTCTGTGAAAAGTTGTTCTGATGTGCTGGGTGGCCTCCGCCCTGCCCATGCCACTTGCTATTTTTCGGCCTATAACTTTGATTGTACACTGGCCCATTTGAAAAATTACCAATCGTTTGTGGAGAATTTCCATACTGCTCAGGCGCAGAATTAAAGGGTGGGTTTCCGTACTGATGTTGTACCTGGTGGTTGTAAATTGGGTGGTATCTCTGCTGATTACTGTAATTGGTTTTCTGCTTCCGTTTAAAGTTATTGCCGTTTGCGTTTTGATAACCGCTGGCAGGTTGGTAACAGCGGTCGCAGTAGCTCGCTCTCTCCTTGGGCGCATTGTTGTCCGCGTGCGATGCATTCTGCTGGCTGCCAGGGAAGAATTTGCCGCTGCCAACCTTGGAGCGCACATCCTCGCTAATTAAATCTAGGGAATCCAGCACAGAAAGGAATACATCCGTGTCTTCTTCGGACACATTTACTAATTTCTCTCTAATAGACACAGGGAGTTTGCTTTTGAGAATCATAATTACGTCCTTGGAAGAAATCGGAGAATCCCAGAATTTAATTTTTGCTAGATACTTCTCAAAGTATCGCCGGAGACTTCCATGCTTCTCATTGAAAATTTCCGCACCATACACCTCCTTCCTTAATCTTTGCTGTACCCCATTACTCCAAAATTTTGCCAAGAACATTTTCTCAAACTCTACATAATTCCTACACGTGTCTACCATTTCCGTTCCCCATAATGCTGCATCACCAGAAATAAAGCCAGTGACGAACTGAATACGCTGTCTGTCTGTCCAGCTCCTGGGAAATATGCCGGAAAAATTCTTTAGGAACACGATGGGGTGTATTTCTCGCTTCTGCGGATGAAAAACAGGAAAAGTGCGATGCTTAATCACACTTTCCTCTTGCATTAAACTCACGATTGTGGGCGGATCATTTATTTTCCCTACTCGGGACTCAACAGGACTGTTGTTTTGCATGTAATCAGGCGGTGAACGATAAGGAGTTGACTGACATTCGTCACCGTCTAAAGAGTTGTTCCCTATAGTTTGCGTATGCGTGTGCGGATTTTCTACACAGTTTCTCAGCATTCTGACTTCGTCCACTACTTGCTGCTTCCACTCGGGACGATCCCGTGTAAGTGTCCTCCGAATCTGTCCCAATTCAGAAACCACTGTGTCTCCAGACTTACCAGGAGCAGCTAAGATTTCATAAGTTACATCCTTGACAGTCTCCCTAAGCTCCTCCCTGACCTTCTTTTCGATAAAAATATCTTTACCCTTTATCCATTCACTGTAGTGTTCCGACAATGCCTCCGCGTGTGCTTTCACGGTGCTCTTAACCTGTTCTTCAATATTGATTGAGTCTATCTGCCTCGACAGATCCTCCACTACACCTTCAATGTCAGATACTGCATTTCTAACTGAGTTTATTTCTTTGGTAGCTGCCTGAATTTTTGTGTTTAATGTTCCAGATACTTCAGCTATTTCACTTTTCACCTGTTTCTGCATTTTCTGAATTTGATCACTGATCTTAGTTTGCACCTCACCCAAATGGGTATTTAATTCAGCCGTAATTTCTTTATGCAGATCTGTTTTGATTGTGCCTAGCTGTGTTTTTAATGATTCGCTTACAGCATCTAATCGGGCGTTAACAGTCTCATTTTGTGTTTTTATAGTCTCATTTTGTGTTTTTACTGATTCGCTTACAGCATCTAATCGGGCGTTAACAGTCTCATTTTGTGTTTTTATTGATTCGCTTACAGCATCTAATCGGGCGTTAACAGTCTCATTTTGTGTTTTTATAGTCTCATTTACTGCGTCAAACTGTTGTTTCAGCATTTCCATTAACGCACCGAGGTCATTTGTAGCTGCAGCGGGGAGAATTTGGACTTTAGGGTCACTTTCCCCTGTTACAGACATGGTTAGTTCAGTTTCCACACGGGAACCTACCGTTCGCGATCGTAAAGGGTATGGAATACTATTAACGTCTTCACTCCCGTCTCCTGTTGTCACCTGTCTCTGTTTACTATCTGCCATTTTCGTTAGTAAATCACGTGCTACGTAAGGCTTTCGTCGTTTGTCAGTGACGTGGTGAGTCCGCTAAGAGCACCACTCTCGCGTGAGCAACAAATGAAATTCTATCTGGCAAGAAGACAAGATGGAACCTAACCGTTTCAGACAAATGAATGAAGATGCTCTTCACTGCAAATTGCGCACACTATCCACCATGTTGAAAATGCAATACAGGTATACTAACAATGGGGAGAAATAATTTCTATTATCAGACTACGAAGAATTTTACTTTGAAAGATAAAATAAAGCAGATTTTCTATTGCGGGAAGGAGATAGAAAGGATGTGGATCGACTTGGAAAAGCAACGTTGCTACTGAAGCACTACACTGCGTATGCAAAATTCTGACTTACTTTTTGATGGCTTGAATACCGCTATGTTGTCTCAGCAAATTCACGTCTCTTTTCTTTTCTTTTCTCTCGGTAATTAAACTGCATTATTGACCGTTATTCTCACAGAGATACGATGTGTACATGAAACGACAGAACATTTATTAACACAAGCACATAGAAAATTTTCCAAGAATTTGAACTAATTTTTGGTCAAGTCCCTGTTCGGGCGCCAAATGTGATGTTACAAAATAGAAGTGACGTGGCTATTCAATGGAAAGTTGGAAATTGAGATTTAACTAACTGTTTTATCAATCACAATTGGAGTAAGAATCATGGATTGACCATTGTCATAAAATATTGCATTATGAGATGTGAATAGTTTTTACTTGCGGTTTCGCGTGGCATGAGGCAGTCACAACTAGCGTGCTGTTGAATAAGAAATTGCGTTATCGTCTTTCTAATTACTTCATGATCGTAGATACGATCATATCCGGTTGTGAAGTTATTGTTATGACAAAACAATTTCCTAAGGGACCAGAAAGTTCTTAAGGGCACAAAAACAACTGTAACATCACACAAAAGAGAAATTCAATATTAAAGCTGATGCAAGAAGACGATAAAACAGTTTTCTTTTTATCAATGTAACACGCACATTGGACTGCTGATCTTGGAGTCTTAAGCTTAATACAACAATGACGGTAGATTTTTATGTCCGTATCATGTCCATTTAGCGCTCTTTTATATAACCATTGTCTTCTTTGAGTCGCTCGTGCGTCGTCACGGTAAGTTATAACAGTTCTTTACACTTCACTCAACTCAGACATACACGTTTTTATACATTTAGTAAAAATTAGATCAGACTGCCACAGATCTGCGTCCGTCTTACTTGAGAAAAACAGTAAAAGTCTTCTTAGCGCCCCAGGCTTCATTTGTTCTCCAGCGAACAAAATAGTGAAGGATCGTATATCTATCCGTATTTTTCTGTTTTTATTGCCGCCCAAAGACGACAAATTACATCACTAGAAAATTCCACCGTCGCTATGCGACGCCTCATTATACATTAATCATTATTTACAAACAAGTATTTGCCTTCTGGCTGAAAGTACTAACTACTCGTATTTGCTGTTTTAATGAAGTCAAAAATAGCGAATATCACGAGCCGCAGTAGTGCGTCGGAATCTAATATTGAACTCCCAGGAAACGCTCAAAGCAAACCACGAACAATATGAAGATTTACTTATCTTCTACTTAAGTTGGCGTAGTGCCTTTTGAATGAAATCCCGACGCAATTTCTGTGTTTCATTGTCATTGTGAAGGCCAAGGGGATAGCGTAAAGCTGCAGTAGTGCATCGGAATATAATACTGATCTCCCTGGAAACGGTCAAAGCAAACCACAAATAAGGGGAGATTCACTTGTCTTATATTTAAGACGGCATTGTGCCGTTTGTATTGAATCCCGACGGAATTTCTATGTTCATCGGCAATGGGAAAGTTCTAGAGATAGAGTAAAGCTGAAGTAGTCTACGGAATCTAATACTGATCTCCAAAGAAACGTTCAAAGCAAACCACAAACTTAGAGGAGATTTACTCTTCTTATACATAAGTTGACATTGTGACTTTTGTATTAAATCCCGACGCAATTTCTGTTTTAATCGTCAATGTAAAGGCCCAAGGTATAGAGTAAAGCTGCAGTAGTGCATCGGAATCTAATACTGATCTCCCAGGAAACGCTCAAAGCAAACCACTAACAATGAGAAGATTTACACTTCTTGTCCTTAAGTCGGAATTGTGCCATTTGTATTAAATCCCGACGCAAATTCTGTGTTTCATCGGCAATATGAAGGCCCAAGGGATAGAGTAAAGCTGCAGTAGTGCATCGGAATCTAATACTAATCTCCCAGGAAACGCTCAGATCAAACCAATAACAATAAGGAGAGTTACCCTACTTCTACTTAAGTTGGCGTTGTGCCTTTTGAATGAAATCCCGACGCAATCTCTGTGTTTCATCGTCACTGTGAAGGTCCAGAGGATAGAGTAAATCTGCAGTAGTGCATCGGAATTTAATGCTGATCTCCCAGGAAACACTCAAATCAAACCAGAAACAATGAGAAGATTTACCCATCTTGTACATCAGTCGGCATTGTGCCTTTTGTATTAAATCCCGACGCAATATTTGTGTTTCATCGTCAATGTGAAGCTCCAAGGGATAGAGTAAAGCTGCAGTAGTGCATCGGAATCTAATACCGATCTCCCAGGTAACGCCCAAAGCAAACGACAAACAATGAGACGATTTACTCTTCTTGTACTTAAGTCGGCGTTGTGCCTTTTGTATTAAATACCGACTCATCATCTGAGTTTCATCGTCAATGCGAAGATCAAAGGGACAGAGTAAAGCTGCAGTAGTGCATCGGAATCGAATACTGATCTCCCAGGAAACGCTCAAACCAAACCACAAACAATGAGAACATTTACACTTCTTGTACTTAAGTCGGCATTGTGCCCCTTGTATTTAAACCCCAAGGCAATTTCCGTGTTTCATCGTCAATATGAAGGCCCAAGGGATAGACTAAAGCTGCAGTAGTGCAACGGAATCTAATACTAATCTCCCAGGAAACGCTCAAACCAAACCAATGACAATAAGGAGAGTTACTCTTCTTCTACTTAAGTTGGCGTTCTGCCTTTTGAGTGAAATCCCGACGCAATCTCTGTGTTTCATCGTCACTGTGAAGGTCCAAAGGATAGAGTAAATCTGCAGTAGTGCTTCGGAATTTAATGCTGATCTCTCAGGAAACGCTCAAATCAAACCAGAATCAATGAGAAGATTTACCCATCTTGTACATCAGTCGGCATTGAGCCTTTTGTATTAAATCCCGACGCAATATATGTGTTTCATAGTCAATGTGAAGCTCCAAGGGATAGAGTAAAGCTGCAGTAGTGCATCGGAATCTAATACCGATCTCCCAGGAAACGCTCAATGCAAACGACATACAATGAGACGATTTACTCTTCTTCTACTTAAGTCGGCATTGTGCCTTTTGTATTAAATACCGACGCATCATCTGAGTTTCATCGTCAAAGCGAAGGTCAAAGGGACAGAGTAAAGATGCAGTAGTGCATCAGAATCGAATATTGATTTCCCAGGAAACGATCATAGCAAACCACAAACAATGAGAAGATTTACTCTTGTACTTATGTCGGCATTGTGCCTCTTGTATTAAATTCCGACGCAATTTCTGTGTTTCATCGTCAATGTGAGGACCCTAGGGATAAAGCTGCAGTAGTGCATCGGAATCTAATACTGATGTCCCAGGAAACACTCAAACCAAACCACAAACAATGAGAAGATTTTCTCTTCTTGTACTTAAGTCGGTATTGTGCCTTATGTATTAAATCCCGACCCAATTTCTGTGTTTCATCGTCAATGTGAGGGCCAAAGAGATAGAGTAAAGCCGCACTAGTGCATCGGAATCTAATACTGATCTCCCAGGAAAAGCTCATAGGAAACCACTAACTATGAGAAGATTTACTCTTCTTCTACTTCAGTTGGCGTTGTGCATTTTGTATGAAATCCTGACGCAATTTCTGTGTTTCATCGTCAATGTGAACTCCAACGGCAGGAGTAAAGCTGCAGTTGTGCATCGGAATCTAATAGTGTTCTCCCAGGAAACGCTCAAAGCAAACCACAAACAATGAGAAGATTTACTCTTCTTGTACGTAAGTCGGCATTGTGCCTTTTGTATGAAATTCCGACGCAATTTCTGTGTTTCATCGTCAACGTGAAGGTCCAAGGGATAGAGTGAAGCAGCAGTAGTGCATCGGAATCTAATACTGATCTCCCAGGAAACGCTCAAACCTAACCACAAACAATGAGAAGATTTACTCTTCCTGAACCCAAGACGGCATTGTGCCTTATATATTAAATGCCGACGCAAATATCTGTGTTTCATCGTGAATGTGAACGTCCAAGCGCTGGAGTAAATCTGCAGTTGTGCATCGGAATATAATACAGATCTCCCAGGAAACGCTCAAAGCAAACCACATACAGTGATGAGATTTACTCTTCGTGTACTTAAGTCGGCTTTGTGCCTTTTGTGTTAACTCCTGACGCAATTTCTGTGCTTCATCTTCAAAGTGAAGGTCCAAGGGATAGAGTAAAGCTGCAGTAGTGCATCGGAATCTAATTCTGAACTCCCAGGAAACGCTCAAACCAAACCACAAACAATGAGCAGATTTACTCATCTTATTAAATCCCGACGCAATATCCGTGTTTCATCGTCAATGTGAATGTCCAAGGTATAGAGTAAAGCTGCAGTAGTGCATCTGAATCTAATACTGATCTCCAAGAAAACGCTCAAAGAAAACCACAAACAAAGAGACGATTTACTCTTCTTGTACTTAAGTCGGCATTGTGCCTTTAGCATCATATCCCGACGCAATTTCTGTCTTCCATCGTCAATGTGAAGGCCCAAGGGATAGAGTAAAGCCGCAGTAGTGCATCGGAATCTAATATTGATCTCCCAGGAAACGCTCAAAGCAAACCACGAACAATAAGAAGATATACTCATCTTCTACTTAAGTTGGCGTAGTGCCTTTTGAATGAAATCCCAACACAATTTCTGTGTTTCATTGTCATTGTGAAGGCCCAGGGGATAGCGTAAAGCTGCAGTAGTGCATCGGAATATAATACTGATCTCCCTGGAAACGGTCAAAGCAATCCACAAATAAGGGGAGATTCACTTGTTTTATACTAAAGACGGCATTATGCCGTTTGTATTGAATCCCGAAGGAATTTCTATGTTCATCGGCAATGGGAAAGTTCAAGGGATAGAGTAAAGCTGAAGTAGTCTACGGAATCTAATAATGATCTCCAAAGAAACGTTCAAAGCAAACCACAAACTTAGTGGAGATTTACTCTTCTTATACATAAGTTGAAATTGTGGCTTTTGTATTAAATCCCGACGCAATTTCTGTTTTAATCGTCAATGTAAAGGCCCAAGGTATAGAGTAAATCTGCAGTAGTGCATTGGAATCAAATACTGATTTCCCAGGAAACGCTCAAAGCAAACCACTAACAATGAGAAGATTTACACTTCTTGTCCTTAAGTCGGAATTGTGCCATTTGTATTAAATCCCGACGCAAATTCTGTGTTTCATCGTCAATATGAAGGCCCAAGGGATACTAATCTCCCAGGAAACGCTCAGATCAAACCAATAACAATAAGGAGAGTTACTCTTCTTCTACTTAAGTTGGCGTTGTGCCTTTTGAATGAAATCCCGACGCAATCTCTGTGTTTCATCGTCACTGTGAAGGTCCAGAGGATAGAGTAAATCTGCAGTAGTGCATCGGAATTTAATGCTGATCTCCCAGGAAACACTCAAATCAAACCAGAAACAATGAGAAGATTTACCCATCTTGTACATCAGTCGGCGTTGTGCCTTTTGTATTACATACCGACTCATCATCTGAGTTTCATCGTCAATGCGGAGATCAAAGGGACAGAGTAAAGCTGCAGTAGTGCATCGGAATCGAATACTGATCTCCCAGGAAACGCTCAAACCAAACCACAAACAATGAGAACATTTACTCTTCTTGTACTTAAGTCGGCATTGTGCCCCTTGTATTTAAACCCCAAGGCAATTTCCGTGTTTCATCGTCAATATGAAGGCCCAGGGGATAGACTAAAGCTGCAGTAGTGCAACGGAATCTAGTACTAATCTCCCAGGAAACGCTCAAAGCAAACCAATGACAATAAGGAGAGTTACTCTTCTTCTACTTAAGTTGGCGTTGTGCCTTTTGAATGAAATTCCGACGCAATCTCTGTGTTTCATCGTCAGTGTGAAGGTCCAAAGGATAGAGTAAATCTGCAGTAGTGCTTCGGAATTTAATGCTGATCTCTCAGGAAACGCTCAAATCAAACCAGAATCAATGAGAAGATTTACCCATCTTGTACATCAGTCGGCATTGAGCCTTTTGTATTAAATCCCGACGAAATATCTGTGTTTCATAGTCAATGTGAAGCTCCAAGGGATAGAGTAAAGCTGCAGTAGTGCATCGGAATTTAATACCGATCTCGCAGGCAACGCTCAATGCAAACGACAAACAATGAGACGATTTACTCTTCTTCTACTTAAGTCAGCATTGTGCCTTTTGTATTAAATACCGACGCATCATCTGAGTTTCATCGTCAAAGCGAAGGTCAAAGGGACAGAGTAAAGCTGCAGTAGTGCATCAGAATCGAATATTGATTTTACAGGAAACGATCATAGCAAACCACAAACAATGAGAAGATTTACACTTGTACTTATGTCGGCATTGTGCCTCTTGTATTAAATTCCGACGCAATTTCTGTGTTTCATCGTCAATGTGAGGACCATAGGGATAAAGCTGCAGTAGTGCATCGGAATCTAATACTGATCTCGCAGGAAAAGCTCATAGGAAACCACTAACTATGAGAAGATTTACTCTTCTTCTACTTCAGTTGGCGTTGTGCATTTTGTATGAAATCCTGACGCAATTTCTGTGTTTCATCGTCAATGTGAACTCCAACGGCAGGAGTAAAGCTGCAGTTGTGCATCGGAATCTAATAGTGTTCTCCCAGGAAACGCTCAAAGCAAACCACAAACAATGAGAAGATTTACTCTTCTTGTACGTAAGTCGGCATTGTGCCTTTTGTATGAAATTCCGACGCAATTTCTGTGTTTCATCGTCAACGTGAAGGTCCAAGGGATAGAGTGAAGCAGCAGTAGTGCATCGGAATCTAATACTGATCTCCCAGGAAACGCTCAAACCTAACCACAAACAATGAGAAGATTTACTCTTCCTGAACCCAAGACGGCATTGTGCCTTATATATTAAATGCCGACGCAAATATCTGTGTTTCATCGTGAATGTGAACGTCCAAGCGCTGGAGTAAATCTGCAGTTGTGCATCGGAATATAATACAGATCTCCCAGGAAACGCTCAAAGCAAACCACATACAGTGATGAGATTTACTCTTCGTGTACTTAAGTCGGCTTTGTGCCTTTTGTGTTAACTCCTGACGCAATTTCTGTGCTTCATCTTCAAAGTGAAGGTCCAAGGGATAGAGTAAAGCTGCAGTAGTGCATCGGAATCTAATTCTGAACTCCCAGGAAACGCTCAAACCAAACCACAAACAATGAGCAGATTTACTCATCTTATTAAATCCCGACGCAATATCCGTGTTTCATCGTCAATGTGAATGTCCAAGGTATAGAGTAAAGCTGCAGTAGTGCATCTGAATCTAATACTGATCTCCAAGAAAACGCTCAAAGAAAACCACAAACAAAGAGACGATTTACTCTTCTTGTACTTAAGTCGGCATTGTGCCTTTAGCATCATATCCCGACGCAATTTCTGTCTTCCATCGTCAATGTGAAGGCCCAAGGGATAGAGTAAAGCCGCAGTAGTGCATCGGAATCTAATATTGATCTCCCAGGAAACGCTCAAAGCAAACCACGAACAATAAGAAGATATACTCATCTTCTACTTAAGTTGGCGTAGTGCCTTTTGAATGAAATCCCAACACAATTTCTGTGTTTCATTGTCATTGTGAAGGCCCAGGGGATAGCGTAAAGCTGCAGTAGTGCATCGGAATATAATACTGATCTCCCTGGAAACGGTCAAAGCAATCCACAAATAAGGGGAGATTCACTTGTTTTATACTAAAGACGGCATTATGCCGTTTGTATTGAATCCCGAAGGAATTTCTATGTTCATCGGCAATGGGAAAGTTCAAGGGATAGAGTAAAGCTGAAGTAGTCTACGGAATCTAATAATGATCTCCAAAGAAACGTTCAAAGCAAACCACAAACTTAGTGGAGATTTACTCTTCTTATACATAAGTTGAAATTGTGGCTTTTGTATTAAATCCCGACGCAATTTCTGTTTTAATCGTCAATGTAAAGGCCCAAGGTATAGAGTAAATCTGCAGTAGTGCATTGGAATCAAATACTGATTTCCCAGGAAACGCTCAAAGCAAACCACTAACAATGAGAAGATTTACACTTCTTGTCCTTAAGTCGGAATTGTGCCATTTGTATTAAATCCCGACGCAAATTCTGTGTTTCATCGTCAATATGAAGGCCCAAGGGATACTAATCTCCCAGGAAACGCTCAGATCAAACCAATAACAATAAGGAGAGTTACTCTTCTTCTACTTAAGTTGGCGTTGTGCCTTTTGAATGAAATCCCGACGCAATCTCTGTGTTTCATCGTCACTGTGAAGGTCCAGAGGATAGAGTAAATCTGCAGTAGTGCATCGGAATTTAATGCTGATCTCCCAGGAAACACTCAAATCAAACCAGAAACAATGAGAAGATTTACCCATCTTGTACATCAGTCGGCGTTGTGCCTTTTGTATTAAATACCGACTCATCATCTGAGTTTCATCGTCAATGCGGAGATCAAAGGGACAGAGTAAAGCTGCAGTAGTGCATCGGAATCGAATACTGATCTCCCAGGAAACGCTCAAACCAAACCACAAACAATGAGAAGATTTACTCTTCTTGTACGTAAGTCGGCATTGTGCCTTTTGTATGAAATTCCGACGCAATTTCTGTGTTTCATCGTCAACGTGAAGGTCCAAGGGATAGAGTAAAGCTGCAGTAGTGCATCGGAATCTAATTCTGATCTCCCAGGAAACGCTCAAACCAAACCACATACAATGAGCAGATTTACTCATCTTGTACTTACGTCGGCATTATGCATTATGTATTAAATCCCGACGCAATATCTGTGTTTCATCGTCAATGTGAAGGTCCAAGGTATAGAGTAAAGCTGCAGTAGTGCATCTGAATCTAATACTGATCTCCAAGAAAACGCTCAAAGAAAACCACAAACAAAGAGACGATTTACTCTTCTTGTACTTAAGTCGGCATTGTGCCTTTAGCATCAAATCCCGACGCAATTTCTGTGTTCCATCGTCAATGTGAAGGCCCAAGTGATAGAGTAAAGCCGCAGTAGTGCATCGGAATCTAATATTGATCTCCCAGGAAACGCTCAAAGCAAACCACGAACAATAAGAAGATATACTCATCTTCTACTTAAGTTGGCGTAGTGCCTTTTGAATGAAATCCCGACGCAATTTCTGTGTTTCATTGTCATTGTGAAGGCCCAGGGGATAGCGTAAAGCTGCAGTAGTGCATCGGAATATAATACTGATCTCCCTGGAAACGGTCAAAGCAATCCACAAATAAGGGGAGATTCACTTGTTTTATACTAAAGACGGCATTGTGCCGTTTGTATTGAATCCCGAAGGAATTTCTATGTTCATCGGCAATGGTAAAGTTCAAGGGATAGAGTGAAGCTGAAGTAGTCTACGGAATCTAATACTGATCTCCAAAGAAAGGTTCAAAGCAAACCACAAACTTAGAGGAGATTTACTCTTCTTATACATAAGTTGAAATTGTGACTTTTGTATTAAATCCCGACCCAATTTCTGTTTTAATCGTGAATGTGAAGGTCCATGGTATAGAGTAAAGTGCAGTAGTGCATTGGAATCTAATACTGATCTCCCAGGAAACGCTAAAAAGCAAACCACTAACAATGAGAAGATTTACACTTCTTGTCCTTAAGTCGGAATTGTGCCATTTGTATTAAATCCCGACGCAAATTCTGTGTTTCATCGTCAATGTGAAGCTCCGAGGGATAGAGTAAAGCTGCAGTAGTGCATCGGAATCTAATACCGATCTCCCAGGTAACGCTTAAAGCAAACGACAAACAATGAGACAATTTACTCTTCTTGTACTTAAGTCGGCGTTGTGCCTTTTGTATTATATACCGACTCATCATCTGAGTTTCATCGTCAATGCGAAGGTCAAAGGGGTCAGAGTAAAGCCGCAGTAGTGCATCGGAATCGAATACTGATTTCCCAGGAAATGCTCAAAGCAAACCACAAACAATGAGAACATTTTAATCTGCTTGTACTTAAGTCGGCATTGTGCCTTTTGTATTAAATCCCGATGCAATTTCTGTGTTTCATCGTCAATGTGAGGGCCAAAGAGATAGAGTAAAGCCGCAGTAGTGCATCGGAATCTAATACTGATCTCCCAGGAAACGCTCGAAACCAACAACAGACATTGAGAAGATTTTCTCTTCTTGTACTTAAGTCGCCATTGTGCATTTTGTATTAAATCCCGCCGCAATTTCTGTGTTTCATCGTCAATTTGATGGTCCAAGGGATATAGTAAAGCTGTAGTAGTGCATCGGTATCTAATACTGATCCCCCAGGAAACGCCCAAAGCAAACCACGAACAATGAGAAGTTTTACTCATCTTCCACATAAGTTGGCGTTGTGCCCTTTGTATGAAAGCACTACTCAATATCTGTGTTCCATCGTCTATGTGATGGTCCAGGGGAAAGAGTAAAGCTGTAGTAGTGCATCGGAATCTATTACTGGTCTAGCAGGATACGGTCAAAGCAAACCAGAAACAATGAGAAATTTACTCTTCTTGCACATAAGTGGGCATTGTGCCTTTTGTATTAAATCCCGACGCAACCTGTTAGTTTCATCGTCAATGCGAGGGTCCAATGGATAGAGTAAAGCTGCTGTAGTGCATTGGAATCTAATACTGATCTCCAAGGAAACGCTCAAAGCAACCCAAAAACAGTAAGAAGATTTACCCATCTTGTACAACAGTCGGCATTGAGCCTTTTGTATTAAATCCCGACGCAATATCTGTGTTTTATCGTCAATGTGAAGCTCCAAGGGATAGAGCAAAGCTGCAGTAGTGCATCGGAATCTAATATCGATCTCCCAGGAAACGCTCAAAGCAAACCACGAACAATAGGAGATTTACTCATCTTCTACTTATGTTGGCGTAGTGCCTTTTGAATGAAATCCCGACGCAATCTCTCTGTTTCATCGTCATTGTGAAGGTCCAAGGGATGGAGTAAAGCTGCAGTAGTGCATCGGGATCGAATACTGATTTCCCAGGAAACGATCAAAGCAAACCACAAACAATGAGAAGAATTACTCTTCTTGTACTTAAGTCGGCATTGTCCCTTTTGAATTAAATCTCGACGCAATTTTTGTGCTTCATCGTCAATGTGAGGGCCAAAGAGATAGAGTAAAGCCGCAGTAATGCATCGGAATCTAATACTGATCTACCAGGACACGCTCGAAGCCAACATCAAGCAATGAGAAGATTTTCTCTTCTTGTACTTAAGTCGGCATTGAGCCTTTATTATTAAATCCCGACGTTATGTCTGTGTTTCATATGGAAACGTCAAAGTCCAAGGGATACAGAAAACCTGATGTGGTGCATCGGAATCAAATACTAAACTCCCAGGAAACGCTCAAAGCAAACCACAAACAATGAGATGATTTACTCTTCTTGTCCTTAAGTCGGCATTGTGCATTTTGTATTAAATCCCGACGCAATTTCTGTGTTTCATCGTCAATTTGAAGGTCCAAGGGATATAGTAAAGCTATAGCAGTGCATCGGAATCTAATACTGATCCCCCAGGAAACGCCCAAAGCAAACCACGAACAATGGGAAGTTTTACTCTGCTTCCACTTAAGTTGGCGTTGTGCCACTTGTATGAAAGCCCGACGCAATATCTGTGTTCCATCGTCAATGTGAAGGTCCAAGGGATAGAGTAAAGCTGCAGAAGTGCATCGGAATCTAACACTGGTCTCCCAGGATACGGTCAAAGCAAACCAGAAACAATGAGAAAACTTACTCATCTTGTACTTAAGTGAGCATTGTGCATTTTGTATTGAATGCCGACGCAATATCTGTGTTTCATCGTCAATGTGACGTATAAGGGCTGGAGTAAAGCTGCAGTTGTGCATCGGAATCTAATACTGATCTCCCAGGAAACGCTCAAAGCTTATCACAAACAATGAGAAGATATACTCTTCTTGTACTTAAGTCGGCATTGCGCCTTTTGTATTAATTCTCGACGCTATTTCTGTGTTTCATATGGAAACGTAAAAGTCCAAGGGATACAGTAAACCTGATGTGGTGCATCGGAATGAAATACTGATCTCCCAGGAAACGCTGAAAGCAAACCACAAACAATGAGAAGATTTACTCTTCTTGGACTTAAGTCGCCATTGTGCCTTTTGTATTAAATCCCGACGCAATTTCTGTGTTTCATCGTCAATTTGAACGTCCAAGGGGTATAGTAAAGCTGTAGTAGTGCATCGGAATCTAATACTGATTCCCCAGGAAACGCTCAAAGCAAACCACAAACAATGACAAGATTTACTTTTCTTGTACTTAAGTCGGCATTGTGCTTTTGGTATTAAATCCCGAGGAAATTTCTGTGTTTCATCGGCAATGTCAAGTTCCAAGGGATAGAGTAAAGCTGCAGTAGTGAATCGTAATCAAATACTGATCTCTTCTGGAAACGCTGAAAGCAAACCACAAACAACGAGAAGATTTTCTCCTCTTGTACTTAAGTCGGCATTGTGCCTTTTGTATTAAATCCCGACGCAATGTCTGTGCTTCATCGTCAATGAGAAGGTCCAAGGGATAGAGTAATGCTGCAGTAGTGCATAGGAATCTAATACTGATCTCCCAGGAAACGCTTAAAGCAAACCAGAAACAATGAGATGATTTACCTTTCTTGTACATCAGTCGGCATTGTGCCTGTTGTATTAAATCCCGACGCAATATCTGTGTTTCATCGTCAATGTGAAGCTCCAAGGGATAGAGTAAAGCTGCAGTAGTGCATCGGAATCTAATACCGATCTCCCAGGAAACGCTCATAGCAAACTACAAACAATCAGAAGATTTACTCTTCTTGTACTTATGTCTGCATTGTGCCTTTTGTTTTAAATACCGACGCAACATCTGAGTTTTATCGTCAATGCGAAAGTCAGAAGGACAGAGTAAACCTGGTTTTGTGTTTGTTATTGCTCGCGTAATAACGCATATACGAAAAGAGCCGCGAAATATCTGTTAGTAATGCCGTGCTTTGAATTTCTTTATCATCATTACCCTTTTAACAAAGCAAAATAAATATATTGAGATCTTATTGTTCTGTATCTGGCCTACAATTGAAGGAACGTTTTTTCGTGACTGTAACTCATTCTAAAAATCAACATATCTTCCCTACTTTATAGTTATTGAAAATTGAAATTATTTGGTTATGAACACTGATGTTACAGTTCGTATGATCGTTCAACAACAAAATTTTGCAGTGGATTTTGTTTCTCGGCAAAACACCATTCAATACCACGACTAGCACAAGAACATGAGACTATTAAAAAATACGTTTTCACTATAAAGTTTGCCAGACCAGAACGGAGCACAGCAAGATTCCTATTAGATTTTGACGGTACATTAACTTATTTGTACTGTGAGTTATATACTATCAACAGCCCGCGTCAACCTGTAACACATCATAAAATCTGCTGATCTGCACTGCAAGTCTGGAAACTAAAAGAAATAATATTATTTTACTGTTACTTTACCGCTTCCTTGCGGTATGATAGACTATGTTGGGAGTCGTTTGAATACGCCGCGGCAGCGGCTCTTTCGTTCGCCACACAGCTCAGCACCACAGATAATATTTATATAACTGAAAAATGTCTCAACAGGATGGGATAATAGGCAAGCAAGCTTTAACAATTAATAATACAAGTTTTCATTTACATAACTCTATTAAAACATTTCAATATTTCAATTGTTACACACCTTTATGAATTTACACGTAATGGCGTACAATTCTTAGTCTCGACAAAAGAATGCTACACTAGCGTTCGCTACTACGACACAGGATATCTTACTCGCTCGACTCCCAGATGAAGAAGAAGACAAAGAAATTGATGATCGTCACGTATTATATACTAGTTACTTACTTTAATCTTTGTTCGACATTTATCGTCTGTGGCGGTTTCATTACTCGCCGACACAGATATTCTCAAAAATAAATAATAAAAAAATACATAATTCTATACAATAACACAATATGATACATATAATTTTCTCGTTACTACATAATATGTTGTTTTTGTTTCTTACTAGACGTTACAATGCCCCCTGGCAGCAATTGACTAACGTTAAGAATGTTCGGCAATATGCTGTCACTAACGTCTGTGTGGTTATTGTCTGTTACCTTGGTTGGAACATTCACTTTATACTTCTTAGTTCTTTTACACTGTAGGTTTAATTACATTTTTTATACTGTTCTTACACTTTGCGAGGTGACCATAAACCTAGTCCCAGGGTCATTACATTTATCTGGCTCCCCCATTTGGGCTACGTGCGATCCGAAAACCTGGGAAACTGCGCCGGAGCCATAGTCATCTCGCCTGGTTTGTTTTAATACCCAGTTTGATCACAAAAAGTTCAGACTGTATCCAATGTTCACAGATAACAAAGGCTATTTATGACAACATGTTAAACTTTCAGTCTCTTTGTTACCAATGTACCTTCTACCCTTTTTCACATTTGTGTTCTGTACTGCAATTAAAGTCACTCATTAAACAGTTTTACAGTGGTATAATTAATCGTCTCTGCACTTACTCACGACAATTGTTTTAAAATGTTCTAGCATTCGTGCAAGTTTACTTCATTAACATGACGAAAACATCTTATATCTATACATCACTGAACCTATGAATACTTTGAGTCTGCATCGAGTAACTGAAGAAAAACACAATGTTTGTCACGTCATTTCGTGTCCAATATACCGTTTTCATATTAGTGCATTAACCACATAGTTGATAGTTCATTTGAATGACAACAATGTTGTACAGAGCGGGCGGCGCGAAGCAATTGTTGAGTCGCGTCGTTTGGAACGCCGCGTGCCGACGGCCGCTGGGTTCGACGACCGGCTCTCAGTAACAGCGACGTCGTGCTGACGTGGCGCAAGCAGTCGCGAACCGCGCCGAACCATTCGCCGATGTCGGCGAGTTGCCGTGGTTTACCGCGACCGGCCGGCTGGCGGCAAGGCACTCGTCTCTGCTTCTCCGCATGGGTCCCCGTCGTAGTGCATGAAACAAACATTCCACAACGGTGTACTGTCTCTAAGGACACAGATTACTAGCTGTGGAAGAAAATGCAACTTGTTTAAAAGTGTTTATTGTTCATTACGCCGTCCCTTCGCTGGTATGCACAGGATGTTTTGGCATGATAACAGGTTTCTTGTGGCATTGTGACACTGGTATTCAGGGTTCGTCACACGCACATTGTACTACACACTTTCACTTGTTCTCACGGTTGATTCACTGCCAGAGCGTCTTTCAACACGCGAAAATATTTCGGTACACACATACTAAATGTCTCCATCGAGCGATGTTTGTTTGAATCGACTCCGAACGGATCTTTAACTACCGTTTTTACTCACAGTGTACTACTGTTCGTTGAGCACTGCACTATGAGAGTTAGTCACTCAACACTTAACTTATACCGACGTATATATTGGTGCAGATACAACAGTCATTTTCTGTCCCTACTACACACAATATTCCGTCCTTTCCTAGGTTGTTTACGCACACAGTTTATTTTTAATGCATAACAACTGTTCTTAGCATAATCACTCTCATCTACATTGAGTCCATTGTGTTACCTTCTCATTACACACTTTTAATACTATTACTAGGCATATATTGTTTTTTGTAATTATTTAAAGGTGTGTGATTTTTTAATTTTTGTACATAGCTTTACTTTCCTCTTTTAGTGTAGCTTGCCAGGTTATCACCCATCTAGCAAACAGATTTTACCATGTGCATGACAGCTTGACTTGGGCATATTGTTCAATAAATACTTCATTTAGTACTAGTATTATTTTTAACGGTCCGTCCTACAGGACTACAGTGTAATTTCTGCGTAACTTGATTCGCGTACCGCGAAATTAATATTCAAGAACGTGTGCCAAGTACACAGGCTTCAATTGAAGCATTCATACATACAAAGCATAGGTTACACGGAACGGTTTTGTTTTTTATTGGATTCTGCTCCAGTGTCGTTCTCAGATCACTATTGGCAGTAAACATTACATCACATAATTATTTCGTACTACAAAGTCAATTTTTGGCTAGTATAGACTCTCTCTCAGGGTTCCTTGATTCTAACACAATTACATCTGCTACATATTTATATGAGATTTCATCATTAATTGTACTTACTTACTACAAAATGATTCAAGAAATTAATCATTATTTTATCAACAAAAGGTTATTCATTGCTTGAAGAGCATGTAGTATTTTAATGACACTAACTGTCTGTAAACCAAGTCTTCCATTTGCATATTATTGCTCAGTTTACTGATTCTACTTCCTCAAAATTGTAACTATACATAAATTCTTTCTTAAAACTGACATACTCATACTCTAAAACACAATTGAAATCTTCTTACCACTACTATTTACATCAGACATGTCACTGAATAAATAACTTTACATCTTTACGTGGATACAGTCCTTTTATTTACCCCGTCTGGGGATGTGCTAACAAATAGCTACATTCGTGTGCCAACATCTTCCGAATCTCTTTAGCCACTACTTCCCTCCTCTACCAAGGGATGGAGTAAGTTGCGCGACAGTATGTTTTGTGGGGCATCACCTCTATGTGATAGTGGTACCCTTTGACTATTCCTGGTCGGTCGGTAAATACCGTAGTATATTCCGATAGCAGCTGCGTCAACTGTTGCTTTTGGATATCGCTGAAACCTTCAGATTCCTGCACTTTGGTTTGAAATGTCTCAACATTCGTTTCAAAATTTCGATCCTCTAAATTCGGGTAATAGAGGTCTGCTACATGTGAGTGTAGTACCCAGGGGTTCCTACATTTGATATTAATTCGATTACAACATGGCACAAGTACCTCCTTCGATTTCATCATAGACAACTCAATCCTCCTACCTTTATTAACTATGCTTAGTTTCCCCAAGGAGAGGTCGATCACTGCGTCCCTCTCACGGAGAAAATCTACTCCCAGAATGCAGGCCACCTTTAGTCCTTTAACAATGAGGAACGAGCTCACTATGGCTTCGCCCTCCTTACAAATCTCTACCTGCACCTGGTATTTAACTAATTGGCTCTGTGCACTTATGGCTCCAGACACCTTACAATTATTAACCGGGAAAGTCGGTATGCTACGTCCTTTTCCCAGTGCTTTAAATAACTCTATACTCATTACACTTACTGAGGCACCTGTGTCGATGATTATATTCACTGCAACATCATTGATTTTCGCTTCTATTATGGCTTGCCCATTTTCGTTATTATATTTATTACATTCGTGCGGTTCGTTCAGTAGATCTTTATCCATACTGATACCGTCGTTGTATCGCAGCATACACATTCCAGGTATATTATTATCATTCGTGTTGCTCTCACTCCACCCCTCGGCCAGCGATGGAGAGCATATCGAGGCCGATCCTAGTTTGTTGGATTGCTTACTTGTGAGGTACTTGGACGGCTATTGTCCGTGACCTCCACTATGTGTACATTCTGATTTGTAGGCTGCCACGGCTGCGCAATAGGCGCATTTTGCGGTGGTGGTCTATTGTTGTCATACCGGTCATTACCCTGTCGCTCTGGGCTTGTTCTCTCATTCTGATGTCAATTTCGATTACTATCACTATAATTGCTATGCCACTGACCTCGCGCATTTTTCCAGCGGTTGGTCCCTGACATTCCGGATTCGTACCGGTCGTCAAATCGACGCTTTTTGTTATAAGTTGGTTGCCCATACCCGTTCTGGCTTCTACCATTACTACCATTTTGCGAATGCTCTTGCCGCTTGTTACCACCCCCACCATTTCAATGGTTGTGGTTTTGTGCACAATTATTTCTGTCATGTTTACACCCTGATCCATTATTCCGCGAGTGATCGCACGCTGATTTTGCGTCTTCCTGGATCAAGTCTATTGAATCTAGAACAGACAGGAAGTTTTCCATGTCGCTTTCTGGTACGTGTATTAATTTCTCTTTCATATGAATGGGTAAATGTGATTTTAGTAGTCTTATTATGTCTCTTGGTGATATAGGCTCGTCCCAGTAGCGCGTTTTGTTTATATACTTTTCAAAATATCGTCTCAAATTCCCAAGACGGGGTGAGTATGGTTCGGGATTATATACTTCTTTTCTTAGACGCTCTTGTATACAAGGCGACCAATATTTCGACAGAAACGCCCTTTCGAACTGTTCATATGTCATGCAGCTGTCTGCTACTTCCGTAGCCCACAACGCTGCATCACCCTGAATGTATGACATTACGTATTGAATTTTCTGTGCTTCATTCCACACACTAGGCAAGATATTTTTAAAGCTTTTTATGAATACTACTGGGTGTACTGACTTCCGTTCAGTAGTAAACGTTTGAAACTGCCTATTTTTGATTAAACTTTCTTCAACAAATATTTTTGAACTATATGGATTTGCTCCTGGGACATATGCTGTCTGCTCCGAACCGAAGCTACAGCTCTTCGCATTATCGACTACAGATTCACCATTGTTGTGTCGCGTATAAGTTTGTGCGTTGCCAAAAACATTGGCTGTTGGCGACACAGTTTCATGTTCCAGATGTTTTCTGCTTTGTGCTAAACCCTTTTACAAGTCGGATATCCGTTTGTTAATATTCACTTGCCACTGCGGAATATCCTCACTGAGTATTTGTTTGATGGTTCGCACGTCGTTCTGTACCTGACTATTTACTGCGGTACTGAACGATTCGGAATTTCTATCTGCCATTGCCGCTTGTACCTTAGAATTAATATTTTTTTCGATCTCACTCTCCTTCACTTCTAGCCATGAGTTGAATTTGGTTTCAATTTTAGTCGCTTGTTCGTTCCACTTCTGCTCTACAAGCTGTGTGGAATCTACCTCTAGCTTTTGTAACCGGTTGGCTAAGACACCTATCTCATCTACCGTGTTAGTGTTCGCTACTTGCAGGTTGTTGACCTGTACAGTCAACTCCTGCACGGCCTTAGGTATCGACTCATAATTCTGTTTCATACAGGCAATCTCCTTTTTCATATGTTCTAACGCTTGCACAAGTTGCTGGTCCCGCTCAGCTTGCTGGCGATCTCGCTCCGCTTTCTGGGCAAGAAACTTTTCCTCTAACTGGCGATCTCGCTCCGCTTGCTGGCGATCTCGCTCGGCTTGCTGTTGCGCAAATTTTGCCTAGTAATCCAGCACGCGCTCTAATATCGCCTGAAGTGAATATCCACCAGGCAGATTACCACTCTCTGGTTCCTGCTTTTCTGGAGGTGGTGTAATTTCTTTATTTACCTCTCCTTGAGAACTGGTGGGCGGTGGCATCACTTCCTGTGCCCCTGCCCCCACATTTTCGCATGGTATATCCTCAAAAAGAGTACTTGTACTGCTTAAGGTACCCAGTTCTACATTTCCTGCACTAACTAATTGCTGTTCCTCAGTATCCATATTGCTCGGACGTTGACTACGCAACTTAACCATATTCCTAAATTGCTTACTCATACACAAAATCTGACAGTTTTGCCACTTGCACACAAAATACGTTAATTTATCTATACTACACTGCCCACTAAAAATTACTATCTACCATCAACTTTGACCTGTCATAATACTAACATCAAACTACCCACAATATGCACACCACTAGCGTTATGAGTTCACTTCACTGGAGCTCAGTTTCTACAAACAGGACAACTACACTGTAGTCTTACCTTTAGTTTATCTGATCTCGGCGTTCGGCTGCCCCCGGATTACGTAGTCGTTACAGTTTCTCAGTACTATCAGGATCGTCTTCTCTGACTCGCTTGCAGTAGTACGTTTTTTCATGAAAGAGTGGTTGCACATTCATTAATACATTGCATTAATCATGATACACATACATACATTTATCACTAAATACATATATATATATATACATATATAACAATAGACACTGAAAGGAAAATACATAAAAATTTTGTGGCCACTGCAAATTCGGGCCCCGCGTTTTTGGCGCCAGTTTCGCGTTTTTGTCGGCGAAAAAAAAAAAAAAAAAAAATATATATATATATATATATATATATATATATATATACTCTTTTCTATTTATTTTTGGTTTTGTGTTTGTTATTGCTCGCGTAATAACGCATATACGAAAAGAGCCGCGAAATATCTGTTAGTAATGCCGTACTTTGAATTTCTTTATCATCATTACCCTTTTAACAAAGCAAAATATATATATTGAGATCTTATTGTTCTGTATCTGGCCTACAATTAAAGGAACGTTTTTTCGTGACTGTAACTCATTCTAAAAATCAACATATCTTCCCTACTTTATAGTTATTGAAAATTGAAATTACTTAGTTATGAACACTGATGTTACAGTTCGTATGATCGTTCAACAATAAAATTTTGCAGTGGATTTTGTTTCTTGGCAAAACACCATTCAATACCATGACTAGCACAAGAACATGAGACTATTAAAAAAATACGTTTTCACTATACAGTTTGCCAGACCAGAACGGAGCACAGCAAGATTCCTATTAGATTTTGACGGTACATTAACTTATTTGTACTGTGAGTTATATACTATCAACAGCCCGCGTCAACCTGTAACACATCATAAAATCTGCTGATCTGCACTGCAAGTCTGGAAACTAAAAGAAATAATATTATTTTACTGTTACTTTACCGCTTCCTTGCGGTATGATAGACTATATTGGAAGTCGTTTGAATACGCCGCGGCAGCGGCTCTTTCGTTCGCCACACAGCTCAGCACCACAGGTAATATTTATATAACTGAAAAATGTCTCAACAGGATGGGATAATAGGCAAGCAAGCTTTAACAATTAATAATACAAGTTTTCATTTACATAACTCTATTAAAACATTTCAACATTTCAATTGTTACACACCTTTATGAATTCAGAAGTAATAGTGTACATCTCTTAGTCTCCACAAAAGAATGCTACACTAGCGTTGGCTACTACGACACAGGATATCTTACTCACTCGACTCCCAGATGAAGAAGAAGACAAAGAAATTGATGTTCGTCACGTATTATATACTAGTTACTTATTTTAATCTTTGTTCGACATTTATCGTCTGTGGCGGTTTCATTACTCGCCGACACAGATATTCTCAAAAATAAATAATAAAAAAATACATAATTCTATACAATAACACAATATGATACATATAATTTTCTCGTTACTACATAATATGTTGTTTTTGTTTCTTATTAGACGTTACATAGTGCATCGGAATCGAATACTGATTTCCCAGGAAACGCTCAAAGCAAACCACAAACAGCGAGAAGATTTACTCTTCTTGTACTTAAGTCGGCATTGTGCCATTTCTATTAAATCCCGACGCAATTTCTATGTTTCATCGTCAATGTGAGGGCCCAAGGGATAGAGTAAAGATGCAGTAGTGATTCGGAATCTAATACTGATCACGCAGGAAACGCTCGAAGCCAACCACAAACAATGAGAAGATTTTCTCTTCTTGTACTTAAGTCGGCATTGCGCCTGTTGTATTAAATCCCGACGCTATTTCTGTGTTTCATATGGAAACGTCAAAGTCCAAGGGATACAGTAAACCTGGTATGGTGCATCGGAATCAAATACTGATCCCTCAGGAAACGCTCAAAGCAAACCACGAACAATAAGGAGATTTATTCTTCTACTTAAGTTGGCGTTGTGCCTTTTCAATGAAATCCCGACGCAATCTCTGTGTTCCATCGTCAATGTGAAGGTCCAAGGAATAGAGTAAAGCTGCAGAAGTGCATCGGAATCTAATACTGGTCTCCCAGGATACGGTCAAAGCAAACGAGAAACAATGAGAAAATTTACTCTTCTTGTACTTAAGTGAGCATTGTGACTTTTGTATTAAATCCCGTCGCATATTCTGTGTTTCATCGTCAATGTGAACGTCCAAGGGCTGGAGTAAAGCTGCAGTAGTTCATCGGAATCTAATACTGATCTCCCAGGAAACGCTCAAAGCAAACCACAAACAATGAGAAGATATACTCTTCTTGTACATAAGTCGGCATTGTGCTTTTTGCATTAAATCCCGACGCAATTTCTGTGTTTCTTCGTCAAAGTGAATGGCCAAGGGATAGAGTAAAGCTGCAGTAGTGCATCGGAATCTAATGCTAATCTCCCAGGAAACGCTCAAAGCAAACCACGAACAATAAGGAGGTTCACTCTTCTTCTACTTAAGTTGGCGTTGTGCCGTTTGAATGAAATCCCGACACAATCGCTGTGTTTCATCGTCACTGTGAAGGTCCAAAGGATAGAGTAGTACTGCAGTAATGAATCGGAATATAATGCTGATCTCCCAGGAAACGCTCAAATCAAACCAGAAACAATGAGAAGATTTACCCTTCTTGTACATCAGTCGGCATTGTGCCTTGTGTATTAAATCCCGACGCCATATCTGTGTTTCATCGTCAATGTGAAGCTCCAAGGGATAGAGTAAAGCTGCAGTAGTGCATCGGAATCTAATACCGATCTCCCACGAAACGCTCAAAACAAACAACAAACAATGAGAAGATTTACTCATCTAGTACTTAAGTCGGCATTGTGCCTTTTGTATTAAATTCCGATGCAATTTCTGTGTTTCATCGTCGATGTGAGGACCCAAGCTATAGAGTAAAGCTGCAGTGGTGCATCTGAATCTAATACTGATCTCCCAGGAAACGCTTAAATCAAACCACGAACAATAACTAGATTTACTCTTCTTCTACTGAAGTTGGCGTAGTGCCTTTTGAATGAAATCCCGATGCAATCTCTGTGTTTCATCGTCAATGTGAGGGCCAAAGGGATAGAATAAAGCCGCAGTGGTGCATCGGAATCTAATTCTGATCTCCCAGGAAACGCTCGAAGCCAACAACAAACAATGAGAAGATTATCTCTTCTTGTACTTAAGTCGGCATTGTGCCTTTATTATTAAATACCGACGCTATATCTGTGTTCCATATGGAAACGTGAAAGTCCTAGGGATACAGTAAACCTGATGTGGTGCATCGGAATCAAATACTGATCTCCCAGGAAACTCACAAAGCAAACCACAAACAATGAGAAGATTTACCCTTCTTGTACTTAAGTCGCCATTGTGCATTTATTATTAAATCCCGACGCAATTTCTGTGTTCCATCGTCAATTTGAAGGTCCAAGGGATATAGCAAATCTGTAGTAGTGCATCGGAATCTAATACTGATCCCCCAGGAAACGCCCAAAGCAAACCTAGAACAATGAGAAGATTTACTCTTCTTCTACTTAAGTTGGCGTTGTACCCTTTGTATGAACTCCCGACGTAATATCTGTGTTCCATCGCCAATGTGAAGGTCCAAGGGAAAGAGTAAAGCTGTAGTAGTGCATCGGAATCTTATACTGGTCTCCCAGGATACGGTCAAAGCACACCTGAAACAATGAAAAAATTTACCGTTCTTGTACTTAAGTGAGCATTGTGCCTTTTGTATAAAATGATGACGCAATATCTGTGTTTCATCGTCAATGTGACGTCCAAGGGATAGAGTAAAGCCGTAGTTGTGCATCGGAATCTTATACTGATCTCCCAGGAAACGCTAAAAGCAAACCACAACAAACAATAAGGAGATTTACTCTTCTTCTACTTAAGTTGGCGTTGTGCCTTTTGAATGAAATCCCGACGCAATCTCTGTGTTCCATCGTCAATGTGAAGGTCCAAGGGATAGAGTAAAGCTGCAGTAGTGAATCCGAATCTAATACTACTCTCCCAGGAAACGCACAAAGCAGACCACAAACAATGAGAAGATTTACTCTTCTTGTACTTAAGTCGGTATTGTGCGATTTGTAATAAATCCCGACGCAAGTTCTGTGTCTCATCGTCAATGTGAAGGCCCAGTAGATAGAGTAAAGCTGCAGTAGTGTATCGGAATGTAATACTAATCTCCCAGGAAACGCTCAAATCAAACCAGAAACAATGAGAAGATTTTCTCTTCTTGTACTTAAGACGGCATTGAGCCTTTTGTATTATATCCCAACGTTATTTTTGTGTTTCTTAGGGAAACGTCAAAGTCCAAGCGATACATTAAACCAGAAGTAGTGCATCGGAATCTAACACTGATCTCCCAGGAAACGCTCAAAGCAAACAACAAATAATGAGAAGATATACTCTTCTTGTACTGAAGTCGGCATGGTGTCTTCTGTATTGAATCCCGACGCAATTTCTGTGTTTCATCATCAATTTGAAGGTCCAAGGGATAGAGTAAAGCGGCAGTAGTGCATTGGAATCTAATACTGATCTTCCAGGAAACGCTTAAAGCAAACTACAAACAATGAGAAGATTTACTCTTCCTGTACTTAAGTTGACATTAGGCCTTTTGTATTATATTACAGCGAAATTTCTGTGTCTCATCGTCAATGTGAGGGTCCAAGGGATACAGTATAGCTGGAGTAGTGCAGCGGAATCTAATACTGATCCCCCAGGAAACGCTCAAAGCAAACCACAAACAATGAGAAGATTTACTCTTCTTGTACTTAAGTCGGCATTGTGCCTTTTGTATTAAATCCCGACGCAATATCTGTGTTACCTCGTCAATGTGAAGGCCAAGGGAAGGAGTAAAGCTGTAGTAGAGGATCGGAATCTAATACAGATCTCCCAGGAAACGCTCAAACCAAACCACAAACAATGAGAAGACTTACTCTTTTTGTACATAGGTCATCATTGTGCCTTTTGTATTAAATCCTGACGCAATATCTGTGTTTCATCGTCAATGTGAAGGTCCAAGGGATGGAGTAAAGCTGCAGTAGGGCATAGCAATCTAATACAGAACTCCCTGGAAATGCTCAAACAAACCACAAACAATGAGAAGATTGACTCTTCTTGCACTAAAGTTGGCATTGTTCCTATTGTATTAAATCCCGACGCAATTTCTGTGTTTCATCGTCAGCGAGAAAGTCCAAGGGATAGAGTAAAGCAGCAGTAGTGCATCGGAATCTAATACTTATCTCCCAGGTAATGTTCAAAGCAAACCGCAAACAATGAGAAAATTTACTCTTCTTTTACTTAAGCCAGCATTGTGCCTATTGTATTAAATCCCGACGAAGTGTCTGTGTTTCATCGTCAATTTGAAGTTCCAAGGGATAGACTAAAGCTGCAGCAGTGCATCGTAATCTAATATTCATCTCCCAGGAAACGCTCAAAGCTAACCACAAACAATGAGAAGATAAACTCTTCTTGTACTTAAGTCGGCATTGTGCTTTTGGTATTAAATCCCAACGCAATATCTGTGTTTCATCGTCAATGGCAAGTTCCAAGTGATAGAGTAAAGCTTCAGTGGTGAATCGGATTCTAGTACTAATCTTCCAGGAAACGCTGAAATACACTCATTGTACTTAAGTCGGCATTATGCCTGTGTATTAAATCCCGACGCAATTTCTGTTTCCATCGTCAATGTGAAGGTCCAAGGGATAGAGTAAAGCTGCAGTAGTGCATCTAATACTGATCTCACAGGAAACGCTCAAAACAAACCACAAACAATGAGAAGATTTGCACTTCTGGTACTTAAGTCGGCATTGTTCATTTTGTATTTAATTCCGATGCAATTTCTGTGTTTCATCGTCAATATGAAGGCCAAGGGACACAGTAAACCAGAAGCAAAGCTTCGGAATCTAAAACTGGTCTCACAGGGAAGGATCAAAACATAGACAGTAAGATAAGTCAGTCTTCTTGTACATAAGTCTACATTGTGCATTCTAAATTCAATTTCGATGCAATTTCTGTGTTTCATCGTCAATATGATGATCCTATGGATACAGTAAACCTAAAGTGAAGCATCGGAATCTAGAACTGGTCTCACAGGGAAGGTTCACACCATACACAGTAAGATGGGTCAGTCTTCTTCTACTCAAGTCGGCATTGTGCATTTTGCATTTAATTCCGATGCAATTTCTATGTTTCATTGTCAATAATATGGTCCAAGCGATAAAGTAAACCTAAAGTGATACATAGATATCTAAAAGTAGTCTCACAGGAAAGGCTCAAATCTTAGAATGTAAGAAGAGTCAGTCCTCTTGTACTTAAGTCGGCTTTGTGCTTTTTGTATTTAATTCCGATGCAATTTTTGTGTTTGATCGTCAATAAGATGGTCCAAGGGATACAGTAAAACTAAAGTGAAGCATCGGAATCTAAAACAGGTCTCGCAGGAAAGGCTCCTGTCATAGAAAGTAAGAAGAGTCAGTCTGCTGGTACTTATGTCGGCATTGTGCTTTTTGTATTTGATTCCGATGCAATTTCTGTGTTTCATCGTCAATAAGAAGGTCCAAGGGATACTGTAAACGTGAAGTGAAGCATCGGAATCTAAAACTGGTCTCACAGGAAAGGTTCAAAACATAGACAGTAAGAAGACTTAGTCTTCTTGTACTTAAGACGGCAGTGTGCCTTTTGTATTTAATTCCGATGCTATTTCTGTTTTTCATCATCAACAAGAAGGTCTTAGGGATACAGTAACTTGAAGCGAAGCATCGGAATCTAAAACTGGTCTCACAGGAGAGGTTCAAAACATAGACAGTAAGAAGAGTCAGTCTTCTTGTACTTAAGTCTTCATTGTGCATTTTGTATTTAATTTCGATGCAATTTCTATGTTTCATTGTCAGTAAGATGGTCCAAAGGATAAAGTAAACCTGAAGTGATGCATCGATATCTAAAAGTAGTCTCACAGGAAAGGCTCAAATCATAGAATGTAAGGCGAGTCAGTCCTCTTGTACTTAAGTCGGCATTGTGCATCTTGTATTTGATGCCGATGCAATTTCTGTGTTTCGTCGTCAATAATAAGGTCCAAGGGATACAGTAAACCTGAAGTGAAGCATCGAAATCTAAAACTTGTCCCTCAGGAAAGGTTCAAAACATAGACAGTACGAAGGGTCAGTCTTCTTGCACTTAAGTCGGCTTTGTGCCTTTTGTAAAAAATTCCGATGCAATGTCTGTGTTTCATCGTCAATAAGAAGGCCAAGGGACACAGTAAACCAGAAGCAAAGCTTCGGAATCTAAAACTGGTCTCACAGGAAAGGTTCAAAACATAGACAGTAAGAAGAGTCAGTCTTCTAGTACTTAAGTCTACATTGTTCATTTTGTATTTAATTTCGATACAATTTCTGTGTTTCATCGTCAATAAGAAGGTCCAAGGGATTCAGTAAACCTGACGTGAAGCATTGGAATCTAAAACTGGTCTGACAGGTAATGTTCAAAACGTAGACAGTAAGATGAGTCAGTTTTCTTGTCCTTAAGTCGGCATTGTGAATTTTGTATTTAATTCGGATGCTATATCTTTGTTGCATCGTCAATAAGCAGGTCCAAAGGATACAGTAAACCCGAAGTGAGGCATCGATTTCTACTACTGGTCTCACAGGAAAGGTTCAAATCTTAGACACTATGAAGAGTCAGTGTTCTTATGCTTAAGTCGGCATTGTGACTTTTGTATTTAATTCCGATGCAGTTTTGTGTTTCATCATCAGTAAGAAGGTCCTAGGATACAGTAAACGTGAAGTGAAGCATCGGAATCTAAAACTGGTCTCACAGGAAAGGTCAAAACATATGAAAGTACGAGGAGTCGGCTTTCTTGTACTTAGGTCGGCATTGTGCCATTTGTATTTAATTTGGATGCCATTTCTTTGTTTCATTATCAACAAGAAGGTCAAGGGATACAGTAAACTTGAAGCGAAGCATCGGAATCTAAAACCGGTCTAACTGGTAAGGTTCAAAGCATCGACAGTAAGAAGAGTCAGTCTTCTTGTACTTAAGTCGGCATTGTGCCTTTTGAATTTAATTCCTATGAATTTCTGTGTTTCATCGTCAATAAGAAGGCCCAAGGGATACTGTAAACCTGAAGTGCAGCATCGGAATCTAAAACTGATCTCACAGGAAAGGCTCGAATCATGGAATGTAATAATAGTCGGTCCTCTTGTACTTAAGTCGGCATTGTGCCTTTTATATTTAGTTCCGATGCATTTTCTGTGTTTCATCGCCAATAAGAAGGTCCAAGGAATACCGTAAACCTGAAATTAAGCATCGATATCTAAAATTGGTCTCACAGAAAAGGTTCAAAACATAGTTAGCAATAAGAGTCAGTCTTCTTGTTCATAAGTCGGCATTGTGCATTTTGTATTTAATTCCGATCCAATTTCTGTGTTTCATCGTCGATTAGAAGGTCCAGGGGATACAGTAAACCTGAAGTGAAGCATCGGAATCTAAAACAGGTCTCACAGGAACTGTTCAAAACATGGACAGTAAGAAGAGTCAGTCCTCTTGTACTTAAGCCGGCTTTGTGCCTTTTGCATTTTATTCCGATGCAATTTCTGTGTTTCATCGTCAATAAGATGGTCCAAGGGATTCAGTAAACCAGAAGGGAAGCATCGGATTCCAAAACTTGTCTCACAGGAAAGGTTCTAACCATTGACAGTAAGAAGAGTCAGTCTTTTTGTACTTAAGTCGGCATTGTGCCTTTTGTATTTAATTGCGTCGCAATTCCTGTGTTTCATCGACAATAAGATGTTCCAAGCAATACAACAAACCTGTAGTGAAGCATCGGAATCTATAACTGGTCTCACAGGAAAGGCTCGAATCGTAGTATGTATTAAGAGTCAAACCAATTGTACTTAAGTCGGCATTGTGCCTTTTGTATTTAATTCCCATGGAATTTCAATGTTTCATCGTAAATATGAAGTTCCAAGGGATACAGTAAACCTGAAGTGAAGCTTCGGAATCTAAAACTGGTCTCACAGGAAAGGTTCCAAACATAGACAGTAAGAAGAGTCAGTCTTCTTGTACTTAAATCGGCATTGTGCCTTTTGTATTTAATTCCGATGCAATTTCTGTGTTTCATCGTCAATAAGAAGGTCCAAGGGATGCAGTAAACCTGAAGTGAAGCATGGGAATCCAAAACTGGTCTCACAGGAAAGGTTCGAAGATATAGAGTAAGAACAGTCAGTCTCCGTGAACTTAGGTCGGCATTGTGCCTTTTATATTTAATTCCGATGCAATTTCTGTGTTTCATCGTCAATAAGAAAGTCTAAGGGATACAGTAAACCTCATGTGAAGCATCGATATCTAAAACTAGTCTCACAGGAAAGGCTCAAATCATAGAATTTAATAAGAGTCAGTCCTCTTGTACTTAAATCGGCATTGTGCCATTTGCATTTCATTCCGATGCAATTTCTGTGTTTCATCGTCAATAAGATGGTCCAAGGGATACAGTAAACCAGAACTGAAGCATCGGAATCCAAAACTTGTGTCACAGGAAGGGTTCAAACCATAGACTGTAAGAAGAGTCAGTCTTCTTGTACTTAAGTCGGCATCGTGCCTTTTGCAATTAATTCCGATGCCATTTCTGTGTTTCATCGTCAATAAGATGGTCGAAGCAATACAGTAAACCTGAAGTGAAGCATCGGAAACTATAACTGGTCTTACAGGAAATGCTCGAATTATAGTATGTAGTAAGAGTCAAACCTCTTGTACTTAAGTCGGCATTGTGCTGTTTGTATTTAATTCCGGTTCAATTTCTGTGTTTCATCGTCAATAAGAAGGTCCACGGAATACAGTAAACCTGAATTGAAGCATGGAAATCTAAAACTGGTCTCACACGAAAGGCTCAATTCATAGAATGTAAGAATAGTCAGCCCTCTTGTACTTAAGTTGGCATTGTGGCTTTTGTATTAATTCCGATGCAATTTCAGTGTTTCGTTGTCAACATGAAGGTCCAAGGGGTACAGAAAACCTGAAGTGAAGCATCGGAATCTAAAACCGGTATCACAGGATAGGCTCAAAACATAGACAGTAAGAAGAGTCAGTCCTCTTGTACTTATATCGGCATTGTGACTTTTGTTTTTAATTCCGATGCAATTTCTGTGTTTCATCGTCAATAAGTAGGTGCAAGGGATACAGTAAACCAGAAGTGAAGCATCGGAATCTAAAACTGGTCTCACAGGAAAGTTTCAAAACATAGACAGTAAGAAGAGCCAGTCTTCTTGAACCTTAGTCGGCATAGTGCCTTTTATATTTAATGCCGATGCAATTTCTGTGTTACATCGTCAATAAGAAGGTCCAAGGGATACAGTAAACCTGAAGTGAAGCATCGATATCTAAAACGGGTCTCACAGGAAAGGCTCAAATCATAGAGTGTAAGAAGAGTCAGTCCTCTTGTACTTAGGCCGGCATTGTGCCTTTTGCATTTAATTCCGATGCAATTTCTGTGTTTCATCGTCAATAAGATGGTCCAAGGGATACGGTAAACCAGAAGTGAAGCATCGGATTCCAAAACTTGTCTCACAGGAAGGGTTCAACCCATAGACAGTAAGAAGAGTCAGTCTTCTTGTACTTAAGTCGGCATTGTGCCTTTTGCATTTAATTCCGTTGGTATTTCTGTGTTTCATCGTAATAAGGTGGTCCAAGCTATACAGTTAACCTGAAGTGAAGCATCGGATACTATAACTGGTCTCACAGGAAAGGCCCGAATTATAGTATGTAATAAGAGTCAAACCTCTTGTACTTAAGTCGGCATTGTGCCTTTTGTATTTAATTCCGATCCAATTTCTGTGTTTCATCGTCAATAAGAAGGTCCAAGGAATACAGTAAGCCTGAATTTAAGCATCGATACCTAAAACTGGTCTCACACGAAAGGCTCAAATCATAGTATGTAAGAATAGTCAGCCCTCTCGTACTTAAGTCGGCATTGCGGCTTTTGTATTAATTACGATGCAATTTCATTGTTTAAACGTCAATATGAGGGTCCAAGGGATACCGTAAGCCTGAAGTGAAGCATCGGCATATAAAACTGGTATCATAGGATAGGTTCAAAACATAGACCGTAAGAAGAGACAGTCCTCTTGTACTTATATCGGCATTGTGCCTTTTGATTTTAATTCCCATGCAATTTCTGTGTTTCATCGTCAATAAGAAGGTCCAAGGGATAGGGTAAAACTGAAGGGAAGCTACGATGTCTAAAACTGGTCTCACAAAATGCTTAAATCATAGAATGTAAGAAGAGTCAGTCCACTTGGACTTAACTCGGGATTGTGCCTTTTGTATTTAATTCCGATGCAATTTCTGTGTCTCATAGTCAATAAGAACGTCCAAGGGATACAGTAAACACGAAGTGGAACATCGGAAACTATATCTGGTCTCACAGGAGAGGTTCAAATCACAGACAATAAGAAGAGTAAGTCTTCTTGTACTTAAGTCGGCATTGTGCCTTTTGTAATTAATTCCGATGCAATTTCTGTCTTTCATCGTCAATAAGAAAGTCCAAGGTATAGAGTAAACCTAAAGTGAAGCATCGATATCTAAAACTGGTCTCAGAAAACGCCCAAATCATAGAATATTGGAAGAGTCAGGCCTCTTGTACTTAAGTCGGCATTGTGCCTTTTGCATTTATTTCCGATGCAATTTTTGTGTCTCATCATCAATAAGAACGTCCAAGGGATACAGTAAACCTGAAGTGAAGCATTGCAATCTAAAACTGGTCTCACAGGAAAAGTTCAAAATATAGACAGTAAGAAGAGTCACTCTTCTTGTTCTTAAGACAGCATTGTGCCTTTTGTGTTTAATTACGATGCAATTTCTGTGTTTCATCGTCAATAATAAGGTCCAAGGGATACAGTAAACCTGAAGTGAAGCATCGGAAACTAAAACTGGTCTCACATGAAAGGTTCAAATCATAGACAGTAAGAAGAGACAGTCGTCTTGTACTTAAGTCAGTATTGTGCCTTTTGTATTTAATTCCGATGCAATTTCTGTGTTTCATCGTCAATAAGAAGATCCAAGTGATACAGTAACCCTGAAGTGAAGCATCGGAATCTAAAACTGGTCTCACAGGAAAGGTTCTAACATAGTTAATAAAAAGAGTAAGTCTTCTTGTACTTAAGTAGGCATTGTTTGTTTTGTATTTAATTCCGATGCCCTTTCTGTGTTTCATCGCGAAGATGAAAGCCCAAGCGATCCCGTAAACCTGGAGGTAAGCATCGGAAACTAAAACTGGCCTCTCAGGGTAGGCTCAAAGCATGGGCAGTTAGAAGAGCCAGACTTCTTGTACTAAGGTCGACATTGTGCCTTTTGTATTTAATTCCGATGCAATGTCTGTGTTTCATCGTTAATAAGAAGATACAATCGATCCAGTAAACCTGAAGTAAAGCATCGGAATCTAAAACTGGTCTCACAGGAAAGGTTCAAACATAGACAATAAGAAGAGGAAGTCTTCTTGTACTTACGTAGGTATTGTGCCCTTTGTATTTAATGCCGATGCAATATCTGTGTTTCATCGTCAATATGAAGGTCCAAGTGTTACCGTGAACCTGAAGTTCAGCATCTGAATCTAAAACTGGTCTCTCAGGGTAGGCTCAAATCATGGACAGTTAGAAGAGCCAGACTTCTTGTACTTAAGTCGACATTGGGCGATTTTTATTAAATTCCGATGCAATTTTGAGATTCATCGTCAATATAATGGTCTAAAGGATACAGTAAACCTGAAGTGGAGCATCGGAAACTAAAACTGGTCACACAGGAAATGCTCAATTCTTAGACCGTAAGAAGAGTCTGTCTTCTTGTACTTAAGTTGGCCTTTTGCCTTTTGTATTTAATTCCGATGCAATTTCTGTGTTTCATCGTCAATAAGAAGGTCCAAGGGATACAGTAAACCTGAAGTGAAGCACCGGAATCTAAATATGGTGTCACAGGAAAGGCTCAGAACATAGACAGTAAGAAGAGTCGGTTTTTTTGTACTTAAATCGGCATTGTGCCTTTTGTATTTATGTCCGATGCAATATCTGTGTTTCATCGTCAATAAGAAGGTCCAAGGGATACAGTAAACCTGAAGTGAAGCATCGGAAACTAAACCTGGTCTCACGGGAAAGGTTCAAATCATAGACAGTAAGAAGAGACTGTCGTCTTGTACTTAAGTCAGTATTGTCCCTTTTGCAATTAATTCCGATGGAATTTCTGTATTTCACCGTCAATAAGATGATCCAAGCGATACAGTAAACCTGAAGTGAAGCAACGGAATCTAAAACTGGTCTCGCAGGAAAGGTTCAAAGCTTATGACAGTACGAGGAGTCAGTCTTCTTGTACTTACGTCGGCGTCGTGTCTTTTATATTTAATTCCGATGCAATTTCTGTGTTTCGTCGTCAATATGAAGGTCCAAGGGATACAGTAAGCCTGAAGTGAAGTATCGGAATCTAAAACTGGTCTCTCAGGAAAGGTTCAAAACATAGACAGTGAGACGAGTCAGTCTTCTTATACTGAAGTCGGCATTGGGCCTTTTGTATTTAATTCCGATGCAATTTTTGTGTTTCATCGTCAATAAGAAGGTCCTAGGAATACAGTATACCTGAACTGAAGCTTCGGAATCTAAAACTGGTCTCACAGGAAAGGTTCAAACATAGACAGTAAGACTAGTCAGTCTTCTTGTAATTAAGTCGGCATTGTGCATTTGTATTTAATACCGATTTAATTACTGTGTTTCGTCGTCAATAAGAGAGTCCAAGGGGTACAGTAAACCTGAAGTGAGCATCGGAATCTAAACCTGGTCCCACGGGAAGGGTTCCAAACATAGTCAATAAGAAGTGTCAGTCTTCTTGTACTTAAGTCGTCTTTCTGCCTTTTGTATTTAATTCCGATGCAATTTCTGTGTATCATCGTCAATAAGAAGGTCCAAGGGATACAGTAAGCCTGAAGTGAAGCATCGGAATCTTAAACTGGTCTCACAGAAAAGGTTCAAACATAGACAAAAACAAGAGTCAGTCTTCTTTTACTTAAGTCAGCAATGTGCCTTTAGTAATTAGCTCCGATGCAACTTCTCTTTTGTATCTTCAAAAAGAAGGCCCAAGGGATACAGTAAACCTGAGGTGAAAAATTGGAATCTAAAACTGGTCTCACGGGAAAGGTTCTAAACATAGACAGTAAGAAGAGTCAGGCCTCTTTTACTGAAGTCGGCATTGTGCCTTTTGTACTTAATTCCGATGCAATTTCTGTGTTTCATCGTCAATCAGAAGGTGCAAGGGATACAGTAAACCTGAAGTGAAGCATCGGAATCTAAAACTGGTCTCACACGAAAGGTTCAAAAGATAGACAGTAAGATGAGTCAGTCTTTTTGAACTTAAGTCGGCATTGTGCCTTTAGTATTTAGCTCCGATGCAATGTCTGTATTTTATCTTCATAAAGAAGGCCCAAGGGATACAGTAAACCTGAAGTGAAGCATTGGAATCTAAAACTGGTCTCACGGGAAAGGTTCAAAACATAGACAGTAATAAGAGTCAGTCTTCTTGTACTTAAGTCGGCATTGTGCCTATTGTATTTAATTCCGATGCAATTTCCGTGTATCATCGTCAATAAGATGGTACAAGGGATACAGTAAACCTGAATTGAAGCATCGGAATCTAAAACTGGTCTCACAGGAAAGGTTTAAAACAATGACAGTAAGAAGAGTCAGTCTTCTGGTACTTAAGTCGGCATTGTGCCTTTTGTACTTAATTCCGATGAAAATATCTGTGTTTCGTCGTCAATAATAAGGTCAAAGGGATACAGTAAACCTGAAGTGAAGCATAGGTATCTAAAACTGGTCTCACAGGAAAGGCTCAAATCATAGAATGTAAGAAGAGTCAGCTCTCTTGTACTTAAGTCATCTCTGTACCTTTTGTATTAAATTCCGATGCAATTTCTGATTTTCATCGTCATCAAGAAGGTACAAGGGATACAGTAAACCTGAAGTGAAGCATCGGTATCTAAAACTGGTCTCACAGGAAAGGTTCAAAACATAGACAGTAAGAAGAGTCAGTCTTCTTGTGCTTAAGTCAGCATTGTGCCTTTCGTATTTAATTCCGATGCAATTTCTGTGTCTCATCGTCAATAAGAAGGTCCAAGGGAAACAGTAATCCTGCAGTGAAGCATCGGAATTTAAAACTGTTCTCACGGGAAGGGTTCAAAACATAGACAGTGAGAAGAGGCAGTCTTCTTGTACTTAAGTCGGCATTGTGCCTTTTGTATTTAATTCCGAAGCTATATCTGAGTTTCATCGACAATATGAAGGTCCAACTGATACAGTAAACCTGACGTGAAGCATCGGAATCTAAACCTGGTCTCACAGGAATGGTTCAAAGCATAGACAGTAAGAAATGTCAGTCTTCTTGTACTTAAGTCGGCATTGTGCCTTTTGTATTTAATTCCGATGCAATTTCTCTATTTCATCCTCAATAAGAAGGTCCTAGGGATACGGTAAGCCTGAAGAGAAGCATCGGAATCTAATACTGGTCATACAGGAAAGTTTCAAAGCATAGCCAGTAACAAGAGTCAGTCTTCTTGAACTGAAGTCGGCATTGTGCCATCTCTATTTTATTCCGATGCAATTTCAGTGTTTCATCGTCAATAAGACGGTTCGAGGGATACAGTATACCTGACGTGAAGCATCGGAATGTAAAACAGGTCTCACAGGAAAGGTTCAAAACATAGATGGTAAGAAGAGTCAGTCCTCTTGTACTTAAGTCGGCATTTTGCCTTTTATATTTAATACCGATGCAATTTCTGTGGTTTTTCGTCAATAAGAGGATCCAAGGGAAACAGTAAACCTGCAGTGAAGCATGGGAATCTAAAACTGGTCTGACAGGAAAGGTTCAAAACATAGACAGTAAGAAGAGTCAGTCTTCTTGTACTTAAATGGGCATCGTGCCTTTTGTATTTAATTACGGTGCGATTTCTGTGTATCATCGACAATAACGAGGTCCAAGAGATACAGTTAACTTGAAGTGAGGCATCGATATCTCAAACTGGTCTCACAGGAAAGGCTCAATCCATAAAATGTAAGAAGAGTAGTCGCTTTGTACTTAAGTCGGCATTGTGCCTTTTGTATTTAATTCCGATGCCATTTCTGTGATTCATCGTCATTAATAAGGTCCAAGGGAAACAGTTAACCAGGAGAGGAGCATCGGAACCTAAAACTGGCGTCACTGTAAAGGTTAAAATCATAGACAGTAAGTAGTGTAAATCTTCTTGTACTTAAGTCGGCATTGTGATTTTTGTATATGATTCCGACGCAATTTCTGTGTTTGATCGTCAATAAAAAGGTCCAAGAGATACAGTAAACCTGAAGCGTAGCATCGGAATCTAAAACTGGTGTCACAGGAAGGGTTCAGAGCATAGACAGTAAGAAGAGTCAGTCTCCTTGTATCTAAGTCGACATTGTGCATCTTGTATTTAATTCCGATGCGTTTTCTGTGTTTCATCGTCGATGAGAAGGACCAAGGGATACAGTACACATGAAATGAAAAATCGGAATCTTAAACTGGTCTCACAGGAATGGTTTACAACGTAGAGAGTAAGAACAGTCAGTCTTCTTGTACTGAAGCCGGCATTGTGGATTTTGTATTTTATTCCGATGCAATTTCTGTGTTTCTTCGACAATAGGAAAGTCCAAGGGATACAGTAAACCTGAAGTGAAGCATCGATATCTGAAACTGGTCTCACAGAAGAGGCTAAAATCATAGAATGTAAGAAGAGTCAGTCCCTTTGTACTTATGTTGGCATTGTGCCTTTTGTATTTAATTCCAATGCCATATCTGTGTTTCATCGTCAACAATATCGTCCAAGGGAAACAGTAAACCGGAAGTGAAGCATCGGAATATAAAACTGGCCTCACAGGAAAGTTTCAAAACATAGACAGTAAGAAGAGTCGGTCTTCTAGTACTTAAGTCGGCATTGTGCCTTTTGAATTTTATTCCGGTGCAATTTCTGTATTTCATCGTCAATAAGAAGGTTCAAGTAATACAGTAACCCTGAAGTGAAGTATCGGAATGTAAAACTGGTCTTACAGGAAAGTTTTTCAAAGCGTAGCCAGTAAGATGAGTCAGTCTTAATGTACTGAAGTCGGCATTGGTTTTTTTGTGTTTAATTCCGATGCAGTTTCTGTGTTTCATCGTCAATAAGAAGGTCCAAGGGCTACAGTACAGCTGAAGTGAAGCATCGGTATCTAAAACTGGTCTCACAGGATGGTTCAATACATAGACAGTAAGAAGAGTCAGTCTTCTTGTTCTTAATTCGGTAATGTGCCTTTTGTATTTAATTCCGATGCAGTTTCTGTGTTTCATCGACAATAAGAAGGTCCAAGGGATACTGTAAGCCTGAAATAAAGCATCGGAATGTAAAACCGGTCTCACATGAAAGGCTCAAGGCACAGACATTAAGAAGAGTCAGTCTTCTGGTACTAATGCCGGCATTGTGCATTTTGGAGTTTATTCCGATGCAATTTCGTGTCTCATCGTCAATGGAAGGTGCCAAGGGATACAGTAAACCTGAAGTGTAGCATCGTATTCTAAATCTGGTCTCACAGGAAAGGAACAAATTTTAGGTAGTAAGAAGAGTCTGTCTTCTTGTACTGAAGTCGGCATTGGTTTTTTTGTATTTAATTCCGATGCAATTTTTGTGTTTCATCGTCAATAAGAAGGTCCATGGGATACAGTAAACCTGAAGTGAGCCATCGGAATCTAAAGCTTGTCTCACAGGAAAGGTTCGAAACATACACAGTAAGAACAGTCAGTCTTCTTGTACCTAAGTCGGCATTGTTCATTTTGTATTTAATTCCGATGCGATTTCTGTGATTCATCGTCAATAAGAAGGTCCAAGGGATACAGTACACCTGAAGTGAAGCATCGGAATCTAAACCTGGTCTCACAGGAAAGGTTCAAAACGTAGACAGTAAAAAGAGTCAGTCTTCTTGTACTAATGCCGGCATTGTGCAATTTGGATTTTATTCCGATGCAATTTCGTGTCTCATCGTCAATGGGAATTGCCAAGGGATACAGTAAACCTGAAGTGTAGCATCGGATTCTAAAACTGGTCTCACAGGAAAGGAACAAAACTTAGATAGTAAGAAGAGTCAGTCCTCTTGTACTTGATAGGGCATTGAGCCTTTTGTATTTAATTCCGATGCAATTTCTGTGTTTCATCGTCAATGCGAAGGTCCAAGGGATACAGCAATCCTGTAGTGAAGCATCGGAATCTAAAACTGGTCTCACAGGAATGGTTCAAAACGTAGACAGTAACAAGAGTCAGTCTTCTTGTACTTATGCCGGCATTGTGCATTTTGGATTTTATTCCGATGCAATTTCTGTGTTTCATCGTCAATGGGAGGTGTTAAGGGATACAGTAAACCTGAAGCGTAGCATCAGAGTCTAAAACTTGTCTAACAGGAAATGTTCAAAGCATAGACAAGAGGAAGAGTCAGTCTCCTTGTACCTAAGTGGGCATTCTGCCACTTCTATTTAATTCCGATACGTTTTCTGTGTTTCATCGTCAATAAGTAGGTCCAAGGGATGCAGTAAACCTGAAGTGTAGCATCGGAATCTAAAACTGGTCTCACAGGAATGGTTCAAATCTTACATAGTAAGAAGAGTCAGTCTTCTTGTACTTAAGTCGGCATTGTTACTTTTGCATTTAATTCCGATGCAATTTCTGTGTTTCGTCGTGAATAAGAAGATCCAAGAGATACAGTAAACCTGAAATGAAGCATCGGAATCTAAAACTGGTCTCACAGGAATGGTTCAAACCCAGAGAGTAAGAAGAGTCGGTCTTCTTGTACTTAGGTCGGCATTGTGCCTTTTGTATCTAATTACGATGCGATTTCTGTTATTCATCGTCAATAAGAAGGTCCAAGGTATACAGTAAACCTAAGGTGAACCATCGGAATCTAAAACTGGTCTCACTGGAAGGTTCAAAACATAGACAGTAAGAAGAGTCAGTCTTCTTGTACTTAACCCGGCATAGTGCCTTTTGTATTTAATTTCGATGCAATTTCTGTGTATCACCTTCAATAAGATGGTCCAAGGGATACAGTAAGCGTGAAGTGAAGCATCGGAATCTAAAACCGGGCTCACAGGAAAGGTTCAAATCATAGACAGTAAGAAGAGTCAGTCTTCTTGTACTTAAGTTGGCATTGTGCCTTTTGCATTTACTTCCGATGCAATTTCTGTGTTTCATCGTCAATAAGAAGGTCCAAGGGATACAGTAAACCTGAAGTGAAGCATCGGAATCTGAAACTGGTCTTACAGGAAAGGTTCAAAACATAGACAGTAAGATGAGTCAGTGTTCTTGTACTTAAGTCGGCATTGTGCCTTTTCAATCTATTTTCGATGCAATTTCTGTGTTTCATCGTCAATAGGAAGGTTTAAGAGATACAGTAGACCTATTGTGTATCATCGGAAACTAAAACTGGTCTCACAGGAAAGGTTCAAATCTTAGATAGTAAGAAGAGTCAGTCTTCTTGTACTTACGTCGGCATTGCGCCTTTTGTATTTAATTCGGATGCAATTTCTGTGTTTCGTCGTCAATAAGAAGTTCCAAAGGATACACCAAACCAGAAGTGAACCATCGATAACTACAACTGGTCTCGCAGGATAGGTTCAAAACACAGACAGTAATAAGAGTCAGTCTTCTTGTACTTAAGTCGGCATTGTGCCTTTTGCATTTATTTCCGATGCAATTTCTGAGTTTCATCGTCAATAAGAACGTCCAAGGGATACAGTGAACCTGAAGTGAAGCATCGGAATCTAAAACTAGTCTCACAGGAAAGGTTCAAAACATAGACAGCAAGAAGAGTCAGTCTTCTTGTACTTAAATCGGCTTTGAGCATTATGTGTCTAATTCCGATGCAATTTCTGTGTTTCATCGTCAATAAGATGGTCCAAGGGACACAGTAAACCTGAAGTAAGGCATCGGAGTCTAAAACTGGTCTCACTGGAAGGTTCAAAACATAGACAGTAAGAAGAGTCAGTCATCTTGTACTTAAGTCGGCATTGTGCCCCTTGAATTCATTTACGATGCAATTTCTGTGTTTCATCGTCCATAGAAAGGTCCAAGGGATACAGTAAACATGAAGTGAAGCATCAGAATCTAATACTGGTATTACAGGAAAAGTGCAAATCATAGACAGTAAGAGGGGTCAGTCTACTTGTACTTCAGTCGGCATTGTGCCTTTTGTTTTTAATTCCGATGCTATTTCTGTGTTTCATCGTCAGTAACAAGGTCCAAGGGATACAGTAAACCTGAAGTTAAGCATCGATATCTAAAACAGGTCTCACCGGAAGCGCCAAATCATAGAATGTAGGAAGAGACAGTCCTCTTGTACTTAAGTCGGCATTGTGCATTTTGTATTTAATTTCGAAGCTATTTCTGTGTCTCATCGTCAATAAGAAGGTCCAAGGGAAAGAGTAAACCTGATGTGATGCATCGGAATCTGAAACTGGTTTCACAGATAAGATTCAAAACATAGACAGCAAGAAGAGTCAGTGTTTTGCACTCTAGTTATCATTGTGCCTTTAGTATATCGCTTCGATGCAATTTCTGTGTTTCATCGTCAATAAGATGGCCCAAGGAATACAGTAACCCTGAAGTGAAGCATCGGAATCTAAAACTGGTCTCTGGAAAGGTTCAAATCATAGAGAGTACGAAGAGTCAGGCTTCTTGTACTTCAATCGGCGTTGTGCTTTTTGTATATACTTTCGATGCCATATCTGTGTTTCATCGTCAATAGCAAGGTCCAGGGGAGACAGTAAACCTGAAGTGAAGCATCGATATGTAGAACTCGTCTCACAGGAAAGCTCAAATAATAGAATGGAAGAAAAGTCAGCACTCTTGCTCTTAAGTCGGCATTGTGCACTTTTTATTTAACTCCGATGCAATTTCTGTTTTTCATCGTCAATAAGAAGGTCCAAAGGATACAGTAAACCAGAAGTGAGGCATCTATATCTACAACTGGTCTGACAGGAAAGGTTCAACACATTGACAGCAATAAGAGTCAGTCCTCTTGAACTTAAGTCGGCATTGTGCCTTTTGTATCTAATTCCGAAGCAATTTCTGTGTTTCATCGTCAATAAGAAGGTCCAAGGGACACAGTAAACCTGAAGCGTAGCATCGGAATCTAATAGCGGTATTACAGGAAAGGTTCAAATCATAGACAGTAAGGAGAGTCAGTCTTCTTGTACTTCAGTCGGCATTGTGCCTTTTGTTTTTAATTCCGTTGCCAATTCTGTGATTCATCGTTAATAAGAAGGTCCAAGGGATACAGTAAACCTGAAGCGTAGCATCGGAATCTAAAACTGGTCTCACAGGAAAGGTTCAAAACATAGTTAGTAATAAGAGTCAGTCTCCCTGTACCTAAGTCGGCATTGTGCATTTTGTATTTAATTCCGATGCGATTTCTGTGTTTCATCATCAGTAAGTAGGTCCAAGGGATACAGTACACCTGAAGTGAAGCATCGGAATATAAAACTGGTCTCACAGGAATGGTTCAAAGTGTAGACAGTAAGAAGAGTCAGTCTTCTTGTACTTATGCCGGCATTGTGAATTTAGGGTTTTATTCCGATGTAATTTCTGTGTTTCATCGTCAATAGGAGGTGCCAAGGGATACAGTAAACCAGAAATGATGCATGGGAATCTAAAACTGGCCTCACAGGAAGGGATCAAAACATACACAGTAAGAAAAATCTGTCTTCTTCTACTTAACTCGGCATTGTGCCTTTTGTATTTAATTCCGATGCAATTACTGTGTTTCATCGTCAATATGAATGTTCAGGGGATACAGTAAACCTGAACTGAAGCACCGTAATCTAAAACTGGTCTCACAGGAAGGGTTCAAAACATAGACAGTAAGAAGAGTCAGTCTTCTTGTGCTTAAGACACCATTGTGCTTTAGTTTTTAATGTTGATGCAATTTCTGTGTTTCTTCGTCACTAAGAAGGTCCAAGGGATACAGTTAACCTGAACTGAAGCATCGCAATCTAAAACTGGTCTCGCAGGAAAGGTTCAAAACATAGTCAGTAAGAAGAGTCAGTCTTCTAGTACTTAACTCGGCTTTGTGCATTTTGTATTTAATTCCGAGGCAATTTATGTGTTTCATCGTCAATAGGAACGTCCAAGGGAGACAATAAACATAAACTGAGGCATCGGAATCTAAAATAGGTCTCACAGGAAAGGTTCAAATCATAGACAGTAAGAAGAGTCAGTCTTCTTGTGCCTAAGTTTGCTATTGTGCCTTTTGTATTTATTTCCAATGCAATTTCAGTGTTTCTTCGTCACTAAGATGGTCCAAGGGATACAGTTAACGTGAACTCAAGCATCGGAATCTAAAACTGGACTCTCAGGTAAGGTTTAAAACAAAGACTGTAAGAAGTTTCAGTCTTCTTGTATTTAAATAGACATTGTGCCTTTTGTATTTAATTCCGACGCAATTTCTGTGTTTTATCGTCAGTAAAAAGGTCCAAGGGGTACAGTAAACCTGAAGGGAAGCATGGCAATCTGGAACTGGTCTCACAGGACAGGTTCAAAGCATAGACTGTACGAAGAGTCAGTCATCCTGTACTTAAGCCGCGCATTGTGCCTTTTGTATTTAATTCCGATGCAATTTCAGTGTTTCATCAACAATAAGAAGGTCCAAGGGATACGGTAGACCTGAAGTGAAACATCGGAATCTAAAACTAGTCTCACTGGAAAAGTTCAAACATAGACAGTAAGAAGAGTCAGTCTTGTTGTACTTAAGTCGGCATTGTGCCTTTAGTATTTAATTCTGAGGCAATTTCAGTGTTTCATCGTCAATAACAAGGGCCAAGATATACAATGAACCTGAAGTGATTCATCGATACCTAAAACTGGTCTCACAGGAAAGGTTCAAAACATTGACAGTAAGAAGAGTCAGTCCTCTTGTACTTAAGTCCCCATTGTGCCTTTTGTATTTAATTCCGATGCAATTTCTGGGTTTGATCGTCAATAAGCAGGTCCAAGGGATACAGTAAACCTGAAGTGGAGCATCGGAATGTATAACTGGTCTCGGTTCTAAACATAGACAGTAAGAAGTGTCAGTCTTCTTGTACTTAAGTCGGCATTGTGCCTTTTGTATTTAATTCCGATACAATTTCTGTGTTTCTTCGTCAATAAGATGGTCCAAGGGATATAGTAAACCTGAAGTGAAGCATCGGAATTTAAAACTGGTCTCACAGGAAAGGTTCCAAACGTAGACTGTAAGAAGAGTCAGTTTTCTTGTACTTAAGTCGGCATTGTGCCTTTTGTATTTAATTCCGATACAATTTCTGTGTTTCTTCGTCAATAAGATGGTCCAAGGGATACAGTAAACCTGAAGGGAAGCATCGGAATCTAAATCTGCTATCACTGAAATATTTCAAAACTTAGACTGTAAGAAGAGTCAGTCTTCAGGTACTTAAGTCGGCATTGTGCCTTTAGTATTTAGCTCCAAAGCAATTTTTGTGTTTCATCGTCAATAAGCAGACGTAAGGGATCAAGTAAACCTGACGTGAAGCATCGGAATCAAAAATTGGTATCTCAGGAATGGCTGAAAACATAGACTTTAGGAGGAGTCAGACTTCTTGTACTTAAGTCGGCATTGTGCCTTTTGATTTTAATTCCGATGCAATATCTGTGTTTCTTCGTCAATAAGAAGGTCCAAGGGATACAGTAAACCTGAACTGAAGCATCGGAATCTAAATCTGGTCTCACAGGAAAGGTTGAAACATAAACAGTGAGAAGTGTCAGTCTTCTTGTATTTAAGCTGGCATTGTGCCTTCTGTGTTGAATTCCGATGCAATTGCTGTGTTTCATCGTCAATAAAAAGGTCCAATGGATTCAGTAAACCAGAAATGAAGCATTGGAACCTAAAACTGGTCTCACAGGAAAGGTTCACAACATAGACACTAAGAAGAGTCAGTCGTCTTGTACTTAACTCGGCATTGTGCATTTTGTATTTGATTCCGATGCAATTTCTGTGTTTCATCAACAATAAGAAGGTCCAAGGGATACAGTAAACCTGAACTGAAGCATCGGAATCTAAATCTGGTCTCACAGGAAAGGTTCAAACATAGACAGTAAGAAGAGTTAGTCTTCTTGTATTTAAGCCGCGCATTGTGCCTTTTGTATTTAATTCCGATCCAATTTCTGTGTTTCATCGTCAATAAGAAGATCCAAGGGATACAGTAAATCTAAAGTGAATCATCGGAATCTAAAACTGGTCTCTGAGGAAAGGTTCAAAACATAGACGGTAAGAAGTGTCAGTCTTCTTGTATTTAAGTCGGCATTGTGCCTTTTGTATTTAATTCCGATGCAATTTCTGTGTTTGATCGTCATTGAGAAGGTCCAAGGGATACAGTAAACCTGAACTGAAGCATCGGAATCTAAAACTGGTCTCACAAGATAGGATCAAAACATAGACAGTAAGAAGTGTAGGTCTTCTTGTATTTAAGTCGGCAGTGTGCCTTATGTATTTAATTCCATTGCAATTTCTGTGTTTCCTCGTCAATAAAAAGGTTTAAGGGAAACAGTAAACCTAAAGTGGAGCATCGCAGTCTGGAAATGGTCTCAGAGGAAAGGTTCAAAACATAGACAGTACGAAGAGTCAGTCTACTTGTACTTAAGTCGGGATTGTGCCTATTGTATTTAATTCCGATGCAATATATATGTTTCATCGTCAATAAGAAGGACCAAGGGAATCAGTAAACCTGAAGTGAAGCATACGAATCTAAAACTGGTCTCACACTAAAGGTGCAAATCATTGATAGTAAGAAGAGTCAGTCTTCTTGAACTTAAGTCGGCATTGTGCCTTTCGTATTTCATTCCGATGCAATTTCTGTGTTTCATCGTCAATAAGAAGGTCCAAGGGATGCAGTAAACCTGAAGTGAAACATCGATATCTACAACTGGTCTCACAGGAAAGGTTCAAAACATAGACAGTAAGAGGAGTCAGTCTTCTTGTACTTATGTCGGCATTGTGCTTTTTGTAATTAATTTCGAAATAAGATCTGTGTTTCATCAACAGTAGGAAGGTCCAAGGGATACAGTATACCCGAAGTGAAGCATCTGAATCTAAAACTGGTCTCACAGGAAAGGTTCAAAACGTAGACAGTAAGAAGAGTCAGTCTTCCTGTGCCTAAGTTTGCTATTGTGCCTTTTGTATTTGTTTCCAATGCAATTTCAGTGTTTCTTCGTCACTAAGATGGTCCAAGGGATAGAGTTAACCTGAACTGAAGCATCGGAATCTAAAACTGGCCTCTCAGGTACGGTTTAAAACAAAGACAGTAAGAAGGGTCAGTCTTCTTGTATTTAAGCCGCGCATTGTGCCTTTTGTATTTAATTCCGATGCAATTTCAGTGATTCATCGCCAATAAGAAGGTCCAAGGGATACGGTAGAAGTGAAGTGAAGCATCGGAATCTAAAACTAGTCTCACTGGAAAAGTTCAAAACATCGACAGTAAGAAGAGTCAGTCTTGTTGTACTTAAGTCGGCATTGTGCCTTTAGTATTTAATTCTGAGGCAATTTCAGTGTTTCATCGTCAATAACAAGGGCCAAGATATACAGTGAACCTGAAGTGAATCATCGTTACCTAAAACTGGTCTCACTGGAAAGGTTCAAAACACAGACAGTAAGAAGAGTCAGTCTTCTTGTACTTAAGTCCACAGTGTGCCTTTTGTATTTAATTCCGATGCAATTTCTGGGTTTCATCGTCAATAAGCAGGTCCAAGGGATACAGTAAACCTGAAGTGGAGCATCGGAATTTATAACTGGTCTCGGTTCTAAACATAGACAGTAAGAAGAGTCAGTCTTCTTGTACTTAAGTCGGCATTCGGCGCTTTGTATTTAATTCCGATGCAATTTCTGTGTTTCATCGTCAATAAGAAGGTCCAAGGGATACAGTAAACCTCAAGTGAAGCATCGGAATCTAAAACTGGTCTCACAGGAAAGGTTCCAACCATAGACTGTGAGAAGAGTCAGTCTTCTTGTACTTACGTCGGCATTGTGCCTTTTGTATTTAATTCCGATGCAATTTCTGTTTTTCTTCGTCAATAAGAAGGTCCAAGGAATACAGTAAACCTGAAGTGAAGCATCGGAATCTAAATCTGGAATCACAGAAAAGGTTCAAAACTTAGACTGTAAGAAGAGTCAGTCTTCTGGTTCTTAAGTCGGCATTGTGCCTTTAGTATTTAGCTCCGAAGCAATATTTGTGTTTCATCGTCAATAAGCAGACCTAAGGGATCCAGTAAACCTGACGTGAAGCATCGGAATCAAAAATTGGTATCTCAGGAATGGCTGAAAACATAGACAGTAAGAAGAGTCAGACCTCTTGTACTTAAGTCGGCATTGTGCCTTTTGATTTTAATTCCGATGCAATATCTGTGTTTCTTCGTCAAGAAGAAGGTCCAAGGGATACAGTAAACCTGAACTGAAGCATCGGAATCTAAATCTGGTCTCACAGGAAAGGTTTAAAACATAGACAGTGAAAAGTGTCAGTCTTCTTGTATTTAAGTTGGCATTGTGCTTTCTGTTTTGAATTGCGATGCAATTGCTGTGTTTCATCGTCAACAAATAGGGCCAAGGGATTCAGTAAACCAGAAATGAAGCAACGGAACCTAAAACTGGTCTCACAGGAAAGGTTCGCAACATAGACACTAAGAAGAGTCAGTCGTCCTGTACTTAAATCGGAATTGCGCATTTTGTATTTAATTCCGATGCAATTTCTGTGTTTCATCGTCAATAGGAACGTCCAAGGGATACAGTAAACCTGAAGTGACGCATCGGAATCTATAATATGTCTCACAGGAAAGGTTCAAACATAGACAGTAAGAAGAGTTAGTCTTCTTGTATTTTAGCCGCGCATTGTGCCTTTTGTATTTAATTCCGATCCAATTTTTGTGTTTCATCGTCAATAAGAAGGGCCAAGGGATACAGTAAACCTGAAGAGAAGCATCGGAATCTAAATCTGGTATCACAGAAAAGGTTCAAAACTTAGACTGTAAGAAGAGTCAGTCTTCTGGTTCTTAAGTCGGCATTGTGCCTTTAGTATTTAGCTCCGAAGCAATTTTTGTGTTTCATCGTCAATAAGCAGACCTAAGGAATCCAGTAAACCTGACGTGAAGCATCGGAATCTAAAACTGGTCTGACAGGAAAGGTTCAAACATAGACAGTAAGAGGAGGTAGTCTTCTTGTACTAAAGTCGGCTTCGTGCCTTTTGTATTTAATTTGGATACAATTTCTGTGTTTCATCGTCAATAAGAAGGTCTAAGGGATACAGTAAACCGGAAGTGAGGCATCGATATCTAAAACTGGTCTCAAAGGAAAGGTTCAAAACATAGACAGTAGGAAGAGTCAGTCCTCTTGAACTTAAGTCCCCATTCTGCCTTTTGTATTTAATTCCGATGCAATTTCTGGGTTTCATCGTCAATAAGCAGGTCCAAGGGATACAGTAAACCTGAAGTGGAGATTCGGAATTTATAACTCGTCTCGGTTCTAAACATAGACAGTAAGAAGAGACAGTCTTCTTGTACTTAAGTCGGTATTCTGCCCTTTGTATTTAATTCCGATTCAATTTCTGTGTTTCATCGTCAATAAGAAGGTCCTAAGGATACAGTGCACCTAAAGTGAAGCATCGGAATCTAAAACTGGTCTCACAGGATAAGTTCAAATCATAGATGGTAAGAAGAGTCAGTCCTCTTGTACTTAAGTCGGCATTGTGCCTTATATATTTAATACCGATGCCATTTCTGTGTTTCATCGTCATTATTAAGGTCCAAGGGAAACAGTAAACCAGAAGAGGAGCATCGGAATCTAAAACTGGTGTCACAGTAAAGGTTAAAATCATAGACAGTAAGAAGCGTAAATCTTCTTGTACTTAAGTCGGCATTGTGCCTTTTGTATGTAATTCCGACGCGACTTCCGTGTTTTATTGTCAATAAGAAGGTCCAAGGGAAACAGTAAGCCGGAAGTGAAGCAACGGAATATAAAACTGGTCTCACAGTAAAGGTTAAAATCAAAGACAGTAAGAAGATTAAATCTTCTTGCACTTATGTCGGCATTGTGCCTTTTGTGTGTGATTCCGACGCAATTTCTGTGTTTCATCGTCAATAAGAAGGTTCAAGAGATACAGTAAACCTGAAGCGTTGCATCGGAATCTAAAACTGGTCTCACAGGAAAGGTTCAGAGCATAGACAGTAAGAAGAGTCAGTCTCCTTGTATCTAAGTCCGCATTGTGCATCTTGTATTTAATTCCGATGCGTTTTCTGTGTTTCATCGTCAATGAGACGGACCAAGGGATACAGTACACATGAAATGAAGCATCGGACTCTAAAACTGGTCTCACAGGAATGGTTTACAACGTAGACAGTAAGAAGAGTCAGTCTTCATGTACAGAAGCCGGCATTGTGGATTTTGTATTTTATTCCGATGCAATTTCTGTGTTTCTTCGACAATAAGAGGGATCAATGGATACAGTAAACCTGAAGTGAAGTATCGGAATCTAAAAGTGGCCTCACAGGAAAGGTTCAAAACATAGACAGTAAGAAGAGTCAGTCTTCTTGTACTTAAGACGGCATTGTGCCTTTTGTATTTAATTCCGATGCAAATATCTGTGTTTCATCGTCAATAAGAAGGTCAAAGGGATACAGTAAACCTGAAGTGAAGCATAGGTATCTAAAACTGGTCTCACAGCAAAAAGGTTCAAATCATAGAATGTAAGTAGAGTCAGCACTCTTGTACTTAAGTCTTCATTGTACATTTTGTATTAAATTCCGATGCAATTTCTGTTTTTCATCGTCATCAAGAAGGTCCAAGGGATAGATACAGTAAACCTGAAGTGAAGCATCGGTATCAAAAACTGGTCTCACAGGAAAGGTGCAAAACATAAACAATAAGAAGAGTCAGACTTCTTGTGCTTAAGTCGGCATTGTGCCTTTTGTATTTCATTCCGATGCAATTTCTGTATTTCATCGTCAATAAGAAGGTCCTAGGGACAGAGTAAGCCTGAAGTGAAGCATCGGAATCTAAAACTGGTCATACAGAAAAGTTTCAAAGCATAGCCAGTAAGAAGAGTCAGTCTTCTTGAACGGAGGTGGCATTGTGTCTTTTGTATTTACTTCCGATGCAATTTCTGTGTTTCATCATCAATAGGAATGTAAAAGGGATACAGTAAACCTGAAGTGAAGCATCAATATCTGAAACTGGTCTCACAGGAGAGGCTAAAATCATAGAATGTAAGAAGAGTCAGTCCCTTTGTACTTATGTTGGCATTGTGCCTTTTGTATTTAATTCGAATGCCATATATGTGTTTCATCGACAATAATAAGGTCCAAGGGATACAGTAAACACGAAGTGAAGCATCGGAATCTAGAACTGGTCTCACAGGAAAGGTTCGAAACATAGACTGTACGAAGAGTCAGTCTTCTTGTACTCGTCTGCATTGCGCCTTTTGTATTTCATTCCGATGCAATTTCTGTGTTTCATCGTCAATACGAAGGTCCAAGGCATACAGTAAACCTGAAGTGAAGCATTGGAATCTAAAACTGGTCTCACAGGAAAGGTTCAAAACGCAGACAGTAAGATGAGTCAGTCTTCTTGTACTTATGACGGCATTGTGCATCTTGGATTTTGTTCCGATGCAATTTCTGTGTTTCATCGTCAATGGGAGGTGTTAAGGGATACAGTAAACCTGAAGCGTAGCATCAGAATCTAAAACTGGTCTCACAGGAAAGGTACAAAACATAGACATTAGGAAGAGTCAGTCTCCTTGTACCTAAGTGGGCATTCTGCCACTTGTATTTGATTCCGATACGTTTTCTGTGTTTCATCGTCAATAAGAAGGTCCAAGGGATACAGTACACTTGAAGTGATGCATCGGAATCTAAAACTGGTCTCACAGGAAAGGTTCAAATCTTAGATAGTAAAAATAGTCAGTCTTCTCGTACTTAAGTCGGCCTTGTGCCTTTTGCATTTAATTCCGATGCAATTTCTGTGTTCCGTCGTGAATAAGAAGGTCCAAGGGATACAGTGAACCTGAAGTGAAGCATCGGTATCAAAAACAGGTCTCACAGGAAAGGTTCAAAACATAGACAGCAAGAAGAGGCAGTCTTCTTGTACTTAAGTCGGCATTGAGAATTTTGTATCTAATTCCGATGCAATTTCTGTGTTTCATCGTCAATAAGAAGGTCCAAGGGAGACAGTAAACCTGAAGTAAGGCATCGGAATCTAAAACTGGTCTCACAGGAAGGTTCAAAACATAGATAGTAAGAAGAGTCAGTCTTCTTGTTCTTAAGTCGGCATTGTGCCTCTTGTATTTATTTCCGATGCAATTTCTGTGTTTCATCGTCCATAGGAAGGTCCAAGGGATACAGTAAACCTGAAGTGAAGCATAGGTATCTAAAACTGGTCTCACAGGAAAGGTTCAGATCATAGAATGTAAGAAGAGTCAGCACTCTTGTACTTAAGTCTTCATTGTACCTTTTGTATTACATTCCGATGCAATTTCTGCCTTTCATCGTCATCAAGAAGGTCCAAGGGATACAGTGAACCCGAAGTGAAGCATCGGTATCTAAAACTGGTCTCACAGGAATGGTCCAAAACATAAACAGTAAGAAGAGTCAGTGTTCTTGTGCTTAAGTCCGCATTGTGCCTTTTGTATTTAATTCCGATGCAATTTCTGTATTTCATCGTCATTAAGATGGTCCTAGGGATAGAGTAAGCTTGAAGTGAAGCATCGGAATCTAAAACTGGTCATACAGGAAAATTTCAAAGCATAGCCAGTGAGAAGAGTCAGTCTTCTTGGTCGGAAGTTGGCATTGTGATTTTTGTATTTTCTTCCGATGCAATTTCTGTGTTTCCTCGTCAATAGGAAGGTCCAAGGGATACAGTAAACCTGAAGTGTAGGATCGGATTCTAAAACTGGTCTCACAGGAAAGGAACAAACTTACATAGTACGAAGAGTCAGTCTTCTTGTACTTGATAGGGCATTGTGCCTTTTGTATTTAAATCCGATGCAATTTTGTGTTTCATCGCCAATACGAAGGTCCAAGGGATACAGTAAACCTGAAGTGAAGCATTGGAATCTAAAACTGGTCTCACAGGAAAGGTTCAAAACGCAGACAGTAAGAAGAGTCAGTCTTGTTGTACTTATGACGGCATTGTGCACCTTGGATTTTGTTCCGATGCAATTTCTGTGTTTCATCGTCAATGGGAGGTGTTAAGGGATACAGTAAACCTGAAGCGTAGCATCAGAATCTAAAACTGGTCTCACAGGAAAGGTACAAAACATAGACATTAGGAAGAGTCAGTCTCCTTGTACCTAAGTGGGCATTCTGCCACTTGTATTTGATTCCGATACGTTTTCTGTGTTTCATCGTCAATAAGAAGGTCCAAGGGATACAGTACACTTGAAGTGATGCATCGGAATCTAAAACTGGTCTCACAGGAAAGGTTCAAATCTTAGATAGTGAAAATAGTCAGTCTTCTCGTACTTAAGTCGGCATTGTGCCTTTTGCATTTAATTCCGATGCAATTTCTGTGTTCCGTCGTGTATAAGAAGGTCCAAGGGATACAGTGAACCTGAAGTGAAGCATCGGTATCAAAAACAGGTCTCACAGGAAAGGTTCAAAACATAGACAGCAAGAAGAGGCAGTCTTCTTGTACTTAAGTCGGCATTGAGAATTTTGTATCTAATTCCGATGCAATTTCTGTGTTTCATCGTCAATAAGAAGGTCCAAGGGACACAGTAAACCTGAAGTAAGGCATCGGAATCTAAAACTGGTCTCACAGGAAGGTTCAAAACGTAGATAGTAAGAAGAGTCAGTCTTCTTGTTCTTAAGTCGGCATTGTGCCTCTTGTATTTATTTCCGATGCAATTTCTGTGTTTCATCGTCCATAGGAAGGTCCAAGGGATACAGTAAACCTGAAGTGAAGCATAGGTATCTAAAACTGGTCTCACAGGAAAGGTTCAGATCATAGAATGTAAGAAGAGTCAGCACTCTTGTACTTAAGTCTTCATTGTACCTTTTGTATTACATTCCGATGCAATTTCTGTCTTTCATCGTCATCAAGAAGGTCCAAGGGATACAGTGAACCCGAAGTGAAGCATCGGTATCTAAAACTGGTCTCACAGGAATGGTCCAAAACATAAACAGTAAGAAGAGTCAGTGTTCTTGTGCTTAAGTCCGCATTGTGCCTTTTGTATTTAATTCCGATGCAATTTCTGTATTTCATCGTCATTAAGATGGTCCTAGGGATAGAGTAAGCCTGAAATGAAGCATCGGATCTAAAACTGGTCATACAGGAAAATTTCAAAGCATAGCCAGTGAGAAGAGTCAGTCTTCTTGGTCGGAAGTCGGCATTGTGCCTTTTGTATTTACTTCCGATGCAATTTCAGTGTTTCATCGTCAATAGGAAGGTCCAAGGGATACAGTAAACCTGAAGTGTAGCATCGGATTCTAAAACTGGTCTCACAGGAAAGGAACAAACTTACATAGTACGAAGAGTCAGTCTTCTTGTACTTTATAGGGCATTGTGCCTTTTGTATTTAAATCCGATGCAATTTCTGTGTTTCATCGTCAATACGAAGGTCCAAGGGATACAGTAAACCTGAAGTGAAGCATTGGAATCTAAAACTGGTCTCACAAGAAAGGTTCAAAACGCAGACAGTAAGAAGAGTCAGTCTTCTTGTACTTATGACGGCATTGTGCATCTTGGATTTTGTTCCGATGCAATTTCTGTGTTTCATCGTCAATGGGAGGTGTTAAGGGATACAGTAAACCTGAAGCGTAGCATCAGAATCTAAAACTGGTCTCACAGGAAAGGTACAAAACATAGACATTAGGAAGAGTCAGTCTGCTTGTACCTAAGTGGGCATTCTGCCACTTGTATTTGATTCCGATAAGTTTTCTGTGTTTCATCGTCAATAAGAAGGTCCAAGGGATACAGTAAACCTGAAGTGATGCATCGGAATCTAAAACTGGTCTCACAGGAAAGGTTCAAATCTTAGGTAGTAAAAATAGTCAGTCTTCTCGTACTTAAGTCGGCATTGTGCCTTTTGCATTTAATTCCGATGCAATTTCTGTGTTCCGTCGTGAATATGAAGGTCCAAGTGATACAGTGAACCTGAAGTGAAGCATCGGTATCTAAAACAGGTCTCACAGGAAAGGTTCAAAACATAGACAGCAAGAAGAGGCAGTCTTCTTGTACTTAAGTCTTCATTGAGCATTTTGTATCTAATTCCGATGCAATTTCTGTGTTTCATCGTCAATAAGAAGGTCCAAGGGACACAGTAAACCTGAAGTAAGGCATCGGAATCTAAAACTGGTCTCACAGGAAGGTTCAAACATAGATAGAAAGAAGAGTCAGTCTTCTTGTTCTTAAGTCGGCATTGTGCCTCTTGTATTTATTTCCGATGCAATTTCTGTGTTTCATCGTCCATAGGAAGGTCCAAGGGATACAGTAAACCTGAAGTGAAGCATAGGTATCTAAAACTGGTCTCACAGGAAAGGATCAGATCATAGAATGTAAGAAGAGTCAGCACTCTTGTACTTAAGTCTTCATTGTACCTTTTGTATTATATTCCGATGCAATTTCTGTCTTTCATCGTCATCAAAAAGGTCCAAGGGATACAGTGAACCCGAAGTGAAGCATCGGTATCTAAAACTGATCTCACAGGAGTGGTCCAAAACATAAACAGTAAGAAGAGTCAGTGTTCTTGTGCTTAAGTCGGCATTGTGCCTTTTGTATTTAATTCCGATGCACTTTCTGTATTTCATCGTCAATAAGAAGGTCCTAGGGATAGAGTAAGCCTGAAGTGAAGCATCGGAATCTAAAACTGGTCATACAGGAAAATTTCAAAGCATAGCCAGTGAGAAGAGTCAGTCTTCTTGGTCGGAAGTCGGCATTGTGCCTTTTGAATTTACTTCCGGTGCTATTTCTGTGTTTCATCGTCAATAGGAAGGTCCAAGGGATACAGTAAACCTGAAGTGTAGCATCGGATTCTAAAACTGGTCTCACAGGAAAGGAACTAACTTAGATAGTACGAAGAGTCAGTCTTCTTGTACATGATAGGGCATTGTGCCTTTTGTATTGAATTCCGATGCAATTTCTGTGTTTCATCGTTAATACGAAGGTCCAAATAATACAGTAAACCTGAAGTGAAGCATTGGAATCTAAAACTGGTCTCACAGGAAAGGTTCAAAACGTAGACAGTAACAAGAGTCAGTCTTCTTGTACTTATGCCGGCATTGTGCATTTTGGATTTTATTCCGATGCAATTTCTGTGTTTCATCGTCAATGGGAGGTGTTAAGGGATACAGTAACGTGAAGCGTAGCTTCACAATCTAAAACTGGTCTCACAGGAAAGGTACAAAGCATAGACAGTAAGAGTAGTCAGTGTTCTTGTACTTAAGTCGGCATTGTGCCTTTTGTATTTAATTCTGATGCAATTTCTGTGTTTCATCGTCAATAAGAAGGTTCAAGAGATACAGTAAACCTGTAGTGTATCATCGGAAACTAAAACTGGTCTCACAGGAAAGGTTCAAATCTTTGATAGTAAGAAGAGTCAGTCTTCTTGTACTTACGTCGGCATTGTGCCTTTTGTACTTAATTCTGATGCAATTTCTGTGTTTCATCGTCAATAAGAAGTTAGAAAGGATACAGTAAACCAGAAGTGAAGCATCGATATCTACAACTGGTCTCGCAGGAAAGGTTCAAAACATAGACAGTTATAAGAGTCAGTCTTCTTGTACTTAAGTCGGCATTGTGCCTTTTGCATTTATTTCCGATGCAATTTCTGTGTTTCGTCGTCAATAAGAGGGTCCAAGGGATACAGTGAACATGAAGTGAAGCATCGGTATCTAAAACTGGTCTCACAGGAAAGGTTCAAAACATAGACAGCAAGAAGAGTCAGTCTTCTTGTACTTAAGTCGGCAATGAGCATTATGTATCTAATTCCGATGCAATGTCTATGTTTCATCGTCAATAAGAAGGTCCAAGGGACACAGTAAACCTGAAGTAAGGCATCGGAATCTAAAACTTATCTCACAGGAAGTTTCAAAACATAGATAGTAAGAAGATTCAGTCTTCTTGTTCTTAAGTCGGCATTGTGCCACTTGTATTTATATCCGATGCAATTTCTGTGTTTCATCGTCCATAAGAAGGTCCAAGGGATACAGTAAACCTAAAGTGAAGCATCGGAATCTAATACTGGTATTACAGGAAAGGTTCAAATCATAGACAGTCAGAAGGGTCAGTCTTTTTGTACTTCAGTCGGCATTGTGCCTTTTGTTTTTAATTCCGATGCAATTTCTGGGTTTCATCGTCAATAAGAAGGTCCAAGGGATACGGTAAAGCTGAAGTGAAGCTACGGAATCTAAAACTGTTCTCACAGGAAAGGTTCAAAGCATAGACCGTAAGAAGAGTCAGTCTTCTTGTACCTAAGTCGGCATTGTGCCTTTTGTATTTAATTCCGATGCGATTTCTGTGTTTCAACGTCAATAAGAAGGTCCAAGGGATACAGTACACCTGAAGTGAAGCATCGGAATCTAAAACTGGTCTCACAGGAAAGGTTCAAATGGTAGACAGTAAGAAGAGTCAGTCTTCTTGTACTTATGCCGGCATTTTGCATTTTGGATCTTATTCTGACGCAATTTCTGTGTTTCATCGTCAATGGGAGGTGCCAAGGGATACAGTAAAACTGAAGTGTAGCATCGGATTCTAAAAATATTCTCACAGGAAAAGAACAAAGCTTAGATAGTAAGAAGAGTCAGTCTACTTGGACTTGATAGGGCATTGTGCCTTTTGTATTTAATTCCGACTCAATTTCTGTGTTTGATCGTCAATACGAAGGTCCAAGGGATACAGTAAACCTGAAGTGTAGCATCGGAATCTAAAACTGGTCTCACACGAAAGGTTCAAATCTTAGATAGTAAGAAGAGTCAGGCTTCTTGTTCTTAAGTCGGCATTGTGCCTCTTGTATTTAATTCCGATGCAATTTCTGTGTTTCATCGTCCATAAGAAGGTCCAGGGGATACAGTAAACCCCAAATGAAGCATCGGAATCTAATACTGGTATTACAGGATAGGTGCAAATCATACACAGTAAGAAGAGTCAGTCCTCTTGTACATCAGTCGGCATTGTGCATTTTGTTTTTAATTCCGATGCAGTTTCTGTGTTTCATCGTCAATAAGAAGGTCCAAGGGGTACGGTAAAGCTGAAGTGAAGCTTCGGAATCTAAAACTGTTCTCACAGGAAAGGTTCAAAACATAGACAGTAAGAAGAGTCAGTCTTCTTGTAGTTAAGTCGGCATTGTGCCTTTTGTATTTAATTTTGATGCAATTTCTGTGTTTCATCGTCGGTAACAAGGTCTGAGGGATACAGTAAACCTGAAGTGAAGCATCGGTATCTAAAACCGGTCTCACAGGAAAGGCTCTAATTATTGAATGTAAGAAGAGTCAGTACTCTTGTACATAAGTCGGCATTGTGCCATTTGTATTAAATTCCGATGCAATCTCTGTGTTTCATCGTCATTAAGAAGGTCCAATGGATACAGTAACCCTGAAGTGAAGCATCGGTATCTAAAACTGTCTCACAGGAAAGGTGCAAAACATAGACAGTAAGAAGAGTCAGTCTTCTTGTACTTAAGTCGGCATTGTGCCTTTATAATTTTATTCCGGTGTAATTTCCGTATTTCATCGTCAATAAGAAGGTTCAAGTAATACAGTAAGCCTGAAGTGAAGTATCGGAATGTAAAACTGGTCATATAGGAAAGTTTTTCAAGGCGTAGCCAGTAAGAAGGGTCAGTCTTCTTGTACTGAAGTCGGCATTCGTTTTTTTTGCATTTAATTCCGATGCAATTTCTGTGTTTCATCGTCAATAAGAAGGTCGAAGGGATACAGTACAGCTGAAGTGAAGCATCGGAATCTAAAAGTGGTCTCACAGGAAAGATTCAAAACGTAGACACTAAGAAAAGTCAGTCTTCTTGTAGTTATGCCGGCATTGTGCATTTTGGATTTTATTCCGATGCAATTTCTGTGTTTCATTGTCAATGGGATGTGTTAAGGGATACAGTACACCTGAAGCGTAGCATCAGAATCTAAAACTTGTCTCACAGGAAAGGTTCAAAGCATAGACAGTAAGAAGAGTCAATCTCCTTGTACCTAAGTGGGCATTCTGCCACTCGTATTTATTTCCGAAACGTTTTCTGTGTTTCATCGTCAATAATTGGGTCCAAGGGATACAGTAAACCTGAAGTGTAGCATCGGAATCTAAGACTGGTCTCACAGGAAAGGTTCAAATCTCAGATAGTAAGAAGAGACAGTCTTCTTGTACTTAAGTCGGCATTGTGCCTTTTGCATTTAATTCCGATGCAATTTCTTTGTCTCGTCGTGAATAAGAAGGTCCAAGAAATACAGTAAACCTGAAATGAAGCATCGGAATCTAAAACTGGTCTCACAGGAAAGGTTCAAACGTAGACAGTAAGAAGAGTCAGTCTTCTTGTACTTAGGTCGGCATTGTGCCTTTTGTATCTGATTCCGATGCGATTTCTGTTATTGATCGTCAATAAGAAGGTCCAAGGGATATAGTAAACCTGAGGTGAACCATCGGAATCAAGAACTGATCTCACAGGACGGTTCAAAATATAGACAGTATGAAGAGTCAGTCTTCTTGTACTTAACTCGGCATAGTGCCTTTTGTATTTAATTTCGATGCAATTTCTGTGTATCAACGTCAATAAGATGGCCCAAGGGATACAGTAAGCCTGAAGTGAAGCATCGGAATCTAAAACCGGTCTCACAGGAAAGGTTCAAATCATAGACAGTAAGAAGAGTCAGTGTTCTTGTACTTAAGTCGGCATTGTGCCTTTCGAATCTATTTCCGATGCAATTTCTGCGTTTCATCGTCAATAAGAAGGTTGAAGAGATACAGTAAACCTGTTGTGTATCATCGGAAACTAAAACTGGTCTCACAGGAAAGGTTCAAATCTTTGATAGTGAGAAGAGTCAGTCTTCTTGTACTTACGTCGGCATTGCGCCTTTTGTATTTTATTCCGATGCAATTTCTGTGTTTCATCGTCAATAAGATGTTCCAAATGATACAGTAAACCAGAAGTGAAGCATCGATATCTACAACTGGTCTCGCAGGAAAGGTTCAAACATAGACAGTAATAAGAGTCAGTCTTCTTGTACTTAAGTCGGCATTGTGCCTTTTGCATTTATTTCCGATGCAATTTCTGTGTTTCATCGTCAATAAGAAGGTCCATGGGATACAGTGAACCTGAAGTGAAGCATCGGAATCTAAAACTGGTCTCACAGGAAAGGTTCAAAACATAGACAGCAAGAAGAGTCAGTCTTCTTGTACTTAAATCGGCATTGAGCATTTTGTATCTAATTCCGATGCAATTTCTATGTTTCATCGTCAATAAGAAGGTCCAATGGACACAGTAAACCTGAAGTTAAGCATCGATATCTAAAACTGGTCTCACCGGAAAGCGTCAAATCATAGAATGTAGGAAGAGTCAGTCCTCTTGTACTTAAGTCGGCATTGTGCATTTTGTATTTAATTTCGATGCTATTTCTGCGATTCATCGTCAATAAGAAGGTCCAAGGGAAAGAGTAAACAGGAAATGAAGCATAGGAATCTAAAACTGGTCTCACAGGAAAGGTTAAAATGATAGACAGTAAGATGAGTAAATCATCTTGTACTTATGTCGACATTGTGCCTTTTGTATTTAATTTTGATGCAATTTCTGTGTTTCATCGTCAGTAACAAGGTCCAAGGGATACAGTAAACCTGAAGTGAAGCATCGGTATCTAAAACTGGTCTCACAGGAAAGGCTCAAATCATAGAATGTAAGAAGAGTCAGTACTCTTGTACTAAAGTCGGCATTGTGCCATTTGTATTAAATTCCGATGCAATTTCTGTGTTTCATCGTCATTAAGAAGGTCCAATGGATACAGTAACCCTGAAGTGAAGCATCGGTATCTAAAACTGTCTCACAGGAAAGGTTCAAAACATAGGCAGTAAGAAGAGTCAGTCTGCTTGTGCTTACGTCGGCTTTGTGCCTTTCGTATTTAATTCCGATGCAATTTCTGTGTTTCATCGTCAATAAGAAGGCCCAAGGGATACAGTAAACCTGAAGTGAGCCATCGGAATCTAAAGCTTGTCTCACAGGAAAGGTTCGAAACATACACTGTAAGAACAGTCAGTCTTCTTGTACCTAAGTCGACATTGTTCTATTTGTATTTAATTCCGATGCGATTTCTGTGTTTCATCATCAATAAGAAGGTCCTAGGGATACAGAACCCCTGAAGTGAAGCATCGGAATCTAAAACTGGTCTCACAGGAAAGGTTCAAAACGTAGACAGTAAGAAGAGTCAGTCTTCTTGTACTAATGCCGGCATTGTGCATTTTGGATTTTATTCCGATGCAATTTCGTGTCTCATCGTCAATGGGAGGTGCCAAGGGATACAGTAAACCTGAAGTGTAGCATCGGATTCTAAAACTGGTCTCACAGGAAAGGAACAAAACTTAGATAGTAAGAAGAGTCAGTCTTCATGTACTTGATAGGGCATTGTGCCTTTTGTATTTAATTCCGATGGAATTTCTGTGTTTCATCGTCAATACGAAGGTCCAAGGGATACAGTAATCCTGAAGTGAAGTATCGGAATCTAAAACTGGTCTCACAGGAAAGGTTCAAAACGTAGAGAATAAAAAGAGTCAGTCTTCTTGTACTTACGTCGGCATTGTTACTTTTGCATTTAATTCCGATGCAATTTCTGTGTTTCGTCGTGAATAAGAAGGTCCAAGAGATACAGTAAACCTGGAATGAAGGATCGGAATCTAAAACTGGTCTCTCAGGAAAGGTTCAAACCTAGACAGTAAGAAGAGTCAGTCTTCTTGTACTTAGGTCGGCATTGTGCATTTCGTATCTAATTACAATGCGATTTCTGTATTTCATCGTCAATAAGAAGGTCCAAGGGATACAGTAAACCTGAGGTGAACCATCGGAATCTAAAACTGGTCCCACAGGAAGCTTCAAAACATAGACAGTAAGAAGAGTCAGTCTTCCTGTACTTAACTCGGCATAGTGCCTTATGTATTTAATTTCCATGCAATTTCTGTGTATCACCGTCAATAAGAAGGTCCAAGGGATACAGTAAACCTGAGGAGAACCATCGGAATCTAAAACTGGTCTCACAGGAAGGTTCAAAACATAGACAGTATGAAGAGTCAGTCTTCTTGTACTTAACTAGGCATAGTGCCTTTTGTATTTAATTCCGATGCAATTTCTGTGTTTCATCGTCGATAAGATGTTCCAAAGGATACAGCAAACCAGAAGTGAACCATCGATAACTACAACTGGTCTCGCAGGATAGGTTCAAAACACAGACAGTAATGAGAATCAGTCTTATTGTACTTAAGTCGGCATTGTGCCTTTTGCATTTAATTCCGATGCAATATCTGTGTTTCATCGTCAATAACAAGGTCCAGGGGATACAGCAAACCTGAAGTGAATCATCGATATCTAAAACTCGTCTCACAGGAAAGCTCAAATCATAGAATGGATGAAAAGTCAGCACTCTTGCTCTTAAGTCGGCATTGTGCACTTTTTATTTAATTCCGATGCAATTTCTGTGTTTCATCGTCAATAAGAAGGTCCAATTGGATACAGTAAACCTGAAGTGAAGCATCGGAATCTAAAACTGGTCTCACAGGAAAGGATCGAAACATAGACAGTAAGAAGAGTCAGTCCTCTTGAACTTAAGTCGGCATTGTGCCTTTTGTATCTAATTCCGAAGCAATTCCTGTGTTTCATCGTCAATAAGAAGGTTTAAGAGATACAGTAAACCTGTTGTGTATCATCGGAAACTAAAACTGGTCTCACAGGAAAGGTTCAAATCTTTGATAGTGAGAAGAGTCAGTCTTCTTGTACTTACGTCGGCATTGCGCCTTTTGTATTTTATTCCGATGCAATTTCTGTGTTTCATCGTCAATAGGGAGGTCCATGGGATACAGTGAACCTGAAGTGAAGCATCGGAATCGAAAACTGGTCTCACAGGAAAGGTTCAAAACATAGACAGCAAGAAGAGTCCGTCTTCTTGTACTTAAATCGGCATTGGGCATATTGTATCTAATTCCGATGCAATTTCTGTGTATCATCGTCAATAAGAAGGTCCAAGGGAGACAGTAAACCTGAAGTTAAGCATCGATATCTAAAACTGGTCTCACCGGAAGGCGTCAAATCATAGAATGTAGGAAGAGTCAGTCCTCTTGTACTTAAGTCGGCATTGTGCATTTTGTATTTAATTTCGATGCTATATCTGTGATTCATCGTCAATAAGAAGGTCCAAGGGAAAGAGTAAACAGGAAATGAAGCATAGGAATCTAAAACTGGTCTCACAGGAAAGGTTAAAATGATAGACAGTAAGATGAGTAAATCATCCTGTACTTATGTCGGCATTGTGCCTTTTGTATTTAATTTCGATGCAATTTCTGTGTTTCATCGTCAGTAACAAGGTCCAAGGGATACAGTAAACCTGAAGTGAAGCATCGGTATCTAAAACTGGTCTCATATTAAAGGCTGAAATCATAGAATGTAAGAAGAGTCAGTACTCTTGTACTTTAGTCGGGATTGTGCCATTTGTATTAAATTCCGATGCAATTTCTGTGTTTCATCGTCATTAAGAAGGTCCAAAGGATACAGTAACCGTGAAGTGAAGCATCGGTATCTAAAACTGTCTCACAGGAAAGGTTCAAAACATAGGCAGTAAGAAGAGTCAGTCTGTTTGTGCTTAAGTCGGCATTGTGCCTTTCGTATTTAATTCCGATGCAATTTCTGTGTTTCATCGACAATAAGAAGGTTCAAGCAACACAGTAAGCCTGAAGTGAACTATCAGAATCTAAATATGGTCTTACAGGAAAGTTTTTCAAAGCATAGCCAGTAAGAAGAGTCTGTCTTCTTGTACTGGAGTCGGCATTGGTTTTTTTGTATTTAATTCCGATGCAATTTCTGTGTTTCATCGTCGATAAGAAGGTCCAAGAGATACAGTAAACCTGAAGTAAGGCATCGGAATCTAAAACTGGTCTCACAGGAAGTTTCAAAACATAGATAGTAAGTAGAGTCAGTCTTCTTGTTCTTAAGTCGGCATTGTGCCTCTTGTATTTATTTCCGATGCAATTTCTGTGTTTCATCGTCCATAAGAAGGTCCAAGGGATACAGTAAACCTGAAGTGAAGCATCGGTATCTAATACTGGTATTACAGGAAAAGTTCAAAAAATAGACAGTAAGAAGAGTCAGTCTTCTTGTACTTAAGTCGGCATTGTGCCTTTTGCATTTAAATCCGATGCAATTTCTGTGTTTCGTCGTGAATAAGAAGGTCCAAGAGATACAGTAAACCTGAAATGAAGCATCGGAATCTAAAACTGGTCTCACAGGAAAGGTTCAAACGTAGACAGTAAGAAGAGTCAGTCTTCTTGTACTTAGGTCGGCACTGTGCCTTTTGTATCTAATTCCGATGCGATTTCTGTTATTCGTCGTCAATACGAAGGTCAAAGGGATTCAGTAAACCTGAAGTAAAGCATCGGAATCTAAAACTGGTCTCACAGGAAAGGTTCAAAACATAGACAGTAAGAAGAGTCAGTGTTCTTGTACTTAAGTCGTCATTGTGCCTTTTGAATCTATATCCGATGCAATTTCTGTGTTTCATCGTCAAAAAGAAGGTTCAAGAGATACAGTAAACCAGTAGTGTGTCATCAGAAACTAAAACTGGTCTCAGAGGAAAGGTTCAAATCTTTGATAGTAAGAAGAGTCAGTCTTCTTGTACTTACGTCGGCATTGTGCCTTTTGTATTAAATTCAGATGCAATTTCTGTGTTTCATCGTCAATAAGAAGTTCCAAAGGATACAGTAAACCAGAAGTGAAGCATCGATATCTACAACTGGTCTCGCAGGAAAGGTTGAAATCATAGACAGTAATAAGAGTCAGTCTCCTGGCACTTAAGTTGGCATTGTGCCTTTTGCATTTATTTCCGATGCAATTTCTGTGTTTCATCGTCAATAAGACGGTCCAAGGGATACAGTGAACCTGAAGTGAAGCATCGGAATCTAAAACTGGTCCCACAGGAAAGGTTCAAAACATAGACAGCAAGAAGAGTCAGTCTTCTTGTACTTAACTCGGCATAGTGCCTTTTGTATTTAATTTCGATGCAATTTCTGTGTATCACCGTCAATAAGATGGTCCAAGGGATACAGTAAGCCTGAAGTGAAGCATCAGAATCTAAAACCGGTCTCACAGGAAAGGTTCAAATCATAGACAGTTAGTAGAGTCAGTCTTCTTGTACTTAAGTTGGCATTGGGCCATTTTGTATCTAATTCCGATGCAATTTCTGTGATTCATCGTCAATAAGAAGGTCCAAGGGACACAGTAAACCTGAAGTAAGGCATCGGAATCTAAAACTGGTCTCAGAGGGAGGTTCAAAACATAGATAGTAAGAAGAGTCAGGCTTCTTGTTCTTAAGTCGGCATTGTGCCTCTTGTATTTATTTCCGATGCAATTTCTGTGTTTCATCGTCCATAAGAAGGTCCAAGGGGTACAGTAACCCTGAAGTGAAGCATCGGTATCTAAAACTGTCTCACAGGAAAGGTTCAACACATAGACAGTAAGAAGAGTCAGTTTTCTTGTACTTATGTCGGCATTGTGCCTTTTGAATTTTATTCCGGTGCAATTTCTGTGTTTCATCGTTAATAAGAAGGTCCAAGGGATACAGTAACCCTGAAGTGAAGCATCGGTAACTAAAACTGTTTCACAGGAAAGGTTCAACACATAGACAGTAAGAAGAGTCAGTCTTCTTGTACTTAAGTCGGCATTGTGCCTTTTGAATTTTATTCCGGTGCAATTTCTGTATTTCATCGTCAATAAGAAGGTTCAAGTAATACAGTAAGCCTGAAGTGAAGTATCGGAATGTAAAACTGGTCTTACAGGAAATTTTTTCAAAGCGTAGCCAGTAAGTAGAGTCAGTCTTCTTGTACTGAAGTCGGCATTGGTTTTTTTGTATTTAATTCCGATGCAATTTCTGTGTTTCATCGTCAATAAGAAGGTCCAAGGGATACAGTACAGCTGAAGTGAAGCATCGGAATCTAAATCTGGTCTCACATGAAAGGTTCAAATCGTAGACAGTAAGAAGAGTCAGTCTTCTTGTACTTATGCCGGCATTGTGCATTTTGGATTTTATTCCGATGCAATTTCTGTGTTTCATCGTCAATGGGAGGTGCCAAGGGATACAGTAAACCTGAAGTGTAGCATCGGATTCTAAAACTGGTCTCACAGGAAAGTTTCAAACCTTAGATAGTAAGAAGAGTCAGTCTTCTTGTACTTAAGTCGGCATTGTGACTTTTGCATTTAATTCCGATGCAATTTCTGTGTTTCGTCGTGAATAAGAAGGTCCAAGAAATACAGTAAACCTGGAATGAAGCATCGGAATCTAAAACTGGTCTCACAGGAAAGGTTCAAAACGTAGAGAATAAAAAGAGTCAGTCTTCTTGTACTTACGTCGGCATTGTTACTTTTGCATTTAATTCCGCTGCAATTTCTGTGTTTCGTCGTGAATAAGAAGGTCCAAGAGATATAGTAAACCTGGAATGAAGAATCGGAATCTAAATCTGGTCTCACAGGAAAGGTTCAGACCTATACAGTAAGAAGAGTCAGTCTTCTTGTACTTAGGTCGGCATTGTGCATTTTGTATCTAATTACAATGCGATTTCTGTTTTTCATCGTCAATAATAAGGTCCAAGGGATACAGTAAACCTGAGGTGAACCATCGGAATCTAAAACTGGTCTCACAGGAAGCTTCAAAACATAGACAGTAAGAAGAGTAGGTCTTCCTGTACTTAACTCGGCATAGTGCCTTATGTATTTAATTTCGATGCAATTTCTGTGTATCACCGTCAATAAGAAGGTCCAAGGGATACAGTAAACCTGAGGAGAACCATCGGAATCTAAAACTGGTCTCACAGGAAGGTTCAAAACATAGACAGTATGAAGAGTCAGTCTTCTTGTACTTAACTAGGCATAGTGCCTTTTGTATTTAATTCCGATGCAATTTCTGTGTTTCATCGTCGATAAGATGTTCCAAAGGATACAGCAAACCAGAAGTGAACCATCGATAACTACAACTGGTCTCGCAGGATAGGTTCAAAACACAGACAGTAATAAGAATCAGTCTTCTTGTACTTATGTCGGCATTGTGCCTTTTGCATTTATTTCCGATGCAATTTCTGTGGTTCATCGTCAATAAGAAGGTCCAAGGGATACAGTAAACATGAAGTGAAGCATCGGAATCTAATACTGGTATTACAGGAAAGGTTCAAATCATAGACAGTAAGAAGGGTCAGTCTACTTGTACTTCAGTCGGCATTGTGCCTTTTGTTTTTAATTCCGATGCTATTTCTGTGTTTCATCGGCAGTAACAAGGTCCAAGGGATACAGTAAAAATGAGGTTAAGCATCGATATCTAAAACTGGTCTCACCGGAAATCGTCAAATCATAGAATGTAGGAAGAGTCAGTCCTCTTGTACTTAGGTCGGCATTGTGCATTTTGTATTTAATTTCGATGCTATTTCTGTGTTTCATCGTCAATAAGATGGTCCAAGGGAAAGAGTTAAACCGGAAATGAGGCATAGGAATCAAAAACTGGTCACACAGGAAAGGTTAAAATGATAGACAGTAAGAAGAGTAAATCTTCTTGTACTTATGTCGGCATTGTGCCTTTTGTATGTAATTCAGATGCAATTTCTGTGTTTCATCGTCAATAAGAAGGTCCACGTGATACAGTAAACCTGAAGTGAAGCATCGGAATCTAAAACTGGTTACACAGATAAGGTTCAAAATATAGACAGCAAGAAGAGTCAGTGTTTTGCTCTCTACTCATCATTGTGCCTTAAGTATATCGCTTCGATGCAATTTCTGTGTTTCATCGTCAATAAGAAGGCCTAAGGAATACAGTAACCCTGAAGTAAAGCATCGGATTTTAAAACTGGTCTCTCAGGAAAGGTTCAAATCACAGACAGTACGAAGAGTCAGTCTACTTGTACTTAAGTCGGCGTTGTGCATTTTGTATTTAATTCCGATGCAATATCTGTGTTTCATCGTCAATAACAAGGTCCAGGGGATACAGTAAACCTGAAGTGAACCATCGATATCTAAAACGCGTCTCACAGGAAAGCTCAAATCATAGATTGGATGAGAAGTCAGCACTCTTGCTCTTAAGTCGGCATTGTGCACTTTTTATTTAATTCCGATGCAATTTCTGTGTTTCATCGTCAATAAGAAGGTCCAAGGGATACAGTAAACCTGAAGTGAAGCATCGGAATCTAAAACTGGTCTCACAGGAAAGGATCGAAACATAGACAGTAAGAAGAGTCAGTCCTCTTGAACTTAAGTCGGCATTGTGCCTTTTGTATCTAATTCCGAAGCAATTTCTGTGTTTCGTCGTCAATAAGAAGGTCCAAGGGACTCAGTAAACCTGAAGTAAGGCATTGGAATCTAAAACTGGTCTCACAGGATGGTTCAAAAGACAGACAGTAAGAACAGTCAGTCACCTTGTACTAATGTCGGCATTGTGCCTTTTGTATTTAATTCCGATGCAATTTCTGTGTTTCATCGTCCATAAGAAGGTCCAAGGGATACAGTAATCTTCAAGTGAAGCATCGCAATCTAATACTGGTATTACAGGAAAGGTTCAAATCATAGACAGTAAGGAGAAACAGTCTTCTTGTACTTCAGTCGGCATTGTGATTTTTGTTTTTCATTCCGATGCAATTTCTGTGTTCCATCGTCAATAAGAAGGTCAAAGGGATACAGTAAACCTGAAGTGAAGCATCGGAATCTAAAACTGGTCTCACAGGAAGGGTGCAAAACATAGACAGTAAGAAGAGTCAGTATTCTTGTACTGAAGGCGGCATTGTGCCTTTTGTATTTAATTTCGAAGCAATTTCTGTGTCTCATCGTTAACAAGAAGGTCCAAGGGATACAGTAAACCTGAAGAGAAGCATCGGAATCTAAAACTGGTCTGACAGGAAAGGTTCAAACATAGACAGTAAGAGGAGGTAGTCTTCTTGTACTAAAGTCGGCATTGTGCCTTTTGTATTTAATTTCGATGCAATTTCTGTGTTTCATCGTCAATAAGAAGGTCTAAGGGATACAGTAACCCGGAAGTGAAGCATCGATATCTAAAACTCGTCTCAAAGGAAAGGTTCAAAACATAGACAGTAAGAAGAGTCAGTCTTCTTGTACTTAAGTCCCCATTGTGCCTTTTGTATTCAATTCCGGTGCAATTTCTGGGATTCATCGTCAATACGCAGGTCCAAGGGATACAGTTAACCTGAAGTGGATCATCGGAATTCATAACTGGTCTCGGTTCTAAACATAGACAGTAAGAAGAGTCAGTCTTCTTGTACTTAAGTCAGCAATCTGCCCTTTGTATTTAATTCCAATGCAATTTCTGTGTTTCATCGTCAATAAGAAGGTCCTAGGGATACAGTAATCCTGAAGTGAAGCATCGGAATCTAAAACTGGTCTCACAGGAAAGGTTCCAAACATAGACTGTAAGAAGAGTCAGTCATCTTGTACTTATGTCGGCATGGTGTCTTTTGTATTTAATTCCGATGCAATTTCAGTGCTTCATCGACAATAAGAAGGTTCAAGGGATACAGTAGACCTGAAGTGAAGCATCGGAATCTAAAACTAGTCTCACTGGAAAAGTTCAAAACATAGACAGTAAGAAGAGTCAGTCTTGTTGTACTTAAGTCGTCATTGTGCCTTTAGAATTTAATTCTGAGGCAATTTCAGAGTTTCATCGTGAAAAACAAGGGCCATGATATACAGTGAACCTGAAGTGAATCATCGATATCTAAAACTGGTCTCTCAGGAAAGGTTCAAAACACAGACAGTCAGAAGAGTCAGTCTTCTTCTACTTAAGTTGGCATTGTGCCTTTTGCATTTAATTCCGATCCAATTTCTGTGTTTCATCGTCAATAAGAAGGTCAAAGGGATACAGTAAACCTGAAGCGAAGCATCGGAATCTAAAACTGGTCTCACAGGAAAGGATCAAAACATAGACAGTAAGAAGAGTCAGTCCTCTTGAACTTATGTCGGCATTGTGCCTTTTGTATTTAATTCCGATGCAATTTCTGTGTTTCTTCGTCCAAAAGAAGGCCCAAGGGATACAGGAATCCTCAAGTGAAGCATCGCAATCTAATACTGGTATTACAGGATGGTTCAAAACATAGACAGTAAGAAGAGTCAGTCATCTTGTACTTATGTCGCCATTGTGCCTTTTGTATTTAATTCCGATGCAAAATCTGTGTTTCATTCTCCATAAGAAGGTCCAAGGGATACAGTAATCCTCAAGTGAAGCATCGCAATCTAATACTGGTATTACAGGAAAGGTTCAAATCATAGACAGTAAGGAGAGTCAGTCTTCTTGTACTTCAGTCGGCATTGTGGCTTTTGTTTTTAATTCCGATGCAATTTCTGTGTTCCATCGTCAATAAGAAGGTCCAAGATATACGGTAAACCTGAAGCGAAGCATCGGAATCTAAAACTGTTCTCACAGGAAAGGTTCAAAGCATAGACAGTAAGAGGAGTCAGTCTTCTTGTTCTTAAGTCGGCATTGTGCCTTTTGTATTTGATTCCGATGCCATTTCTGTGATTCATCGTTAACAAGTAGGTCCAAGGGATACAGTAAACCAGAAGCGTAGCATCGGAATCTAAAACCGGTCTCACAGGAAAGGTTCAAAACATAGTTACTAATAAGAGTCAGTCTCCCTGTACCTAAGTCAGCATTGTGCATTTTGTATTTAATTCCGATGCGATTTATGAGTTTCATCATCAATAAGTAAGTCCAAGGGATACAGTACACCTGAAGTGAAGCATCAGAATCTATAACTGGTCTCACAGGAATGGTTCAAAACGTAGACAGTAAGAAGAGTCTGTCTTCTTGTACTTATGCCGGCATTGTGAATTTTGGGTCTTATTCCGATGCAATTTCTGTGTTTCATCGTCAATAGGAGGTGCCAAGGGATACAGTAAACCAGAAATGATGCATGGGAATCTAAAACTGGTCTCACAGGAAGGGATCAAATCAAAGACAGTAAGAAAAGTCTGTCGTCTTCTACTTAACTCGGCATTGTGCCTTTTGTGTTTAATTCCAATGCAATTTCTGTGTTTCATCGTCAATATGAAGGTTCAGGGGATACAGTAAACCTGAACTGAAGCATCGCAATCTAAAACTGGTCTCACAGGAAAGGTTCAAACATAGACAGTAAGAATTGTCAGTCTCCTTGTATTTAAGTCGGCATTGGGTGTTTTGTATTTAATTGCGATGCAATTTCTGTGATCCATCGTCAATAAGAAGGTCCAAGGGATACAGTAAACCTGAAGTGAAGCATCGATATCTACAACTGGTCTCACAGGAAAGGTTCAAAACACAGACAGTAAGAGGAGACAGTCTTCTTGATTTTAAGTCGGCATTGTTCTTCTTGTATATAATTCCGATGCATTATCTGTGTTTCATCAACAGTAGGAAGGTTCAAGGGATACAGTAAACCGGAAGTGAAGCATCTGAATCTAAAACTGGTCTCACAGGAAAGGTTCAAAACATAGACTGTAAGAAGAGTCAGTCTTCTTGTACTTAACTCATCATTGTGCATTTTGTATTTAATTCCGAGGCAATTTTTGTGTTTCATCGTCAATAGGAACGTCCAAGGGAGACAATAAACCTGAACTGAGGCATCGGAATCTAAAATAGGTCTCACAGGAAAGGTTCCAAACATAGACAGCAAAAATAGTCAGTCTTCTTGTGCCTAAGTTTGCTGTTGTGCCTTTTGCATTTATTTCCAATACATTTTCAATGTTTCTTCGTCACTAAGATGGCCCAAGGGATACAGTTAACCTGAACTGAAGCATCGGAATCTAAAACTGGTCGCTCAGGTAAGGTTTAAAACAAAGACAGTAAGAAGTGTCAGTCTTCTTGTATTTAAATCGACATTGTGCCTTTTGTATTTAATTCCGATGCAATTTCTGTGTTTTATCGTCAATAAGAAGGTCCAAGGAATACAGTAAACCTGAAGTGGAGCATCGGATTTTATAACTGGTCTCGGTTCTAAACATAGACAGTAAGAAGAGTCAGTCTTCTTGTACTTACGTCGGCATTCTGCCCTTTGTATTTAATTCCGATACAATTTCTGTGTTTCATCGTCAATAAGAAGGTCCAAGGGATACAGTAAACCTGAAGTGAAGCATCGGAATCTAAAACTGGTCTCACAGGAAAGGTTCCAAACATAGACTGTAAGAAGAGTCAGTCTTCTTGTACTTAAGTCGGCATTGTGCCTTTTGTATTTAATTCCGATGCAATTTCTGTGTTTCTTCGTCAATAAGAAGGTCCAAGGAATACAGTAAACCTGAAGTGAAGCATCTGAATCTAAAACTGGTCTCACAGGAAAGGTTCTAAACATAGACAGTAAGAAGAGTCAGTCTTCTTGTGCCTAAGTTTGCTATTGTGCCTTTTCTATTTATTTCCAATGCAATTTCAGTGTTTCTTCGTCACTAAGATGGTCCAAGGGATACAGTTAACCTGAACTGAAGCATCGGAATCTAAAACTGGTCTCACAGGAAAGGTTCAAATCATAGACAGTAAGAGGAGTCAGTCTTCTTGTACTTAAGTCGGCATTGTGCCTTTTGATTTTAATTCCGATGCAATATTTGTGTTTCATCTTCAATAAAAAGGTCCAAGGGATTCAGTAAACCAGAAATGAAGCATCGGAACCTAAAAATGGTCTCACAGGAAAGGTTCACAACATAGACACTAAGAGGAGTCATTCGTCTTGTACTTAACTCGGCATTGCGCATTTTGTATTTAATTCCGATGCTATTTCTGTGTTTCATCGTCAATAGGAACGTCCAAGGTATACAGTAAACCTGAAGTGAGGCATCGGAATCTAAAATATGTCTCACAGGAAAGGTTCAAAACATAGACAGTAAGAAGAGTTAGTCTTATTGTATTTAAGACGCGCATTGTGCCTTTTGTATTTAATTCCGATCAAATTTCTGTGTTTCATCGTCAATAAGAAGGGCCAATGGATACAGTAAACCTGAAATAAAGCATCGGAATCTAAAACTGGTCTCACAGGATGGGTTCAAAACATAGACAGTAAGAAGAGTCAGTCTTCTTGTACTTAAGTCGGCATTCTGCCCTTTGTATTTAATTCCGATGCAATTTCTGTGTTTCATCGTCAATACGAAGGTCCAAGGGATACGGTAGACCTGAAGCGAAGCATCGGAATCTAAAACTAGTCTCACTGGAAAAGTTCAAAACATAGACTGTTAGAAGAGTCAGTCTTCTGGTTCTTAAGTCGGCATTGTGCCTTTAGTATTTAGCTCCGAACCAATTGTTGTGTTTCATCGTCAATAAGCAGACCCAAGAGATTCAGTAAACCTGACGTGAAGCATCGGAATCAAAAATTGGTATCTCAGGAATGGCTGAAAACATATACAGTAAGAAGAGTCAGACTTCTTGTTCTTAAGTCGGCATTGTGCCTTTTGGTTTTAGTTCCGATGCAATATCTGTGTATCTTCGTCAATAAGAAGGTCCAAGGGATACAGTTAACCTGAACTGAAGCATCGGAATCTAAATCTGGTCTCACAGGAAAGGTTCAAAACATAGACAGTAAGAAGTGTCAGTCTTCTTGTATTTAAGTTGGCATTGTGCCTTCTGTATTGAATTCCGATGCAATTGCTGTGTTTCATCGTAAATAAGAAGGATCAAGGGATACAGTAAACCTGAAGAGAAGCATAGGAATCTAAAACTGGTCTCACAGGAATGGTGCAAATCATAGATGGTAAGAAGAGTCAGTCTTCTTGTACTTAAGTCGCGATTGTTCCTTTAGTATTTAGCGCCGATAAAATTTCTGTGTTTCATCGTCAATGAGATGGGCCAAGGGATACAGTAAACCTGAAGCGAAGCATAGATTTCTACAACAGGTCTCACAGGAAAGGTTCAAATCATAGACAGAAAGAGGAGTCAGTCTTCTTGTTTTTAAGTCAGCATTGTGCATTTAGTATTTAGCTCCGATTCAATTTCTGTGTCTCATCGTCAATAAGAAGGTCCAATTGATACAGTAAACCTGAAGTGAAGCATCGGAACGTAAAACTGGTCTCACAGGAAAGGTTCACAACATAGACACTAAGAAGAGTCAGTCGTCTTGTACTTAACTCGGCATTGTGCATTTTGTATTTAATTCCGATGCAATTTCTGTGTTTCATCGTCAATAGGAACGTTCAAGGGAAACAGTAAACCTGAAGTGAGGCATCGGAATCTAAAATATGTCTCAAAAGGAAAGGTTCAAATCATAGGCAGTAAGAAGAGTCAGTCTTGTTGCAATTAAGTCGGCATTGTGCCTTTAGTACTTAAATCCGATGCAATTTCTGTCATTCATCGTCAATTACAAGGGCCAAGGGATACAGTAAACCTGGAGTGAAGCATCGATATCTAAAACTGGTCTCACAGGAAAGGTTCAAACCATAGACAGGAAGAAGAGTCAGTCTTCTTGTACTTTAGTCGGCATTGTGCCTTTTGTATCTAATTCCGATGCAATTTCTGGGTTTCGTCGTCAATAAGTCGGTCCAAGAGATACAGTAAACCTGAAGAGAGGCATCGGAATCTAAAACTGGTCTGACAGGAAAGGTTCAAACATAGACAGTAGGAGGAGTCAGTCTTCTTGTACTAAAGTCGGCATTGTGCCTTTTGTATTTAATTTCGATGCAATTTCTGTGTTTCATCGTCAATAAGAAGGTCTAAGGGATACAGTAAACCGGAAGCGAAGCAGCGATATCTAATACTGGTCTCAAAGGAAATTCTCATATCATAGAAAGTAAGAAGAGTCAGTCCTCTTGTACTGAAGTCGGCGTTGTGCCTTTTGTATTTAATTCCGTTGCAGTTTCTGTGTTTCATCGTCAATAAGAAGGACCAAGGGAAACAGTAAACCGGAACTGAGGCATCATAATTTAAACCAGGTCAAACAGGAAAGGTTCAAATCATAGACAGTAAGAAGAGTAAATTTTCTTGTACTTAAATCCTCATTGTGCTTTTTGTATTTAATTCCGATGCAATTTCTGTGTTTCATCGTCAATATGAAGGTCCAAGGGATACAGTTAACATGAAGTGAAGCATCGGAATCTAAAATTGGTATCACAGAAGAGGTTCAAAGCATAGACTGTAAGAAGAGTCATTCTTCTGGTCCTTAAGTCGGCATTGTGCCTTTAGAATTTAGCTCCAAAGCAATTTCTGTGTTTCATCGTCAGTAAGCAGTCACCAGGGATACAGTAAACCTGAAGTGAAGCATCGGAATCTAAAATTGGTATCACAGGAAAGGCTCAAAACAAAGACAGTAAGAAGAGTCAGACTTCTTGTACTTATGTCGGCATTGCGCCTTTTGTTTTTAATTCCGATGCAATTTCTGTGTTTCATCGTCAGTAAGAAGGTCCAACGGATACAGTAAACCTGAAGTGACGCATCGGAATCTAAAACTGGTCTCACAGGAAAGGTTCAAAACATAGACAGTAAGAAGAGTCAGTCTTCTTGTACTTAAATCGGCTTTGTGCCTTTTATATTTAATTCCGGCTCAATTTCTGTGTTCCATCGTCAATAAGAAGGTCCAAGGGATACAGTAAACCTGAAGTGAAGCATCGGAATCAAAAACTGGTCTCAAAGGATAGGTTCAAAACATACACAGTAAGAAGAATCAGTCTTCTAGTACTTGAGTCGGCAAAGTGCCTTTGGTATTTAATTCCGATGCAATTTCTGTGTTCCATCGACAATTATTAGGTCCAAGGGATACAGTAAACCTGAAGTGAAGTATCGGCATCTAAAACTGGTCTCACAGGAGAGGTTCAAAACATAGGCAGTAAGAAGAGTAAGTCTTCTTGTACTTATGTCGGCATTGTGCCTTTTGTATTTAATTCCGATGCAATTTCTGTGTTTGATCGTCTATAATAAGGTCTAAGGGATACAACAAACCTGATGGGAAGCATCGGAATCTAAAACTCGTCTCACAGGAAAGGTTCAAATCATAGACAGTAAGAAGAGACTGTCTTCTTGTATTTGAGTCGGCATTGTGCCTTTTGTATGTAATTCCGATGCAGTTTCTGTGTTTCATCGTCAATAAGATGGTCCAAGGGATGCAGTAAACCTGAAGTGAAGCATCGGAATCTAAAATTGGTATCACAGAAAAGGTTCAAAACATAGGGTGTAACAAGAGTCAGTCTTCAGGGTCTTAAGGCGGCATTGTACCTTTTGTATTTAATTCCTATGCAATTCTGGGTTTCATCGTCAATTACATGGGCCAAGGGATACAGTAAACCTGAAGTGAAGCTTCGATATCTAAAACTGGTCTCACAGGAAAGGTTCAAACCATAGACAGTAAGAAGAGTCAGTCTTCTTGTACTTAAGTCGGCATTGTGCCTTTTGTATTTGATTCCGATGCAATTTCTGTGTTTCATCTTCAATAAGTCGGTCCAAGGGATACAGTAAACCTGAAGTGGAGCATCGCAATCTGTAACTGTACTCACAGGAAAGGTTCTAAACATAGACCGCAAGTGGGGTCTGTCTTCTTGCACTTAAGTCGGCATTCTGCACTTTGTATTTAATTCCGATGCAATTTCTGTGTTTCATCGTCAATAAGAAGGTCCAAGGGATACTGTAAACCTGAAGTGCAGCATCGGAATCTAAAACTGGTTTCACAGGAAGGGTTCAAACATAGACAGTAAGAAGAGTCAGTCTTCTTGTACTTAAGGCGGCATTGTGCCTTTTGTATTTAATTCCGATGCAATTTCTGTGTTTCATCTTCAACAAGAAGGTCCAAGGGATACAGTAAACCTGAAGTGAAGCATCGGAATCTAAAACTGGTCTCACAGGAAAGGTTCCAAACATAGACAGTAAGAATAGTCAGTCTTCTTGTGCCTAAGTTTGCTATTGTGCCTTTTGCATTTATTTCCAATACATTTTCAATGTTTCTTCGTCACTAAGATGGTCCAAGGGATACAGTTAACCTGAACTGAAGCATCGGAATCTAAAACTGGTCGCTCAGGTAAGGTTTAAAACAAAGACAGTAAGAAGTGTCAGTCTTCTTGTATTTAAATCGACATTGTGCCTTTTGTATTTAATTCCGATGCAATTTCTGTGTTTTATCGTCAATAAGAAGGTCCGAGGAATACAGTAAACCTGAAGTGGAGCATCGGATTATATAACTGGTCTCGGTTCTAAACATAGACAGTAAGAAGAGTCAGTCTTCTTGTACTTACGTCGGCATTCTGCCCTTTGTAATTAATTCCGATACAATTTCTGTGTTTCATCGTCAATAAGAAGGTCCAAGGGATACAGTAAACCTGAAGTGAAGCATCGGAATCTAAAACTGGTCTCACAGGAAAGGTTCCAAACATAGACTGTAAGTAGAGTCAGTCTTCTTGTACTTAAGTCGGCATTGTGCCTCTTGTATTTAATTCCGATGCAATTTCTGTGTTTCTTCGTCAATAAGAAGGTCCAAGGTATACTGTAAACCTGAAGTGGAACATCGTAATTTGTAACTGGTCTCACAGGAAAGGTTCTCAACGAAGACAGTAAGAAGAGTGAGTCTTCTTGTACTTAAGTCGGCATTCTGCCATTTGTATTTAATTCCGATGCAATTTCTGTGTTTCACCGTCAATAAGAAGGTCCAAGGGATACAGTAAACCTGAAGTGAAGCATCTGAATGTAAAACTGGTCTCACAGGAAAGGTTCTAAACATAGACAGTAAGAAGAGTCAGTCTTCTTGTGCCTAAGTTTGCTATTGTGCCTTTTGTATTTATTTCCAATGCAATTTCAGTGTTTCTTCGTCACTAAGATGGTCCAAGTGATACAGTTAACCTGAACTGAAGCATCGGAATCTAAAACTGGTCTCACAGTAAAGGTTCAAAACATAGACAGTAAGAGGAGTCAGTCTTCTTGTACTTAAGACGGCATTGTGCCTTTTGTATTTAATTCCGATGCAATTTCTGTGTTTCTTCGTCAATAAGAAGGTCCAAGGGATACAGTAAACCTGAAGTGAAGCATCGGAATCTAAATCTGGTATCACAGAAAAGGTTCAAAACTTAGACTGTAAGAAGAGTCAGTCTTCTGGTTCTTAAGTCGGCATTGTGCCTTTAGTATTTAGCTCCGAAGCAACTATTGTGTTTCATCGTCAATAAGCAGACCTAACGAATCCAGTAAACCTGACGTGAAGCATCGGAATCAAAAATTGGTAACTCAGGAATGGCTGAAAACATAGACAGTAAGAAGAGTCAGACTTCTTGTGCCTAAGTTTGCTATTGTGCCTTTTGTATTTATTTCCAATGCAATTTCAGTGTTTCTTCGTCACTAAGATGGTCCAAGGGATACAGTTAACCTGAACTGAAGCATCGGAATCTAAAACTGGTCTCACAGGAAAGGTTCAAAACATAGACAGTAAGAGGAGTCAGTCTTCTTGTACTTAAGTCGGCATTGTGCCTTTTGATTTTAATTCCGATGCAATATCTGTGTTTCATCGTCAATGAAAAGGTCCAAGGGATTCAGTAAACCAGAAATGAAGCATCGGAACCTAAAACTGGTCTCACAGGAAAGGTTCACAACATAGACACTAAGAGGAGTCATTCGTCTTGTACTTAACTCGGCATTGTGCATTTTGTATTTAATTCCGATGCTATTTCTGTGTTTCATCGTCAATAGGAACGTCCAAGGTATACAGTAAACCTGAAGTGAGGCATCGGAATCTAAAATATGTCTCACAGGAAAGGTTCAAAACATAGACAGTAAGAAGAGTTAGTCTTATTGTATTTAAGCCGCGCATTGTGCCTTTTGTATTTAATTCCGATCAACTTTCTGTGTTTCATCGTCAATAAGAAGGGCGAAGGGATACAGTAAACCTGAATAAAGCATCGCAATCTAAAACTGGTCTCACAGGATGGGTTCAAAACATAGACAGTAAGAAGAGTCAGTCTTCTTGTACTTAAGTCGGCATTCTGCCCTTTGTATTTAATTCCGATGCAATTTCTGTGTTTCATCGTCAATATGAAGGTCCAAGGGATACGGTAGACCTGAAGCGAAGCATCGGAATCTAAAACTAGTCTCACTGGAAAAGTTCAAAACATAGACAGTAAGAAGAGTCAGTCTTGTTGTACTTAACTCGGCATTGTGCCTTTAGTATCTAATTCCGAGGCAATTTCAGTGTTTCATCGTCTATAACAAGGGCCAAGATATACAGTGAACCTGAAGTGAATAATCGTTATCTAAAACTGGTCTCAGAGGAAAGGTTTAAAATATAGACTGTAAGAAGAGTCAGTCTTCTTCTACTTAGGTCCCCATTGTGCCATTTGTATTTAATTCCAATGCAATTTCTGGGTTTCATCGTCAATAAGCAGGTCCAAGGGATACAGTAAACCTGAAGTGGAGCATCGGAATTTGTAACTGGTTTCGGTTCTAAACATAGACAGTAAGAAGAGTCAGTCTTCTTGTACTTAAGTCGGCATTCTGCCCTTTGTATTTAATTCCGATGCAATTTCTGTGTTTCATCGTCAAAAGAAGGTCCAAGGAATACAGTAAACCTGTAGTGAAGCATCGGAATCTAAAACTGGTCTCACAGGAAGGGGTCCAAACATAGACTGTTAGAAGAGTCAGTCTTCTGGTTCTTAAGTCGGCATTGTGCCTTTAGTATTTAGCTCCGAACCAATTGTTGTGTTTCATCGTCAATAAGCAGACCCAAGGGATCCAGTAAACCTGACGTGAAGCATCGGAATCAAAAATTGGTATCTCAGGAATAGCTGAAAACATATACAGTAAGAAGAGTCAGACTTCTTGTTCTTAAGTCGGCATTGTGCCTTTTGGTTTTAATTCCGATGCAATATCTGTGTATCTTCGTCAATAAGAAGGTCCAAGGGATACAGTTAACCTGAACTGAAGCATCGGAATCTAAATCTGGTCTCACAGGAAAGGTTCAAAACACAGACAGTAAGAAGTGTCAGTCTTCTTGTATTTAAGTTGGCATTGTGCCTTCTGTATTGAATTCCGATGCAATTGCTGTGTTTCATCGTAAATAAGAAGGATCAAGGGATACAGTAAACCTGAAGAGAAGCATAGGAATCTAAAACTGGTCTCACAGGAAAGGTGCAAATCATAGATGGTAAGAAGAGTCAGTCTTCTTGTACTTAAGTCGCCATTGTTCCTTTAGTATTTAGCGCCGATAAAATTTCTGTGTTTCATCGTCAATGAGATGGGCCAAGGGATACAGTAAACCTGAAGCGAAGCATAGATTTCTACAACAGGTCTCACAGGAAAGGTTCAAATCATAGACAGAAAGAGGAGTCAGTCTTCTTGTTTTTAAGTCAGCAATGTGCATTTAGTATTTAGCTCCGATTCAATTTCTGTGTCTCATCGTCAATAAGAAGGTCCAATTGATACAGTAAACCTTAAGTGAAGCATCGGAACGTAAAACTGGTCTCACAGGAAAGGTTCACAACATAGACACTAAGAAGAGTCAGTCGTCTTGTACTTAACTCGGCATTGTGCATTTTGTATTTAATTCCGATGCAATTTCTGTGTTTCATCGTCAATAGGAACGTCCAAGGGAAACAGTAAACCTGAAGTGAGGCATCGGAATCTAAAATATGTCTCACAGGAAAGGTTCAAATCATAGGCAGTAAGAAGAGTCAGTCTTATTGCAATTATGTCGGCATTGTGCCTTTAGTACTTAAATCCGATGCAATTTCGGTCATTCATCGTCAATTACAAGGGCCAAGGGATACAGTAAACCTGAAGTGAAGCATCGATATCTAAAACTGGTCTCACAGGAAAGGTTCAAACCATAGACAGTAAGAAGAGTCAGTCTTCTTGTACTTTAGTCGGCATTGTGCCTTTTGTATCTAATTCCGATGCAATTTCTGGGTTTCGTCGTCGATAAGTCGGTCCAAGGGGTACAGTAAACCAGAAGTGGAGCATCGGAATCTATAACTGTTCTCACAGGAAGGGTTCAAAACATAGACAGTAAGATGAGTCAGTCTTAGTGTACTTAAGGCAGCATTGTGCCTTTTGTATTTAATTCCGAAGCAATTTCTGTGTTTCGTCGTCAACAAGAAGGTCCAAGGGATACAGTAAACCTGAAGAGAGGCATCGGAATCTAAAACTGGTCTGACAGGAAAGGTTCAAACATAGACAGTAGGAAAAGTCAGTCTTCTTGTACTAAAGTCGGCATTGTGCCTTATGTATTTAATTTCGATGCAATTTCTGTGTTTCATCGTCAATAAGGAGGTCTAAGGGATACAGTAAACCGGAAGTGAAGCAGCGATATCTAATACTGGTCTCAAAGAAAAGGCTCATATCATAGAATGTAAGAAGAGTCAGTCCTCTTGTACTTCAGTTGGCATTGTGCCTTTTGTATTTAATTCCGATGCAGATTCTGTGTTTCATCGTCAATAAGAAGGTCCAAGGGAAACAGTAAACCGGAACTGAAGCATCATAATTTAAAACTGGTCTCACAGGAAAGGTTCAAATCATAGACAGTAAGAAGAGTAAATTTTCTTGTACTTAAATCCTCATTGTGCCTTTTGCATTTAATTCCGATGCAATTTCTGTGTTTCATCGTCAATATGAAGGTACAAGGGATACAGTAAACCTGAAGTGAAGCATCGGAATCTAAAATTGGTATCACAGAAAAGGTTCAAAACATAGACTGTAAGAAGAGTCAGTCTTCTGGTCCTTAGGTCGGCATTGTGCCTTTAGAATTTAGCTCCGAAGCAATTTCTGTGTTTCATCGTCAAGAAGCAGACACAAGGGATACAGTAAACCTGAAGCGAAGTATCGGAATCTAAAATTGGTATAACAGGAAGGGCTCAAAACATAGACAGTAAGAAGAGTCTGACTTCTTGTACTTAAGTCGGCTTTGTGCCTTTTCTTTTTAATTCCGATCCAATATCTGTGTTTCATCGTCAATAAGAAGTCAATGGGATACAGTAAACCTGAAGTGACGCAACGGAATCTAAAACAGGTATCACAGGAAAGATTCAAAACATAGACAGTAAGAAGAGTCTGTCTTCTTGTACTTAAATCGGCATTGTGCCTTTTACATTTCATTCCGATTCAATTTCTGTGTTCCATCAACAATAAGAAGGTCTAAAGGATACAGTAAACCTGAAGTGAAGCATCGGAATCTAAAACTGGACTGATATGATAAGTTCAAAGCATAGACAGTAAGAAGAGTCAGTCTTCTTGTACTTAAATCGACATTGTGCCTTTTATATTTAATTCGGATTCAATTTCTGTGTTCCATTGTCAATAAGAAGGTCCAAAGGATACAGTAAACCTGAAGTGAAGCATCGGAATCTATAACTGGTCTGATAGGAAAGGATCAAAACATAGACAGTATAAGGATTCAGACTTCTTGTACTTAAGTCGGCATTGTTCCTTTAGTATTTAGCGCCGATGCAATTTCTGTGTTTCATCGTCAATAAGATGGGCCAAGGGATACAGTAAACCTGAAGCGAAGCATCGATTTCTACAACTGGTCTCACAGGAAAGGTTCAAAACATAGACAGAAAGAGGAGTCAGTCTTCTAGTCCTGAAGTCGGCATTGTGCATTTAGTATTTAGCTCCGATGCAATTTCTGTGTTTCATCGTCAATAAGAAAGTCCAAGGGATACAGTAAACCTGAAGTGAAGCATCCGAACCTAAAACTGGTCTCACAGGTAAGGTTCACATCATAGACACAAAGAAGACATAGTCGTCTTGTACTTAACTCGGCATTGTTCATTTTGTACTTAATGCCGATGAAATTTCTGTGTTTCATCGTCAATAGGAACGTATAAGGGATACAGTAAACCTGAAGTGAGGCATCGGAAAAATAAAATATGTCTCACAGGAAAGGTTCAAATTATACGCAGTAAGAAGAGTCAGTCTTCTTGTATTTAAGCCGCGCATAGTGCCTTTTGTATTTAATTCCGATCCAATTTCTGTGTTTCATCGTCAATAAGAAGGGCCAAGGGATACAGTAATCCTGAAGTAAAGCATCGATATCTAAAACTGGTCTCACAGGAATGGTTCAAACCATAGATAGTAAGAAGAGTCAGTCCTCTTGTACTTAAATCGACATTGTGCCTTTTATATTTAATTCCGATTCAATTTCTGTGTTCCATTGTCAATACGAAGGTCCAAAGGATACAGTAAACCTGAAGTGAAGCATCGGAATCTATAACTGGTCTGATAGGAAAGGATCAAAACATAGACAGTATAAATAGTCAGTCTTCTTGTACTTAAGTCGGCATTATTCCTTTAGTACTTAGCGCCGATGCAATTTCTGTGTTTCATCGTCAATAAGATGGGCCAAGGGATACAGTAAACCTGAAGTGAGGCATCCGAATCTAAAACTTGTCTCACAGCAAAGATTCAAACACAGACTGGAAGAAGAGTCAGTCTTCTAATAAATAAGTCAGCATTGTGCCTTTTGCATTTAATTCCGATGCAATTTCTGTGTTTCATCGTCAATTAGTAGGTCCAAGGGATACAGTAAACCTGAAGTGAAGTATCGGCATCTAAAACTGGCCTCACAGGAGAGGTTCAAAACATAGGTAGTAAGAAGAGTAAGTCTTCTTGTACTTATGTCGGCATTGTGCCTTTTGTATCTAATTCCGTGCAAATTTTGTGTTTAATCGTCAATAATAAGGTCCAAGAAATACAGTAAACCTGATGGGAAGCATCGGAATCTAAAACTCGTCTCACAGGAAAGGTTCAAATCATAGTCAGTAACAAGAATAAATCTTCTTGTACTTCAGTCGGCATTGTGCCTTTCGTATGTAATTCCGATGCAATTTCTGTGTTTCATCGTCAATAAGAAGGTCCAAGGGATACTGTAAACCTGAAGTGAAGCATCGGAATCAAAAACTGATCTCACAGGAAAGGCTCAAACATAGACAGTAAGAAGAGTTAGTCTTCTTGTACTTAAGCCGGCATTGTGCCTTTTGTATTTATTTCCGTTTCGATTTCTGTGTTTCATTGTCAATAAGAAGGTCCAAGAGATACAGTACACCTGAAGTGAACCATCGGAATCTAAAATTGGTATCACAGGAAGGGTTCAAAACATAGACTGTAAGAAGAGTCAGTCTTCTTGTACTTAAGTCAGCATTGTGCCTTTTGTATTTAATTTCGATGCAGTTTCTGGGTTTCATCGTCAATAAGCAAGTCCAAGGGATACAGTAAACCTGAAGTGGAGCATTGGATTCTAAAACTGGTCTCACAGGAAAGGTTCTAAACATAGACAGTATGAAGAGTCAGGCTTCATGTACCTAAGTCGGGATTGTGCCTTTTCTATTTAATTCCGATGCAATTTCTGTGTTGCATTGTCAATAAGAAGGTCCAAGGGATACAGTAATCCGGAAGTGAAGCAACATTATTTAAAACAGGTCTCACAGGAAAGGTTCAAATTATAGACATTAAGAAGAATAAATCTTTTTGTACTTATGTCGGCATTGTGCCTTTTGTATTTAATTCCGATGCAATTCTGGGTTTCATCGTCAATTTCAAGGGCCAAGGGATATAGTAAACCTAAAGTGAAGCAGAGATATGTAAAACTGGTCTCACAGGATAGGTTCAAACCATAGACAGTAAGAGGAGTCAGTCTTCTTGTACTTCAGTCGGCATTGTGCCTTTTGTATTTAATTCCGATGCAATTTCTGGGTTTCATCGTCAGTAAGTCGGTCCAAGGGATACAGTAAAATTGAAGTGGAGCATCGGAAACTATAACTGTTCCCACAGGAAAGGATCTAAACATAGACAGTAAGAAGAGTCTGTCTTCTTGTACTTTAGACGGCATTCTGCCCTTTGTATTTAATTCCGATGCAATTTCTGTGTTTCATCGTCAATAAGAATGTCCAAGGGATACTGTGAATCTGAAGTGCAGCATCGAAATCTAAAAGTGGTCTCACAGGAAGGGTTCAAAACATAGACCGTAAGAAGAGTCTGTTTTCTTGTACTTAAGGCGGCATTGTGCCTTTTGTATTTAATTCCGAAGCAATTTCTGTGTTTCATCGTCAACAAGAAGGTCCAAGGGATACAGTAAACCTGAAGAGTAGCATCGGTATCTAAAACTGGTCTGACAGGAAATGTTCAAACATAGACAGTAAGAGGAGTCAGTCTTCTTGTACTAAAGTCGGCACTGTGCCTTTTGTATTTAATTTCGATGCAATTTCTGTGTTTCATCGTCAATAAGAAGGTCTAAGGGATACAGTAAACCGGAAGTGAAGCATCAATATCTAAAACTATTCTCATAGGAAAGGCTCATACCATAGAATGTAAGAAGAGTCAGTCCTCTTCTACTTAAGTCGGCATTGTGCCTTTTGTATTTAATTCCGATGCAGTTTCTGTGTTTCATCGACAATAAGAAGGTCCAAGGGAAACAGTAAACCGGAACTGAAGCATTATAATTTAAAACTGGTCTCATAGGAAAGGTTCAAATCATAAACAGTAAGCACAGTAAATTTTCTAGTACTTAAGTCCTCATTGTGCCTTTTGTATGTAATTCCGATGCAATTTCTGTGTGTCATCGGCAATATGAAGGTCCAAGGGATACAGTAAACCTGAAGTGAAGCATCGGAATCTAAAATTGGTATCACAGAAAAGGTTCAAAACATAAACTGTAAGAAAAGTCTGACTTCTTGTACTTAAGTCGGCTTTGTGCCTTTTCTTTTTAATTCCGATCCAATTTCTGTGTTTCATCGTCAATAAGAAGTCAATGGGATACAGTAAACCTGAAGTGACGCATCGGAATCTAAAACAGGTACCACAGGAAATATTCAAAGCATAGACAGTAAGAAGAGTCTGTCTTCTTGTACATAAATCGGCATTGTGCCTTTTATATTTAATTCCGATTCAATTTCTGTGTTCCATCGTCAACAAGAAGGTCTAAAGGATAGAGTAAACCTGAAGTGATGCATCGGAATCTAAAACTGGTCTGATAGGAAAGGTTCAAAACATAGACGGTAAGAAGATTCAGTCTTCTTGTACTTGAGTCGGCAATGTGCCTTTTGTATTTAATTCCGACGCAATTTCTGTGTTTCATCGTCAATTAGTAGGTCCAAGGGATACAGTAAACATGAAGTGAAGTATCGGCATCTAAAACTGGTCTCACAGGGAAAGTTCAAAACATAGACAGTAAGAAGAGTCAGTCTTCTTGTAGATATGTCGGCATTGTGCCTTTTGTATTTAATTCCGATGCAATATCTGTGTTTGATCGTCAATAATAAGGTCCAAGGGATACAGTAAACCTGATGGGATGCATCGCAATCTAAAACTGGTCTCACAGGAAAGGATCAAAGCATAGTCAGTATCAAGAGTAAATCTTCTTGTACTTACGTCGGCATTGTGCCTTTTGTATGTAATTACGATGCAATTTCTGTGTTTCATCGTCAGTAAGTAGGTCGAAGGGATACAGTAAACCTGAATTGACGCATCGGAATCTAAACCTGGTCTCACAGGAAAAGTTCAAAGCATAGACAGTAACAAGAGTCAGTCTACTTGTACTTAAGTAGGCATTGTGCCTTTTGTAATTAATTCCGATGCGATTTCTGTGTTTCATTGTCAATAAGAAGGTCCAAGTGATACAGTAAACCTGAAATGACGCATCGGAATCCAACCCTGGTCTCACAGGAAAGGTTCAAAACATAGACAGCACGAAGAGTCAGTCATCTTGTACTTAAGTTGGCATTGAACCTTTTGTATTTAATTCCGATGGAATTTATGGGTTTCATCGACATTAAGAAGGTCCAAGGGATACAGTAAACCTGAAGTGATGCATTGGAATCTAATACTGGTCTCACAGGAAAGGTTCAAATCATTGGCAGTAAGAAGAGTCAGTCATCTTGTATTTATTTCGGCATTGTGCCTCTTGTATTTAATTCCGATGCAATTTCTGTGCTTTATCGTCATTAAGAAGTTCCAGAGGATACGGTTAACCTGAAATAAAGCATCGGAATCGAAAACTGGTCTCACTGGAAAGGTTCAAACCATAGACAGTAAGAAGAGTCAGTCTTCCGGTACTTAAGTCGGCATTGTGCTTTCAGTATTTAATTCCGATGGAATTTCTGTGTTTCATCGTCAATAACAAGGGCCAAGGGATACAGTAAACCTGAAGTAAAGCAACGATATCTAAAACTGGTCTCACAAGAAAGGTTCAAAACATAGACAATAAGTAGAGTCAGTCTTCTTGTACTTAAGTCGGCATTGTGCCTTTTGTATTTAATTCCGATGCAATTCCTTGTTTCATCGTCAATAAGAAAGGCCCAGGGATACAGTAAACCCGAAGTGAAGCATCGGAAACTAAAACTGGTCTCACCGGAAAGATTCAAAACGTAGACAGTACGATGGGTCAGTCTTCGTGTACTTAAGTCGGCACTGAGCGTTTTGTATTTAATTCCGATGGAATTTCTGTGTTTCATCGTCAATAAGAAAGTCTAAGGGATACACTAAACCTGAAGTGAAGCATCGATAACTAAAACTGGTCTCAAAGGAAAGGTTCAAAAGATAGACTGTAGGAAGAGTCAGTCTTTTTGTACTTATGGCGGGATTGTGTTTTCTATTTAATTCCGATGCAATTTCTGTGTTTCATCGCCAATAAGAAGGTCCAGGGGATACAGTAAACCTGAAGTGAAGCATCGGAACCTAAAACTGGTCTCAAAGGAAAGGATCAAAACACAGACAGTAGGAAGAATAAGTCTTCTAGTACTTGAGTCAGCAGAGTGCCTTTTGTATTTACTTCCGATGCAATTTCTGTGTTTTATCGTCAATTAGTAGGTCCAAGGGATACAGAAAACCTGAAGGGAAGTATCGGCATCTAAAACTGGTCTCACAGGAGAGGTTCAAAACATAGGCAGTAAGAAGAGTAAGTCTTCTTGTACTTATGTCGGCATTGTGCCTTTTGTATTTAATTCCGATGCAATTTCTGTGTTTGACCGTCAATAATAAGGTCCAAGGGATACAGTAAACCTGATGGGAAGCATCGGAATCCAAAACTCGTCTCACAGGAAAGTTTCAAATCATAGTCGGTAACAAGAATAAATCTTCTTGTACTTCAGTCGGCACTGTGCCATTTGTATGTAATTCCGATGCAATTTCTGTGTTTCATCGTCAATAAGAAGGTCCAAGGGATACTGTAAACCAGAAGTGAAGCATCGGAATCTAAAACTGTTCTGTCAGGAAAGGTTCAAACATAGACAGTAAGAAGAGTTAGTCTTCTTGTACTTAAGTCGGAATTGTGCCTTTTGTATTTATTTCCGATGCGATTTCTGTGTTTCATCGTCAATAAGCAGGTCCAAGGGATACAATATACCTGAAGTGGAGCATTGGATTCTAAAACTGGTCTCACAGGAAAGGTTCTAAACATAGACAGTATGAAGAGTCAGTCTTCTTGTACCTAAGTCGGGATAGTGCCCTATCTATTTAATTCCGATGTAATTTGTGTGTTGCATCGTTAATAAGAAGGTCCAAGGGATACAGTAATCCGGAAGTGAAGCAACATTATTTAAAACAGGTCTTACAGGAAAGGTTCAAATCATAGACAGTAAGAAGAATAAATCTTCTTGTACTTACGTCGGCATTGTGCCTTTTGTATGTAATTCCGATGCAGTTTCTGTGATTCATCATCAATAAGAAGGTCCAAGGGATACAGTAAACCTGAAGTGAAGCATCGGAATCTAAAATTGGTATCACAGAAAAGGTTCAAAACATAGAGAGTAACAAGAGTCAGTCTTCGGGTTCTTAAGTCGGCATTGTGCCTTTTGTATTTAATTCCGATGCAATTCTGGGTTTCATCGTCAATTACAAGGGCCAAGGGATACTGTAAAGTTGAAGTGAAGCATCGATATCTAAAACTGGTCTCAAAGGAATGGCTCATATCATAGAATGTAAGAAGAGTCAGTCCTCTTGTACTTAAGTCGGCATTGTGCCTTTTGTATTTAATTCCGATGCAGTTTCTGTGTTTCATCGTCAATAAGAAGGTCCAAGGGAAACAGTAAACCGGAAGTGAAGCATCATAATTGAAAACTGGTCTCACAGGAAAGGTTCAAATCATAGACAGTAATAAGAGTAAATTTTCTTGTACTTAAGTCCGGATTGTGCCTTTTGTATGTAATTCCGATGCAATTTCTGTGTTTCATCGTCAATATGAAGGTCCAAGGGATACAGTAAATATGAAGTGAAGCATCGGAATCTGAAATTGGTATCACAGGAAGGGCTCAAATCATAGACAGTAAGAAGAGTCTGACTTCTTGTACTTGAGTCGGCAATGTGCCTTTTGTATTTAATTCCGACGCAATTTCTGTGTTTCATCGTCAATAAGTAGGTCCAAGGGATACAGTAAACATGAAGTGAAGTATCGGCATCTAAAACTGGTCTCACAGGAGAAGTTCAAATAATAGATAGTAAGAAGAGTCAGTCTTCTTGTAGATATGTCGGCATTGTGCCTTTTGTATTTAATTCCGATGCAATATCTGTGTTTGATCGTCAATAATAAGGTCCAAGGGATACAGTAAAACTGATGGGAAGCATCGGAATCTAAAACTGGTCTCACAGGAAAGGTTCAAAACATAGTCAGCAACAAGAGTAAATCTTCTTGTACTTAAGTCGGCATTGTGCCTTTTGTATGTTATTCCGATGCAATTTCTGTGTTTCATCGTCAGTAAGAAGGTCCAAGGGATACAGTAAACCTGAAATGACGCATCGCAATCTAAACCTGGTCTCACAGGAAAGGTTGAAAACATAGACAGCAAGAAGAGTCAGTCTTCTTGTACTTATGTTGGTATTGTGCCTTTTGTATATAATTCCGATGCAATTCTGGGCTTCATCGTCAATATGAAGGTCCCAGGGATACAGTAAACCCGAAGTGAATCATTGGAATCTAGAACTGGTCTCACCGGAAAGGTTCAAAACATAGACAGCACGAAGAGTCAGTCTTCTTGTACTTAAGTCGGCATTGAGCCTTTTGTATTTAATCCCGATGGAATTTATGTGTTTCATCGTCAATATGAAGGTCCAAGGGATACAGTAAACCGGAAGTGATGCAACATTATTTAAAACAGGTCTCACAGGAAAGATTCAAATCATAGACAGTAAGAAGAATAAATGTTCTTGTACTTATGTCGGCATTGTGCCTTTTGTAAGTAATTCCGATGCAGTTTCTGTGTTTCATCGTTAATAAGAAGGGCCACGGGATACAGTAAACCTGAAGTGAAGCATCGGAATCTAAAATTGGAATCACAGAAAAGGTTCAAAACATAGAGTGTAACAAGAGTCAGTCTTCTGGTTCTTAAGTCGGCATTGTAAATTTAGTATTTAGCTCCGAAGCAATTTCTGAGTTTCATCGTCAATTAGCAGACCCAAGGTATACAGTAAACCTGAAGTGAAGCATCGAAACCTAAATTTGGTATCACTGGAAAGGCTCACAACATAGACAGTAAGAAGAGTCAGACTTCTTGTACTTATGTCGGCATTGTGCCTTTTGTATTCAATTCTGATGCAATTTCTGTGTTTGATAGTCAATAATAAGGTCCAAGGGATGCAGTAAAACTGATGGGAAGCATCGGAATCTGAGACTGGTCTCACTGGAGAGTTTCAATTCATAGTCAGTAACAAGAGAAAATCTTCTTCTACGTAAGCCGGCATTGTGCCTTTTGTATGTTATTCCGATGCAATATCTGTGTTTCATCGTCAATAAGAAAGTCCAAGGGATACGGTAAACCTTAAGTGAAGCATCGGAATCTAAAACCGGTCTCACAGGAAAAGTTCAAAACATAGACTGTAAGAAGAGTTAGTCTTCTTGAACTTAAGTCGGGATTGTGCCTTTTCTATTTAATTCCGATGCAATTTCTGTGTTACATCGTCAATAAGAAGGTCCAAGGGATACAGTAAACGTGAAGGCAAGCATCGGAATCTAAAACTGGTCTGACAGGAAAGGTTCAAACATAGACAGTAAGAAGTGTCAGTCTTCTTGTACTTAAGTCGCCATTGTGCCTTTTGTATTTAATGCCGATGCAATTTCTGTGTTTTATCGTAAATAGGAATGTCCAAGGGATACAGTAAAGCTGAATTGAAGCATCTGAATCTACAAATGGTCTCACAGGAAAGGTTCAAAACATAGACTGTACGAAGAGTCAGTTTTCTTGTACAAAAGTCGGCATTGAGCCTTTTCTATTTAATTCCGATGGAACTTCTGTGTTTCATCGTCAATAACAAGGGCCAAGGGATACAGTAAACCTGAAGTGAAGCAACGATATCTAAAACTGGTCTCACAGGAAAGGTTCAAAACATAGACAGTAAGTAGAGTCAGTCTTCTTGTACTTAAGTCGGCATTGTGCCTTTTGCATTTAATTCCGATGCAATATCTGTGTTTCATCTTCAATGAGAAGTCCAAGGGATACTGTAAACCTGAAGTGAAGCATCTGAATCTAAAACAAGTCTCACAGGAAAGGTTCCAACATAGAATGCAAGAAGAGACAGTCTTCTTGTACTTAGGAAGGCATTGTGCCTTTTCTATTTAATTCCGATGCAATATCTGTGTTTCATCTTCAATGAGAAGGTCCAAGGGATACTGTAAACCTGAAGTGAAGCATCGGAATCTAAAACTGGTCTCACCGGAAAGTTTCAAAACGTAGACAGTACGAAGAGTCAGTCTTCGTGTACTTAAGTCGGCATTGAGCCTTTTGTATTTAATTCCAATGGAATTTCTGTGTTTCATCGTCAATACGATGGTCTAAGGGATCCACTAAACCTGAAGTGAAGCATCGATATCTCAAACTGGTCTCAAAGGAACGGTTCAAACATAGACTGTAGGAAGAGTCAGTCTCCTTGTACTTATGTCGGCATTGTGCCTTTTATATTTAATTCCGGCTCAATTTCTGTGTTCCATCGTCAATAAGAAGGTCCAAGGGATACGTAGAAGCTGAAGTGAAGCATCGGAATCTAAAACTGGTCTCAAAGGAAAGGTTCAAAACATAGACAGTAAGAAGAATCAGTCTTTTAGTACTTGAGTCGGCAATGTGCCTTTTCTATTTAATCCCGATGCAATTTCTGTGTTTGATCGTCAATAATAAGGGACAATTGGTACAGTAAACCTGATGGGAAGCATCGGAATCTAAAACTCGTCTCAGAGGAAAGGTTAAAATCATAGTCAGTAACAAGAATAAATCTTCTTGTACTTCAGTCGGCAGTGTGTCTTTTGTATGTAATTCCGATGCAATTTCTTTGTTACATCGTCAATAAGAAAGTCCAAGAGATACTGTAAACCTGAAGTGAAGCATCGGAATCTAAAACTGGTCTCACAGGAAAAGTTCAAATCATAGACTGTAAGAAGAGGCAGTCTTCTTGTACTTAAGTCGGGATTGTGCCTTTTATATTTAATTCCGATGCAACTTCTGTGTTGCATCGTCAATAAGAAGGTCCAGGGGATACAGTGAACCTGAAGTCAAGCATCGGAATCTGAAACTGATCGGACAGGACAGGTTCAAACATTGTCTGTAAGAAGAGATAGTCTTCTTGTACTTATGTTGGCATTGTGCCTTTTGTATTTAATTCCGATGCGATTTCTGTGTTTCATCGTCAACAAGAAGGTCCAAGGGATACAGTACACCTGAAGTGAAGCATCGAAATCTAAACCTTGTCTCACAGGAAAGGTTCAAAACATTGACAGTAAGAAGAGTCGGTCTTCTTGTACTTAAGTCGGCATTGTGCCTTTTATATTTAATTCCGATTCAATTTCTGTGTTCCATCGTCAATAAGAAGGTCCAAGGGATGCAGTAAGCCTGAAGTGAAGCATCGGAATCCAAAACTGGTCTCAAAGGAAAAGTTCAAAACATAGACAGTAAGAAGGATCAGTCTTCTAGTACTTGAGTCGGCAATGTGCCTTTTGTATTTAATTCCGATGCAATTTCTGTGTTTCATCGTCAATTAGTAGGTCCAAGGGATACAGTAAACCTGAAGTGAAGTATCTGCATCTAAAACTGGTCTCACAGGAGAGATTCAAAACATAGACAGTAAGAAGAGTAAGTCTTCTTGTACTTATGTCGGCATAGTGCCATTTGTATTTAATCCTGATGCAATTTCTGTGTTTGATCGTCAATAATAAGGTCCAAGGGGTACAGTAAACCTGATGGAAAGCATCGGAAACTAAAACTCGTCTCACAGGAAAGTTTCAAATCATAGTCAGCAACAAGAATAAATCTTTTTGTACTTCAGTATCACTGTGCCTTTTGTATTTATTTCCGATGCGATTTCTGTGTTTCATCGTCAATAAGAAGGTCCAAGGGATACAGTACACCTGAAGTGAAGCATCAAAATCTAAACCTTGTCTCACAGGAAAGGTTCAAAGCGTAGACAGTAAGAAGAGTCAGTCTTCTAGTACTTAAGCCGGAAATGTGCCTTTTGTATTCTATTCCGATGCAAATTTTGTGTTTCATCGTCAATAAGATGGTCCAAGGGATACAGTACACCTGAAGTGAAGCATCGGAATCTAAAACTTCTCTCACAGGAAAGGTTCAAAACGTAGACAGTAAGAAGAGTCAGTCTTCTTGTACTTAAGCCGGCATTTTGCCATTTGTATTTTATTCCGATGCAATTTCTGTGTTTCATCGTCAGTTGGAGGGTCCGAGGGATACAGTAAACCTGAAGTGAAGCATCGGAAACTAAAACCGGTCTCACAGGAAAGGTTCAAAACATAGACAGTAAGAAGAGTCAGTCTTCATGTACTTGAGTCTGCAATGTGCCTTTTGTATTTCATTCCGATGCAAATTCTGTGTTTCATCGTCAACAAGAAGGTCCAAGGGATACAGTAAACCTGAAGAGAAGCATCAGATTCTAAAACTGGTCTGACAGGAAAGGTTCAAACATAGTAAGAGGAGTCAGTCTTCTTGTGCTAATGTCGGCATTGTGCCTTTTGTATTTAATTCCGATGCAGTTTCTGGGTTTCCAAGTCAATAAGTAGACCCAAGGGATACAGTAAACCTGAAGTGAAGCATCGATATCTAAATTTGGTATCACAGGAAAGGCTCACAGCATAGACGGTAACAAGAGTCAGACTTCTTGTACTTAGGTCGTCATTGTGCCTTTTTTTTTTCCGATGCCATTTCTGTGTTTCATCGTCAATAAGAAGGTCCAACGGATACAGTAAACCTGAAGTGAAGCATCGGCAACTAAAACTGGTCTGACAGAAGGGGTTCAAACATAGACTGTAAGAAGAATCAGTCTTCTTGTACTTATGTCGGCGTTGTGCCTTTTGTATTTAAACACGATGCAATATCTGTGTTTGATCGTCAATAATAAGGTCCAAGGGATACAGTAAATCTAAAGTGAGGCATCGGAATTTAAGACTGGTCTCACAGGAAAGGTTCAATTCATAGACAGTAAGAAGAGTTAATCTTCTTGTACTTAAGTCGGCATTCTGCCCTTTGTATGTAATTCCGATGCAATTTCTGTGTTTCATCGTCAATAAGAAAGTCCAAGGGATACAGTAAATCTTAAGTGAGGCATCGGAATCTAAGACTGGTCTCACAGGAAAGGTTCAATTCATAGACAGTAAGAAGAGTGAATCTTCTTGTGCCTAAGTCGGCATTGTGCATTTTGTATTTAATTCCGAAGCTATTTCTGTGTTGCATTGTCAGTAAGATGGTCCAAGGGATACAGTAAACCTGAAGAGAAGCATCGGATTCTAAAACTGGTCTGACAGGAAAGGTTCAAACATAGTAAGAGGAGTCAGTCTTCTTGTGCTAATGTCGGCATTGTGCCTTTTGTATTTAATTTCGATGCAATTTCTGTGTTTCATCGTCAATAAGAAGGTGTAAGGGATACAGTAAACCTGAAGTGAAGCATCGGAATATAAATTTGGTATCACAGGAAAGGCTCACAACATAGACAGTAAGAGGAGTCAGACTTCTTGTACGTAGGTCGTCATTGTGCCTTTTGTTTTTAATTCCGATGCCATTTCTGTGTTTCATCGTCAATAAGAAGTTCATGGGATACAGCAAACCTGAGGGGACGCATCGGAATCTTAAACTGGTCTCACAGGAGAGGTTCAAAACTCAGACAGTAAGAAGAGTCCGTCCTCTTGTACTAATGTCGGCATTGTGCCTTTTATATTCAATTCTGATGCAATTTCATTGTTTGATAGCCAACAATAAGGTCAAAGGGATACAGTAAACCCGTTGGGAAGCATCGGAATGTGAGACGGGTCTGACAGGAATGGTTCAAATCATAGTCAGTAACAAGAGTAAATTTTCTTGTACTGAAGTCGGCATTGTGCCTTTTGTATGTAATTCCGATGCAATTTCTGTGTTTCATCGTCAATAAGAAAGTCCAAGGGATACAGTAAACCTGAAGTGAAGCATCGGAATCTAAAACTGGTCTCGCATTAAAGGTTCAAATCTTAGACTGTAAGGAGAGTCAGTCTTCTTGTACTTAAGTCGGGATTGTGCCTTTTCTATTTAATTCCGATGCAATTTCTGTGTTACATCGTCAATAAGAAGGTCCAAGGGATACAGTTAACCTGAAGTCAAGGATCGGAATCTAAAACTGGTCTGACAGGAATGGTTTAAACATAGACAGTAAGAAGTGTCAGTCTTCTTGTACTTAAGTCCGCATTGTGCCTTTTGTATTTAATGCCGATGCAATTGCTGTGTTTTATCGTCTATAAGAATGTCCAAGCTATACAGAAAACCTGAATTGAATCATCTGAATCCTAAACTGGTCTCACAGGAAAGGTTCCAAACATAGACAGTAAGAAGAGTCAGTCTTCTCGAACTTAAATCGGCATTGTGCATTTTGTGTTTAATTCAGATGCAATTTCTGGGTTTCGTCGTCAATAAGAAGGTCCAAGGGATTCAGTACACCTGAAGTGAAGCATCGGAATCCAAAACTGGTCTCACAGGAAAGGCTCAAAACATAGACAGTAAGAAATGTCAGTCTTCTTGTACTTAAGTCGGCATTGTGCCTTTTGCTTTTAATTCCGATGTAATGACTGTGTTTCATCGTCAATACGAAGTCCATGAGATACAGTAAAACTGAAGTGGGCATCGGAATCTAATACAGGTCTCACAGAAAATGTGCAAAACATAGTCAGTAAGAAGAGTCAGTCTTCTTGTACTTAAATCGGCATTGTGCCTCTTGTATTTAATTTCGATCCAATTTCTGTGTTCCATCGTCAATAAGGAGGTAGAAGCGATACAGTAAACCTGAAGTGAAGCATCGGAATCCAAATCTGGCCTCAAAGGAAAGGTTCAAAACACAGACAGTAAGAAGAGTTAGTCTTCGTGTACTTAAGTCGGCAGTGTGCCTTTTGTATTTATTTCCGATGCAATTTCTGTGTATCATCGTCAATAAGAAGGTCCAACGGATACAGTAAACCTGAAGTGAAGCATCGGCAACTAAAACTGGTCTGACAGAAGGGGTTCAAACATAGACTGTAAGATGAATCAGTCTTCTTGTATTTATGTCGGCGTTGTGCCTTTTGTATTTAAACACGATGCAATATCTGTGTTTGATCGTCAATAATAAGGTCCAAGGGATACAGTAAATCTAAAGTGAGGCATCGGAATTTAAGACTGGTCTCACAGGTAGGTTCAATTCATAGACAGTAAGAAGAGTTAATCTTCTTGTACTTAAGTCGGCATTGTGACCTTTGTATGTAATTCCGATGCAATTTCTGTGTTTCATCGTCAATAAGAAGGTCCAAGGGATACAGTAAATCTGAAGTGAGGCATCGGAACCTAAAACTGGGCTCACAGGAAAGGTTCAATTCATAGACAGTAAGAAGAGTAAATCTTCTTGTGCTTAAGTCGGCATTGTGCATTTTGTATTTAATTCCGAAGCTATTTCTGTGTTGCATTGTCAATAAGATGGTCCAAGGGATACAGTAAACCTGAATTGAAGCATCTAAATCTAAAACTGGTCTCACAGGAATGGATCAAAACATGGACAGTGAGAAGAGTCAGTCTTCTTGTACTTAAGTCGGAGTTGTGCCTTTAGTATTTAATTCCGATGCAATTCTGTATTTCATCGTCAATAAGATGGTCCAAGGGATGCAGTAAACCCGAAGTGAAGCATCGGGATCTTAAACTGGTCTCACTGGAAGGGTTCAAAACATAGACAGTGCGAAGAGTCAGTCTTCTTGTCCTTAAGTCCGTATTGTGCCATTTGTATTCAATTCCGATGAAATTTTGGTATTTCATCGTCAATAAGAAGGTCCAAGGGATACAGTAAACCTGAAGTGAAGCATCGGAATCTAAAACTGGTGTCACAGGAAAGGTTCAAATCACAGACAGTAAGAAGGGTCAGTCAACTTGTACTTAAGTCGGCATTGCGCCTTTTGTCTTCAATTCCGATGCAATTTCTGTGTTTCATCCTCAATAAGAAGGTCCAAGGGATACGGTAAACCCGAAGTGAAGCACCGGAACATAATACTGAACTCACAGGAAAGGTTCAAAACATACACACTAAGAAGAGTCAGTCTTCTTGTACTTAAGTCGGCATTGTGCCTTTTGTATTTAATTCCGATGCAATTTCAGTGTTTCATCGTCAATAACAAGGGCCAAGGTAAACAGTAAACCTGAAGTGAAGCATCGATATCTAACACTGGTCTCACTGGAAAGCTTCAAACCATAGACAGTAAGAAGAGTCAGTCTTCTTGTTCATAAGTCGGCATTGTGCCTTTTGTATTTGATTCCGATTCAATTAGTGTGTTTCATCGTCAATAAGAAGGCGCAAGGGATACAGTAAACCTGAAGTGAAGCATCGGATATTGTAACTGGTCTCACAGGAAAGGTTCAAATCATTGACAGTAAGAATTCTCAGTCGTCTTATACTTAAGTCGGCATTGTGCCATTTGCATTTAATTCCGATGCAATTTCCGTGTTTCATCGTCAATAAGAAGGTCCAAAGGATGCAGTACACTTGAAGTGAAGCATCGGAATCTAAAACTGGTTTCACAGGAAAGGCTCAAACATAGACGGTAAGAAGAGTCGGTCTTCTTGTACTTAAGTCGGCATTGTGCCTTTTGTATTTGATCCGATGCAATTTCTGTGTTTCATCGTCAATAAGAACGTCCAAGGGATACAGTGAACCTAAAGTGACGCATCGGACTCTAAAACCGGTCTCACAGGAAAGGTTCAAATCAGAGACAGCAAGAAGAGTCAGTCTTCTTGTACTTAAGTCGGCAATGTGCTTTTTGTATTTAATTCCAATGCAATTTCTGTGTTTCTTCGTCAATAAGATGGTCCAAGGGAAACAGTAAACCGGAAGTGAAGTATCAGAATTTAAAACTGGTCTCACAGCAAAGGTTCAAATCAGTAAGAAGAGTATGTCTTCTTATACTTAAGTCGGCAATGTGCCATTGGTATTTAATTCCGTTGCAATTTCTGTGTTTCATCGTCAATAAGAAGGTCTAAGGGATACAGTAAACCTGACGTGAAGCATCGGAATCAAAAACTGGTCTCACAGGAAAGGATCAAAACATAGACAGTAAGAAGAGTCAGTCTTCTTGTACTTAAGTCGGGATTGTGCCATTTGTATTTAATTCCGATGCAATTTGTGTGTTGCATCGTTAATAAGAAGGGCCAAGTGATACAGTTAACCTGAAGTCATGCATCGGAATCTAAAACTAGTCTGAAAGGAATGGTTCTAACATAGACAGTAAGAAGAATCAGTCTTCTTGTACATGAAACGGCATTGTGCCTTTTGTATTTAATTTCGATGCAATTTCTGGGATTCACCGTCCACAAGAAGGTCCAAGGGAAACAATAAACCGGAAGTGAAGTATCTGAATTTAAAACTGGTCTCACAGGAGAGGTTCAAATCATAGACAGTAACAAGAGTAATTCCTCTTGTACTTATGTCGGCATTGTGCCATTTGTATGTAATTCCGATGCAAATTCTGTGTTTCATTGTCAATAAGAAGTTCCAAGGGATACAGTACACTTGAAGTGAAGCATCGGAATCCAAATCTGGTCTCACAGGAAAGGCTCAAATCATAGAGCGTAAGAAGAGTCGGTCTTCTTGTACATAAGTCGTCATTGTGCCTTTTGTATTTAATTCCGATGCAATTTCTGTGTTTGATCATCAATAATAAGGTAAAAGAGACGCAGTAAACCTGAAGTGAAGCATCGGAATCTAAATCTGGTCTCACAGGAAAGGTTCAAACATAGACAGTAAGAAGAGTCAGTCCTCTTGTACTTAGGTCGGCATTGTGCCCTTTGTATTTAATTGCGATGAAAATTCTGGGTTTCATCGTTAATAAGAAGGTCCAAGGGATACAGTAAACCTGAAGTGAACCATCGGAATCTACAACTGCTCTCACAGGAAAGGATCAAAACATAGACAGTAGGAAGAGTCAGTCTTCATTTTCTTAATTCGGCGTTGTGCCTTTTGTATTTAATTCCGTTGCAATTTCTGTGTTTCATCGTCAATAAGAAGGTCCAAGGATTACAGTAAACCTGAAGGGAAGCATCGGCATCTAAAACTGGTCTCACAGGAGAATTTCAGAACATAGACAGTAAGAAGAGTCAGTTTTCTTGTACTTAAGTCGGCATTGTGCTTTTTGTATTTAATTCCGATGCAATTTCTGTGTTTCATCGTCAATAATAAGGTCCAAGAGATACAGTAAACCTGAAGTGAATCTTCGGAATTTTAAACTGGTCTCACAGGAATGGTTCAAATCATAGACCGTAAGAAGAGCTAATCTTCTTGTACCTAAGTCGGCATTGATCCTTTTGTATGTAATTCCGATGCAATTTCTGTGTTTCATCGTCAATAAGAAGGTCCAAGGGATAGAGTACACCTGAAGTGAAGCAACGGAATCTGAAACTTGTCTCACAGGAGAAGTTCAAAATGTAGACAGTAAGATGAATCAGTCTTCTTGTACTTAAGCCGGCATTGTGCTTTTGGATTTTATTCCGATGCAATTTCTGTGTTTCATCGACAATAGGAGGATCCAAGGGATACAGTAAACTTGAAGTGAAGCATTGGGAATCTAAAACAGGTCTCACAGGAATGGTTCAAACCATAGACAGTAAGAAGATTTAGTCTTCTTGTTCGTAAGTCGGCTTTGTGCATTTAGTATTTAGCTCCGATCCAATTTCTGTGTTTCATCGTCAATTAGAAGGCCCAAGGGATACTGTAAACCCAAAGTGAAGCATCGGAATCTATAACTGGTCACACTGGAAAAGTTCAAAACATAGATAGTACGAAGAGACAGTCTTCTTGTCCTTAAGTCCGCATTGTGCCATTTGTAATTAATTCCGATGGAATTTCAGTTTTTCATCGTCAATAAGAACGTCCAAGGGATACAGTAAACCTGAAGTGAAGCATCGGAATCTAAAACTGGTCTCATAGGAAAGGTTCAAAGCATAGACAGTAAGAAGAGTCAGTCAACTTGTACTTAAGTCGACGTTGTACCTTTTGTATTCAATTCCGCTGCAATTTCTGTGTTTCAACGTCATAAGAAGGTCCGAGGGATACGGTATACCTGAAGTGAGGCTTCGGAATCTTATACTGATCTCACAGGAAAGGTTCAAAGCATAGACTTCAGGAAGAGTCAGACTTCTTGTACTTAAGTCGGCATTGTGCCTTTTGTATTTCATTCCGATTCAATTTCTGTGTTTCATCGTCAGTGACAAGGGTGAAGGGAAACAGTAATCCTGAAGTGAAGCATCGATATCTAATACTGGTCTCACTACAAAGGTTAAAAACACAGACAGTAAGAAGAGTCAGTCTTCTTGTACATAAGTCGGCGTTGTGCCTTTTGTATGTAATTCCGATGCAATTTCTGTGTTTCATCGTCAATAGGAGGGTCCAAGGGATCCAGTAAACCAGAAGTGAAGCATCGGAATCTAAAACTGGACTCAAAGGAAAGGTTCAAACCATAGACTGTAAGAAGAGTCAGTCTTCTCGTTCTTAGGGCGGCATTGTGCATTTAGTATTATGCTCCGATCAATTTCTGTGTTTCATCGTCAATAAGAAGGCCCAAGGGATACAGTAAACCTGAAGTGAAGCATCGGAATCTAAAACTGGTCTCACAGGAAAGGTTCAAATCATCGACAGTATGAAGAGTCAGTCCTCTTGTACTTAGGTCGGCATTGTGCCCTTTGTATTTAATTCCGATGCAATTTCTGTGCTTGATCGTCAATAAGAAGGCCCAACGGATACAGTACACCTGAAGTGAAGCATCGGAATCTAAAACTGGTCTCACAGGAAAGGCTCAAATCATAGAGAGTAAGAAGAGTCGGTCTCCTTTTACTTAAGTCGTCATTGTGCCTTTTGCATTTAATTCCGATGGAATTTCTGACTTGATCGTCAATAATAAGGTAAAAGAGACACAGTAAACCTAAAGTGAAGCATCGGAATCTAAATCTGGTCTCACAGGAAAGGTTCAAAACATCGACAGTATGAAGAGTCAGTCCTCTTGTACTTAGGTCGGCATTGTGCCCTTTGTATTTAATTCCGATGCAACGTCTGGGTTTCATCGTCAATAAGAAGGTCCAAGGGATACAGCAAACCTGAAGTGAACCACCGGAATCGATAACTGGTCTCACAGGAAAGGATCAAATCATAGACAGTAGGAAGGATCAGTCTTCATTTTCTTAAATCGGCATTGTGCCTTTTGTATTTAATTCCGATGCAATTTCTGTGTTTCATCGTCAATAAGAAGGTCCATGGGATACAGTAAACCTGAAATGAAGCATCGGCATCTAAAACTGGTCTCACAGGAGAAGTTCAAAGTATAGACAGTAAGAAGAGTCAGTTTTCTTGTACTTAAGTCGGCATTGTGCCTTTTGTATTTAATTCCGATGCAATTTCTGTGTTTGATCGTCAATAATAAGGTCCAAGAAATACAGTAAACCTGAAGTGAAGCGTTGTAATCTAAAACTGGTCTCACAGGAAAGGATCAAGGCATAGACAGTAAGAAGATTCGGTCTTCTTGTACTGAAGCCGGCATTGTGCCTTTTCCATTTAATTTAGATGCAATTTATGTGTTTCATCGTCAATGAGAAGGTCCAAGGGAGACAGTAAACCTGAAGAGAAGCATCGGAATCTAAATCTGGTCTCACAGGAACGGCTCAAATCACAGACAGTAAGAGGAGTCAGTCTTCTTGTACTTAAGTCGGCATTGCGCCTGTTGTATTTAATTCAAAAGCAATTTCTGTGTTTCATCGTCAATGAGAATGTCCATGGGATACAGAAAAACCTGAAGTGATGCATCGGAATCTAGAACTGGTCTCACAGGAAGTGCTCAAATCATAGACAGTAAGAAGAGTCAGTCTTCTTGTACTGAAGCCGGCATTGCGCCTTTTCCATTTAATTCCGATGCAATTTATGTGTTCCATCGCCAATGAGAAGGTCCAAGGGATACAGTAAACCTGAAGTGAAGCATCGGAATCTAAATCTGGTCTCACAGGAACGGCTCAAATCACAGACAGTAAGAGGAGTCAGTCTTCTTGTACTTAAGTCGGCATTGCGCCTTTTGTATTTAATTCCGATGCAATTTGTGTGTTGCATCGTTAATAAGAAGTTCCAAGGGATACAGTTAACCTGAAGTCAAGCAACAGAATCAAAAACTGGTCTGAAAGGAATGGTTCAGACATAGTCAGTAAGAAGAGTCAGTCTTCTGGTACGTAAGTCGGCATTTTGCCTTTTGTATTTAATTCTGATGCAATTCTGTATTTCATCGCCAATAAGAAGGTCCAAGGGTACAGTAAACCCGAAGTGAAGCATCGGAATCTATAACTGGTCTCACTGGAAAGGTTCAAAACATAGACTGTACGAAAAGTCAGTCTTCTTGTCCTTAAGTCCGCGTTCTGAAATTTGTATTTAATTCCGATGGAATTTCAGTTTTCCATCGTCAATAAGAATTTCCAAGGGATACAGTAAACATGAAGTGGAGCATCGGAATCTAAAACTGGTCTCACAGGAAAGGTTCAAAGCATAGACAGTAAGAAGAGTCAGTCAACTAGTACTTAAGTTGGCATTGCGCCTTTTGTATTTAATTCCGATGCAATTTCTGTGCATCAACGTCAATAAGAAGGTCCAAGGGATACGGTAAACCTGAAGTGAAGCTTCGGAATCTAATTCTGATCTCACAGGAAAGGTTCAAAACATAGACATTAAGAAGAGTCAGTCTTCTTGTACTTAAGGGGGCATTGTGCCTTTTGTATTTAATTCCGATGCAATTTCTTTGTTTCATCGTCAATAAGAAGGTCCAAGGGATACGCTAAACCTGAAGTGAAGCATCGGAATCTAATACTGTTCTCACAGGAAAGGATCAATACATAGACATTATGAAGAGTCAGTCTTCTTGTACTTAAGTCTGCATTGCGCCTTTTGTTATTAATTCCGATGCAATTTCTGTGTTTGATCGTCAATAATAAGGTCCAAGAGATACAGTAAACCTGCAGTGAAGCATCGGAATCTAAAACTGGTCTCACAGGAAAGGTTAAAATCATAGACAGTAAGAAGAGTCGGTCTTCTTGTGCTTAAGTCGGCATTGTGCCTTTTGAGTTTAATTCCATTGCAATATCTGTGTTTCATCGTCAATAAGAACGTCCAAGGGATACAGTAAACCTTAAGGGAGGCATCGGCAACTAAAACTGGTCTCACAGGAGAGGTTCAAATTATAGACAGTAAGAAGAGTCAGTCTTCAGGTACTTAAGTCGGGATTGTGAATTTCGTATTTAATTCCGATGCAATTTCTGTGTTTCATCGTCAATAAGAAGGTCCAAGGGATACAGTAAACCTGAAGTGAAGCATCGGCATCTAAAACTGGTCTCACAGGAGAACTTCAAACATAGACAGTAAGAAGAGTCAGTTTTCTTGTACTTAAGTCGGCATTGTGCCATTTGTATTTAATTCCGATGCAATTTCTGTGTTTGATCGTCAATAATAAGGTCCAAGAGATACAGTAAACCTAAATTGGAGCATCTGAATGTATAACTGGTCTCACAGGAATGGTTCAAATCATAGACAGTAAGAAGCGTCAGTCTTCTTGTACATAAGTCTGAAATGTGCCTTTTGTATTTAATTCCGAAGCAATTCTGTATTTCATCGTCAATTAGAAGGTCCAAGGGATACAGTAAACCCGAAGTGACAATCGGAATCTAGAAATGGTCTCACATAGACAGTACGAAGAGTTAGTCTTCTTGTCCTTAAGTCCGCATTGTGCCATTTGTATTTAATTCCAATAGAATTTCTGTCTTTCATCATCAATAAGAGGGTCCACGGGATCCAGTAAACCTGAAGTGAAGCATCGGAATCTAAAACCGGTCTCACAGGAAAGTTTCAAAACATTGACAGTAAGAAGAGTCAGTCAACTTGCACTTAAGTCGGCATTGTGCCTTTTGTATTTAATTCCGATGCAATTTCTGTGTTTCATCGTCAATGATAAGGTCCAAGGATATGGTAAACCTGAAGTAATGGATCGGAATCTAATACTGATCTCACAGGAAAGGTTCAAACCATAGACATTAAGAAGGGTCAGGCTTATGGACTTAACTCGGCATTGTGCTTTTGTAATTAATTCCGATGCAATTTCTGTGTTTCATCGTCAATAACAAGGCCAAGTGATACAGTAATCCAGGAGTGGAGCATCGATATCTAATACTGGTCTCACTGGGAAGGTGCAAAACATAGACTGTAAGAAGAGTCAGTCTTCTTGTACTTAAGTCGGCATAGTGCCTTTTGAATTTAATTCCGGTGATATCTCTACGTTTCTTCTTAAATAAGAAGGTCCAAGGGTTACAGTAATACCTGAAGTGAAGCATCGGAATCTGAAACTGGTCTCACAGGAAAGGTTCAAAATATAGACAGTAAGAAGAGTCAGTCTTCTTGTACATAAGTCGGAATTGTGCCATTTGTAATTAATTCTGATGCAGTTTCTATGTTTCATCGTCAATAAGAAGGGCCAAGGGATACAGTAAACCTGAAGTGAAGCATCGGAATCTAAAACTGGTCACACAGGAAAGGTTGAAACCATAGACAGCAAGAAGAGTCAGTCTTCTTGTTCTTAACTCGACATTGTGCATTTAGTATTTAGCTCCGAATCAAATTATGTGATTCATCGTCAATAAGAAGGCCCAAGGGATACAGTAAACCTGAAGTGAAGCATCGGAATATGTAACTGGTCTCACAGGAATGGTTCAAAACATAGATAGCATGAAGAGTCCGTCTTCTTATACTTAAGTCGGCATTGTGCCATTTGTATTTGATTCCGATGCAATTTCCGTGTTTCATCGTCAATAAGAAGGTCCTAGGGATACAGTAAACATAAAGTGAAGCATCGGAATTTAAAACTGGTTTCACAGGAAAGGCTCAAAGCATAGACAGTAAGAAGAGTCAGTCTTCTTGTACTTAAGTAGGCATTGTGCCTTTTGTATTTCTTTCTGATGCAATTTCTGCGTTTCATCGTCAATAAGAACGTCCAATGGATACAGTGAACCAGAAGTGACGCATCGGAATCTAAAACCGGTCTCACTGGAAACGTTGAAATCATTGACAGCAAGAAGAGTCAGCTCTCTTGTACTTAAGTCGGCATTGTGCCTTTTGTATTAATTTCCGATGTGATTTCTGGGTTTCATCGTCAATAAGAAGGTCCAAGGGATACAGTAAACCTGAAGTGAAGCATCGGAATCTAAAACAGGTCTCAAAGGAAAAGTTCAAATCATAGACAGTAAGAAGAGCTAATCTTCTTGTATTTAAGTTGGCATTGTTCCTTTTGTATGTAATTCCGATGCAATTTGTGTGTTTCATCGTCAATAAGAAGATCCAAGGGATACAGTAAACATGAAGTGAAGCATCGGAATCTAATACTGGTCTCACAGGAAAGGCTCAAATCATAGACAGTAATAAGAGTCAGTCTTATTGTCGGCATTGTGCTTTTGTATTCAATTCCGAGGCAATTTCTGTTTTTAATCGTCAATAATAAGGTCAAAGAGACACAGTAAGCCTGAAGTGAAGCATCGGAATCTAAATCTGGTTTCACAGGAAAGGTTCAAGACACAGGCAGTAAGAAGAGTCAGTCTTCTTCTACTTAAGTCGGCATTGTGCCTTTTGTAATTAAGTCCGATGCAATATCTGTGTTTCATCGTCATAAGAAGGTCCAAGGGATACCGTAAACCTGAAGTGATGCATCGGAATCTAAAACTAGTCTCACAGGAAAGGTTCAAATAATAGGCCGTAAGAAGAGCTAATCTTCCTTTACTTAAGTCGACATTGTGCCTTTTGTATTTAATTCCGATGCAATTTCTGTGTTTCATCGACAATAACAATGGAAAAGGGATACAGTAATCCTGAAGTGAAGCATCGACATCTAATACTGGTATCACTGGGAAGGTTCAAAACATAGACAGTAAGAAGAGTCAGTCTGCTTCTACTTAAGCCGGCATTGTGCCTTTTGTATTTCATTCCGATGCAATTTCTGTGTTTCATCGTCAATAAGAACGTCCAAGGGATACAGTGAACCTGAAGTGACGCATCGTAATCTTAAACCGGTCTCAGAGGAAAGGTTCAAATCATAGACAGTAAGAAGAGTCAGTCTTCTTGTACTTAAGTCGGCACTGTGCCTATTGTATTCAATTCCGATTCAATTTCTGTGTTTCATCGTCAATAAGAACGTCCAAGAAATACAGTGAACCATTAAGTGACGCATCTGAATCCAAAACCGGTCTCACATGAATGGTTCAAATCATAGACAGTAAGATGAGTCAGTCTTCTTGTACTTAAGTCGGCACTGTGCCAATTGTATTTAATTCCGATGCAATTTCTGTGTTTCATCGTCAATAAGAAGGTCCAAGGGATACAGTAAACCTGAAGTTAAGCATCGATATCGGAAACTGGTCTCACAGGAAAGGCTCAAATCATAGGACGTAAGAAAAGTCAGCACTCTTGTTCTTAAGTCGGCATTGTGCCCTTTTTATTTAATTCCGATGCAATTTCTGTGTTTCATCGTCAATAAGAATGTCGTAGGCAAACAGTAAACCGGAAGTGAAGTTTCGGAATTTAAAACTGGTCTCATAGGAAAGGTTCACATCATAGACAGTAAGAAGAGCAATTCTTCTTGTACTTAAGTTGGCATTGTGCCTTTCGTATTTAGCTCCGATGCAATATCTGTGTTTCATCGACAATAAGAAGGACCATGGGAAAGAGTAAAGCTGAAGTGAAGCATCGGAACCTAAAACTGGTCTCACAGGAGAAGTTCAAAACATAGACAGTAAGAAGAGTCAGTTTCTTGTACTTATGTCGGCATTGTGCACTTTGAATTTAATTCCGATGCAATTTCTGTGTTGATCTTCAATAATAAGGTCCAAGAGATACAGTAAACCTGAAATGAAGCATCGGAATCTAAAACTGGTCTCACAGGAAAGGTTTAAATCATAGACAGTAAGATGAGCTAAACTTCTTGTACTTAAGTCGGCATTGTTCCTTTTGTATGTAATTCCGATGCAATTTCTGTGTTTCATCGTCAATAAGAAGGTCCAAAGGATACAGTACACCTGAAGTGAAACTTCGGAATCTAAAACTGGTCTCACAGGAAAGGTTCAAAACGTAGATAGTAAGAAGAGTCAGTCTTCTTGTACTTAAGTCGGCAATGTGCCTTCTGTATTTAATTCCGACGCAATTTTTGTGTTCCATCGTCATTAAGAAGGTCCAAGGGATACAGAAAACGTGAAGTGAAGTATCGGCATCTAAAACTGGTCCCACAGGAAAGGTTCAAAACATAGACAGTAAGAAGAGTCAGACATCTTGTACTTAATTCGGCATTGTGCGTTTTGTATTTAATTCCGATGCAATCTCTGTGTTTCATCGACAATAAGAAGTCCAAGGGATACAGTTAACCTGCAGTGAAGCATCGGCATCTAAAACAGGTCTCACTGGAGAAGTTCAAAACATAGACAGTATGAAGAGTCAGTCTTCTTGTACTTAAGTCGGCATTGTGCCTTTTGTATTTGATTCCGATTCAATTTATGTGTTTCATCGTCAATGAGAATGTCCAAATTTTACAGTAAACCTGAAGTGAAGCATCGGAATCTAAAACTGGTCTCACATGAAAGGCTCAAACCATAGACAGTAACAAGAGTCAGTCTTCTTGGACTTAAGTCGGCATTGTGCCTTTTGTATTTAATTCCGATTCAATTTCTGTGTTTCATCGTCAATAAGGAAGTCCAAGGGATACAGTACACCTGAAGTGAACCATCGGAATCTTTGACTGGTTGCACAGGAAAGGATCAAAACAAAGACAGTCTGAAGAGTCAGTCTTCTTGTCCTTTAGTCGGCATTGTGCCTTTTGAATTTAATTCCGATGCAATTTCGGTATTTCATCGTCAATAAGAAGGTCCAAGGGATACAGTAAACCAAAAGTGAACCATCGGAATCTATAACTGGTCACACACGAAAGGATCAAAACATAGACAGTAGGAAGAAACAGTCTTCTTTTTCTTATGTCGGCATTGTGCCTTTTGTACTTAATTTCGATGCAATTTCTGGTTTTCATCGTCAATAATAAGGTCCAAGTGATACAGTAAACCTGAAGTGAAGCATCGGAATCTAAAACAGGTCTCACAGGAAAGGTTCAAATCATAGACAGTAAGAAGAGGTAATCTTCTTGTACTTAAGTCGGCATTGTTCCTTCTGTATGTAATTCCGAAGCAATTTCTGTGTTTCATCGTCAATAAGAAGGTCCAAGGGATACAGTACACCTGAAGTGAGGCATCGGAATCTAAAACTGGTCTCACAGGAAAGGCCCTAAACATAGACAGTAAGAAGAGTCGGTCTTCTAGTACTTAGGTCGGCATTGTGACATTTGTAATTAATTCGGATGCAATTTCTATGTTTCATCGTCAATAACAAGGTCCAAGTGATACATTAAACCTGAAGTGAAGCATCGGCATCTAAACCTGATCTCACAGGAGAAGTTCAAACATAGACCATAAGAAGACTCAATTTTCTTGTACTGAAGTCGGCATTGTGCCTTTTGTATTTAATTCCGATGCAATATCTGTGTTTGATCGTCAATAATAAGGTCCAAGAGATACAGTAAACCAGGAGTGAAGCATCGGAAACTAAAACTGGTCTCACAAGAAAGGTTCAAATCATAGACAGTAAGAAGAGCAAATCTTCTTGTACTTAAGTCGGCATTTTCCTTTTTGTAATTAATTCTGGTGCAATTTCTGTGTTTCATCGTCAATAAGAAGGTCCAAGGGATACAGAAAACCGGACGTGAAGTATCGGAATTTCAAACTGGTCTCACAGGAAAGGTTCCAATCATATACAGTAAGAAGAGTAATTCCCCTTGTATTTAAGTCTGCATTGTGAGTTTTGTATTTAATTCCGATGCAATTTCTGGGTTTCATCGTCAATAAGAAGGTCCAAGGAATGCAGTAAACCTGAAGTGATGCATCGGAATCTAAAACTAGTCCCACAGGAAAGGTTCAAAACATAGACAGTAAGAACAGTCAGACTTCTTGTACTTAATTCGGCAGTGTGCGTTTTGTATTTAATTCCGATGCAATCTCTGTGTTTCATCGACAATAAGAAGTCCAAGGGATACAGTTAACCTGAAGTGAAGCATCGGCATCTAAAACTCGTCTCACAGGAGAAGTTCAAAACATAGACAGTATGAAGAGTCAGTCTTCTTGTACTTAAGTCGGCATTGTGCCTTTTGTATTTGATTCCGATGCAATTTATGTGTTTCATCGTCAATGGGAATGTCCAAGTTATACAGTAAACCTGAAGTGAAGCATCGGAATCTAAAACTGGTCTCACAGGAAAGGCTCAAACCATAGACAGTAACAAGAGTCAGTCTTCTTGTACTTAAGTCGGCATTGTGCCTTTTGTATTTAATTCCGATTCAATTTCTGTGTTTCATCGTCAATAAGGAAGTCCAAGGGATACAGTACACCGAAAGTGAAGCATCGGAATCTAAAACTGGTTTCCCAGGAAAGGATCAAATCATAGACAGTAGGATGAGTCAGTCTTCTTGTCATTATGTCGGCATTGTGCCTTTTGTACTTAATTATGAAGCAATTTCTGGGTTTCATCGTCAATAATAAGGTCCAAGAGATACAATAAACCTGAAGTGAAGCATCGGAATCTATAACTGGTCTCACAGGAAAGGTTCAAATCATAGACAGTAAGAAGAGTCAATCTTCTTGTACGTAAGTCGGCATTGTGCCTGTTGTATTTAATTCCGAAGCAATTTCTGTGTTCATCGACAACGAGAATATCCATGGGATACAGAAAAACCTGAAGTGAAGCATCGGAATCTAAAACTGGTCTCACAGGAAAAGCTCAAATCATAGACTGTAAGAAGTGTCAGTATTCTTGTACTTAAGTACGCATTGTGCATTTTGTATTTAATTCCGATGCAATTTCTGTGTTTCATCGTCAATAAGAAAGTCCAAAGGATACAGTACACCTGAAGTGGACCATCGGAATCTATGACTGGTTTCACAGGAAAGGATCATGACATAGACAGTGGGAAGAGTCAGTCTTCTTGTTCTTAAGTCGTCATTGATCCTGTTGTATTCAACTCCGATTCAATTTCTGTGTTTCATCGTCAATAGTAGGGTCCAAGGGATCCAGTAAACCTGAAGTGAAGCATCGGAATATGTAACTGGTCTCACAGGAATGGTTCAAACCATAGACAGCAAGAAGAGTCAGTCTTCTTATACCAAAGTCGGCATTGTGCCATTTGTATTTAATTCCGATGCAATTTCCGTGTTACATCGTCAATAAGAAGGTCCAAGGGATACAGTACACCGGAAGTGAAGCATCGGAATCTAAAACTGGTTTCCCAGGAAAGGCTCAAACATGGACAGTAAGAAGAGTCAGTCTTCCTGTACTTAAGTCGGCATTGTGCCTTTTGTATTTCATTCCGATGCAATTTCTGTGTTTCATCGTCAATAAGAAGGTCCAAGGGATACAGTAAACCTGAAGTTAAGCATTGATATCTAACACTGGTCTTACAGGAAAGGCTCAAATCATAGGACGTAAGAAAAGTCAGCACTCTTGTTCTTAAGTCGGCATTTTGCACTTTTTATTTAATTCCGAAGCAATTTCTGTGTTTCATCGTCAATAAGAATGTCGTAGGGAAACAGTAAACGGAAGTGAAGAACCGGAATTTAAAACTGGTCTCACAGAAAAGGTTCACATCATAGACAGTAAGAGGAGTAATTCTTCTTGTACTTAAGTCGGCATTGTGCCTTTAGTAATTAGCTCCGATGCAATTTCTGTGATTCATCGACAACAAGAAGGTCCATGGGAAACAGTAAAGCTGAAGTGAAGCATCGGCACCTAAAACTGGTCTCACAGGAGAAGTTCAAAACATAGACAGTAAGATGAGTCAGTTTTCTTGTACTTAAGTCGGCATTGTGCCCTTTGTATTTAATTCCGATGCAATTTCTGTGTTTGATCGTTAATAATAGGGTCCAAGGGATACAGTAAACCTGAAGTGAAGCATCGGAAACTAAAACTGGTCTCACAGGAAAGGTTCAAATCATAGACAGTAAGAAGAGCTAAACTTCTTGTACTTAAGTCGGCATTGTTCCTTTTGTATGTATTTCCGATGCAATTTCTGTGTTTCATCGTCAATAAGAAGGTCCAAGGGATACAGTACACCTGAAGTGAAACATCGGAATCTAAAACTGGTCTCACAGGAAAGGTTCAAAACATAGACAGTAAGAAGAGTCAGTCTTCTTGTACTTAAGTCGGCATTGTGCCTTCTGTATTTCATTCCGATGCAATTTTTGTGATCCATCGTCAATAGGAATGTCCAAGGGATACAGTAAACGTGAAGTGAAGTATCGGCAACTAAAACTGGTCTCACAGGAAAGGTTCAAGTCATAGACATTAAGAAGAGCAAATCTTCTTTTACCTAAGTCTGCATTGTGCGTTTTGTAATTAATTCCCATGCAATTTCTGTGCCTGATCGTCAATAATAGGGTCCAAGAGATACAGTAAACCTGAAGTGAAGCATCGAAATCTAAAACAGGTCTCACAGGAATGGTTCAAATCATAGACAGTAAGAAGAGCTAATGTTCATGTACTTAGGTCGGCATTGTTGCTTTTGTATGTAATTCCGAAGCAATTTCTGTGTTTCATCGTCAATAAGACGGTCCAAGGGATACAGTACACCTGAAGTGAGGCATCGGAATCTAAAACTGGTCTCACAGGAAAGGCTCTAAACATAGACAGTGAGAAGAGTCGGTCTTCTAGTACTTAAGTCGGCATTGTGACATTTGTAATTAATTCCGATGCAATTTCTATGTTTCATCGTCAATAACAAGGACCAAGTGATACATTAAACCTGAAGTGAAGCATCGGCATCTAAACCTGATCGCACAGGAGAAGTTCAAAACATAGACCATAAGAATTGTCGTTTTATTTGTACTGATGTCGGCATTGTGCCTTTTGTATTTAATTCCGATGCAATATCTGAGTTTCATCGTCAATAATAAGGTCCAAGAGATACAGTAAACCTGAAGTGAAGCATCGGAAACTAAAACTGGTCTCACAGGAAAGGTTCAAATCATAGACAGTAAGAAGAGCAAATCTTCTTGTACTTAAGTCATCATTGTTCCTTTTGTATGTGATTCCGAAGCAATTTCTGTGTTTCATCGACAATAATAAGGTCCAAGGGATACAGTACACCTGAAGTGATGCATCGGAATCTAAAACTGGTCGCACAGGAAAGGTTCAAATCATAGACAGTAAGAAGAGTCAGACTTCTAGTACTTAATTCGGCATTGTGCGTTTTGTATTTAATTCCGATGCACTCTCTGTGTTTCATCGACAATAAGAAGTTCCAAGGTACACAGTAAACCTGAAGTGAAGCATAGGCACCTAAAACTGGTCACACAGGAGAAGTACAAAACATAGACAGTAAGAAGAGTCAGTCTTCTTGTACTGAAGTCGGCATTGTGCCTTTTGTATTTGATTCCGATGCAATTTATGTGTTTCATCGTCAATGAGAATGTCCAAGGTATACAGTAAACCTGAAGTGAAGCATCGGAATCTAAAACTGGTCTAACAGGAAAGGCTCAAACCATAGACAGTAACAAGAGTCAGTCTTCTTGTACTTAAGTCGGCATTGCGCCTTTTGTATTTAATTCCGAAGCAATTTCCGTGTTTCATCGTCAATAAGAAGGTCCAAGTGATACAGTAAACCTGAAGTGAAGCATCGGAATCTAAAACTGGTCGCACTGGAAAGGTTCAAATCATAGACAGTAAGAAGAGTCAGTCTTCTTCTACTTAAGTCGGCATTGTGCCTGTTGTATTTAATTCCGAAGCAATTTCTGTGTTTCATCGTCAATGAGAATGTCCATGGGATACAGAGAAACCTGAAGTGAAGCATTGGAATCTAAAACTGGTCTCACAGGAAATGCTCAAAACATAGACAGTAAGATGAGTCAGTCTTCTTGCACTTGAGTCGGCATTGTGCATTTTGTATTTAATTCCGATTCAATTTCTGTGTTTCATCGTCAATAAGGAGGCCCAAGGGATACAGTACACCTGAAGTGAACCATCGGAATCTATGACTGGTTGCACAGGAAAGGATCAAATCATAGACAGTAGGAAGAGTCAGTCTTCTTGTCCTTAAGTCGGCATTGTGCCCTTTGTATTTAATTCCGATGCAATTACTGTGTTTCATTGTCATTAATAAGGTACTAGAGATACAGTAAACCTGAAGTGAAGCATCGGAATCTAAAACAGGTCTCACAGGAAAGGTTCACATCATAGACAGTAAGAAGAGCTAATCTTCTTGTACTTATGTCGGCATTGTTCTTTTTGTATGTAATTCCGAAGCAATATCTGTGTTTCATCGTAAATTAGAAGGTCCAAATGATACAGTAAACCTGAGGTGAAGCATCGGAACCTAAAACTGGTATCACAGGAAAGGCTCAAATCATAGACAGTAAAAAAAGTCAGACTTCTTGTCGGCATTGTGCTTTTGTATTTAATCCCGAAGCAATTTCTGTGTTTTATCGTCAATAATAAGGTCCAAGAGATACAGTAAACCTGAAGTGAAGCATCGGAATCTATAACTGGTCTCAAAGAAAGGTTCAAATCATAGACAGTAAGAAAAGTCAGTCTTTTTGTTCTTAAGTCGGCATTGTGCCTTTTGTATTTAATTCCGATGCAATGACTGTGTTTTATTGTCATTAATAAGGTACTAGAGATACAGTAAACCTGAAGTGAAGCATCGGAATCTAAAACTGGTCTCACAGGAAAGGTTCAAATTATAGACAGTAAGAAGATTCAGTGTTCTTCTACTTAAGTCGGCATTGTGCCTTTTGTATGTAATTCCGATGCAATTTCTGGGTTTCATCGTCAATAAGGAAGTCCAAGGGATACAGTACACCTGAAGTGAACCATCGGAATCTATGACTGGTTGCACAGGAAAGGATCAAAACACAGACAGTGGGAAGAGTCAGTCTTCTTGTTCTTAAGTCGGCATTGTGCCTTTTGTATTTAATTCCGATGCAATTTCTGTGTTTCATCGTCAATAAGAAGGTCCAAGGGATACAGTAAACCTGAAGTGAACCATCAGAATCTATAACTGGTCACACAGGAAAGGATCAAAACATAGACGGTAGGAAGAGTCAGTCATCTTGTTCTTATGTCCGCATTGTGCCTTTTGTACTTAATTCCGATGCAATTTCTGGGTTTCATCGTCAATAAGAAGGTCCAAGGGGTACAGTAAACCTGAAGTGAACCATCGGAATATATAACTGGTCTCACGGGAAAGGATCAAACATAGACAGTAGGAAGAGTCAGTTTTCTTGTACTTACGTCGGCATTGTGCTTTTGTATTTAATTCCGAAGCAATTTCTGTGTTTCATCGTCAACAAGAAGGTCAAAGAGATACAGTAAACCTGAAGTGAAGCATCGGAATCTATAACTGGTCTCAAAGAAAGGTTCAAATCATAGACAGTAAGAAGAGTCAGTCTTCTTGTACGTAAGTCGGCATTGTGCCTGTTGTATTTAATTCCGAAGTAATTTCTGTGTTTCATCGTCAATAATAAGGTCCAAGAGATACAGTAAACCTGAAGTGAAGCATCGGAAACTAAAACTGGTCTCACAACAAAGGTTCAAATCATAGACAGTAAGAATAGCAAATCTTCTTGTACTTAAGTCGGCATTGTGCCTTTTGTAATTAATTCTGGTGCAATTTCTGTGTTTCATCGTCAATAAGAAGGTCCAAGGGATACAGAAAACCGGACGTGAAGTGTCGGAATTTCAAACTGGTCTCACAGGAAAGGTTCCAATCATATACAGTAAGAAGAGTAATTCCTCTTGTACTTAATTCGGCATTGTGCCTTTTGTATTTAATTGCGATGCAATTTCTGGGTTTCATCGTCAATAAGAAGGTCCAAGGAATGCAGTTAACCTGAAGTGATGCATCGGAATCTAAAACTGGTCCCACAGGAAAGGTTCAAGACATAGACAGTAAGAAGAGTCAGACTTCTTGTACTTAATTCGGCATTGTGCGTTTTGTATTTAATTCCGATGCAATCTCTGTGTTTCATCGACAATTAGACTTCCAAGGGATACAGTTAACCTGAAGTGAAGCATCGGCATCTAAAACAGGTCTCACTGGAGAAGTTCAAAACATAGACAGTATGAAGAGTCAGTCTTCTTGTACTTAGGTCGGCATTGTGCCTTTTGTATTTGATTCCGATGCAATTTATATGTTTCATCGTCAATGAGAATGTCCAAGTTATACAGTAAACCTGAAGTGAAGCATCGGAATCTAAAACTGGTCTCACATGAAATGCTCAAACCATAGACAGTAACAAGAGTCAGTCTTCTTGAACTTAAGTCGGCATTGTGCCTTTTGTATTTAATTCCGATTCAATTTCTGTGTTTCATCGTCAATAAGGAAGTCCAAGGGATACAGTACACCTGAAATGAACCATCGGAATCTATGACTGGTTGCACAGGAAAGGATCAAAACACAGACAGTGGGAAGAGTCAGTCTTCTTGTTCTTTAGTCGGCATTGTGCCTTTTGTATTTAATTCCGATGCAATTTCGGTATTTCATCGTCAATAAGAAGGTCCAAGGGATACAGTAAACCTGAAGTGAACCATCGGAATCTATAACTGGTCACACAGGAAAGGATCAAAACATAGACAGTAGGAAGAGTCAGACTTCTTGTTCTTATGTCGGCATTGTGCCTTTTGTACTTAATTCCTTTGCAATTTCTGGGTTTCATCGTCAATAATAAGGTCCAAGGGATACAGTAAACCTGAAGTGAAGCATCGGAATCTAAAACAGGTCTCACAGGAAAGGTTCAAATCATAGACAGTAAGAAGAGCTGATCTTCTTGTACTTAAGTCGGCATTGTTCCTTCTGTATGTAATTCCGAAGCAATTTCTGTGTTTCATCGTCAATAAGAAGGTCCAAGGGATACAGTACACCTGAAGTGAAGCATCGGAATCTAAAACAGGTCTCAAAGGAAAGGTTCAAATCATAGACAGTAAGAAGAGCTAATCTTCTTGTACTTAAGTCGGCATTGTTCCTTCTGTAATTCCGAAGCAATTTCTGTGTTTGATCGTCAATAATAAGGTCCAAGAGATACAGTAAACCTGAAGTGAAGCATCGGAAACTAAAACTGGTCTCACAAGAAAGGTTCAAATCATAGACAGTAAGAAGAGCAAATCTTCTTGTACTTAAGTCGACATTGTGCCTTTTGTAATTAATTCTGGTGCCATTTCTGTGTTTCATCGTCAATAAGAAGGTCCAAGGGATACAGAAAACCGGACGTGAAGTATCGGAATTTCAAACTGGTCTCACAGGAAAGGTTCCAATCATATACAGTAAGAAGAGTAATTCCCCTTGTACTTAAGTCGGCATTGTGCCTTTTGTATTTAATTCCGATGCAATTTCTGGGTTTCATCGTCAATAAGAAGGTCCAAGGAATGTTGTAAACCTGAAGTGATGCATCGAATCTAAAACTAGTCCCACAGGAAAGGTTCAAAACATAGACAGAAAGAAGAGTCAGACTTCTTGTACTTAATTCGGCATTGTGCGTTTTGTATTTAATTCCGATGCAATCTCTGTGTTTCATCGTCAATGAGAATGTCCAAATTATACAGTATCTAATTCCGATGCAATTTCGGTATTTCATCGTCAATACGAAGGTCCAAGGGATACAGTAAACCTGAAGTGAACCATCGGAATCTATAACTGGTCACACAGGAAAGGATCAAAACATAGACAGTAGGAAGAGTCAGTCTTCTTGTCCTTATGTCGGCATTGTGCCTTTTGTACTTAATTCCGATGCAATTTCTGGGTTTCATCGTCAATATTAAGGAAGTCCAAGGGATACAGTTAACCTGAAGTGAAGAATCGGCATCTAAAACTGGTCTCACAAGAGAAGTTCAAAACATAGACAGTATGAAGAGTCAGTCTTCTTGTACTTAAGTCGGCATTGTGCCTTTTGTATTTGAGTCCGATGCAATTTCTGGGTTTCATCGTCAATAAGAAGGTCCAAGGAATGCAGTAAACCTGAAGTGATGCATCGGAATCTAAAACTAGTCCCACAGGAAAGGTTCAAAACATAGACAGTAAGAAGAGTCAGACTTCTTGTACTTAATTCTGCATGTGCGTTTTGTATTTAATTCCGATGCAATTTCTGTGTTTCATCGTCAATAAGGAAGTCCAAGGGATACAGTTAACCTGAAGTGAAGCATCAGAATCTATAACTGGTCTCACAGGAAAGGTTCAAATCATAGACAGTAAGAAGAGTCAATCTTCTTGTACGTAAGTCGGCATTGTGCCTGTTGTATTTAATTCCGAAGCAATTTCTGTGTTTCATCGACAACGAGAATGTCCATGGGATACAGAGAAACCTGAAGTGAAGCATCGGAATCTAAAACTGGTCTCACAGGAAAAGCTCAAATCATAGACTGTAAGAAGAGTCAGTATTCTTGTACTTAAGTCCGCATTGTGCATTTTGTATTTAATTCCGATGCAATTTCTGTGTTTCATCGTCAATAAGAAAGTCCAAAGGATACAGTACACCTGAAGTGGACCATCGGAATCTATGACTGGTTTCACAGGAAAGGATCATGACATAGACAGTGGGAAGAGTCAGTCTTCTTGTTCTTAAGTCGTCATTGATCCTGTTGTATTCAACTCCGATTCAATTTCTGTGTTTCATCGTCAATAGGAGGGTCCAAGGGATACAGTAAACCTGAAGTGAAGCATCGGAATATGTAACTGGTCTCACAGGAATGGTTCAAAACATAGACAGCAAGAAGAGTCAGTCTTCTTATACCTAAGTCGGCATTGTGCCATTTGTATTTAATTCCGATGCAATTTCCGTGTTACATCGTCAATAAGAAGGTCCAAATGATACAGTACACCGGCAGTGAAGCATCGGAATCTAAAACTGGTTTCACAGGAAAGGCTCAAAACATGGACAGTAAGAAGAGACAGTCTTCCTGTACTTAAGTCGGCATTGTGCATTTTGTATTTAATTCCGATGCAATTTCTGTGTTTCATCGTCAATAAGAAGGTCCAAGGGATACAGTAAACCTGAAGTTAAGCATTGATATCTAAAACTGGTCTTACAGTAAAGGCTCAAATCATAGGACGTAAGAAAAGTAAGCACTTTAGTTCTTAAGTCGGCATTTTGCACTTTTTATTTAATTCCGATGCAATTTCTGTGTTTCATCGTCAATAAGAAGGTCGTAGGGAAACAGTAAACGGAAGTGAAGAATCGGAATTTAAAACTGGTCTCACAGAAAAGGTTCACATCATAGACAGTAAGAGGAGTAATTCTTCTTGTACTTAAGTCGGCATTGTGCCTTTAGTATTTAGCTCCGATGCAATTTCTGTGATTCATCGACAACAAGAAGGTCCATGGGAAACAGTAAAGCTGAAGTGAAGCATCAGCACCTAAAACTGGTCTCACAGGAGAAGTTCAAAACATAGACAGTAAGAAGAGACAGTTTTCTTGTACTTAAGTCGGCATTGTGCCTGTTGTATTTAATTCCGAAGCAATTTCTGTGTTTCATCGACAACGAGAATGTCCATGGGATACAGAGAAACCTGAAGTGAAGCATCGGAATCTAAAACTGGTCTCACAGGAAAAGCTCAAATCATAGACTGTAAGAAGAGTCAGTATTCTTGTACTTAAGTCCGCATTGTGCATTTTGTATTTAATTCCGATGCAATTTCTGTGTTTCATCGTCAATAAGAAAGTCCAAAGGATACAGTACACCTGAAGTGGACCATCGGAATCTATGACTGGTTTCACAGGAAAGGATCATGACATAGACAGTGGGAAGAGTCAGTCTTCTTGTTCTTAAGTCGTCATTGATCCTGTTGTATTCAACTCCGATTCAATTTCTGAGTTTCATCGTCAATAGGAGGGTCCAAGGGATACAGTAAACCTGAAGTGAAGCATCGGAATATGTAACTGGTCTCACAGGAATGGTTCAAAACATAGACAGCAAGAAGAGTCAGTCTTCTTATACCTAAGTCGGCATTGTGCCATTTATATTTAATTCCGATGCAATTTCCGTGTTACATCGTCAATAAGAAGGTCCAAATGATACAGTACACCGGCAGTGAAGCATCGGAATCTAAAACTGGTTTCACAGGAAAGGCTCAAAACATGGACAGTAAGAAGAGACAGTCTTCCTGTACTTAAGTCGGCATTGTGCATTTTGTATTTAATTTCGATGCAATTTCTGTGTTTCATCATCAATAAGAAGGTCCAAGGGATACAGTAAACCTGAAGTTAAGCATTGATATCTAAAACTGGTCTTACAGTAAAGGCTCAAATCATAGGACGTAAGAAAAGTAAGCACTTTAGTTCTTAAGTCGGCATTTTGCACTTTTTATTTAATTCCGATGCAATTTCTGTGTTTCATCGTCAATAAGAAGGTCGTAGGGAAACAGTAAACGGAAGTGAAGAATCGGAATTTAAAACTGGTCTCACAGAAAAGGTTCACATCATAGACAGTAAGAGGAGTAATTCTTCTTGTACTTAAGTCGGCATTGTGCCTTTAGTATTTAGCTCCGATGCAATTTCTGTGATTCATCGACAACAAGAAGGTCCATGGGAAACAGTAAAGCTGAAGTGAAGCATCAGCACCTAAAACTGGTCTCACAGGAGAAGTTCAAAACATAGACAGTAAGAAGAGACAGTTTTCTTGTACTTAAGTCGGCATTGTGCCCTTTGTATTTAATTCCGATGCAATTTCTGTGTTTGATCGTTAATAATAGGGTCCAAGGGATACAGTAAACCTGAAGTGAAGCATCGGAAACTAAAACTGGTCTCACAGAAAGGTTCAAATCATAGACAGTAAGAAGAGCTAAACTTCTTGTACTTAAGTCGGCATTGTTCCTTTTGTATGTATTTCCGATGCAATTTCTGTGTTTCATCGTCAATAAGAAGATCCAAGGGATACAGTACACCTGAAGTGAAACATCGGAATCTAAAACTGGTCTCACAGGAAAGGTTCAAAACATAGACAGTAAGAAGAGTCAGTCTTCTTGTACTTAAGTCGGCATTGTGCCTTCTGTATTTCATTCCGATGCAATTTTTGTGTTCCATCGTCAATAGGAAGGTCCAAGGGATACAGTAAACGTGAAGTGAAGTATCGGCATCTAAAACTGGTCTCACAGGAAAGGTTCAAATCATAGACATTAAGAAGAGCAAATCTTCTTTTACCTAAGTCTGCATTGTGCGTTTTGTAATTAATTCCCATGCAATTTCTGTGTTTGATCGTCAATAATAGGGTCCAAGAGATACAGTAAACCTGAAGTGAAGCATCGAAATCTAGAACAGGTCTCACAGGAAAGTTTCAAATCATAGACAGTAAGAAGAGCTAATGTTCATGTACTTAGGTCGGCATTGTTGCTTTTGTATGTAATTCCGAAGCAATTTCAGTGTTTCATCGTCAATAAGAAGGTCCAAGGGATACAGTACAACTGAAGTGAGGCATCGGAATCTAAAACTGGTCTCACAGGAAAGGCTCTAAACATAGACAGTAAGAAGAGTCGGTCTTATAGTACTTATGTCGGCATTGTGACATTTGTAATTAATTCCGATGCAATTTCTATGTTTCATCGTCAATGACAAGGACCAAGTGATACATTAAACCTGAAGTGAAGCATCGGCATCTAAACCTGATCTCACAGGAGATGTTCAAAACATAGACCATAAGAAGAGTCGGTTTCTTTGTACTGAAGTCGGCACTGTGCGATTTGTAATTAATTCCGATGCAATATCTGAGTTTCATTGACAATAATAAGGTCCAAGAGATACAGTAAACCTGAAGTGATGCATCGGAATCTAAAACTGGTCGCACAGGAAAGGTTCAAAACATAGACAGTAAGAAGAGTCAGACTTCTTGTACTTAATTCGGCATTGTGCGTTTTGTATTTAATTCCGATGCACTCTCTGTGTTTCATCGACAATAAGAAGTTCCAAGGGATACAGTACACCTGAAGTGATGCATCGGAATCTAGAACTGGTCGCACAGGAAAGGTTCAAAACATAGACAGTAAGAAGAGTCAGACGTCTTGTACTTAAGTCGGCATTGTTCCTTTTGTATGTAATTCCGATGCAATATCTTTGTTTCATCGTAAATTAGAAAGTCCAAAATGATACAGTAAACCTGAGGTGAAGCATCGGAACCTAAAACTGGTTTCACAGGAATGGTTCAAATCATAGACAGTAAGAAGAATCAGACTTCTTGTCGGTATCGTGCTTTTGCATTTAATTCCGAAGCAATTTCTGTGTTTTATCGTCAATAATAAGGTCCAAGAGATACAGTAAACCTGAAGTGAAGCATCGGAATCTAAAACTGGTCTCACAGGAAAGGTACAAATCATAGACAGTAAGAAGAGTCAGTGTTCTTCTACTTAAGTCGGCATTGTGCCTTTTGTATGTAATTCCGATGCAATTTCTGGGTTTCATCGTCAATAAGGAAGTCCAAGGGATACAGTACACCTGAAGTGAACCATCGGAATCTATGACTGGTTGCACAGGAAAGGATCAAAGCATAGACAGTGGGAAGAGTCAGTCCTCTTGTTCTTAAGTCGGCATTGTGCCTTTTGTATTTAATTCCGATGCAATTTCTGTGTTTCATCGTCAATAAGAAGGTCCAAGGGATACAGTAAACCTGAAGTGAAACATCAGAATCTGTAACTGGTCACACAGGAAAGGATCAAAACATAGACGGTAGGAAGAGTCATTCATCTTGTTCTTATGTCCGCATTGTGCCTTTTGTACTTAATTCCGATGCAATTATTGGGTTTCATCGTCAATAAGAAGGTCCAAGGGATACAGTAAACCTGAAGTGAACCATCGGAATATATAACTGGTCTCACAGGAAAGGATCAAACATAGACAGTAGGAAGAGTCAGTTTTCTTGTACTTACGTCGGCATTGTGCTTTTGTATTTAATTCCGAAGCAATTTCTGTGTTTCATCGTCAACAAGAAGGTCCAAGAGATACAGTAAACCTGAAGTGAAGGATCGGAATCTATAACTGGTCTCAAGGAAAGGTTCAAATCATAGACTATAAGAAGAGTCAGTCTTCTTGTACGTAAGTCGGCATTGTGCCTGTTGTATTTAATTCCGAAGCAATTTCTGTGTTTCATCGTCAATGAGAATGTCCATGGGATACAGAAAAACCTGAGGTGAAGCATCGGAATCTAAAACTGGTCTCACAGGAAATGCTCAAATCATAGACAGTAAGAAGAGTCAGTATTCTTGTTCTTAAGTTGGCATTGTGTATTTTGTATTTAATTCTGATGCAGTTTCTGTGTTTCATCGTCAATAAGGAAGTCCAAGGGATACAGTACACCTGAAGTGAACCATCGGAATCTATGACTGGTCTCACTGGAAAGGATCTAAACATAGACTGTGGGAAGAGTCAGTCTTCTTGTTCTTAAGTCGGCATTGTGCCTTTTGTATTTTTATTCCGATGCAATTTCTGTGTTTGATCGTCAATAATAAGGTCCTAGATATACAGTAAACCTGAAGTGAAGCACCGGAATCTAAAACAGGTCTCACTGGAAAGGTTCACATCATAGACAGTAAGAAGAGCTCATCTTCTAGTACTTACGTCGGCACTGTTCCTTTTGTATGTAATTCCGATGCAATATCTGTGTTTCAACGTAAATTAGAAGGTCCAGTGTATACAGTAAACCTGAGGTGAAGCATCGGAATCTAAAACTGGTCTCACAGGAAAGGCTCATATCATAGACAGTAAGATGAGTCAGACTTCATGTCGGCATTGTGCTTTTGTATGTAATTCCGAAGTAATTTCTGGGTTTTATCGTCAATAATAAGGTCGAAGAGAACAGTGAACCTGAAGTGCAGCATCGGAATCTAAAACTGGTCTTACAGGAAAGGCTCAAAACATAGACAGTAAGAAGAGTCGGTCTTCTAGTACTTAAGTCGGCATTGTGAATTTTGTAATTAATTCCGATGCAATTTCTATGTTTCATTGTCAATAACAAGGTCCAAGTGATACATTAAACCTAAAATGAAGCATCGGCAACTAAAACTGGTCTCACAGGAGAAGTTCAAAACATAGACCGTAAGAAGAGTCAGTTTGCTTATACTTAAGTCGGCATTGTGCGTTTTGTAATTAATTCCGATCCAATTTCTGAGTTTGATCGACAATAATGGAGTCCAAGAGATACAGTAAACCTGAAGTGAAGCATCGGAATCTAAAACTGGCCTCACAGGAAAGGTTCAAATCATAGACAGTAAGAAGAGCAAATCTTCTTGTACTTAAGTCGGCATTGTGCCTTTTGTAATTAATTCCGATGCAATTTCTGTGTATCATCGTCAATAAGGCGGTCCAAGGGATACAGTAAACCGGACGTGAAGTATCGGAATTACAAACTGGTCTCACAGGAAACGATCAAAACATAGACAGTAGGAAGAGTAAGTCTTCTTGCTCTTATGTCGGCATTGTGCCTTTTGTACTTAATTCCGATGCAATTTCTGGGTTTCATCGTCAATACGAAGGTACAAGGGATACAGTAACCCGGAAGTGAACCATCGGAATATATAACAGGTCTCACAGGAAAGGATCAAAACTTAGACAGTAGGAAGAGTCAGTCTTTTTGTACTTCCGTCGGCATTGTGCCTTTTGTATATAATTCCGATGCAATTTCTGTTTTTGAGCGTCAATAATAAGGTCCAAGAGATACAGTAAACCTGAAGTGTAGCATCGGAATCTAAAACTGGTCTAACAGGAAAGATTCAAATCATAGACAGTAAGAAGAGCTAATCTTCTTGTGCTTAAGTCGGCATTGTTCCTTTTGTATGTTATTCCGAAGCAATTTCTATGCTTCATCGTCAATAAGAAGGTCCAAGGATTACAGTACACCTGAAGTGAAACATCGGAATCTAAAACTGGTCTCACAGGAAAGGTTCAAATCATAGACAGTAAGAAGAGTCAGACTTCTTGTCGGCATTTTGCTTTTGTATTTAATTCCGAAGCAATTTCTGTGTTTTATCGTCAATAATAAGGTCCAAGAGATACAGTAAACCTGAACTGAGGCATCGGAAACTAAAACTGGTGTCACAGGAAAGGGTCAAATCGTAGAAAGTAAGAAGAGTCAGTCTTCTTGTACTTAAGTCGCCATCGTGCCTGTTGTATTTAATTCCGAAGCAATTTCTGTGTTTCATCGTCAATGACAACGTCCATGGGATACAGAAAATTATGAAGTGAAGCATCGGAATCTAGAACTGGTCTCACAGAAGGGGTTCAAAACATAGACAGTAAGAAGAGTCAGTCTTCATGACCTTAAGTCGGCATTGTGACTTTAGTATTTAGCTCCGATGCAATTTCTGTGTTTCATCGTCAATAAGAAGGCCCAAGGGATACAGTACACCTGAAGTGAATTATCGGAATCTAAAACTGGTCTCACAGGGAAGGCTCAAAACATAGATAGTAAGAAGAGTCGGTCTTCTAGTACTTAAGTCGGCATTGTGCCATTTTTTTTAATTCCGATGCAATTTCTATGTTTCATCGTTAATAACAAGGTCCAAGTGATACATTAAACCTGAAGTGAAGCATCGGCATCTAAAACTGGTCTCACAGGAGAACTTCAAACATAGACCGTAAGAAGAGTCAGTTTTCTTGTACTTAAGTCGGCATTGTGACTTTTGTATTTAATTCCGATGCAATTTCTGTGTTTCATCGTCAATAAGTAGGTCCAAACGATACAGTGAACCGGACGTGAAGTATCGGAATTTCAAACTGATCTCACAGGAAAGTTTCCAATCATAGACAGTAAGAAGAGTAATTCTTCTTGTACTTAAGTCGGTATTTTGCCTTTTGTATATAATTCCGATGCGAATTCTGTGCTTCTTTGTCAATAAGAAGGTCCAAGGGATACAGTAAACCTGAAGTGAAGCATCGGAATCTAAAACTAGTCTCACAGGAAAGGTTCAACTCATAGACAGTAAGAAGAGTCAGTCTCCTTGTACTTAAGTCGGCATTAGGCCTTTTGTAATTAATTCCGATGCAATTTCTGGATTTCATCGTCAATACGAAGGTCCAAGGAATACAGTAAACCTGAAGTGATGCATCGGAATCTAAAACTGGTTCCAGAGGAAAGGTTCAAAACATAGACAGTAAGAAGAGTCAGTCTTCTTGTACTTATGTCGGCATTGTGCCTGTTGTATTCAATTCCGAAGCAAATTCTGTGTTTCATCGTCAATAAGCAACTCCAAGGGATACAGTACACCTGAAGTGAACCATCGGAATCTATGACTGGTTGCACAGGAAAGGATCAAAACATAGACAGTGGGAAGAGTCAGTCTTCTTGTTCTTAAGTCGGCATTGTGCCTTTTGTAATTAATTCCGATGCAATTTCTGTGTTTCATCGTCAATAAGAAGGTCCAAGGGATACTGTAAACCTGAATATTACCATCGGAATCTATAACTGGTCTCACAGGAAAGGATCAAATCATAGACAGTAGGAAGAGTCAGTCTTCTTGTTCTTATGTCGGCATTGTGCCATTTGTACGTAATTCCGAAGCAATTTATGGGGTTCATCGTCAATAAGAAGGTCCAAGGGATACAGTAAACCTGAAGTGAACCATCTTCATGTAAAACTGGTCGCACAGGAAACGTTCAAAGCATAGACAGTAAGACGAGTCAGTCTTCTTGTACTTAAGTCGGCATTGTGCCTTTTGTATTTAATTCCGAAGAAATTTCTGTTTTTCATCGTCAATACGAAGGTCCCAGAGATACAGTAAACCTGAAGTGAAGCATCGGAATCTATAACTGGTCTCACAGGAAGGGTTCAAACCATAGACAGTAAGAAGAGTCAGTCTTCTTGTACGTAAGTCGGCATTGTTCCTGTTGTAATTGACTCCGAAGCAATTTCTGTGTTTCGTCGTCAATGAGAATGTCCGTGGGATACAGAAACACCTGAAGTGAAGCATCGGAATCTAAAACTGGTCTCACCGGAAATGCTCAAATCATAGACTGTAAGAAGAGTCAGTATTCTTGTACTTAAGTCGACCTTGTGCATTTTGTATTTAATTCCGATGCAATTTCTGTGTTTCATCGTCAATAAGAAGGTCCAAGGGATACATTAAACCTGAATTGAACCATCGGAATCTATAACTGGTCTCACAGGAAAGGTTCAAGGCATAGGCAGTAAGAAGAGTCAGTCTTCTTGTACTTAAGACGGCATTGTGCCTTTTGTATTTAATTCCGTTGCAATTTCTGCGTTTCATCGACAATAAGAAGGTCCAAGGGATACAGTAAACCTGAAGCGAAGCATCGGCATCTGAAACTGGTCTCACAGGCGAAGTTCAAAACATAGACAGTAAGAAGAGTCAGTTTTCTTGTACTTAAGTCGGCATTGTGCCTTTTGTATTTAATTCCGACGCAGTTTCTGTGTTTGATCTACAATTATAATGTCCAAGAGATACAGTAAACCTGAAGTGAAGCATCGTAATCTAAAACTGGTCTGACAGGAAAGGTTCAAATCATAGGCAGTAAGAAGAGCTAATCTTCTTGTACTTAAGTTGGCATTGTTCCTTTTGTATGTAATTCCGATGTAATTACTGTGTTTCATCGTCAATAAGAAGGTCCAAGGGATACAGTAACACCTGAAGTGAAACATCGGAATCTAAAACTGGTCTCACAGGAAAGGTTCAAAACATAGACAGTAAGAAGAGTCATACTTCTTGTACTTAATTCGGCATTGCGCCTTTTGTATTTAATTCCGATGCATTTTCTGTGTTTCATCGACAATAAGCAGTTCCAAGGGATACAGTAAACCTGAAGTGAAGCATCGGCATCTAAAACTGGTCTCACAGGAGAAGTTCAAATTAAAGACAGTAAGAAGAGTCAGTCTTCTTGTACTTAAGTCGGCATTGTGCCTTTTGTATTTAATTCCGAAGCAATATCTGTGTTTCATCGATAATAACAAGGTCCAAGTGATACATTAAACCTGAAGTGAAGCATCGGCATCTAAAACTGGTCTCACAGGAGAAGTTCAAACATAGACCGTAACAAGAGTCAGTTTTCTGGTACTTAAGTCGGCATTGTGACTTTTGTATTTAATTCCGATGCAATTTCTGTGTTTCATCGTCAATAAGTAGGTCCAAGGGATACAGTGAACCGGACGTGAAGTATCGGAATTTCAAACTGATCTCACAGGAGAGTTTCCAATCATAGACAGTAAGAAGAGTAATTCTTCTTGTACTTAAGTCGGTATTTTGCCTTTTGTACGTAATTCCGATGCGAATTCTGTGCTTCTTTGTCAATAAGAAGGTCCAAGGGATACAGTAAACCTGAAGTGAAGCATCGGAATCTAAAACTGGTCTCACAGGAAAGGTTCATCTCATAGACAGTAAGAAGTGTCAGTCTCCTTGTACTTAAGTCGGCATTAGGCCTTTTGTAATTAATTCCGATGCAATTTCTGGATTTCATCGTCAATACGAAGGTCCAAGGAATACAGTAAACCTGAAGTGATGCATCGGAATCTAAAACTGGTTCCACAGAAAAGGTTCAAAACATAGACAGTAAGAAGAGTCATACTTCTTGTACTTAATTCGGCATTGCGCCTTTTGTATTTAATTCCGATGCATTTTCTGTGTTTCATCGACAATAAGCAGTTCCAAGGGATACAGTAAACCTGAAGTGAAGCATCGGCATCTTAAACTGGTCTCACAGGAGAAGTTCAAATTATAGACAGTAAGAAGAGTGAGTCTTCTTGTACTTAAGTCGGCATTGTGCCTTTTGTATTTAATTCCGAAGCAATATCTGTGTTTCATCGTCAATAAGAAGGTCCAAGAGATACAGTAAGACAGAAGTGAAGCATCGGAATCTAAAACTGGTCTCACTGGAAAGGTTCAAATCATAGACAGTAAGAAGAGTCAGTCTTCTTGTACTTATGTCGGCATTGTACCTGTTGTATTCAATTCCGAAGCAAATTCTGTGTTTCATCGTCAATGAGAATGTTCATGGGCTACAGAAAAGCCTGATGTGAAGCATCGGAATCTAAAACTGGTCTCACAGGAAATGCTCAAATCATAGACAGAAAGTAGAGTCAGTCTTCTTGTACTTAAGTCGGCATTGTGCCTTTTGTATTTATTTCCGATTCAATTTCTGTGTTTCATCGTCAATAAGGAACTCAAAGGGATACAGTACACCTGAATTGAACCATCGGAATCTATGACTGGTTGCACAGGAAAGGATCAAAACATAGACAGTGGGAAGAGTCAGTCTTCTTGTTCTTAAGTCGGCATTGTGCCTGTTGTATTTCTTTACGACGCAAATTATTTGTTTCATCGTCAATGAGAATGTCCATGGGATGCAGAAAAACCTGAAGTGAAGCATCGCAAACTAAAACTGGTCTCACAGGAAATGCTCAAACCATAGACAGTAAGAAGAGTCAGTCTTATTGTACTTAGGTCGGAATTGTGCATTTTATATTTAATTCCGATGCAATTTATGTTTTTCATCGTCAGTGTGAAGGTCCAAGAGATTCAGTAATCCTGAAGTGAAGTATCGGAATTTAAAGCTAGTCTCACAGGAAAGGTTGCAATCATAGACAGTAAGAAGAGTAATTCTTCATGTACTTAAGTCGGCATTGTGCCTTTTGTACGTAATTCCGATGCAAATTCAGTGTTTCGTTGCCAATAAGAAGGTCCAAGGGATACAGTAAACCTGAAGTGAAGCATCGGAATCTAAATCTGGTCTCACAGGAAAGGTTCAAAACATAGACAGTAAGAAGAGTCAGTCTTCTTGTACTTAAGTCGGAATGGTGCATTTTGTATTTAATTCCAATGCAATTTCTGGGTTTCATCGTCAATAACAAAGTCCAAGGGATACAATTAACCTGAAGTGAAGCATCGGCATTTAAAACTGGACTCACAAGAAAGGTTCAGAACATAGACAGTAAGAAGAGTCAGTCTTCTTGTACTTAAGTCTTCATAGTGCATTTTGTATTTAATTCCGATGCAATTTCTGTGTTTCATCATCAGTAAGAAAGTCCAAGGGATACAGTACACCTGAAGTGAACCATCGGAATCTATGACTGGTTTCACAGGAAAGGATCAAACATAGACAGTGGGAAGAGTCAGTCTTCTTGTTCTTAAGACGGCATTGTGCATTTTGTACTTAATTCCGATGCAATTTCTGTGTATCATCGTCAATACGAAGGTCCAAGGGATACAGTAAACCCGAAGTGAAGCATCGGAATTTAAAACTGGTCTCACAGGAAAGGTTAAAACATAGACAGTAAGATGAGTCAGTCATCTTGTACTTAAGTCGACATTGTGCCTTTTGTATTTAATTCCGATGAAATTTCTGTGTTTCATCGTTTATACGAAGGTCCAAGGGATACAGAAAACCTGAAGTGAAGCATCGGAATCTAAAACTGGCCTCACAGAAAAAGTTCAAAACATAGACAGTAAGAAGAGTCTGTCATCTTGTACTTAAGTCGGCATTGTGCCTTTTGTATTTAATTCCGATGCAATTTCTGAGTTCCATCGCCAATAAGAAGGTCCAAGGTATACAATTAACATGAAGTGAAGCATCGGCATCTATTTCTGGTCTCATAGGAAAGGTTCAGAGCATAGACAGTAAGAAGAGTCAGTCTTCTTGGACTTAAGTCGGCATTGTGCGTTTTGTTTTTAATTCCGATGCAATTTATGTGTTTCATCATCAATGGGAAGGTCCAAGGGATACAGTAAACCTGAAGTGAAGCATCGGAATCTAAAACTAGTCTCACAGGAAATGTTCAAATCATAGAGAGTAAGAAGAGTCAGTCTTCTTGTATTTAAGTCGGCATTGTGCCTGTCGTATTTAATTCCGAAGCAATTTCTGTGTTTCAACGTCAATGAGAATGTCCATGGGATACAGAAAAAACTGAAGAGAAGTATCGGAATCTAAAACTGGTCGCACACAAAATGCTGAAATCATAGACAGTAAGAAGAGTCAGTCTTCTTGTACTTCAGTCTTCATAGTGCAATTTGTAATTAATTCCGATGCAATTTTGGTGTTTCGTCGTCAATAAGAAAGTCCAAGGGATACAGTACACGTGAAGTGAACCATCGGAATCTATGACTGGTTTCACAGGAAAGGATCAAACGTAGACAGTGGGAAGAGTCAGTCTTCTTGCCTTAAGACGGCATTGTGCATTTTGTACTTAATTCCGATGCAATTTCTGTGTTTCATCGTCAATAGGAAGGTCCAAGGGATACAGTAAACCTGAAGTGAAGCATCGTAATCTAAAACTGGTCTCACAGGAAAGGTTCAAAACATAGACAGTAAGAAGAGTCAGTCATCTTGTACTTATGTCGGCATTGTGCCTTTTGTATGTAATTCCGAAGCAATTTCTGTGTTTCATCGTCAATAAGAAGGTCCAAGGGATACTGTAAACCTGAATATTACCATCGGAATCTATAACTGGTCTCACAGGAAAGGATCAAATCATAGACAGTAGGAAGAGTCAGTCTTCTTGTTCTTATGTCGGCATTGTGCCATTTGTACGTAATTCCGAAGCAATTTATGGGGTTCATCGTCAATAAGAAGGTCCAAGGGATACAGTAAACCTGAAGTGAACCATCTTCATGTAAAACTGGTCGCACAGGAAACGTTCAAAGCATAGACAGTAAGACGAGTCAGTCTTCTTGTACTTAAGTCGGCATTGTGCCTTTTGTATTTAATTCCGAAGAAATTTCTGTTTTTCATCGTCAATACGAAGGTCCCAGAGATACAGTAAACCTGAAGTGAAGCATCGGAATCTATAACTGGTCTCACAGGAAGGGTTCAAACCATAGACAGTAAGAAGAGTCAGTCTTCTTGTACGTAAGTCGGCATTGTTCCTGTTGTAATTGACTCCGAAGCAATTTCTGTGTTTCGTCGTCAATGAGAATGTCCGTGGGATACAGAAACACCTGAAGTGAAGCATCGGAATCTAAAACTGGTCTCACCGGAAATGCTCAAATCATAGACTGTAAGAAGAGTCAGTATTCTTGTACTTAAGTCGACCTTGTGCATTTTGTATTTAATTCCGATGCAATTTCTGTGTTTCATCGTCAATAAGAAGGTCCAAGGGATACATTAAACCTGAATTGAACCATCGGAATCTATAACTGGTCTCACAGGAAAGGTTCAAGGCATAGGCAGTAAGAAGAGTCAGTCTTCTTGTACTTAAGACGGCATTGTGCCTTTTGTATTTAATTCCGTTGCAATTTCTGCGTTTCATCGACAATAAGAAGGTCCAAGGGATACAGTAAACCTGAAGCGAAGCATCGGCATCTGAAACTGGTCTCACAGGCGAAGTTCAAAACATAGACAGTAAGAAGAGTCAGTTTTCTTGTACTTAAGTCGGCATTGTGCCTTTTGTATTTAATTCCGACGCAGTTTCTGTGTTTGATCTACAATTATAATGTCCAAGAGATACAGTAAACCTGAAGTGAAGCATCGTAATCTAAAACTGGTCTGACAGGAAAGGTTCAAATCATAGGCAGTAAGAAGAGCTAATCTTCTTGTACTTAAGTTGGCATTGTTCCTTTTGTATGTAATTCCGATGTAATTACTGTGTTTCATCGTCAATAAGAAGGTCCAAGGGATACAGTAACACCTGAAGTGAAACATCGGAATCTAAAACTGGTCTCACAGGAAAGGTTCAAAACATAGACAGTAAGAAGAGTCATACTTCTTGTACTTAATTCGGCATTGCGCCTTTTGTATTTAATTCCGATGCATTTTCTGTGTTTCATCGACAATAAGCAGTTCCAAGGGATACAGTAAACCTGAAGTGAAGCATCGGCATCTAAAACTGGTCTCACAGGAGAAGTTCAAATTAAAGACAGTAAGAAGAGTCAGTCTTCTTGTACTTAAGTCGGCATTGTGCCTTTTGTATTTAATTCCGAAGCAATATCTGTGTTTCATCGATAATAACAAGGTCCAAGTGATACATTAAACCTGAAGTGAAGCATCGGCATCTAAAACTGGTCTCACAGGAGAAGTTCAAACATAGACCGTAACAAGAGTCAGTTTTCTGGTACTTAAGTCGGCATTGTGACTTTTGTATTTAATTCCGATGCAATTTCTGTGTTTCATCGTCAATAAGTAGGTCCAAGGGATACAGTGAACCGGACGTGAAGTATCGGAATTTCAAACTGATCTCACAGGAGAGTTTCCAATCATAGACAGTAAGAAGAGTAATTCTTCTTGTACTTAAGTCGGTATTTTGCCTTTTGTACGTAATTCCGATGCGAATTCTGTGCTTCTTTGTCAATAAGAAGGTCCAAGGGATACAGTAAACCTGAAGTGAAGCATCGGAATCTAAAACTGGTCTCACAGGAAAGGTTCATCTCATAGACAGTAAGAAGTGTCAGTCTCCTTGTACTTAAGTCGGCATTAGGCCTTTTGTAATTAATTCCGATGCAATTTCTGGATTTCATCGTCAATACGAAGGTCCAAGGAATACAGTAAACCTGAAGTGATGCATCGGAATCTAAAACTGGTTCCACAGAAAAGGTTCAAAACATAGACAGTAAGAAGAGTCATACTTCTTGTACTTAATTCGGCATTGCGCCTTTTGTATTTAATTCCGATGCATTTTCTGTGTTTCATCGACAATAAGCAGTTCCAAGGGATACAGTAAACCTGAAGTGAAGCATCGGCATCTTAAACTGGTCTCACAGGAGAAGTTCAAATTATAGACAGTAAGAAGAGTGAGTCTTCTTGTACTTAAGTCGGCATTGTGCCTTTTGTATTTAATTCCGAAGCAATATCTGTGTTTCATCGTCAATAAGAAGGTCCAAGAGATACAGTAAGACAGAAGTGAAGCATCGGAATCTAAAACTGGTCTCACTGGAAAGGTTCAAATCATAGACAGTAAGAAGAGTCAGTCTTCTTGTACTTATGTCGGCATTGTACCTGTTGTATTCAATTCCGAAGCAAATTCTGTGTTTCATCGTCAATGAGAATGTTCATGGGCTACAGAAAAGCCTGATGTGAAGCATCGGAATCTAAAACTGGTCTCACAGGAAATGCTCAAATCATAGACAGAAAGTAGAGTCAGTCTTCTTGTACTTAAGTCGGCATTGTGCCTTTTGTATTTATTTCCGATTCAATTTCTGTGTTTCATCGTCAATAAGGAACTCAAAGGGATACAGTACACCTGAATTGAACCATCGGAATCTATGACTGGTTGCACAGGAAAGGATCAAAACATAGACAGTGGGAAGAGTCAGTCTTCTTGTTCTTAAGTCGGCATTGTGCCTGTTGTATTTCTTTACGACGCAAATTATTTGTTTCATCGTCAATGAGAATGTCCATGGGATGCAGAAAAACCTGAAGTGAAGCATCGCAAACTAAAACTGGTCTCACAGGAAATGCTCAAATCATAGACAGTAAGAAGAGTCAGTCTTATTGTACTTAGGTCGGAATTGTGCATTTTATATTTAATTCCGATGCAATTTATGTTTTTCATCGTCAGTGTGAAGGTCCAAGAGATTCAGTAATCCTGAAGTGAAGTATCGGAATTTAAAGCTAGTCTCACAGGAAAGGTTGCAATCATAGACAGTAAGAAGAGTAATTCTTCATGTACTTAAGTCGGCATTGTGCCTTTTGTACGTAATTCCGATGCAAATTCAGTGTTTCGTTGCCAATAAGAAGGTCCAAGGGATACAGTAAACCTGAAGTGAAGCATCGGAATCTAAATCTGGTCTCACAGGAAAGGTTCAAAACATAGACAGTAAGAAGAGTCAGTCTTCTTGTACTTAAGTCGGAATGGTGCATTTTGTATTTAATTCCAATGCAATTTCTGGGTTTCATCGTCAATAACAAAGTCCAAGGGATACAATTAACCTGAAGTGAAGCATCGGCATTTAAAACTGGACTCACAAGAAAGGTTCAGAACATAGACAGTAAGAAGAGTCAGTCTTCTTGTACTTAAGTCTTCATAGTGCATTTTGTATTTAATTCCGATGCAATTTCTGTGTTTCATCATCAGTAAGAAAGTCCAAGGGATACAGTACACCTGAAGTGAACCATCGGAATCTATGACTGGTTTCACAGGAAAGGATCAAACATAGACAGTGGGAAGAGTCAGTCTTCTTGTTCTTAAGACGGCATTGTGCATTTTGTACTTAATTCAGATGCAATTTCTGTGTATCATCGTCAATACGAAGGTCCAAGGGATACAGTAAACCCGAAGTGAAGCATCGGAATTTAAAACTGGTCTCACAGGAAAGGTTAAAACATAGACAGTAAGATGAGTCAGTCATCTTGTACTTAAGTCGACATTGTGCCTTTTGTATTTAATTCCGATGAAATTTCTGTGTTTCATCGTTTATACGAAGGTCCAAGGGATACAGAAAACCTGAAGTGAAGCATCGGAATCTAAAACTGGCCTCACAGAAAAAGTTCAAAACATAGACAGTAAGAAGAGTCTGTCATCTTGTACTTAAGTCGGCATTGTGCCTTTTGTATTTAATTCCGATGCAATTTCTGAGTTCCATCGCCAATAAGAAGGTCCAAGGTATACAATTAACATGAAGTGAAGCATCGGCATCTATTTCTGGTCTCATAGGAAAGGTTCAGAGCATAGACAGTAAGAAGAGTCAGTCTTCTTGGACTTAAGTCGGCATTGTGCGTTTTGTTTTTAATTCCGATGCAATTTATGTGTTTCATCATCAATGGGAAGGTCCAAGGGATACAGTAAACCTGAAGTGAAGCATCGGAATCTAAAACTAGTCTCACAGGAAATGTTCAAATCATAGAGAGTAAGAAGAGTCAGTCTTCTTGTATTTAAGTCGGCATTGTGCCTGTCGTATTTAATTCCGAAGCAATTTCTGTGTTTCAACGTCAATGAGAATGTCCATGGGATACAGAAAAAACTGAAGAGAAGTATCGGAATCTAAAACTGGTCGCACACAAAATGCTGAAATCATAGACAGTAAGAAGAGTCAGTCTTCTTGTACTTCAGTCTTCATAGTGCAATTTGTAATTAATTCCGATGCAATTTTGGTGTTTCGTCGTCAATAAGAAAGTCCAAGGGATACAGTACACGTGAAGTGAACCATCGGAATCTATGACTGGTTTCACAGGAAAGGATCAAACGTAGACAGTGGGAAGAGTCAGTCTTCTTGCCTTAAGACGGCATTGTGCATTTTGTACTTAATTCCGATGCAATTTCTGTGTTTCATCGTCAATAGGAAGGTCCAAGGGATACAGTAAACCTGAAGTGAAGCATCGTAATCTAAAACTGGTCTCACAGGAAAGGTTCAAAACATAGACAGTAAGAAGAGTCAGTCATCTTGTACTTATGTCGGCATTGTGCCTTTTGTATGTAATTCCGAAGCAATTTCTGTGTTTCATCGTCAATAAGAAGGTCCAAGGGAAACAGTACACCTCAAGTGAAAAATCGGAATCTAAAACTAGTCTCATACGAAAGGTTCAAAACATAGACAGTAAGAAGGGTCAGTCTTCTTGTACTTAAGTCGGCAATGTTCCTTCTGTAATTAATTCCGATGCAATTTCTGTGTTCCATCGTCAATAAGAAGGTCCAAGGGATACAGTAATCCTGAAGTGAAGCATTGGCATCTAAAACTGGTCTCACAGGAAAGGTTCAAAGCATAGACAGTAAGAAGAGTCAGTCTTCTTGTCCTTAAGTCGGCATTGTGCGTTTTGTATTTAATTCCTATGCAATTTATGTGTTTCATCATCAATGAGAAGGTCCAAGGGATACAGTAAACCTGAAGTGAAGCATCGGAATCTAAAAGTGGTCTAACAGGAAAGGCTCAAATCATAGTCAGTAAGAAGAGTCAGTCTTCTTGTACATGAGTCGGCATTGTGCTTTTGTATTTACTTCCGAAGCAATATCTGTGTTTCATCGTCAATGAGAAAGTCCAAGAGATACAGTAAACCCGAAGTGAAGCATCGGAATCTAAAACTAGTCTCATAGGAAATGTTCAAATAATAGAAAGTAAGAAGAGTCAGTCTTCTTGTATATAAGTCGGCATTGTGACTGTCGTATTTACTTCCAAAGCAATTTCTGTGTGTCAACGTCAATGAGAATGTCCATGGGATACAGAAAAAACTGAAGTGAAGCATCGGAATCTAATACTGGTCGCACACAAAATGCTCAAATCATAGACAGTAAGAAGAGTAAGTCATCTTGTACTTAAGTCGGCATTGTGCCTTTTGTATTTAATTCCGATGCAATATCTGTACTTCATCGGTTATAAGAAGGTCCAAGGGATACAGAAAACCTGAAGTGAAGCATCGGAATCTAAAACTGGTCTCACAGAAAAGGTTTAAAACATAGGCAGTAAGAAGAGTCAGTCATCTTGTACTTAAGTCGGCATTGTGCTTTTTGTATTTAATTCCGATGCAATTTCTGTGTTTCATCGTCAATAAGAAGGTCCAAGGGATACAGTAACCATGAAGTGAAGCATCGGAATCTAAATCTGGTCTTACAGGAAATGTTCAAAGCATAGACAGTAAGAAGGGTCAGTCTTCTTGTACTTAAGTCGGCATTGTGCCTTTTGTACTTAAAGCCAATTCAATTTCTAAATTTCATCTTCAATAAGAAGGTCCAAGGGATACAGTAAAGGTGAAGTGAACCATCGGAAACTATAACTGCTCTCACAGGAAAGGATCAAAGCATAGACAGTAGAAAGAGTCAGTCTTCTTGTTCTTAAGTCGGCATTGTGCTCTTTGTATGTAATTCCGAAGCAATTTCTGTGTTTCATCGTCAATAAGAAGGTCCAAGGGAAACAGTACACCTGAAGTGAAATATCGGAATCTAAAACTATTCTCATACGAAAGGTTTAAAACATAGACAGTAAGAAGTGTCAGTCTTCTTGTACTTAAGTCGGCATTGTGCGTTTTGTATTTAATTCCGAGGCAATTTATGTGTTTCATCATCAATGAGAAGGTCCAAGGGATACAGTAAACCTGAAGTGAGGCATCGGAATCTAAAACTGGTCTTACAGGAATGGCTCAAATCATGGACAGTAAGAAGAGTCAGTCTTCTTTGACATAAGTCGGCATTGTGCGTTTGTATTTAATTCCAAATCAATTTCTGTGTTTCATCGTCAATAAGAAGGTCCAAGGGATACAGTACACCTGAAGTGAAGCATCGGAATCTAAAACTGGTGTCACAGGAAAGGTTCAATTCATAGACAGTAAGAAGAGTCAGTCTTCTTGTACTTAAGTCGGCATTGTGCTTGTTGTATTTAATTCGGAAGCAATTTCTGTGTTCCATCGTCATTGAGAATGTCCATGGGATACAGAAAAACCTGAAGTGAAGCATCGGAATCTAAAACTGGTCCCACAGGAAATGCTCAAATCATGGACAGTAAGAAAAGTCAGTCTTATCGTACTTAAGTCGAATTTGTGGCTTTGGTATTTAATTCCAATGCAAATTCAGTGTTTCGTTGCCAATAAGAAGGTCCAAGGGCTACAGTAAACCTGAAGTGAAGCATCGGAATCTAAAACTGGTCTCACAGTAAAGGTTCAAAACATAGACAATAAGAAGAGTCAGTCTTCATTTACTTAAGTCGGCATTGTGTCTTTAGTATTTAGCTCCGATGCAATTTCTGTGTTTCATCGTCAATAAGATGGTCAAAGAGACACAGTAACCCAGAAGTGAAGCATCGGAATCTAAATCTAGTCTCACAGGAATGGTTCAAATCATAGGCAGTAAGAAGAGTCAGTCTTCATGTACTTAAGTCGGCATTGTGCCTTTTGTATTTAATTCCGACGCAATTTCTGTGTTTCATCGTCAATAAGAAGATCCAAGGGATACAGTAAACCTGAAGTGAACCATCGGAATCTATAACTGGTCTCACAGGAAAGGATCAAACATAGACAGTAGGAAGAGTCAGTCTTCTTGTTCTTAAGTTCGCATTGTGCCCTTTGTATGTAATTCGTATGCAATTTCTGTGTTTCATCGTCAATTAGAAAGTCCAAGGGAAACAGTACACCTGAAGTGAAACATCGGAATCTAAAACTGGACTCATACGTAAGGTTCAAAACATAGACAGTAAGAAGAATCAGTCTTCTTGTACTTAAGTCGGCAATGTTCTTTCTGTATTTAATTCCGATGCAATTTCTGTGTTCCATCGTCAATGAGAAGGTCCAAAGGATACAATAAACCTGAAGTTAAACATCGGAATCTGAAACTGGTCTCACAGGAAAGGTTTAATTCATAGACAGTAAGAAGAGTTAGTCTTCTTGTACTTAAGTCGGCATTGTGCCTGTCGTATTTAATTCCGAAGCAATTTCTGTGTTTCATCGTCAATGAGAATGTCCATGGCATACAGAAAAACCTGAAGTGAAGCATCGGAATCTAAAAGTGGTCGCACAGTAAATGCTCAAATCATAGACAGTAAGAAGAGTCAGTCTTCTTGTACTTAAGTCGGCATAGTGCATTTTGTATTTAATTCCGATGCAATTTCTGTGTTTCATCGTCAATAAGAAAGTCCAAGGGATACAGTACACCTGAAGTGAACCATCGGAAACTATGACTGGTTTCACAGGAAAGGATCAAACATAGACAGTGGGAAGAGTCAGTCTTCTTGTCCTTAAGTCGGCATTGTGCATTTTGTACTTAATTCCGATGCAATTTCTGTGTTTCATCGTCAATAAGAAGGTCCAAGGGATACAGTAAACCTGAAGTGAAGCATCGGAATCTAAAACTGGTCTCACAGGAAAGTTTCAAAACATAGACAGTAAGAAGAGTCAGTCATCTTGTACTTAAGACGGCATTGTGCATTTTGTACTTAATTCCGATGCAATTTCTGTGTTTCATCGTCAATACGAAGGTCCAAGGGATACAGTAAACCTGAAGTGAAGCATCGGAATCTAAAACTGGTCTCACAGGAAAGTTTCAAAACATAGACAGTAAGAAGAGTCTGTCATCTTGTACTTAAGTCGGCATTGTGCCTTTTGTATTTAATTCCGATGCAATTTCTGTGTTTCATCGTTAATAAGAAGGTCCAAGGGATACAGTAAACCTGAAGTGAAGCATCGGAATCTAAAACTGGTCTCACAGGAAAGGTTCAAAACATAGACAGTAAGAAGAGTCAGTCATCTTGTACTTAAGTCGGCATTGTGCCTTTTGTATTTAATTCCGGTGCAATTTCTGTGTTTCATCATCAATAAGAAGGTCCAAGGGATACAGTAACCCTGAAGTGAAATATCGGAATCTAAATCTGGTCTCACAGGAAAGGTTCAAAACATAGACAGTAAGAAGAGTCAGTCTTCATGTACATAATCGTCATTGTGCTTTTGTATTTAATTCCACAGCAAATTCTGTGTTTCATCGTCAATAAGAAGGTCCAAGAGATACAGTAAACCTGAAGTAAAGCATCGGAATCTAAAACTGGTCTCACAATAACGGTTCAAATCATAGACAGTAAGAAGAGTCAGTCTTCTTGTACTTATGTCGGCATTGTGCCTGTTGTATTTAATTCCGAAGCAATTTCTGTATTTCACCGTCAATAAGAAGGTCCAAGGGATACAGAAAACCTGAAGTGAAGCATCGTAATCTAAAACTGGTCTCACAGAAAAGGTTCAAAGCATTGACAGTAAGAAGGGTCAGTCTTCCTGCTCTTAAGTCGGCATTGTGCCTTTAGTATTTAGCTCCGATGCAATTTCTGTTTTTCATCGTCAATAAGAAAGCCCAAGGGATACAGTACACCTGAAGTGAAGCAACGGAATCTAAAACTGGTCTCACAGGAAAGGCTCAAATCAAAGACATTAAGAAGAGTCAGTCTTCTTGTACTTAAGTCGGCATTGTGCCTTTTGTATTTAATTCCGATGCAATTTCTGTATTTCATCGTCAATAAGAAGGTCCAAGGGATACAGTAAACCTGAAGTGAAGCATCGGAATCTAAATGTGGTCTCACAGGAAAGGTTCAAAACATAGACAGTAAGAAGAGTCAGTCATCTTGTACTTAAGTCGGCATTGTGCCTTTTGTATTTAATTCCGGTGCAATTTCTGTGTTTCATCATCAATAAGAAGGTCCAAGGGATACAGTAACCCTGAAGTGAAATATCGGAATCTAAATCTGGTCTCACAGGAAAGGTTCAAAACATAGACAGTAAGAAGAGTCAGTCTTCATGTACATAAGTCGGCATTGTGCTTTTGTATTTAATTCCACAGCAAATTCTGTGTTTCATCGTCAATAAGAAGGTCCAAGAGATACAGTAAACCTGAAGTGAAGCATCGGAATCTAAAACTGGTCTCACAATAACGGTTCAAATCATAGACAGTAAGAAGAGTCAGTCTTCTTGTACTTAAGTCGGCATTGTGCCTGTTGTATTTAATTCCGAAGCAATTTCTGTATTTCATCGTCAATAAGAAGGTCCAAGGGATACAGAAAACCTGAAGTGAAGCATCGTAATCTAAAACTGGTCTCACAGAAAAGGTTCAAAGCATTGACAGTAAGAAGGGTCAGTCTTCCTGCTCTTAAGTCGGCATTGTGCCTTTAGTATTTAGCTCCGATGCAATTTCTGTTTTTCATCGTCAATAAGAAAGCCCAAGGGATACAGTACACCTGAAGTGAAGCAACGGAATCTAAAACTGGTCTCACAGGAAAGGCTCAAATCAAAGACATTAAGAAGAGTCAGTCTTCTTGTACTTAAGTCGGCATTGTGCCTTTTGTATTTAATTCCGATGCAATTTCTGTATTTCATCGTCAATAAGAAGGTCCAAGGGATACAGTAAACCTGAAGTGAAGCATCGGAATCTAAAACTGGTCTCCCAGGAAAGGTTCGAAACATAGATGGTAAGAAGAGTCAGTCTTCTTGTACTTAAGTCGGCATTTTGCCTGTTGTATTTAATTCCAATGCAATTTCTGTGTCTCAGCGTCAATGAGGATTTCCATGGGATACAGAAAAACCTGAAGTGAAGCATCGGAATCTAATACAGGTCTCACAGGAAATGCTCAAATCATAGACAGTAAGAAGAGTCAGTCTTGTTGTACTTAAGTCGGCATTGTGCCTTTTGTATTTAATTCCGAAGCAATTTCTGTGTTTCATCGTCAATACGAAAGTCCAAGGGATACAGTACACCTGAAGTGAACCATCGGAATCTATAACTGGTTTCACAGGAATGGATCAAAGCATAGACAGTGGGAAGAGTCAGTCTTCTTTATCTTGAGTCGGCATAGTGAATTTTGTATTTAATTCCTATGCAATTTCTGTGTTTCATCGTCGATAAGAAGGTACAAGGGATACAGTAAATCTGGAGTGAAGCATCGGAATCTAAAACTGGTCTCACACGAAAGGTTCAAAGCATAGACAGTAAGAACAGTCAGTCTTCTTGTACTTAAGTCGGCATTGTGCCTTTTGTATTTAATAACGATGCAATTTCTGTGTTTCATCGTCAATAAGAAGGTCCTAGGGATACAGTAAACATGAAGTGATGCAGCGGAATCTAAAACTGGTCTCACAGAAGAGGTTCAAAGCATAGACAGTAGGAAGAGTCAGTCTTCTTGTACTTAAGTCGGCGTTGAGTCTTTTATATTTAATTCCGATGCAATTTCGGAGTTTGATCGTCAATAATAAGGTCCTAGAGATACATTAAACCTTTAGTGAAGCATCGGAATCTAAAACTTTTCTCACAGGAAAGGTTCAAATCATAGACAGTAAGAAGAGCAAATCTTCTTGTACTTAAGTCGGCATTGCTCCTTTTGTATGCAATTCCGATGCAATTTCTGTGTTTCATCGTCGATTGGAAGGTCCAAGGGATACAGGAACCCTGACGTGAAGCATCGGAATTCAAAACTGGTCTCTCAGGAAAGGTTTAAAACATAGACAGTAAGAAGAGTCAGACTTGTTGTAGTTGAGTCGGCAATGAGCCTTTTGTAATTAATTCCGATGCGATTTCAGTGTTCCATCGTCAATAAGAAGGTTCAAGGATACAGTAAACCTGAAGTGAAGCATCTTCATCTGAAACTGGTCGCACAGGAAAGGTTCAAAACATACACGGTAAGAAGAGTCAGTCTTCTTGCTCTTAAGTCGGGATTGAGTCTTTTGTATTTAATTCCGATGCAATTTCTGTGTTTCATCGTCTATGGGAAGGTCCAAGGGATACAGTAAACCTGAAGTGAAGCATCGGAATCTAAAACTGGTCTCTTAGGAAAGGCTCAAATCACAGAGAGTAAGAAGAGTCAGTCTAATTGTTCTTAAGTCGGTATTGTGTATTCTGTTTTTAATTCCGATGCAATTTCTGTGTTACCTCGACAATAAGAAGGTCCAAGGGATACAGTAAACCTGAAGTGAAGCATCGGAATCTAAAACTGGTGTCACAGGAAAGGTTCAAAACATAGACAGTAATAAGAGTCAGTCATCTTGTAATTAAGTCGGCATTGTGAATTTTGTATATAATTCCGAAACAATTTCTGTGTTTCATCGTCAATTAAATGGTCCAAGGGATACAGTAAACCTGAAGTGAAGCATCGGAATCTGAAACTGTTCTCACAGGAAAGGTTCAAAACATAGACGGTAAGAAGAGTCAGTCTTTTTGTACTTACATCGGCATTGTGCCTTTTGTATTTAATCCCGATTCAGTTTCTGTGTTTCATCGTCAATAAGAAGGTCCAAGGGATAGAGTAAAGCTGAAGCGAAGCATCAGAATCTAAAACTTGTCTCACAGGAAAGGTTCAAAACACAGACAGTAAGAAGAGTCAGTCTTCTTGTTCTTAAGTCGGCATTGTGTTTTTTTTATTTATTTCCGATGCGATTTCTGTGTTTCATCGACATTAAGAAGGTCCAAGGGATACGGTACACCTGAAGTGAAGCTTCAGGATCTAAAACTGATCTCACAGAAAGTTTCGAAACGCAGACAGTAAGAAGAGTCAGTCTTCTTGTACTTAAGTCGGCATTGTGCCGTTTGTATTTCATTCCGATGCAATTTCTGTGTTTCATCGTCAATAAGATGGCCAAAGGGATACAGTAAACCTGAAGTCAAACATCGGAATTTATAACTGGTCCCACAGAAAAGGTTCAATCATAGACAGAATGAAGAGTCAGTCTTCTTGTACTTAAGCCGGCATTGTGCTTTTGTATTTAATTCCAATGCAATTTCTGGGTTTCATCGTCAATAAGAACGTCCATGGGATACAGTTACCAGAAGTGAAGCATCAGGATCTAAAACTGATCTCACAGGAAAGGTTCAAATCATCGACAGTAAGAAAAGTAAGTCTTCTTGTACTTCAGTCGGCATTGTGATTTTTGTACTTAATTCTGACGAAATTTCTGTGTTTCATCGTCAATAAGAAGGTCCAAGTGATACAGTAAATCGGAAGTGAAGCATCGATATCTAATACTGGTCTCACAGGAGAGGTTCAAATCATATAATGTAAGTAGCGACAGTCCTTTTGTACTTAAGTCGGCATTGTGCCTTTTGTATTTAATTCCGATGCAATTTCTGTGTTTCATCGTCATTCAGAAGGTCCAAGGGATACAGTACACCTGAAGTGAAGCATCGCAATCTAATACAGGTCTCACAGGTAAGGTTGAAAACATAGACAGTAAGAAGAGTCAGTTATCTTGTAGTAAAGTCGGCATTGTGCATTTTGCATTTAATTCTGATGCAATTTCTGTATTCATCGTCAATAAGGAGGACCAAGGGATACAGTAAACCTGAAGTGAAGCATCGAAATGTAAAACTGGTCCCATAGGAGAGGTTCAAATCATAGACAGTAAGAAGAGTCTGTCTTCTTGTACTTAAGTCGGCTTTGTGCCTGTTGTATTTAATTCCGTTGCAATATCTGTGTTTCATCGTCATTAAGAAGGTCCAAGGTATACGGTAAATATGAAGTGAAGCATCGGAATCAGAAACTGGTCTCACAGCAAATGTTCAAATCATAGACAGTAAGAAGAGACATTCCTCTTGTACTTAATTAGGCATTGTGTTTTGTATTTAATTCTGACGCAATTTCTGCGTTTCATCGTCAATTAGAAGGTCCAAATGATACAGTAAACGCGAAGTGAAGCATCGGAATCTAAAACTGATCTCCCAGGAAAGTTTCAAAACATAGACTGTAAGAAGAGCCAGTCTTCTTGTACTTACGTCGGCTTTGTGCCATTTCTATTTAAACCCGATTCATTTTCTGTGTTTCATCGTCAATTAGAAGGTCCAAGAGATACAGTAAACCTGAAGCGAAGCATCAGAATCTAAAACTGGTCTCATTGGAAAGGTTCAAAGCACAGACAGTAAGAAGAGTCAGTCTTCTTGTACTTAAGTCGGCATTGTGTTTTTTTTTATTTAATTCCGATGCGATTTCTGTGTTTCATCGACATTAAGAAGGTCCAAGGGGTACAGTACACCTGAAGTAAAGCTTCAGGATCTAAAATTGGTCTCACAGGAAAGGTTCAAAAAGTAGACCGTAAGAAGATTCAGTCTTCTTCTACTTAAGTCAGCATTGTGCCTTTTGTATTTCATTCCGATGCAATTTCTGTGTTTCATCGTCAATAAGAAGGTCAAAGGGATACAGTAAACCTGAAGTCAAGCATCGGAAACTAAAACTGGTCACACAGGAAAGGTTCAAAACATAGACAGTATAAAGAGTCAGTCTTCCTGTACTAAAGTCGGCATTGTGCCTTTTGTATTTAATTCCGATGCAATTTCTGTGTTTCATCGTCAATAGGAATGGACAAGGGATACAGTAAACCTGAAGTAAAGCATCGTAATCTAAAACTGGTCTCACAGGAATGGTTCAAATCATAGACAGTAAGAAGACTCAGTCTTCTTGTACTAAAGTCGGCATTGTGTCTTTTGTATTTAATTCCGATGCAATTTCAGTGTTTCATCGTCTATAAGAAGGTCCAAGGGATACAGTAGATCTGAAGTGAAGCATCGGAATCTAATACTGGTCTCACAGAAAAGGCTCAAAACATAGACAGTAAGATGAATCTGTCTTCTTGTACCTAAGTCGGCATCATGCGTTTTGTATTTAATTCCGATGCAATTTCTGTGTTTCATCGTCAATAAGAAGGTCCAAGCGATACAGTAAACCTGAAGTGAAGCATCGGAATCTAAAACTGGTCTCATAGGGAAGGCCCAAAACATAGAGAGTAAGAAGAGTCAGTCTTGTTGTACTTAAATCGGAATTGTGCCTTTTGTATTTAATTCCGATATTATTTCTGTGTTTCATCGTCAACAAGAAGGTCCATGGGATTCAGAAAACCTGATGTGAACCATCGGAATCTGAAACTGGTCTCACAGCAAAGGTTCAAAGCATAGACAGTAAGGAGAGACATACCTCTTGTACTTAATAAGGCATTGTGCTTTTGTATTTAATTCCGATGCAATTTCTCTGTTTCATCGTCAATTAGAAGGTCCGTAGGATACTGTAAAGGTGAAGTGAAGCATCGGAATCTAAAACTGGGCTCACAGAAAAGGTTCAAAACATAGACGGTAAGAAGGGTTAGTCTTCCTGTACTTAAGTCGGCATTGTGCCTTTTGTATTTCATTCCGATGCAATATCTGTGTTTCATCGTCAATAAGGTGGCACAAGGGATGCAGTAAACCTGAAGTAAAACATCGGAATTTATAACTGGTCTCACAGAAAAGGTTCAATCACAGAGGGTAAGAAGAGTCAGTCTTCTTGTACTTAAGTCGGCATTGTGCCTTTTGTATTTAATTCCGATGCAATTTCTGTGTTTCATCGTCAATAAGAAGGTCCAAGGGATACAGTTAACCTGAATTGAAGCATCGGAATCTAAAACTGGTCTCACGGGAAAGGCTAAAAACATAGACAGTAAGAAGCGTGTCTTCTTGTAGTAAGGTCGGCATTGTGCTCTTTGTATTTAATTCTGATGCAATTTCTGTGTTACAACGTCAATAAGGAGGTCCAAGGGATACAGTAAACCTGAATTGGAGCATCCGAATCTAAAACTGGTCTCACAGGAATGGTTCTAAACATAAACAGTAAGAAGAGTCAGTATACTTGCACTTAAGTCGTCATTGTGATTTTTGTATTTAATTCTGTTGCAATTTCTGTGCTCCATCGTCAATAAGAAAGTCCAAGGGATACAGTAAACCTGAAGTGAAGCATCGATATGTAAAACTGGTCTCACAGGAAAGGTTTTAATCATAGAATGTCAGTATAGCCAGTCCTCTTGTACTTAAGTCGCCATTTTGCCTTTTGTATTAATTCTGATGCAATTGCTGTTTTTCATCGTCAATAAGAAGGCCAAAAGGATACAGTAAACCTGAAGCATCGGAATCTAAAACTGGTCTAATAGGAAATGCTCAAAACATAGAGAGTATGAAGAGTCAGTCTTCTTGTACTTAAATCGGCATTGTGCCTTTTGTATTTAATTCGGATGCTATTTCTTTGTTTCATCGTCAACAAGAAGGTCCAAGGGAAACAGTAAAGCTGAAGTGAAGCATCGGAAACTAAAACTGGTCTCACAGGAAAGCTTCAAATCATAGACAGTATGAAGAGTCAGTCTTCTTGTACTTAAGTCGGCATTATGCCCTTCGTATTCAATTCCGATGAAGTTTCTCTGTTTCATCGTCAATAAGAAGGGCCAAGGGAAACAGTAAACCTGAAGTGAAGCATCGGAAGCTAAAAATGGTCCTACAGGAATGGTTCAAATCATAGACAGTATGAAGAGTCAGTCTTCTTGAACTTAAGTCGGCATTGTGCCTTTTGTATTTCATTGTGATGCAATTTCTGTGTTTCATCGTTAATAAGAAAGTCCAAGGGATACAGTAATCCTGAAGTGTAGGTTCGATATGTAAAACTGGTCTCACAGGAACGGTACTAATCATAGAATGTCAGTAGAGTCAGTCCTCTTGTTCGTAAGTCGGCATTGTGCCTTTTGTATTAATTCTGATGAAATTGCTGTGTTTCATCGTCAATAAGAGGGTCCAAGGGATACTGCAAACCCGAAGTGAAGCATCAGAATCTAAAGCCGGTCTCACAGGAAGGGTTCAGAACATAGACAGTATGAAGAGTCAGTCTTCAATTAGTAAAGTCGGAATTGTGCATTTTGAATTTATTGTGATGCAATTTCTGTGTTACATCGTCAATAAGGGGGTCCAAGGGATACAGTAAACATGAAGTGAAGCATCGGAATCTAAAACTGGTCTCACAGGAAAGGTTCAAATTATAGACAGTAAGAAGAGTCACTCCTCTTGTACTTAGGTCGTCATTGTGCCTTTTGTATTTAATTCCGATGCAATTTCTGTGTTTCGTCGTCCATAAGAAGATCCAAGGGATACATTAAACCTGAAGTGAAGCATCGCTACCTATAACTGGTCTCACAGAAAAGGCTCAAACCATAGACAGTTAGAAGGGTCAGTCTTCTTGTACTTAAGTCGGCATTGTACCTTCTGTATTTAATTCCGATGTAATTTCTGTGTTTCATCGTCAATAAGGGGGTCCAATGGATACAGTAAACCTGAAGTGAAACATCGGAATGTCAAACTGGTCCCACAGGAAAAGTTCAAAACATAGGTGGTAAGAAGTGTTCGTCTTCAGTACTTAAGTCGGCATTGCGCTTTTGTATTTAATTCCGGTGCCATATCTGTGTTTCATCGTCAATTAGAAGGTCCTAGGGATACAGTAAACCTTAAGTGAAGCATCGGAATCTAAAACTGGTCTCATTGGAAAGGCTCAAAACATAGACAGTAAGAAGAGTCACTCTTCTTGTACTTTAGTCGGCATTGTGCCTTTTGTATTTAATTGCGATGCAATTCATGTGTTTCTCGTCAATAAGAGGGTCCAAGGGACACTGGAAACCTGAAGTGGAGCATCGGAATCTAAAACTGGTCTCACAGGAAAGGTTCAAAGCATAGACAGTAAGAACAGTCAGTCTTCTTGTAGTAAAGTCGGCATTGTGCATTTTGTATTTAATTCTGATGCAATTTCTGTCTTTCATCGTCAATAAGGAGGTCCAAGGGATACAGTAAACGTGAAGTGAAGCATTGGAACCTAAAACTGGTCTCACAGGAAGGGTTCAAACCATTGACAGTAAGAAGAGTCAGTCTTCTTGTACTTAAGTCGGCATTGTGGCTTTCGTATTAAATTCCGAAGCAATTTCACTGTTTCATCGACAATAAGAAGGGCCAAAGGATACAGTAAATCTGAAGTGAAGCATCGGAATCTAAAACTGGTCTCACATGAAAGGCTCAAATCATAGACAGTAAGATGAGTCAGTCATCTTGTACCTAAGTCGGCATTATGCCTTTTTAATTTAATTCCGATGCAATTTCAGTGATTCATCGTCAATAAGAAGGTCCAAGGCATACAGTAAACATGAAGCGAAGCATCGGAATCTAAAACTGGTCTCATAGGAAAGGCTGAAATCTTAGACAGTAAGAAGAGTCAGTCTTCTTATACTTAAATCGGCATTGTGCCTTTTGTATTTAATTCCGATGCAATTTCTGTGTTTCATCGTCAACAAGGAGGTCCAAGGGATACTGGAAACCTGAAGTGAAGCATCGGAATCTAATACTGGTCTCACAGAAAAGGCTCAAAACATAGACAGTAAGATGAATCTGTCTTCTTGTACCTAAGTCGGCATCATGCGTTTTGTATTTAATTCCGATGCAATTTCTGTGTTTCATCGTCAATAAGAAGGTCCAAGGGATACAGTAAACCTGAAGTGAAGCATCGGAATCTAAAACTGGTCTCCCAGGAAAGGTTCGAAACATAGATGGTAAGAAGAGTCAGTCTTCTTGTACTTAAGTCGGCATTTTGCCTGTTGTATTTAATTCCAATGCAATTTCTGTGTCTCAGCGTCAATGAGGATTTCCATGGGATACAGAAAAACCTGAAGTGAAGCATCGGAATCTAATACAGGTCTCACAGGAAATGCTCAAATCATAGACAGTAAGAAGAGTCAGTCTTGTTGTACTTAAGTCGGCATTGTGCCTTTTGTATTTAATTCCGATGCAATTTCTGTGTTTCATCGTCAATACGAAAGTCCAAGGGATACAGTACACCTGAAGTGAACCATCGGAATCTATAACTGGTTTCACAGGAATGGATCAAAGCATAGACAGTGGGAAGAGTCAGTCTTCTTTATCTTGAGTCGGCATAGTGAATTTTGTATTTAATTCCTATGCAATTTCTGTGTTTCATCGTCGATAAGAAGGTACAAGGGATACAGTAAATCTGGAGTGAAGCATCGGAATCTAAAACTGGTCTCACACGAAAGGTTCAAAGCATAGACAGTAAGAACAGTCAGTCTTCTTGTACTTAAGTCGGCATTGTGCCTTTTGTATTTAATAACGATGCAATTTCTGTGTTTCATCGTCAATAAGAAGGTCCTAGGGATACAGTAAACATGAAGTGATGCAGCGGAATCTAAAACTGGTCTCACAGAAGAGGTTCAAAGCATAGACAGTAGGAAGAGTCAGTCTTCTTGTACTTAAGTCGGCGTTGAGTCTTTTATATTTAATTCCGATGCAATTTCGGAGTTTGATCGTCAATAATAAGGTCCTAGAGATACATTAAACCTTTAGTGAAGCATCGGAATCTAAAACTTTTCTCACAGGAAAGGTTCAAATCATAGACAGTAAGAAGAGCAAATCTTCTTGTACTTAAGTCGGCATTGCTCCTTTTGTATGCAATTCCGATGCAATTTCTGTGTTTCATCGTCGATTGGAAGGTCCAAGGGATACAGGAACCCTGACGTGAAGCATCGGAATTCAAAACTGGTCTCTCAGGAAAGGTTTAAAACATAGACAGTAAGAAGAGTCAGACTTGTTGTAGTTGAGTCGGCAATGAGCCTTTTGTAATTAATTCCGATGCGATTTCAGTGTTCCATCGTCAATAAGAAGGTTCAAGGATACAGTAAACCTGAAGTGAAGCATCTTCATCTGAAACTGGTCGCACAGGAAAGGTTCAAAACATACACAGTAAGAAGAGTCAGTCTTCTTGCTCTTAAGTCGGGATTGAGTCTTTTGTATTTAATTCCGATGCAATTTCTGTGTTTCATCGTCTATGGGAAGGTCCAAGGGATACAGTAAACCTGAAGTGAAGCATCGGAATCTAAAACTGGTCTCTTAGGAAAGGCTCAAATCACAGAGAGTAAGAAGAGTCAGTCTAATTGTTCTTAAGTCGGTATTGTGTATTCTGTTTTTAATTCCGATGCAATTTCTGTGTTACCTCGACAATAAGAAGGTCCAAGGGATACAGTAAACCTGAAGTGAAGCATCGGAATCTAAAACTGGTGTCACAGGAAAGGTTCAAAACATAGACAGTAATAAGAGTCAGTCATCTTGTAATTAAGTCGGCATTGTGAATTTTGTATATAATTCCGAAACAATTTCTGTGTTTCATCGTCAATTAAATGGTCCAAGGGATACAGTAAACCTGAAGTGAAGCATCGGAATCTGAAACTGTTCTCACAGGAAAGGTTCAAAACATAGACGGTAAGAAGAGTCAGTCTTTTTGTACTTACATCGGCATTGTGCCTTTTGTATTTAATCCCGATTCAGTTTCTGTGTTTCATCGTCAATAAGAAGGTCCAAGGGATAGAGTAAAGCTGAAGCGAAGCATCAGAATCTAAAACTTGTCTCACAGGAAAGGTTCAAAACACAGACAGTAAGAAGAGTCAGTCTTCTTGTTCTTAAGTCGGCATTGTGTTTTTTTTATTTATTTCCGATGCGATTTCTGTGTTTCATCGACATTAAGAAGGTCCAAGGGATACGGTACACCTGAAGTGAAGCTTCAGGATCTAAAACTGATCTCACAGAAAGTTTCGAAACGCAGACAGTAAGAAGAGTCAGTCTTCTTGTACTTAAGTCGGCATTGTGCCGTTTGTATTTCATTCCGATGCAATTTCTGTGTTTCATCGTCAATAAGATGGCCAAAGGGATACAGTAAACCTGAAGTCAAACATCGGAATTTATAACTGGTCCCACAGAAAAGGTTCAATCATAGACAGTATGAAGAGTCAGTCTTCTTGTACTTAAGCCGGCATTGTGCTTTTGTATTTAATTCCAATGCAATTTCTGGGTTTCATCGTCAATAAGAACGTCCATGGGATATAGTTACCAGAAGTGAAGCATCAGGATCTAAAACTGATCTCACAGGAAAGGTTCAAATCATCGACAGTAAGAAAAGTAAGTCTTCTTGTACTTCAGTCGGCATTGTGATTTTTGTACTTAATTCTGACGAAATTTCTGTGTTTCATCGTCAATAAGAAGGTCCAAGTGATACAGTAAATCGGAAGTGAAGCATCGATATCTAATACTGGTCTCACAGGAGAGGTTCAAATCATATAATGTAAGTAGCGACAGTCCTTTTGTACTTAAGTCGGCATTGTGCCTTTTGTATTTAATTCCGATGCAATTTCTGTGTTTCATCGTCATTCAGAAGGTCCAAGGGATACAGTACACCTGAAGTGAAGCATCGCAATCTAATACAGGTCTCACAGGTAAGGTTGAAAACATAGACAGTAAGAAGAGTCAGTTATCTTGTAGTAAAGTCGGCATTGTGCATTTTGCATTTAATTCTGATGCAATTTCTGTATTCATCGTCAATAAGGAGGACCAAGGGATACAGTAAACCTGAAGTGAAGCATCGAAATGTAAAACTGGTCCCATAGGAGAGGTTCAAATCATAGACAGTAAGAAGAGTCTGTCTTCTTGTACTTAAGTCGGCTTTGTGCCTGTTGTATTTAATTCCGTTGCAATATCTGTGTTTCATCGTCATTAAGAAGGTCCAAGGTATACGGTAAATATGAAGTGAAGCATCGGAATCAGAAACTGGTCTCACAGCAAATGTTCAAATCATAGACAGTAAGAAGAGACATTCCTCTTGTACTTAATTAGGCATTGTGTTTTGTATTTAATTCTGACGCAATTTCTGCGTTTCATCGTCAATTAGAAGGTCCAAATGATACAGTAAACGCGAAGTGAAGCATCGGAATCTAAAACTGATCTCCCAGGAAAGTTTCAAAACATAGACTGTAAGAAGAGCCAGTCTTCTTGTACTTACGTCGGCTTTGTGCCATTTCTATTTAAACCCGATTCATTTTCTGTGTTTCATCGTCAATTAGAAGGTCCAAGAGATACAGTAAACCTGAAGCGAAGCATCAGAATCTAAAACTGGTCTCATTGGAAAGGTTCAAAGCACAGACAGTAAGAAGAGTCAGTCTTCTTGTACTTAAGTCGGCATTGTGTTTTTTTTTATTTAATTCCGATGCGATTTCTGTGTTTCATCGACATTAAGAAGGTCCAAGGGGTACAGTACACCTGAAGTAAAGCTTCAGGATCTAAAATTGGTCTCACAGGAAAGGTTCAAAAAGTAGACCGTAAGAAGATTCAGTCTTCTTCTACTTAAGTCAGCATTGTGCCTTTTGTATTTCATTCCGATGCAATTTCTGTGTTTCATCGTCAATAAGAAGGTCAAAGGGATACAGTAAACCTGAAGTCAAGCATCGGAAACTAAAACTGGTCACACAGGAAAGGTTCAAAACATAGACAGTATAAAGAGTCAGTCTTCCTGTACTAAAGTCGGCATTGTGCCTTTTGTATTTAATTCCGATGCAATTTCTGTGTTTCATCGTCAATAGGAATGGACAAGGGATACAGTAAACCTGAAGTAAAGCATCGTAATCTAAAACTGGTCTCACAGGAATGGTTCAAATCATAGACAGTAAGAAGACTCAGTCTTCTTGTACTAAAGTCGGCATTGTGTCTTTTGTATTTAATTCCGATGCAATTTCAGTGTTTCATCGTCTATAAGAAGGTCCAAGGGATACAGTAGATCTGAAGTGAAGCATCGGAATCTAATACTGGTCTCACAGAAAAGGCTCAAAACATAGACAGTAAGATGAATCTGTCTTCTTGTACCTAAGTCGGCATCATGCGTTTTGTATTTAATTCCGATGCAATTTCTGTGTTTCATCGTCAATAAGAAGGTCCAAGCGATACAGTAAACCTGAAGTGAAGCATCGGAATCTAAAACTGGTCTCATAGGGAAGGCCCAAAACATAGAGAGTAAGAAGAGTCAGTCTTGTTGTACTTAAATCGGAATTGTGCCTTTTGTATTTAATTCCGATATTATTTCTGTGTTTCATCGTCAACAAGAAGGTCCATGGGATTCAGAAAACCTGATGTGAACCATCGGAATCTGAAACTGGTCTCACAGCAAAGGTTCAAAGCATAGACAGTAAGGAGAGACATACCTCTTGTACTTAATAAGGCATTGTGCTTTTGTATTTAATTCCGATGCAATTTCTCTGTTTCATCGTCAATTAGAAGGTCCGTAGGATACTGTAAAGGTGAAGTGAAGCATCGGAATCTAAAACTGGGCTCACAGAAAAGGTTCAAAACATAGACGGTAAGAAGGGTTAGTCTTCCTGTACTTAAGTCGGCATTGTGCCTTTTGTATTTCATTCCGATGCAATATCTGTGTTTCATCGTCAATAAGGTGGCACAAGGGATGCAGTAAACCTGAAGTAAAACATCGGAATTTATAACTGGTCTCACAGAAAAGGTTCAATCACAGAGGGTAAGAAGAGTCAGTCTTCTTGTACTTAAGTCGGCATTGTGCCTTTTGTATTTAATTCCGATGCAATTTCTGTGTTTCATCGTCAATAAGAAGGTCCAAGGGATACAGTTAACCTGAATTGAAGCATCGGAATCTAAAACTGGTCTCACGGGAAAGGCTAAAAACATAGACAGTAAGAAGCGTGTCTTCTTGTAGTAAGGTCGGCATTGTGCTCTTTGTATTTAATTCTGATGCAATTTCTGTGTTACAACGTCAATAAGGAGGTCCAAGGGATACAGTAAACCTGAATTGGAGCATCCGAATCTAAAACTGGTCTCACAGGAATGGTTCTAAACATAAACAGTAAGAAGAGTCAGTATACTTGCACTTAAGTCGTCATTGTGATTTTTGTATTTAATTCTGTTGCAATTTCTGTGCTCCATCGTCAATAAGAAAGTCCAAGGGATACAGTAAACCTGAAGTGAAGCATCGATATGTAAAACTGGTCTCACAGGAAAGGTTTTAATCATAGAATGTCAGTATAGTCAGTCCTCTTGTACTTAAGTCGCCATTGTGCCTTTTGTATTAATTCTGATGCAATTGCTGTTTTTCATCGTCAATAAGAAGGCCAAAAGGATACAGTAAACCTGAAGCATCGGAATCTAAAACTGGTCTAATAGGAAATGCTCAAAACATAGAGAGTATGAAGAGTCAGTCTTCTTGTACTTAAATCGGCATTGTGCCTTTTGTATTTAATTCGGATGCTATTTCTTTGTTTCATCGTCAACAAGAAGGTCCAAGGGAAACAGTAAACCTGAAGTGAAGCATCGGAATCTAAAACTGGTCTCACAGGAAAGCTTCAAGTCATAGACAGTATGAAGAGTCAGTCTTCTTGTACTTAAGTCGGCATTATGCCCTTCGTATTCAATTCCGATGAAGTTTCTCTGTTTCATCGTCAATAAGAAGGGCCAAGGGAAACAGTAAACCTGAAGTGAAGCATCGGAAGCTAAAAATGGTCCTACAGGAATGGTTCAAATCATAGACAGTATGAAGAGTCAGTCTTCTTGTACTTAAGTCGGCATTGTGCCTTTTGTATTTCATTGTGATGCAATTTCTGTGTTTCATCGTTAATAAGAAAGTCCAAGGGATACAGTAATCCTGAAGTGTAGGTTCGATATGTAAAACTGGTCTCACAGGAACGGTACTAATCATAGAATGTCAGTAGAGTCAGTCCTCTTGTTCGTAAGTCGGCATTGTGCCTTTTGTATTAATTCTGATGAAATTGCTGTGTTTCATCGTCAATAAGAGGGTCCAAGGGATACTGCAAACCCGAAGTGAAGCATCAGAATCTAAAGCCGGTCTCACAGGAAGGGTTCAGAACATAGACAGTATGAAGAGTCAGTCTTCAATTAGTAAAGTCGGAATTGTGCATTTTGAATTTATTGTGATGCAATTTCTGTGTTACATCGTCAATAAGGGGGTCCAAGGGATACAGTAAACATGAAGTGAAGCATCGGAATCTAAAACTGGTCTCACAGGAAAGGTTCAAATTATAGACAGTAAGAAGAGTCACTCCTCTTGTACTTAGGTCGTCATTGTGCCTTTTGTATTTAATTCCGATGCAATTTCTGTGTTTCGTCGTCCATAAGAAGATCCAAGGGATACATTAAACCTGAAGTGAAGCATCGCTACCTATAACTGGTCTCACAGAAAAGGCTCAAACCATAGACAGTTAGAAGGGTCAGTCTTCTTGTACTTAAGTCGGCATTGTACCTTCTGTATTTAATTCCGATGTAATTTCTGTGTTTCATCGTCAATAAGGGGGTCCAATGGATACAGTAAACCTGAAGTGAAACATCGGAATGTCAAACTGGTCCCACAGGAAAAGTTCAAAACATAGGTGGTAAGAAGTGTTCGTCTTCAGTACTTAAGTCGGCATTGCGCTTTTGTATTTAATTCCGGTGCCATATCTGTGTTTCATCGTCAATTAGAAGGTCCTAGGGATACAGTAAACCTTAAGTGAAGCATCGGAATCTAAAACTGGTCTCATTGGAAAGGCTCAAAACATAGACAGTAAGAAGAGTCACTCTTCTTGTACTTTAGTCGGCATTGTGCCTTTTGTATTTAATTGCGATGCAATTTATGTGTTTCTCGTCAATAAGAGGGTCCAAGGGACACTGGAATCCTGAAGTGGAGCATCGGAATCTAAAACTGGTCTCACAGGAAAGGTTCAAAGCATAGACAGTAAGAACAGTCAGTCTTCTTGTAGTAAAGTCGGCATTGTGCATTTTGTATTTAATTCTGATGCAATTTCTGTCTTTCATCGTCAATAAGGAGGTCCAAGGGATACAGTAAACGTGAAGTGAAGCATCGGAACCTAAAACTGGTCTCACAGGAAGGGTTCAAACCATTGACAGTAAGAAGAGTCAGTCTTCTTGTACTTAAGTCGGCATTGTGGCTTTCGTATTAAATTCCGAAGCAATTTCACTGTTTCATCGACAATAAGAAGGGCCAAAGGATACAGTAAATCTGAAGTGAAGCATCGGAATCTAAAACTGGTCTCACATGAAAGGCTCAAATCATAGACAGTAAGATGAGTCAGTCATCTTGTACCTAAGTCGGCATTATGCCTTTTTAATTTAATTCCGATGCAATTTCAGTGATTCATCGTCAATAAGAAGGTCCAAGGCATACAGTAAACATGAAGCGAAGCATCGGAATCTAAAACTGGTCTCATAGGAAAGGCTGAAATCTTAGACAGTAAGAAGAGTCAGTCTTCTTATACTTAAATCGGCATTGTGCATTTTGTATTTAATTCCGATGCAATTTCTGTGTTTCATCGTCAACAAGGAGGTCCAAGGGATACTGGAAACCTGAAGTGAAGCATCGGAATCTAATACTGGTCTCACAGGAAAGGTTCAAAACATAGACAGTAAGAAGAGTCAGTTTTCTTGTAGTAAAGTCGGAATTGTGCATTTTGTATGTAATTCTGAGGCAATTTCTGTCTTTCTTCGTCAATAAGGACGTCCAAGGGATACAGTAAGGGTGAAGTGAGGCATCGGAATCTAAAACTGGTCTCACAGGAAAGGATCAAAACACAGGCGGTAAGAAGTGTTCGTCTTCAGTACTTACGTCGGCATTGTGCCTTTTGTATTTAATTCCGTTGCCATTTCTATGTATCATCGTCAATAAGAAGGACCAAGGGATACAGTAAACCTTAAGTGAAGCATCGGAATCTAAAACTGGTCTCATAGGAAAGGTTTAAAGCGTAGACAGTAAGAAGAGTCAGTCTTCTTGTAGTAAGGTCGGCATTGTGCATTTTGTATTTCATTCTGATGCAATTTCTGTGTTACATCGCCAATAAGGAGGACCAAGGTATACAGTAAACATGAAGTGTAGCATCGCAATCTATAACTGGCCTCACAGGAATGGTTCAAACCATAGACAGTAAGAAGAGTCAGTCTGCTTGTACTTAAATCGGCATTGTGCTTCTGTATATAATTCCGATGCAATATCTGTGTTTCATCGTCAATAAAAGGGTCAAATGGATACACTAAACCTGAAGTGAAACATCGGAATCTAAAACTGGTCTCACAGGAAAGGTTCAAATTATAGGCACTATGAAGAGTCAGTCTTCTTGTACTTAAGTCGGCATTGTGCCTTTTGTATTTAATTCCGATGCAATTTCTGTGTTTCATCGTTAATACGTTTTCCCAAGGGATACAGTAAACCGGAAGTAAAACATTGGAACTTATAACTGGTCTCACGGAAAAGGTTCAATCATAGACAGTAAGTAGAGTCAGTCTTCTTGTACTTCAGTAGGCATTGTGCCTTTTGTACTTAATTCCGATGCAATCTCTGTGTTTCATCGTCAATAAGAAGGTCCATGGGATACAGTAAACCTGAAGTGAAGCATCGGAATCTAAACCAGGTCTCACAGGAAAGGTTCAAAGCATAGGCAGTAAGAACAGTCTGTCTTCTTGTACGTAAGTCGGTATTGTGACTTTTGTATTTAATTCCAATGCAATTTCTGTGTTTCATCGTCAATATGATGGTCCCAGGGATACAGAAAAACCTGAAGTGAAGCATCGGAATCTAAAACAGGGCTCACAGCAAATGTTCAAATCATAGACAGTAGAAAGAGACATTCCTCTTGTACTTAAGTCGGCATTGTGCATTTGTATTTAATTTCCAATGCAATTTCTGTGATTCTTCGTCAATAAGAACGTCCAAGGGATACAGTAAACCTGAAGTGAAGCATCGATATCTAAAACTGGTCTCACAGGAAAGGATCAAATCATAGAATGTAAGTAGAGTCAGTCCTCTTGTACATAAGTCGGCTTTGTGCCTTTTGTATTTAATTCCGACGAAATTTCTGTGTTTCTTCGTCAATAAGAAGGTCCAAGGGATACAGTAAACATGAAGTGAGGCATCGGAATCTAAAACTGGTCCCACAGGAAAGGTTCAAAACATAGACAGTAAGAAGAGTCAGTCTTCTTGTACTTATGTCGGCATTGTGCCCTTTGTATTTAATTCCGGTGCCATTCCTGTGTTTCATCGTCAATAAGAACGTCCAAGGGATTAAGTAAACCTGAAATGAAGCGTCGGATTCTAAGACTGGTCTCACAGGATAGGTTCAAAACATAGACAGTAACAGGAGTTAGTCTTCTAGTACATAAGTCGCAATTGTGCCTTTTGTATATAAATTCGATGCAATTTCTGTGTTTCATCGTCCATAAGAAGATCCAAGGTATACAGTAAACCTGAAGTGTAGCATCGCAATCTATAACTGGTCTCTCAGGAAAGGTTCAAACCATAGACAGCAAGAAGAGTCAGTCTTTTTGTACTTAAGTCGGCATTGTGCCTTTCGTATTTAATTCCGATGCAATTTCACTGTTGCATCGTCAATAAGAAGGGCCAACGGATACAGTAAACCTGAAGTGAAGCATCGTAATCTAAAACTGGTCTCACAGTAAAGGCTCAAAACATAGATAGTAAGATGAGTCAGTCATCTTGTACCTAAGACGGCATTGTGCCTTTTGTATTTATTTCCATGCAATTTCTGTGATTCATCGTCAATAAGAAGGTCCAAGGGATACGGTTAACCTGATGTGAAGCATCGGAATCTAAAACTGGTCTCATAGGAAAGGCTCAAACATAGACAGTAAGAAGAGTCAGTCTTCTTGTACTAAAGTCGGCATTGTGCCTTTTGTATTTAATTCCGATGCAATCTCTGTGTTTCATCGTCAACAAGGAGGTCCAAGGGATAAAGTAAACCTGAAAAGAAGCATCGGAATCTAAGACTGGTGTCACAGGATATGTTCAAATCATAGACAGTAACAAGAGTCAGTCTTCTTGTACTGAAGTCGGCATTGTGCCTCTTGTACCTAATTCCGGTGCAATTTCTATGTTTCATCGCCCATAAGACGAACCAAGGGATAAAATAAACCTGAAGTGAAGCATCGCAATCTATAACTGGTCTCACAGGAAAGGTTCAAACCATAGACTGTAAGAAGAGTCAGTCTTCTTGTACTTAAGTCGGCATTGTGCCTTTCGTATTAAATTCCGAAGCAATTTCACTGTTTCATCGTCAATAAGAAGGGCCAAGGGATACAGTAAACCTGAAGTGAAGCATCGGAATCTAAAACTGGTCTCACAGGTAAGGTTCAAAACATGGACAGTAAGAAGAGTCAGTCTTCTTGTACTTAAGTCGGCATTGTGACTTTAGTATTTAATAACGATGGAATTTCAGTGTTTCATCGTCAATAAGAAGGTCCAAGGGATACAGTAAATCTGAAGTGAAGCATCGGAATCTAAAACTGGTCTCACAGGAAAGGATCAAAACATAGACAGTAAGATGAGTAAGTCATCTTGTACCTAAGTCGGCATTGTGCTTTTGTATTTAATTCCGATGCAATCTTTGTGATTCATCGTCAGAAAGAAGGTCCAAAGGATACAGTAATCCTGAAGTGAAGCATCGGAATCTAAAACTGGTCTCATAGAAAAGGCTCAAAACACAGACAGTAAGAAGAGTCAGTCTTCTTGTAATTAAGTCGACATTGTGACTTTTGTATTTAATTGCGATGCAATTTCTATGTTTCATCGTCAACAAGGTGGTCCAAGGGATACTGGAAACCTGAAATAAAGCTTCGGAATCTAAAACTGGTTTCACAGCAACGGTTCAAATCATAGACAGTAAGAAGACACAATCCTCTTGTACCTAAGTAGGCATTGTGCTTTTGTATTTAATTCCGATGCAATTTATGTGTTTCATCGTCAATAAGAAGGTCCAAGGGATACAGTAAACCTGAAGTGAAGCTTCGGAATCTAAAACTGGACTCACAGGATTTGTTCACATCATAGACAGAAATAATAGTCAGTCAACTTGTACTTAGGTCGGCATTGTGCTTTTTGTATTTAATTCCGATACAATTTCTGTGTTTCATCGTCAATTAGAAGGTTCAAGGGACACAGTAAACCTGAAGTGAAGCATCGGAATCTAAAAGTGGTCTCACTGGAAAGGTTCAAATCATAGACACTAAGAAGATTCAGTCTGCTTGTAATTAGGTCGGCATTGTGCCTTTTGTATTTAATTCCGATGCAATTTCTGTGTTTCATCGTCAATAAGAATGTCTAAGGGATACAGTACACCTGAAGTGAAGCATCGGGATCTAAAACTGGTCTCACAGGAAAGGTTCGAAACGTAGACAGTAAGAAGAGTCAGTCTTCTTGTACTTAAGTCTGCATTGCACCATTTGTATTTTATTCCGATGCAATCTCTGTGTTTCATCGTCAATAAGAAGGTCCAAGGGATACAGTAAACCCGAAGTGAAGCATCGATATCTAAAACTGGTCTCACAGGAAAGGTTCAAATCATAGACAGTGAGAACAGTCAGTCTTCTTGTAGTAAAGTCGGCATTGTGCATTTTGTATTTAATTCTGATGCAATTTCTGTGTTTTATCGTCAATAAGAAGGTCCAAGGCATACAGTAAACTTGAAGTGAGGCATCGGAATCTAAAACTGGTCCCATTGGAAAGGTTCAAAACATAGACAGTAAGAAGAGTCAGTCTTCTTGTACTTAAGTCGGCATTGTGCCCTTTGTATTTAATTCGGGTGGCATTTCTGTGTTTCATCGTCAATAAGAAGGTCCAAGGGATAAAGTAAACCTTAAATGAAGCATCGGATTCTAAGACTGGTCTCACAGGATAGGTTCAAAACATAGACAGTAACAGGAGTTAGTCTTCTAGTACATAAGTCGGCATTGTGCCTTTTGTACTTAATTCCGATGCAATTTCTGTGTTTCATCGTCCATAAGAAGATCCAAGGGATACAGTAAACCTGAAGTGTAGCATCGCAATCTATAACTTGTTTCACAGGAAAGGTTCAAACCATAGACAGTAAGAAGAGCCAGTCTTCTTGCACTTAAGTCGGCATTGTGCCTTTCGTATTTAATTCCGATGCAATTTCACTGTTGCATCGTCAATAAGAAGGGCCAACGGATGCAGTAAACCTGAAGTGAAGCATCGGAATCTAAAACTGGCCTCACAGAAAAGGCTCAAAACATAGATAGTAAGATGAGTCAGTCATCTTGTACCTAAGACGGCAATGTGCCTTTTGTATTTATTTCCATGCAATTTCTGTGATTCATCGTCAATAAGAAGATCCAAGGGATACAGTTAACCTGATTTGAAGCATCGGAATCTAAAACTGGTCTCATAGGAAAGGCTCAAAGCATAGACAGTAAGAAGAGTCTGTCTTCTTCTACTTAAGTCGGCACTGCGCCTTTTGTATTTCATTCCGATGCAATTTCTGTGTTCCATCGTCAATAAGATGGCCCGAGGTATACAGTAAACCTGAAGTGAAGCATCGGAATCTAAAACTGGTCTCACAGGAAAGGTTAAAAACATAGAGAGTAAGAAGGGTCAGTCTTCTTGTACTTAGGTCGGCATTGTGCCTTTTGTATTTAATTCTGATGCAATCTGTGTGTTTCATCGTCAATAAGAAGGTCCAAGAGATACAGTAAACCCGAAGTGAAGCATCGATATCCACAACTGGTTTCACAGGAAAGGTTCAAATCATAGAATGTAAGTAGAGTCAGTCCTCTTGTACTTAAGTCGGCTTTGTGCCTTTTGTATTTAATTTCGATGCAATTTCTGTGTGTCTTCGTCAATATGAAGGTCCAAGGGATAGAGTAAACCTGAAGTGAAGCATTGGAATAAAAAACTGGTCTCACAGGAATGGTTCAAACCATAGACAGTAAGAACAGTTAGTCATCTTGTAGTAAAGTCGGCATTGTGCATTTTGTATTAATTCTGATGCAATTTCTGTGTTTCATCGTCGATAAGAAGGTCCAAGGGATACAGTAAACACGAAGTGAAGCATCGGAATCTACAACTGGTCCCACAGGAAAGGTTCAAATCATAGACAGTAAGAAGAGTCAGTCTTCTTGTAGTAAAGTCGGCATTGTGCATTTTGTATTTACTTCTGATGCAATTTCTGTGTTTCATCGTCAATATAGACGTCCAAGGGATACAGTAAACGTGAAGTGAAGCATCGGTACCTAAAGCTGGTCTCACAGGAAAGGTTCAAAACTTTGACAGTAAGAACAGTCAGTCTTCTTGTACTTAAGTCGGCATTGTGCTTTTTGTATTTAATTCCGGTGCCATTTATGTGTTTCCTCGTCTATAAGAAGGTCCAAGGGATAAAGTAAACCTGAAAAGATGCATCGGAATTAAGACTGGTCTCACAGGATATGTTCAAAACATAGACAGTAACAAGAGTCAGTCTTCTTGTACATAAGTCGGCATTGTGCCTCTTGTACTTAATTCCGGTGCAATTTCCGTGTTTCATCGTCCATATGACGATCCAAGGGATAATGTAAACGTGAAGTGAAGCATCGCAATCTATAACTGGTCTCACAGGAAAGGTTCAAATCATAGACAGTAAGAAGATATAAATAAATAAAATAAATAAAAAATGTTATTTTTAATATGTTAATTATTCTATCTGTATGATGGTGATTGTGATTGCAATTGTATTTGCTTATCTGGAACGTGGACGATTAATTATTCGGTATCAGACGCTTGACAATGGCTTTTTCGTAAAGGCAATGTTACTCGTAGTTGAACCTGAAATAAAACTGAATAATCGGACTTCGTAATTAAATCGTTTCCAAAGACTGCTGCGGTAGGTGCGGACTCATAATCTAAATCTCAATATTATAATAATTTACCAGCCATGCCAATACGTCGTACAGAGGTGATTGTCTACTAAACATAAAAAAGTTACACAGTTAGTTAAATCAGATATATTCAATGAATAAGCCTACAGTTCATAATCCTACTTACTTTTATAAATATAAATTCTTTACAGAATCGAGTGCCTGGTGTGGTTGCAACTCGCAGTATTCTTCTATAACATGAAATATGGCGGTGTGCCAGACAATAAAATAAAATACGTGCTTCTCGCACCACTTCAACCAGAGCTCTCCCTTTCTTAATCAAACATAAGAGTAACGTAATTGTGCTTTTGTTTTATCAGCGACACAGCGCTGCAGTTGTGTGCCATAGGCTTTATTTATTTGTAACTTATTATTTATTTACTTAATATTTCGCGTTTCCGAGGAAACTCACGCTCGGGATGCAAATGTGCCTTTATAAAGAGTCAGACTTCTTGTACTTAAGTCGGCATTGTGCCTTTCGTATTTCATTCCGAAGCAATTTCACTGTTTCATCGTCAATAAGAAGGGCCAAGGGACACAGTAAACCTGAAGTGAAGCATCGGAATCTAAAACTGGTCTCACAGGTAAGGTTCAAAACATAGACAGTAAGAAGAGTCAGTCTTCTTGTACTTAAGTCGGCATTGTGACTTTAGTATTTAATTCCGATGGAATTTCTGTGTTTCATCGTCAATAAGAAGATCCATGGGATATAGTAATTCTGAAGTGAAGCATCGGAATCTAAAACTGGTCTCATAGGAAAGGATCAAAACATAGACAGTAAGATGAGTCAGTCATCTTGTATCTAAGTCGGCATTGTGCTTTTGTATTTAATTCCGATGCAATCTTTGTGATTCATCGTCAGAAAGAAGGTCCAAGAGATACAGTAATCCTGAAGTGAGGCATCGGAATCTAAAACTGGTCTCATAGAAAAGGCTCAAAACATAGACAGTAAGAAGAGTCAGTCTTCTTGTAATTAAGTTGGCGCTGCAATTTTCTATTTAATTGCGATGCAATTTCTGTGTTTCATCGTCAACAAGATGGTCCAAGGGATACTGGAAACCTGAAGTAAAGCATCGGATTCTAAAACTGGTTTCTCAGCAAACGTTCAAAGCATAGCCAGTAAGAAGAGACAATCCTCTTGTACCTAAGTAGGCATTGTGCTTTTGTATTTAATTCCGATGCAATTTATGTGCTTCATCGTCAATAAGAAGGTCCAAGGGATACAGTAAACCTGAAATGAAGCATCGGAATCTAAAACTGGTCTCACAGGATTTGTTCAAAACATAGACAGAAATAATAGTCAGTCACCTTGTACTTAAGTCGGCATTGTGTCTTTTATATTTAATTCCGATACAATTTCTGTGTTTCATCGTCAATTAGAAGGTTCAAGGGACACAGTAAACCTGAAGTGAAGCATCGGAATCTAAAACTGGTCTCACTGGAAAGGTTCAAATCATAGACAGTAAGAAGATTCAGTCTCCTTGTAATTATGTCGGCATTGTGCCATTTGTATTTAATTCCGATGCAATTTCTGTGTTTCATCGTCAATAAGAAGGTCCAAGGGATACAGTACACCTGAAGTGAAGCATCGGGATCTAAAACTGGTCTCACAGGAAAGGTTCAAAACGTAGACATTAAGAAGAGTCAGTCTTCTTGTACTTAATTCTGCATTGCGCCATTTGTATTTTATTCCGATACAACTTCTGTGTTTCATCGTCAATAATTGGGTCCAAGGGATACTGTAAACCTTAAGTGAAGCATCGGAATCGAAAACTTGTCTCACAGGAACGGTTCTAAATACGGACACTAAGAAGAGTCAGTGTTCTTGTACTTAAGTCGGCACTGCGCCTTTTGTATTTCATTCCGATGCAATTTCTGTGTTTCATCGTCAATAAGATGGCCCGAGGTATACAGTAAACCTGAAGTGAAGCATCGGAATCTAAAACTGGTCTCACAGGAAAGGTTAAAAACATAGAGAGTAAAAAGGGTCAGTCTTCTTGTACTTAAGTCGGCATTGTGCCTTTTGTATTTAATTCTGATGCAATCTGTGTGTTTCATCGTCAATAAGAAGGTCCAAGAGATACAGTAAACCCGAAGTGAAGCATCGATATCCACAACTGGTTTCACAGGAAAGGTTCAAATCATAGAATGTAAGTAGAGTCAGTCCTCTTGTACTTAAATCGGCTTTGTGCCTTTTGTATTTAATTTCGATGCAATTTCTGTGTGTCTTCGTCAATATGAAGGTCCAAGGGATAGAGTAAAAATGAAGTGAAGCATTGGAATAAAAAACTGGTCTCACAGGAATGGTTCAAACCATAGACAGTAAGAACAGTCAGTCATCTTGTAGTAAAGTCGGCATTGTGCATTTTGCATTAATACTGATGCAATTTCTGTGTTTCATCGTCGATAAGAAGGTCCAAGGGATACAGTAAACACGAAGTGAAGCATCGGAATCTACAACTGGTCCCACAGGAAAGGTTCAAATAATAGACAGTAAGAAGAGTCAGTCTTCTTGTACTTAAGTCGGCATTGTGCCCTTTGTACTTAATTCCGATGCAATTTCTGTGTTTCATCGTCCATAAGAACATCCAAGGGATACAGTAAACATGAAGTGTAGCATCGCAATCTATAACCGGTCTCACAGGAAACGTTCAAACCATAGACAGTAAGAAGAGTCAGACTTCTTGTACTTAAGTCGGCATTGTGCCTTCTGTATCTAATTCCGATGTAATTTCTGTGTTTCATCGTCAATAGGAGGGTCCAATGGATGCAGCAAACCTTAAGTGAAGCATCGGAATCTAAAACTGTGCTCACTGGAATGGTTCAAAGCAAAGACAGTAAGAAGAGTCAGTCTTCTTGTACTTAAGTCGGCATTGTGCCTTTCGTATTTAATTCCAAAGCAATTTCACTGTTGCATCGTCAATAAGGAGGGCCAACGGATCCAGTAAACCGGAAGTGTAGCATCGCAATCTATCACTGGTCTCACAGAAATGGCTCAAAACATAGATAGTAAGATGAGTCAGTCATCTTGTACCTAAGACGGCATTGTGCCTTTTGTATTTATTTCCGATGCAATTTCTGTGATTTATCGTCAATAAGGAGGTCCAAGGGATAGAGTAAACCTGAATTGAAGCATCGGAATCTAAAACTGGTCTCATAGGAAAGGCTCAAAGCATAGACAGTAAGAAGAGTCAGCCTTCTTGTACTTAAGTCGGCATTGTGCCTTTTGTATTTAATTCCGATGCAATTTATGTGTTTCATCGTCAACAAGGAGGTCCAAGGGATACTGGAAACCTGAAGTGAAGCATCGGAATCTAAAACTTGTCTCACAGCAAAGGTTCAAAACATAGACGGCAAGAAGAGACAATCCTCTAGTACCTAAGTAGGCATTGTGCTTTTGTATTTAATTCCGATGCAATTTATGTGTTTCATGGTCAATAAGAGGGTCCAAGCGATACAGTAAACCTGAAGTGAAGCATCGGAATCTAAAACTGGTCACACAGGAAAGGTTCAGAACATAGACAGTAAGAAGAGTCAGTCTTCTTGTAGTAAAGTCGGCATTGTGCATTTTGTATTTAATTCTGATGCAATTTCTGCGTTTCATCGTCAATAAGGACGTCCAAGGGATACAGTAAACCTGAAGTGAAGCATCGGAATCTAAAACTGGTCTCACAGGAAAGGTTAAAAACATAGAGAGTAAAAAGGGTCAGTCTTCTTGTACTTAAGTCGGCATTGTGCCTTTTGTATTTAATTCTGATGCAATCTGTGTGTTTCATCGTCAATAAGAAGGTCCAAGAGATACAGTAAACCCGAAGTGAAGCATCGATATCCACAACTGGTTTCACAGGAAAGGTTCAAATCATAGAATGTAAGTAGAGTCAGTCCTCTTGTACTTAAGTCGGCTTTGTGCCTTTTGTATTTAATTTCGATACAATTTCTGTGTGTCTTCGTCAATATGAAGGTCCAAGGGATAGAGTAAAAATGAAGTGAAGCATTGGAATAAAAAACTGGTCTCACAGGAATGGTTCAAACCATAGACAGTAAGAACAGTCAGTCATCTTGTAGTAAAGTCGGCATTGTGCATTTTGCATTAATACTGATGCAATTTCTGTGTTTCATCGTCGATAAGAAGGTCCAAGGGATACAGTAAACACGAAGTGAAGCATCGGAATCTACAACTGGTCCCACAGGAAAGGTTCAAATAATAGACAGTAAGAAGAGTCAGTCTTCTTGTACTTAAGTCGGCATTGTGCCCTTTGTACTTAATTCCGATGCAATTTCTGTGTTTCATCGTCCATAAGAACATCCAAGGGATACAGTAAACATGAAGTGTAGCATCGCAATCTATAACCGGTCTCACAGGAAACGTTCAAACCATAGACAGTAAGAAGAGTCAGACTTCTTGTACTTAAGTCGGCATTGTGCCTTCTGTATCTAATTCCGATGTAATTTCTGTGTTTCATCGTCAATAGGAGGGTCCAATGGATGCAGCAAACCTTAAGTGAAGCATCGGAATCTAAAACTGTGCTCACTGGAATGGTTCAAAGCAAAGACAGTAAGAAGAGTCAGTCTTCTTGTACTTAAGTCGGCATTGTGCCTTTCGTATTTAATTCCAAAGCAATTTCACTGTTGCATCGTCAATAAGGAGGGCCAACGGATCCAGTAAACCGGAAGTGTAGCATCGCAATCTATCACTGGTCTCACAGAAATGGCTCAAAACATAGATAGTAAGATGAGTCAGTCATCTTGTACCTAAGACGGCATTGTGCCTTTTGTATTTATTTCCGATGCAATTTCTGTGATTTATCGTCAATAAGGAGGTCCAAGGGATAGAGTAAACCTGAATTGAAGCATCGGAATCTAAAACTGGTCTCATAGGAAAGGCTCAAAGCATAGACAGTAAGAAGAGTCAGCCTTCTTGTACTTAAGTCGGCATTGTGCCTTTTGTATTTAATTCCGATGCAATTTATGTGTTTCATCGTCAACAAGGAGGTCCAAGGGATACTGGAAACCTGAAGTGAAGCATCGGAATCTAAAACTTGTCTCACAGCAAAGGTTCAAAACATAGACGGCAAGAAGAGACAATCCTCTAGTACCTAAGTAGGCATTGTGCTTTTGTATTTAATTCCGATGCAATTTATGTGTTTCATGGTCAATAAGAGGGTCCAAGCGATACAGTAAACCTGAAGTGAAGCATCGGAATCTAAAACTGGTCACACAGGAAAGGTTCAGAACATAGACAGTAAGAAGAGTCAGTCTTCTTGTAGTAAAGTCGGCATTGTGCATTTTGTATTTAATTCTGATGCAATTTCTGCGTTTCATCGTCAATAAGGACGTCCAAGGGATACAGTAAACCTGAAGTGAAGCATCGGAATCTAAAACTGGTCTCATAGGAAAGGCTCAAAACATAGACAGTAAGAAGAGTCAGTCTCCTTGTAATTAAGTCGGCATTGTGCCTTTTGTATCTAATTCCGGTGCTATTTCTGTGTTTCATCGTCAATAAGAGGGTCCCTAGGGATACTGTAAACCGTAAGTGAAGCATCGGAATCTAAAACTTGTTTCACAGGAAGGGTTCAAATCATAGACAATAAGAAGGGTCTGTCTTTTGTACTTAAGTCGGCGCTGTGCCTTTTGTATTTTATTCCGATGCAATATCTGGGTTTCATCGTCAATAAGAAGGTCCAAGTTATGCAGTAAACCTGAAGTCAAGCATTGGAATCTAAAACTGGTCTCACAGGAAAGGTTAAAAGCCAAGACAGTAAGAAGAGTCAGTCATCTTTGACTTAAGTCGGCATTGTGCCTTTTGTATGTAATTCCGATACAATTTCTTTGATTCATCGTCAATGAGACGGTCCTAGGAATACAGCAAACATGATGTGAAGCATCGGAATCTATAACTGGTCTCACAGGAAGGGCTCAAAGCATAGACTGTAAGAAGAGTCAGTCTTTAGGTACTCAAGTCGGCATTGTGCCTTCTGTATTTAGTTCCGATGTAATTTCTGTGATTCATCGTCAATAAGAAAGTCCACAATATACAGTAAACCTGAAGTGAAGCATCGGAATCTAAAACAGGTCTTACAGGAAAGTTTCAAAATATAGACAGTAAGAAGAGTCAGTTTTCTTGTACTTAAGTCGGCATTGTGCCTTTTGGTTTTCATTCAGATGCGATTTCTGTCTTTCATCGTCAATAAGAAGGTCTAAGGGACACAGTAAACCTGAAGTGAGGCATCAGAAAGTAAAACTGGTCTCACAGGAGAGGTTCAAACATAGATAGTAAGAAGAGTCAGTCTTCTTGTACCGAAGTCGGCATTGTGCCTTTTGTATTTAAAAACGATGCTATTTCTTTGATTCATCGTCAATACGAAGGTCCGAGGAATACAGTATACCCGAAGTGAAGCATCGGATTCCAAAACTGGTCCCACAGGAAAGGTTCAAAACGTAGACAGTGAGAAGAGTCAGTCTTCTTGTACTTAAGTCGGCATTGTGCCATTTTGTATTTAATTACGATGCAATCTGTGTTTCATCGTCAATATGAAGGTCCAAGAGATGCAGTAAACCTGAAGTGGACCATCGGAATCTATAACTGGTGTCACAGGAAAGGTTCAAATCATTGACAGTAAGAAGAGTCAGTCATCTTGTACTTATGTCGGCATTGTGCGTTGTGAATTTAATTCCTATGCAACTTCTGTGTTTCATTGTCAATAAGAAGGTCCATGGGATACAGTAAACCTGAAGTGAAGCATCGGAAACTAAAACTGGTCTCACAGGAGCGGTTCAAATCATAGACAGTAAGAGGGTCAGACTTCTTGTACATTAGTCGGCATTGTGCCTTTTTGTTTTTAAGTCCGATGCAATCTCTGTGTATGATCGTCAATAAGAAGGTCCAAGGGATACAGTAAACCTGAAGAAAAGCATCGGAATCCAAAACTGGTCTCACAGGAAAGGCTCAAGTCATAGACAGTAAGAAAAGTCAGTCTTCTTGTACTAAGGTCGCCATTGTGAATTTTGTATTTAATTCCGATGCAATTTATGTGTTTCATCGTCAATAAGAAGGTCCAGGGGAGACAGTAAACCTGAAGTGAAGCATCGGAATCTGAAACTGGTCTAACAGGAGAGGCTCAAAGTATTGAATGTAAGAAGAGTCAGTCTTCCCGTACTTAAGTCGGCAATATGAATTTTGAATTTAATTCCGATGTAATTTCTGTGTTTCATCGTCAATAACAAGGTCCAAGGGAAACAGCAAACCTGAAGTGAAGCATCGGAATCTGAAACTGGTCTCACAGGAAAGGCTCAAATTATAGAATTTAAGAACTGTCAGTTTTCTTGTACTTAGGACGGTATTGTGCCTTTTGTATTTAATTCCGATACAATTTCTGTGTTTCATCGTCAATAAGAAGGTCCAAGGGATACAGTAAACCTAAAATGAAGAACGGGAATTTAAAACTGGTCTCACAGGAAAGGCTCAAAGCATAGGCAGTAAAAAGAGTCTGTCTTCTTGTACTAAAGTCGGCATAGTGCCATTTGTAGGTAATTCCGATGCAATTTCTGTGTTTCATCGTCAATAAGAAGGTCCAAGGGATACAGTAAACCTAAAGTGAAGCATCGGAATCTAAAACTGGTCTCACAGGAAAGGTTCAAAACATAGACAGTAAGAAGACTCAGTCTTCTAGTAGTTAAGTCGGCATTGTGCCTTTTGTATTCTATTCCGATGCAATTTCTGTGTTTCATCTTCAATAAGAAAGTCCAAGTGATACAGGAAATCTGAAGTGAACCATAGGAATCTATAACTGGACCCACAGTAACGGATCATAACATAGACAGTGGGAAGAGACAGTCGTCTTGTCCATAAGTCGGCATTGTGCCATTTGTATTTAATTCCGATGCAATTTCTGTGTTTCAACGTCAATAAGAAGGTCCAAGGGATACAGTAAACCAGAAGTGAAGCATCGTAATGTAAAACTCGACTCACAGAAAAGGTTCAAAGCATAGACAGTAAGAAGAGTCAGTCTTCCTATACTTTAGTCGGCATTACGCCTTTTGTATTTAATTCCGATGCAATTTCTGTGTCTCATCGTCAATAAGAAGTCCCTGGGGATACAGTAAACATGTATTGAAGCATCGGAATTTATAACTGGTCTTACAGAAACGGTTCAAAACATAGAAAGTAGGAAGAGCCAGTCTTCTTGAACATAAGTCGGCATTGTGCCTTTTGTATTTACTTCCGATGCAATACATGTGTCTCATCGTCAATAAGAAGGTCCAAGGGATACAGTAAAACTGAAGCAAAGCATCAGAATCTAAAACTGATCTCACAGGAAAGGTTCAAAACACAGACAGTAAGAAGCTTCAGTCTTCTCTTACTTAAGTCGGCATTGTGTTTTTTTTATTTAATTCCAATGCGATTTCTGTGTTTCATCGTCAATAAGAGGGTCCAAGGGTTACAGTACACCTAAAGTGAAGCATCGGGATCTAAAACTGGTGTCATATAAAAGGTTCAAATTGTAGACTGTAAGAAGAGTCAGTCTTCTTGTACTTAACTCGGCATTGTGCCTTTTGTATTTCATTCCGATGCAATTTCTGTGTTTTATCCTCAATAAGATGGCCCAAGGGATACAGTAAACCTGAAGTAAAATATCCGAATTTTTTACTGGTCTCACAGAAAAGGTTCATTCATAGACAGAAAGAAGAGTGAGTCTTCTTGTACTTATGTCGTCATTGTGCCTTTTGTACTTAATTCCGATGCAATTTCTGTGTTTCATTGTCAATATGAAAGTCCAAGGGATACAGTAAACCTGAAGAGAAGCATCGGAATCTAAATCTGGACTCACAGCAACGATTCAAAACATAGCCAGTACGAAGAGACATTCCTCTTGTACTTAAGTCGGCATTGAGTTTTCATATTTAATTCCGATGCAGTTATTGTGTTTCATCGTCTATAAGAAGGTCCAAGGAGTACAATAAACCTAACGTTAATCATCGGAATCCAAAATTGGTGTACCAGGAAGGGTTCATGACATAGGCAATAAGAAGAGTCAGTCTTCTAGTACTTAAGTCGGCATTGGGCATTTCGAATATAATTCCGATGCAATTTCTGGGTATCATCGTCAATTAGACGGTCCAAGGTATACAGTAAACCTGAAGTGAAGCACCGGAATCTAAAACAGGTCTCACAGGAAAGGTTTAAAAATAGAAAGTAAGAAGAGTCTGACTTCCTGTACTTGAGTCGGCATTGTGCTTTTCTATTTAATTCCGATGCAATATCTGTGCTTCATCGTCAATAAATAACTCCAAGGATACAGTAAATCTGAAGTGAAGCATCGGAATCTAAAACTGGTCTCACAGGAATGGTTCAAATCATAGACAGTAAGAAGTGTCAGTCTCCTTGTATTTAACCGGCATTGTGCCTTTTGTATTTAATTCCGATGCAATTTCTGTGTTTCATCGTCAATATGAAGGTCCAAGTGTTAGAGTAAATCTGAAGTGAAGCAACGGAATCCAAAATTGGTGTAACAGGAAAAGTCCAAATCATAGACAATAAGATGAGCCAGTCTTCTTGTACTTAAGTCGGCATTGTGTTTTTTTAATTTAATTCCAATGCGATATCTGTGTTTCATCGTCCATAAGAAGGTCCAAGGAATACAGTAAACCTGAAGTGAAGCATCGGTATCTGAAACTGGACTCACAGGAATGGCTCAAATTATAGAATTTAAGAAGTGTCAGTCTTCTTGTACTTAAGACGGCATTGTGCATTTTGTATTTAAATTCCGATGCAATTTCTGTATTTCATCGTCAATATGAAGGTGCAAGGGACACAGTAACCCTAAAATGAAGAACCGGAATCTAAAACCGGTCTCACAGGAAAGACTCAAAACATAGACAGTAAGAACAGTCAGTCTTCTTGTACTAAAGTCGGCATAGTGCCATTTGTATGTATTTCCGATGCAGTTTCTGTGTTTCATCGTCAATAAGAAGGTCCAAGTGATACAGTAAACCAGAAGTGAAGCATCGGAATCTAAAACTGGTCACACAGAAGAGGTTCAAACAATAGACAGTAAGAAGAGTCAGTCGTCTTGTACTTAAGTCGGCATTGTGTTTTTTTAATTTAATTCCAATGCGATTTCTGTGTTTCATCGTCCATAAGAAGGTCCAAGTGATACAGGATTCCTGCAGTGAAGCATCGGAATCTAAAACTGGACTCACAGGAAAAGGTTCAAAACATAGATAGTAAGAAGAGTCAGTCTTCTTGTAGTAATGTCGGCATTGTGCATTTTGTATTTAATTCTGATGCAATTTCTGTGTTTCATCGTCAATAAGGAGGTCCAAGGGATACAGTAAACCTGAAGTGAAGCATCGGAATCTAAAACTGCTCTCACAGGAAAGGTTCAAAACATAGACAGTAACAAGAGTCAGTTATCTAGTACTTAAGTCGGCATTGTGCCGTTTGTACTTAATTCCGATGCAATCTCTGTGTTTCAGCGTCCATAAGAAGATCCAAGGGATACAGTAAACCTGAAGTGCAGCATCGGAATCTAAAACAGGTCTCACAGGAAAGGTTCAAAGCATAGACTGTAAGAGGAGCCAGTCTTCTAGTTCTTACGTCGGCATTGTGCCTTTTGCATTTAATTCCGATGCAATTTCAGTGATTCAGCGTCAATAAGAACGTCCAAGGGATTCAGTAAACCTGAAGTGAAGCATCAGAATCTAAAACTGGTCTCACAGGAAAGGTTCAGAACATAGACTGTAAGAAGAGTCAGCCTCCTTGTACTTAAGTCGGCATTGTGCCTTTTGTATTTAATTCCGATGGAATTACTGTGTTTCATCGGATATTAGGTGGTCCAAGGGATACAGTAATCCAGAAGTGAAGCATCGGAATCTAAAACTGGTCTCACAGGAAAGGTTCAAAACATAGGCGGTAAGAAGTGTTCGTCTTCAGTACTTAAGTCGGCATTGTGCCCGTTGTATTTAATTCCGATGCAATATCAAGAAGAGGCACTGTTCTTGTACTTAAGTCGGCATTGTGCATTTTCCGATGCTATTTCTGTGTTTCATCGTCAATAAGAAGGTCCAAGGGATACAGTAAACCTGATATGAAGTATCGGACGCTTAAATTGGTCTCACAGGAAAGGTTCACAATATAGACAGTAAGAAGAGTCAGTCTTCCTGTACTTAAGTCGGCATTTTGCCTTTTGTATTTAATTCCGATGCAATTTCTGTGTTTCATTGTCAATATGAAGGTCCAAGGTGTACAGTAAATCTGAAGTGAAGCATCGGAATCCAAATTTGCTGTAACAAGAAACGTTCATAACATAGACAATAACAAGAGTCTGTCTTCTTGTACTTAAGTCGGCATTGTGCCTTTTGTATTTAATTCCGATGTAATTTCTGTGTTTCATCGTCATTAAGAAGGTCCAAGAGATACAGTAAACACGAAGTGAAGCATCGCAATCTCAAACTGGTCTCACAGGAAATGTTCATAACATAGACAGTAAGAAGAGTCAATCTTCTTGTACTTAAGTCGGCATTGTGCATTTTGTATTTAATTCCGAAGCAATTTCTGTGTGTCATCGTCAATAAGAATGTCCAAGCGATGCAGTAAACCTGAAGTGTAGAGTCGAAATCTAAATCTCGTCTCAGAGGAAAGGCTCAAGTCATAGACAGTGAGAAGAGTCAGTCTTCTGGTACTTAAGTCGGCAATGTGCCTTTTGTATTTAATTCCGATGCACTTTCTGTGTTTTATCGTCAATAAGAAGGTCCAAGTGATTCAGTAAACCTGACGTCAAACGTCGGAATCTAAAACTGGTCTCACAGGAAAGGTTCAAAGCATAGACAGTAAGAAGAGTAAGTGTTCTTGTACTTAAGTCGGCATTGTGCATTTAGTGTTTAATTCCGATGCTATTTTTGTGTTTCATCGTCAATAAGAAGGTCCAATGGATACAGTAAACCTGATGTGAAGCATCGGAATCTTTAATTGGTCTCACATGAAAGGTTCAGAATATAGACAGTAAGAAGAGTCAGTCTTCCTGTACTTAAGTCGGCATTTTGCCTTTTGTATTTAATTCCGATGCAATTTCTGTGCTTCATCGTCAATAACAAGGTCCAAGAGATACAGGAAACCTGAAGTGAATCATCGGAATCTAAAACTGGTCTCACATCAAAGTCTCAAATCATAGACAGTAAGAAGAGTCAGTCCTCTTGTACTTATGTCGGCATTGTGGCTCTTGTATTTAATTCCGATGCAATTTCTGTGTTTCATCGTCAATAAGAAGGTGCAAGGGATACAGTACACCTGAAGTGAAGCATCGGGATCTAAAACTGGTGTCATATAAAAGGTTCAAATTGCAGACTGTAAGAAGAGTCACGCTTCTTGTACTTAACTCGGCATTGTGCCTTTTGTATTTCATTCCGATGCCATTTCTGAGTTTGATCCTCAATAAGATGGCCCAAGGGATACAGTAAACCAGAAGTGAAGCAACAGAATCTAAAACTACTCTCACAGAATAGGTTCAAATCATAGACAGTAAAAATAGTCAGTGTTTTTGTACTTAAGTCGGCATTGTGCCTTTTGTATTTATTTCTGATGCAATTTCTGTGTTTCATCGTCAATAAGAAGGTCCAAGGGATACAGTAAACCTGAAGTGAAGCATCGGAATCTAAAACTGGTCTCACAGGAAAGGTTTAAATCATAGACAGTAAGAAGAGTCTGTCTTCTTGTGGTAAAATCGGCATTGTGCACTTTGTATTTAATCCTGATGCAATTTCTGTGTTTCATCGTCAATAAGGAGGTACAAGGAATACAGTCAACCTGAAGTGAAGCATCGCAATATATAACTGGTCTCACAGGAAAGGTTCAAACCATAGACAGTAAGAAGAGTCAGTCTTCTTGTACTTAAGTCGGCATTGTGCCTTCTGTATTTAATTCCGATGCAATTTCTGTGTTTCAGCGCAAATAAGAGGGTCCAAGGGATACAGTACTCCTGAAGTGAAACTTCGGAATCTACAACTGGTCTCACAGGAAAGGTTCAAAACATAGACGGTAAGAAGTGTTCGGCTTCAGTACTTAAGTCGGAATTGTGCCTTATGAATTTAATTATGATGCAATATCTGTGTTTCATCGTCAATAAGTAGGTCCAAAGGATGCAGTAAACCTGAAGTGAGGCATCGGAAACTAAAACTGGTCTCACAGGAAAGGTTCAAAGCGTAGACAGTAAGAAGAGTCAGTCTTCTTGCACTTATGTCGGCATTGTGCCTTTAGTATTTAATTCCGATGCAATTTCTGTGTTTCATCGTCAATAAGAATTCCAAAGGATACAGTAAACCTGAAGTGAAACCTCGGATTCTAAAACTGGTCTCACTGGAAAGGTTCAAAACATAGACAATAAGAAGAGTCAGTCTTCTTGTACTTCAGTCGTCATTGTGCCTTTTGTATTTAATTCCGGTGCCATTTCTGTGTCTCATCGTCAATAAGATGATCCAAGGGATAAAGTAAACCTGAAGTGAAGCATCCAAATCTAAAACTGGTCTCACAGGATAGGTTCAAAACATTGACAGTAACAAGAGTCAGTTTTCTAGTACTTAAGACGGCATTGTACCTTTTGTACTTAATTCCGATGCAATCTCTGTGTTTCATCGTCCATAAGAAGATCCAAGGGATACAGTAAACCTGAAGTGAAGCTTCGCAATTTCTTACTGGTACCACAGGAAAAGGTTCAAACCATAGACAGTAAGAAGAGTCAGTCTACCTGTACTTGAGTCGGCATAGTGACTTCTTTATTTAATTCCGATGCAATTTCTGTGTTTCATCGATAATAAGCAGGTCCAAGGGATACAGTAAACTTGAAGTGACGCATCGCAATCTAAAACTGGTCTCACAGGAAAGGTTCAATACATAGACTGTAAGAGGAGCCAGTCTTCTAGTTCTTACGTCGGCATTGTGCCTTTTGCATTTAATTCCGATGCAATTTCAGTGATTCATCGTCAATAAGAACGTCCAAGGGATACAGTAAACCTGAAGTGAAGCATCAGAATCTAAAACTGGTCTCACAGGAAAGGTTCAGAACATAGACAGTAAGAAGAGTCAGTCTCCTTGTACTTAAGTCTGCATTGTTCCTTTTGTATTTAATTCTGATTCAATTTCTGTGTTTCATCGTCATTAGGAACGTCCAAAGGATCCAGTAAACCTGAAGTGAAGCATCGATAACTAAAACTGGTCTCACAGAAAAGGTTGAAATCATTGAATGTAAGTAGAGTCAGTCCTCTTGTACTTAAGTCGGCATTGTGCCTTTTTTATTTAATTCCGATGGAATTTCTGTGTTTCATCGGCAATTAGGTGGTCCAAGGGATACAGTAAACCAGAAGTGAAGCATCGGAATCTAAAACTGGTCTCACAGGAAAGGTTCAAATCATAGACAGTAAGAAGAGTCAGTCTTCCTGTAGAAAAGTCGGCATTGTGCATTTTGTATTTAATTCTGTTGCAATTTCTCTGTTTAATCGTCAATAAGGAGGTCCAAGGGATACAGTCAACCTGAAGTGAAGCATCGGAATCACTAACTGGTCTCACAGGAAAGGTTCAGAACATAGGCAATAAGAAGAGTCATTCTTCCTGTACTTAAGTTGGCATTTTGCCTTTTGTATTTATTTCCGATGTAATTTTTATGTTTCATCGTCAATAAGAGGGTACAATGGATACAGTAAACCTGAAGTGAAACATCGGAATCTAAAACTGGTCTCACAGGAAAGGTTCAAAACATAGGCGGTAAGAAGTGTTCGTCTTCAGTATTTAAGTCGGCATTGTGCCCGTTGTATTTAATTCCGATGCAATATCAAGAAGAGTCAGTGCTCTTGTACTTAAGTCGGCATTGTGCATTTAGTATTTAATTCCGATGCTATTTCTGTGTTTCATCGTCAAAAAGAAGGTCCAAGGGATACAGTAAACCTGATATGAAGCATCGGAATCTTTAATTGGTCTCACAGGAAAGGTTCAGAATATAGACAGTAAGAAGAGTCAGTCTTCCTGTACTTAAGTCGGCATTTCGCCTTTTGTATTTAATTCCGATGCAATTTCTGTGTGTCATCGTCAATAAGAAGGACCAAGCGATGCAGTATACCTGAAGTGTAGAGTCGATATCTAAATCTCGTCTCACACGAAAGGCTCAAATCATAGACAGTAAGAAGAGTCAGTCTTCTGGTACTTAAGTCGGCATTGTGCCTTTTGTATTTAATTCCGATGCACTTTCTGTGTTTTATCGTCAATAAGAAGATCCAAGTGATTCAGTAAACCTGACGTCAAACGTCGGAATCTAAAACTGGTCACACAGGACAGGTTCAAATCATAGACAGTAAGAAGAGTCAGCCTTCTTGTACTTAAGTCGGCATTGTGCCTCTTGTATTTAATTCTATTGCAATGTCTGTGTTCCATCGTCAATAAGAAGATCCAAGGGAAACACTAAACCTGAGGTGAAGCATCGGAATCTAAAAGTGGTCTCACAGGAAAGGTTCAAAGCATAGACAGTAAGAAGAGTAAGTGTTCTTGTACTTAAGTCGGCATTGTGCATTTAGTATTTAATTCCGATGCTATTTCTGTGTTTCATCGTCAATAAGAAGGTCCAATGGATACAATAAACCTGATGTGAAGCATCGGAATCTTTAATTGGTCTCACAGGAAAGGTTCAGAATGTAGACAGTAAGAAGAGACAGTCTTCCTGTTCTTAAGTTGGCATTGCGCCTTTTGTATTTAATTCGGATGCTATTTCTGTGTTTCATCGTCAATAAGAAGGTCGAAGGGATACAGTAAACCTGAAGGGAAGCATCGATATCTAAAACTGGTCTCACATGAAAGGTTCAAAACATAGACAGTATGAAGTGTCGGTCTTCTTGTACTTAAGTCGGCATTGTGCCTTTTGTATTTCATTCCGATGCAATTTCTGTGTTTCATCGTCAAAAAGAAGGTCCAAGGGATACAGAAAACCTGAAGTGAAGCATCGGAATCTAAAATTGGTCTGACAGGAAAGGTTCAAAAATAGACAGTAAGAAGAGTCAGTCTCCCTGTACTTTAGTCGGCATTGTGCATTTTGTACTTATTTCCGATGCCATTTCTGTGTTTCATCGTCAATAAGAGGGTACAATGGATACAGTAAACCTAAAGTGAAACATTGGAATCTAAAACTGGTCTCACAGGGAAGGTTCAAAACATCGGCGGTAAGAAGTGTTCGTCTTCAGTACTTACGTCGGCATTGTGCCCTTTGTATTTAAATCCAATGCAATGTCAAGAAGAGTCATTAAACCAGAAGTAAAGCATCGGAATCTAAAATTGGTCTGACAGGAAAGGTTCAAAACATAGACAGTAAGAAGAATAATTCTTCTTGTACTTCAGTCGGCGTTGTGAATTTTGTATTTAAATCCGATGCAATTTCTGCGTTTCATCGTCAATAAGAAGATCCAAGGGATACAGTAAACCTGAAGTGAAGCATCAGAATCTAAAACTGGTCTCACAGGAAAGGTTCTAAACATAGACAGTAAGAAGTGGCAGTCTTCTTGTACTTAAGTCGGCTTTGTGCCTTTTGTATTTAATTCCGATTCAATTTCTGTGTTTCATCGTCAATAAGAAGGTCCAAGGGATACAGTTAACCTGAAGTAAAGCATCGTAATCCACAACTGGTCTCACAGGAAAGGTTCACAACATAGAGAGTATGAAGAGTTAGTCTTCTTGTACTTAAGTCGGCATTGTGCGTTTTGTATTTAATTACGATGTAATTTCTGGGTTTCATCGTCAATAAGAGGGTACAATGGATACAGTAAACCTGAAGTGAAACATCGGGATCTAAAACTGGTCTCTCAGGAAAGGTTCAAAACATCGGCGGTAAGAAGTGTTCGTCTTCAGTACTTACGTCGGCATTGTGCCCTTTGTATTTAATTCCAATGCAATGTCAAGAAGAGTCAATAAACCTGAAGTGAAATATCGGAATCTAAAACTGGTCTCACAGGAACGGTTCAAAACATAGGCGGTAAGAAGTGATCGTCTTCAGTACTTAAGTCGGCATTGTGCCCTTCGTATTTAATTCCGATGCAGTATCAAGAAGAGTCAGTGTTCTTGTACTTAAGTAGGCATTGTGCATTTAGTATTTAATTCCGATGCTATTTCTGTGTTTCATTGTCAATAAGAAGGTCCAAGGGATACAGTAAACCAGATGTGATACATCGGAATCATTAATTGGTCTCACAGGAAAGGTCCAGAATATAGACAGTAAGCAGAATCAGTCTTCCTGTACTTAAGTTGGCATTTTGCCTTTTGTATTTAATTCCGATGCAATTTCTGTGTTTCATCATCAATATGAAGGTCCAAGGTGTACAGTAAATCTGAAGTGAAGCATCGGAATCCAAATTTGCTGTAACAGGAAACGTTCATAACATAGAGAATAAGAAGAGTCAGTCTTCTTGGACTTAAGTCGGCATTGTGCCTTTTGTATTTAATTCCGATGCAATTTCTGTGTGTCCTCGTCTATAAGAAGGTCCAAGCGATGCAGTAAACCGGAACTGGAGAGTCGGAATCTAAATCTCGTCCCACAGGAAAGGCTCAAATCATAGACAGGAAGAAGAGTCAGTCTCCTGGTACTTATGTCAGCATTGTGCCTTTTGTATTTAATTCCGATGCACTTTCTGTGTTTTAGCGTCAATAAGAAGGTCCAAGTGATTCAGTAAACCAGACGTCAAGCGTCGGAATCTAAAACTGGTCTCACATGAAAGGTTCAAAGCATAGACAGTAAGAAGAGTCAGTGTTCTTGTACTTAAGTCGGCATTGGGCATTTAGTGTTTAATTCCGATGCTATTTTTGTGTTTCATCGTCAATAAGAAGTTCCAAGGGATACAGTAAACCAAATGTGAAACATCGGAATCTTTAATTGGTCTCACAGGAAAGGTTCAGAATATAGACAGTAAGAAGAGTCAGTCGTCCTGTACTTAAGACGGCATTTTGCATTTTGTATTTAATTCCGATGGAATTTCTGTGTTTCATCGTCAATATGAAGGTCCCAGGGATAGAGAAAACCTGAAGTGAAACATCGGAATCTAATTCTGGTCTCACAGCAAAGGTTCAAATCATAGACAGTAAGAAGAGTCAGTCTACTTGTACTTAAGTCAACATTGTGCGTTTTGTATTTAATTTCGATGCAATATCTGTGTTTCATCGTCAATACGAAGGTCCAAGGGATACAGTAAACCTAAAGTAAAGCATCGGAATCTAAAACTGGTCTCACAGGAGAGGTTCAAAACATATACTGTAAGAAGAGTCAGTCCTCCTGTACTTAAGTTGGCATTGTGCCTTTTGTATTTAATTCGGATGTTATTTCTGTGTTTCATCATCAATAAGACGGTCCAAGGGATACAGTAAACCTGAAGTGAAGCATCGATATCTAAAACTGGTCTCACAGGAAAGGTTCAAAACATGGACAGTAAGAGGGGTCGGTCTTCTTGTACTTAAGTCGGCATTGTGCCTTTTGTATTTAATTCCGATGCAATTTCTGTGTTTCATCGTCAATAAGAAGGCCCAATGGATACAGTAAACATGAAGTGAAACATCGGAATTTAAATTGGTCTGACAGGAAAGGTTCAAAACATAGACAGTAAAAAGAAACATTCTACTTGTACTTCAGTCGGCGTTGTGAATTTTGTATTTAAATCCGATTCAATTTCTGCGTTTCATCGTCAATAAGAAGATCCAAGTGATACAGTAAACCTGAAGTGAAGCATCAGAATCTAAAACTGGTCCAACAGGAAAGGTTCAAAACATAGAGAGTATGAAGAGTTAGTCTTCTTGTACTTAAGTCGGCATTGTGCGTTTTGTATTTAATTACGATGTAATTTCTGTGTTTCATCGTCAATAAGAGGGTACAATGGATACAGTAAACCTGAAGTGAAACATCGGAATCTAAAACTGGTCTCACAGGAAAGGTTCAGAACATCGGCGGTAAGAAGTGTTCGTCTTCAGTACTTACGTCGGCATTGTGCCCTTTGTATTTCATTCCAATGCAATTTGAAGAAGAGTCAATAAACCTGAAGTGAAACATCGGAATCTAAAACTGGTCTCACAGGAACGGTTCAAAACATAGGCGGTAAGAAGTGTTCATCTTCAGTACTTAAGTCGTCATTGTGATTTTTTTATTTAATTCCGATGCACTTTCTGTGTTTTATCGTCAATAAGAAGGTCCAAGTGATTCAGTAAACCAGACGTCAAGCGTCGGAATCTAAAACTGGTCTCACAGGAAAGGTTCAAATCATAGACAGTAAGAAAAGTCAGCCTTCTTGTACTTAAGTCGGCATTGTGCCTCTTGTATTTAATTCAAATGCAATTTCTGTGATCCATCGTCAATAAGATGGTCCATGGGAAACAGTAAAACTGAACTGAAGCATCGAAATCAAAAACTGGTCTCACAGGAAAGGTTCAAAGCATAGACAGTAAGAAGAGTCAGTGTTCTTGTACTTAAGTCGGCATTGTGCATGTAGTGTTTAATTCCGATGCTATTTTTGTGTTTCATCGTCAATACGAAGGTCCAAGGGATACAGTAAACCTGATGTGAAGCATCGGAATCTTTAATTGGTATCACAGGAAATGTTCAGAATATAGACAGTAAGAAGAGTCAGTCTTTCAGTACTTAAATCTGCATTTTACCTTTTGTATATAATTCCGATGGAATTTCTGTGTTTCATCGTCAATATGAAGGTCCCAAGGATACAGAAAACCTGAAGTGAAACATCGGAATCTAATTCTGGTCTTACAGCAAAGGTTCAAAACATAGACAGTAAGAAGAGTCAGTCTACTTGTACTTAAGTCAACATTGTGCATTTTGTATTTAATTTCGATGCAATATCTGTATTCCATCGTCAATACGAAGGTCCAAGGGTTACAGTAAACCTGAAGTGAAGCATCGGAATCTAAAATTGGTCTGACAGGAAAGGTTCAAATATAGACAGCAAGAAGAGTCAGTCTCCCTGTACTTAAGTCGGCATTGTGCATTTTGTATTTATTTCCGATGCAATTCCTGTGTTTCATCGTCAATAAGAAGCTCCAAGTGATACAGTAAACCTGAAGTGAAGCATCGGAATCTAAAACTGGTCTCACAGGAAAAGTTCAAAGTATAGACAGTAAGAAGAGACTGTCTTCTTGTATTTGAGTCGGCATTGTGCCTTTTGTATTTGATTCCAATGCAATATCTGTGTTTCATCGTCAATAAGTAGGTCCCAGGGAAACAGTAAACCTGATGTGAATCATCGGAATCCGAAACTGGTCTCACAGGAATGGCACGAAACATAGACAGTAAGAAGAGTCAGTCTTCTTGTACTTAAGTCGGCATTGTGCCTTTTTGTATTTAGTTCCGATGCAATTTCTGTGTTTCATCGTCAATAAGAAGGTCCAAGTGATACAGTAAACCTGAAGTGACTCATTGGAATCTAAACCTGGTGTCACAGGAGTAGTTGAAAACATAGAGTGTAAGAAGAGTCAGTCTTCTTGTACTTGAGTCGGCATTGTGCATTTGTAATTAATTCCGATGCAATTTCTGTGTTGCATTGTCAATAAGTAGGTCCAAGGAATACAGCAAAGCTGAAGTAAAGCATCGGAATCTAAAACAGGTCTCACAGAAAAGGCTCAATACATAGACAGTAAGAAGAGTCAGTCTTCTTGTACTTAAGTCGGCATTGTGCATTTTGTATTTAATTCCGATGCCACTACTGTGCTTCATTGTTAAGACGTAGGTACAAGAGATACAGTAAACTTGAAGTGAAGCATCGGAATCCGGAACTGGTCGCACAGGAAAGGTTGAACGCATAGACATTAAGAAGAGACTGTCTTCTTGCATTAAGGTCGGCAAAGTGCCTTTTTGTATTTAATTCCGATGCAATATCTGTGTTTCATCGTCAAATATGAAGGTCCAAGGGATACAGTAAAACTGAAGTGAACCATCGGAATCTAAAACTGGTCTCACAGGAAAGGTTCAAAACATAGACAGTAGGAAGAGACAGTCTTCTTGTACTTAAGTCGGCATTGTGCCTCTTGTTTTTAATTCCAAAGCAATTTCTGTGTTTCATCGTCAATAAGAAGGTCCAAGGGGTACAGTAAACCTGAAGTGAAGCATCGGAATCTAAAACTGGTCTCACACGAAAGGATAAAAACATAAACAGTAAGATGAGTCAGTCTTCTTCTACTTAAGTCTACATTGTGCATTTTGTATTTAATTTCGAAGCTATTTCTGTGTTTCATCGTCAATACGAAGGTCCAAGGGATACAGTAAACCTGAAGTGAAGCATCGGAATCTAAAGCTGGTCTCACAGGAAAGGATCATAGCATAGACAGTAAGAAGAGTCAGTGTTCTTGTACTTAAGTCCGCATTGTGCCTTTAGTATTTAATTCCGATGCTATTTCTGTATTTCAACGTCAATAAGAAGGTCCGAGGGATACAGTAAACCTGATGTGAAGCATCGATATCTTTAACTGCTCTCACAGGAAAGGTTCAGAACATAGTCAGTTAGAAGAGTCAGTGTTGTACTTAAGTCGGCATTGTGCCTTTTGTATTTAATTCCGATGCAATTTCTGTGTTTCATCGTCAATAGGAAGGTCCAAGGGATACAGTAAACCTGAAGTGATGCATCGGAATCTAAAACTGGTCCCACAGAAATGGGTCAAATCATAGACAGTAACAAGAGTTAGTCTTCTTGTTTTTAAGTCGGCATTTTGCCTTTTGTATTTAATTCCGATGCTATTTCTGTATTTCAACGTCAATAAGAAGGTCCGAGGGATACAGTAAACCTGATGTGAAGCATCGATATCTTTAACTGCTCTCACAGGAAAGGTTCAGAACATAGACAGTTAGAAGAGTCAGTGTTGTACTTAAGTCGGCATTGTGCCTTTTGTATTTAATTCCGATGCAATTTCTGTGTTTCGTCGTCAATAAGAAGATCCAAGTGATACAGTAAACCTGAAGTGAAGCATCGGAATCTAAAACTGGTCACACAGGAAAGTTTCAAAAGATAGACAGTAAGAAGAGTCAGTCTTCTTGTCCATAAGTCGGCATTGTGCCTTTTGTATTGAATTCCGATGCAATTTCTGTGTTTCATCGTCAATAAGGATGTCCAAGGAATATAATAAACCTGAAGTGAAGCATCGGTATCTAAAACAGGTCTCACAGGAAAGGTTCAAATCATAGAATGTAAGAAGAGTCAGTCCTCTTGTACTTAAGTCGGCATTGTGCCCTTTGTTTTTAATTTCGATGCAATATCTGTGTTTCATCGTCAATAAGAAGGTCCAAGGGATACAGTTAACCTGAAGTGGTGCATTGTAATCCACAACTGGTCTCACAGTAACGGCTCAAAACATAGACAGTAATAAGAGTCAGTCTACTTGTACTTAAGTCGGCATTGTGCCTCTTGTTTTTAATTCCAAAGCAATTTCTGTGTTTCATCGTCAATAAGAAGGTCCAAGGGGTACAGTAAACCTGAAGTGAAGCATCGGAATCTAAAACTGGTCACACAGGAAGAGTCAGTCTTCTTGTACATAAGTCGGCATTGTGCCTTTTGTATTGAATTCCGATGCAATTTCTGAGTTTCATCGTGAAGAAGTGGGTCCAAGGGATACAGTAAACCTGAAGTGTGCTCCCTGCCGCCGTTGGATAAGCAGCTGAGCAGCAAGTCGTATACTCCTAGCCCACTCATTTGTTACATAGTTTAATTCTTAATTTCTTTGCGTGTATTTTGTACTTGCATTGTTTAATTCATAAATTTCGGTCGTATTATAGTATTTGAGAGTTGT